>NC_053046.1:16906153-17533076 GCF_003473485.1 Medicago truncatula | reverse complement strand
CTGATGTTCTCTAAAAAATATGTGACGTGATGACTTCACACATTCCAGAAAGGTTGAAGGATCCTGTTGAATATGTGCAGAAGCTCTTAGATGAGAAAGATAAATACGAGAAGATTATAAACATGGCATTTAGCAACGACAAACGCTTTGAAAGGGTCTAAGGGGGGTTTGCGAGGATGATTTGGTGATTACTCTTGACAAGGTGATGATGCTATTCCAATACTTGCAAGAAAAAGACTTGTTTGAGAAGTATTACAAACTGCATCTGGCAATGCGGATTTTGTCTGGAAAAACAGTTTCTGATGACGCTGAGAGGAGTCTCATCATTAAGCTCAAGACAGAATGTGGATACCATTTTACCTCAAAATTAGAGGGCATGTTTACAGATATGAAAACTTCTCTAGACACAATGAAGGACTTTTATGCCGACCACCCTAAGTTAGGTAGTGGTCCTTCACTTACTGTGCAGGTTCTAACAACAGATATGTCGGCACTTAGTGAGAAATTTCGGTCGTATTACCGCAGCAATCATACTGGAAGGAGACTATATTGGCAAACTAATATGGGCACAGCAGTCTTAAATGCTACTTTTGGGAAAGGTCAGAGACATGTGTTAAATGTCTCCACCTATCAAATGTGTGTACTCATGCTGTTTAATAATGCTGATAGACTAAGCTACAAGGAAATTGAGCAAGCAACTGAAATTCCAGCTTCAGATTTGAAGAGGTGCCTGCAATCTTTGGCTTTGGTTAAGGGAAGAAATGTCCTGAGGAAGGAGCCTACGAGTAAAGATGTTAGCGAGGATGACGCATTCTATGTTAATGACAAGTTCAGTAGCAAACTGTATAAGATAAAAATAGGAACTGTAGTTACTCAAAAGGAATCTGAACCGGAGAAACTAAAAACTCGACAAAGAGTTAAGGAGGAGCGGAAGCCGCAGACTGAGGCAGCAGTAGTGAGGATTATGAAATCTAGATAGAAACTAGATCAGAACAATCTTATAGCTGAGGTCACAAAGCAGTTGCGGTCGCGATTCCTTGCAAATCCAACAGAGGTAAAAAAACAGATTGAGTCTCTCATTGAGAGGGACTTTTTGGAGAGAGATAACAGTAACAGAAAACTGTATCGGTATCTTGCTTAGAGTTGGTAAGCTTGTTTATTCAGTATGCTTTTTTTTTTGTCATTAAGATTATTTATTACAGTGATACAAATAACTGCATTTTAACTGATCCATTCATTCCTATAGTGGAAATTTCTATTGGCCTAATAAAACACCATTTAGTCTTTGATGTTTGAGCGACTTAAGCTCATGAATTAGTTGCATCAAATTGGCATGAGAAGACCCACCAACAAGTATAGCTTTCTTTGCATCCTCACTCAAAGCTTTGGATCTTGATCTCATCTCCTCAGATTCTTTTCCATTTTCCATCACTAAAGCAATAGCCTTTTCAATTTCTTCCCTTTTCACAACCTCACTCCCAAACTCATTCCAATTTCTCCATTCTTTAGCCCCAACAGAAACCCCAATTCTCAACACATCAATAATAATCTTCTCATTAAAAAATTGATCAGCAAACAAAGGCCAACTCACCATAGGTAACCCAACTTTAATGCTTTCCATTATTGTGCTCCAACCACAATGAGTCACAATTCCTCCAATAGCTTTATTTTCAAGTATCAACATTTGTGGGGCCCAACCCCATATCAAATAACCCTTGTTGTTTTCTTTCATTCTTTTCTCAAACTCCTCCATAAAACCTTCATCACCTTCTTTTTCATTAATATTCTTACGAACAACCCAAATGAAATTATGGCTTGAAGCTTCAAGTGCATGAGCTATTTCAATGAGTTGAGATGGTGGGAACTTGTTTAAGCTGCCAAAACTTACATAGATAACAGAATTCTCTTTCTTGGAGTGCAGCCATTTAAGCAAGTCACTATTTCCTTCTTCTACTTTTGCCTCTCCTCTTTCTTCCTTATCAGAAACATCTTGATTTGCCCATAATGAAACTGGTCCTATGCCCCAGCACTTTGTTCCAAATGCATTCTTGTAATGCTCCTCATAAGCACCCTCGAAATCGGAAAAACTATTAAATATTGCACCATAGCTTCTTCTTGCTGAATCATTGAGCGCCTTCATAACAAAAAAAATTGAGTGATCAATTAGCACAATGTCGCATTATATAATCATTCTCCTTGCATTTTTTGTTGCAAAACCATTCATGATTCTTTCATAAGGTTCATTAAAAATTATTTTTAATTGAAATCAAAACAGTAATATTTAATATAATCTATTGTAAGACATAGTAGATCACAGATAAGATTTTAACACAACAAATAACAACTTGCATTTATATATCAAATAAAAATATTCTTTGAATATATTTCCTAAAAACACTATTAAATAAAATTTCAAATTAAGTGATCACCTTCACTAGACATGGTTGGTTTTTTCAAATAACAACTACCAACTTGCATTTATTCAAATAAAAGTTATTCTTTGTATGAAAGTATATTAAAATTTCAAGGTAAGTGATCACCTTGATTATCATTCCATACATGGATGGCTTTTTCATCCAATCTGGTAACTGTGATCTAGACATCTCAAACTTATGTGGAAACCCTACGATTGTGAACTTATCATAATCAGATTCCACTTCGTTGTGAGCTCTATGTTTTTCAAACAAGAGCTCGGCACAGCGAGAGAAAATGCTCGCAGGAGAGAAAACAATTCTTGGAATACCTAACTTGCTTGCAACTTCCACAGTCCAAGGATGACACAAGTCACTAACTATGCAATCAACTTCTAACTCCCCCAACAAGTAATTCTCTATTAGCGACTGTAGCATTACGAACCCCTCTTGGAATTTCGCAGCTTCTGTAAGAGGAGTATCAGTGTTGAAGGTTTCTGTTACAACTGAAAGGTTGACTTGCTTGGCTGGAAACTCCAGAACATGTGTTTTTATGGGTCGACCGCGATTGAAATCATGGTCGATAGACTTTTGAAAAATCCCAGCATTGCCTGCAGTGGTGACTATGGTGGAGTCTACGCCATGCATGGCAAATAGCCTTGCCATTTCAACCAATGGGATGATGTGACTTGTAGCTGAGAAGGGAATGAAAATAACCTTTAGGTTTTTGGCTTCGGCTTCGTGAGACTGTATCGCCATTTTATCTCTTTGGAGGTTGGAGATACTGCTTCTGATGTATATGATGAAGGTGAAAAACACAAGAAGGGGGGGGTTGAATTGTGTTTTCTTTTTCTCTTAAAAAAAAAGGATTCTTCTTCTGATAAAACTTCAGAAGCAGTTTGATTGCTTCTGATGAAATGATCAGAGTCAGATTGCAGCGGAAAAGAACAGAGCAGAGAAAAGAAAGACAAAGACACAGGCAGTTATACTGGTTCCTTCCACAACACGGAAGTAGTCCAGTCCCCCTTGCACTTCCAAGGAGATTTCACTATAATCACAAGATTACAACTGCTCAATACTTTCAAAGTATGAGACTTCACAAAACAATGCTCAAGCACACACGCAAGAGTCTTCCAATGCTCAAGCACTAAGCAAGAGACTTCTAATGCTCAAGCACGCAGGCAAGAGACTTCTAATCAAACAAAAATACAGAGAATTGAGTTTGAATTGAACACTTGATATACAATCAGTGGTGTTCACAATACAATACAGAAAAGACTCTAGACTTTGAATTTCTAAGATGTATCAAATCAGTGCAGAAATTCAGTGTGCTTTGTAGAATCAAATTGACAGAGTTTTGGCGCTTTTGAACTTGTGTATCTCTATCAAATCTTCAAGTCTTCACTCCTTTATATAGAGGTGTGAAAGAGACGTTGAGATAATCAGCACGTCTAAAGAGTCGTTTGAAATCCTTTGATTATCCACCAGTGATCCTTTGCCTGATTTGGGTGTAGTCCTTTGAAGGATAAACTTCAAATTCATTCCCATCTTGAGTGTACAAATTCTGCAGGCATGGCTGTTGTTTTGTCTTGTAGCGTAGACAGAAAACAGAGTAGTGGAGGTAGTGGTTGTACACTTGTACTTTGTCAACTCTATTAATGAGAGACAAGTGCAGAGTGCTTTCCATATATCCGTTGATACCTCCCTTTCAATTCTTCGTTCTTCTTTGATAAGACTGAATTGAGAATCAGCAACTTTCTCTTCAGTTTGATTAAAGGATCAAATTTAGCTTCTGGTGAAAATATTGCTTCTGATGACTTTCTGCTTCTGATGACGTCATCTCTTCAGGAGCAGTTTAGCTTCAGGAGCAGTTGAGCTTCAGGAGCAGTTTTCTTCAGATGCTCAGAATTTCTTTTTCTTTCCATTGTTCTTCCAGGACCTATCAAAATAACTTGAGTAGCTTTTGGTCCTGTACACTTGAACAATTATTAGTAATAACCAATTGACAATTTTTAATACCTTGTTATCATCAAAACTTAAGAAGGTTCTTTGTGAAACACATTTTGTTCCAACAATCTCCCCCTTTTTGATGATGACAAACAATAGTATTTAAAATGTTCAATTGTTGTTGATCTAATTAATAAGTTGACTTCTTGGGACAGAGGTTTGTAAGCTCCCCCTGAGTCCAATAGATCTTTAAGGTGAGGTTTGTAAGCTCCCCCTAAGTTCTATTCTTATTAATTAAATTTCAATAAAATACTCATAAAAATCAAATCAGAGGTATTTAAAAGAAATTTAGAAGTGGTTATAGTAGGGCTCAGTGCCTTAACAAATACTATACATTTACTCCCCCTTTTGTCATCAACAAAAAGAGTAGAAACAAAAGAAAGAGTATCAGAGCAAAACAAAACAAAAGAATAAACATATAACTTTTAAAGATAGTATTTCAGAGCAAGCAGCATTGAAAACAGTAAATATCATCAGAATTAAAGCTTGTAAAACATATTGAAGGTGAAAAAGCACAAGATTCAGAAACAATGACAATATATATATAGAAAGAAGGATTAAGATACAAAGACACAGCTACTAAGAACAAAAGTAAAAAACAAGCTAGAGTTGGGTGTGCAACTAAGGTTGGGCTTGCTTATACAACTGTTCTAAGAGATACTTGATCTGATCATCCTTCTTCTGAAGTAGCTCATCCTTTTCTCTCATTCTTCTTTTGTATCCAGCCTGAATTCTAGCAGCCCTAGTGATGTACTCTTCTTCTGGATAGAAAGGAGTGATGTCCAGCAGAGGCACAAAACTCAGCTCTTTCTCCTTAGCTGCTTCATGCATATCATCCAAAAGCTTCTTCAGCATAGCAGAGTGAGATGACACACATTTAGTTCTAAGCTGATCCAGCAGCTCATCAAAGCTTTTCTGTAGATCCATCCACTGATCATAATAGTGAATAGGAGGTGCAGGAACTGTTCTGCGAAGAATCAGTGCCTGAATCTCATCACTAAGTCTGATCAGTTGTTCCTCTATATACTCAGACTCCAGGATATGGTCAGGGATGGGTGAAGGTTCAGTTTGAGTTGTATGTGATGTGGAAGGTTTGTCAGAGGTTAAGTCTATTATAGTGGGTGAGTCTGGTTGTTGTTGTTGTTCTGTTGTTTGGTCAGAAGTTGTTTGGTCAGGAGCAACTTGTTCAGAGGCAGTTTGCTCCTGAACAGTTTGCTCAGGAATGGTTTGGGTTTCTGTTTGGGTTTCCAAGACAGTCTTTTCAGGAACTGTCTTAGAGGCCTTAGTGGGTGTTGGTTGCATTTCACCACCTAGATGTTTTTCTAAGTTGTGAAGGGTTGAGTATTCTTGGTGTTGGGGGGTTTCTGAAGTAGTTGCATCTGAAGCTACTTCAGAGGCTTTTTGTGTGGTTGAGTTTGTTGTAGGTTCTGGGTTGGGTTGAGTTTGTTGTACACTAACAGGTTCAGGATTATCTGGATAGAGTGGATGAGTAGGAGGCAAATTGAATTTCTCACAAAGTTTAATTCTATTCTTAGAAAATTCTATTTGAGTTTGCTCCCAGTCAAGTGTTCCTAAATCTGTTAGTTTGGTAGGTTTGGTTTTTAGAAGCTTGTCTATGTGTTGGCTAAGGGGTTGGTCATCTGATTCTGTTGATGATGAAGAGGGTGAAGAGGGTAGAGATGGAATCTGAGTATTAGTTGGAGCGTTAGATGGATTACCTGAAGACTGAGCTTCTGGATGAACTGCTTCTGGAGCTTTTGAAACTGGATCTGATGAAGTTGCTCCTGAAGCTTGTTTATTCTTCAAGGCTTGAGAAAGCAGAGTTGCTCCATACTGAACTGTTTCTAACTCCGATGCTAAAGCAGCAATGTCAGGAGTAGGCACATACCCTGCAGCCTTGAGACGTTCATCCCTTTCTTTCTCAAACACTTCCTTCAACCTTTTCTTTTCTGCTATCTTGGATGCAGAAACCTCTCTAGCGTACTGCCTCATTTCTTCAGTCATTTCAAAACTGGGCATGACTATGGGTTCAGAAGTTGCAGTCCTTTTTGCCTTCTTAGGGCTTGAGTCTTCATCCCAGTTCTCTTTCAGTTCTTCCAGCATTTGTGCCCTTCTTCCTTCAGCTGTCTTCAGATTTCTTGTTAAATTAGACCTTTTCCTTTTGATGGTCTGAAGAGCAGCTTCTCTTTTATTTTTGGGACTTGGAGGCTTTTCAGAAGCAGCTTGATCAGAAGCAGCTTGTTCTAAACCAGCTTGTTCAGAAGCAGGCTGTTCTGCTGTTTCTTGAGTACTCCTTGTCCTTTTCTTGATAAGAGGGACATCATCCAAATCCTCCACTTCCTCAAGAATGGTGGACATAGCAGATTTTACCTTCTTAGCTTTCTTATGCTTCTGAGCACCCACCTCAGTAGCATTTTCAGCAAGGTATTCTTCCTTGGTGATCTGCTTCTTCTTAGATTTTCTGCTTTTGGCCACAGGCAGCTCACCACCATACATTTGGTCAGGAACATCCTTCAAGCTGATTTTCTGGTTATAGGTTTTGTAGTGATCCATGATATATGCCCTTTGAACCTCCAAGGGATCTTGTTTGCAGATGGGAGGAAAGTCTGGGATAAGATCTGATTTGGCATCAGAAGGTTTCAAGTCAGTAGGACTCTTCTTCACATCTTTTGCTTTAATCAGATGCATAGCCCTTAGAGTCTCACCATTGATAATCTTTCCTCTAACAGTTCCCAACTGTTCATCTGTGAAGATCTGAGCTTCTTTCAGCATCTCAATAATTCCTCCCTGATGGAAAATCTCAGAGAGTAGTCTTCCATAGGGTACCCAAGACCTTTTATTCAGTTGACTCTCTCTGAGTTGATGAACCATATGTCTGAATATGTATCTGGGAATATTTGCCTCTACACCCTTTAAGACAAAGTGTAAGAGGATTTTATGTTCCAGAGAGGGCTGATCACCACCACCACCTTTTGGTAGTAGGTTTTCGTTCTGAATCTTCAACATAATCTTTGTCTTGGTGTTCATGTCAGCATAGGCAAAGTCCTTTACCTTGTTGTAGAGAGTTTTGTTAACAATAGCATTCCAGGGGCTGTCCTTTGGCTTTGAAATCCCAGCCTCATGTTCTCCTTCTGCTGGTCTTCTGATGACAAAGGCAATAGTGTCCTCAGTGATCCAGACACGAATTCCCATGATGCTTGATCTTATCTGGGTTTTGGAGAAAGTTTCCAAGCCCATTTCCGCTCTAGACTTCCCTTTGAGTTCAGGATTGAGAAGAACTTTTTCATCTTCTTCAATCTTGGCGGCTTCTCTGTCGTAGATGCTGGCTCTAACCCAGAAATGACGAACCAGTGTTTGATAAGTTGGTCCATTTAGAAGATTGAAGTACCTTCCCAGACCTTGTTTCTCGTAGTACTTGCCAATGTCACAGTCGTGAGCGGCCAAAGAATCAAAATCCACCGGACTTTCTGATTGAATGTTTAATTCCCATTCCTCCAAGGACATGGTTCTTCCCTTTATCTCATAAGCAGGAGCTTCTCCTTGTTGTTCGTTTGATGATGAACCAGATGCAGAACTTGAAGAAGCCATTGATATGAAGTGGTTTTAGGGTTCTAAAGAGTTTTTGAGAGGATGAGAGAATGTGCTTACTTACACAGAGGGTTGAGAAGAAATTAGAAAGTGTTTGTTGTGAAGTGAGAAGTGTGTGAAATGACTTAGTGTTTTTTATTAAAACGTTTGTAATTCAGAAGGGACAAACAAACACAGCATTAATGACAAATTGGGGGCGCGTGTAAGTATGTTAAAAAGCGAATAAAAACATCATTGCCCTTTTTGTTATACTCCAGTACAAATAAACCACGTCAGAGACTCTTCAGAAAACTACCTTTTGGGTAATGAGACAGCTGTTACATAAAGTAACTTCCAACGTTCCCACTAACCAAGCTATTCAGAAGCAAAGAATAACACTTCTGAAGTTTTAGTGCTGACGTCATCTTCAGAAGCACATTTTCCTCAGAACCTCAGTTAAGAGCTTCTGATGAACCAAAATGCTCCTGAATAAACTTCAGAACCAAACTTCTTATTCAGAGGCAAGCAATTTTTCAATCAGACACAAAATGCATGTTCAAATTTTTCTTAATAAAATCAAATCTTTCAACAGACAAAGGTTTTGTAAATATATCAGCCCATTGATGTTCAGTATCAATGAATTGTATATCTAAAATTCCTTTTTGAACATAGTCTCTGATAAAATGGTGTTTGATTTCAATATGCTTGGCTCTTGAATGTAGAATTGGATTCTTTGACAAACAAATAGCAGCAGTATTATCACAATAAATGGGAATACTGTTAGCATTGATCTGATAGTCTTCCAACTGATGTTTCATCCAAAGTAGTTGTGTGCAACAACTTGCAGCTGAAATGTATTCTGCTTCTGCTGTAGACATAGCAATAGTTGCTTGTCTTTTGCTTGCCCAGGATATCAGATTCTCTCCCAGGAATTGACAATTTCCACTGGTTGATTTTCTTTCAATCCTATCACCAGCATAATCAGCATCACAGAATCCAATCAACTTATAATCTAGGGATTTCCTATACAGGAGTCCAAGATTAGTTGTTCCTTTCAGATACCTGAAGATTCTCTTAACTGCAGTTAAATGAGATTCTCTAGGATCTGATTGAAATCTTGCACACAAGCATACACTGAATAAAATATCAGGTCTAGATGCAGTGAGGTATAACAGAGAACCAATCATACCTCTGTAAAGCTTCTGGTCTACTACTGTTCCAGTATCTTCTTTGCTTAAGGTGCAGGTTGGATGCATTGGAGTGTTCATCATTTTACAGTCTTCTAGCTTGAACTTCTTCAGAAGCTCCTTTGTATATTTTGTTTGATGAACATATACTCCTTCTTTACTTTGGTTGATTTGAATTCCCAGAAAGAATTTCAATTCTCCCATCATACTCATTTCAAATTCATCCTGCATTAACTTAGAAAATTCTTTGCAAAGAGATGCATTAGTAGAACCAAATATTATATCATCAACATATATTTGCACAATCAAAATATCTTTCTTAAGAGTCTTTCTGAAGAGTGTTGTGTCAACTTGTCCTCTTTCAAAATCATTTTTAATTAAGAAATTACTTAGTCTATCATACCAAGCTCTGGGAGCTTGTTTCAAGCCATATAGTGATTTCTTAAGTTTATAAACATGGTCAGGATGCTTAAGATCCTCAAACCCAGGAGGTTGTTTAACATACACTTCTTCTTCAATGACTCCATTAAGAAAGGCACTTTTGACATCCATTTGATATAATATTATGCCATGATTAATTGCGTAGGATAGAAGTAACCTGATTGCTTCCAATCTTGCAACTGGAGCAAATGTTTCAGTGTAATCAATGCCTTCTTGTTGACTGTAGCCTTGAGCAACAAGTCTGGCTTTGTTTCTGGTTACTTCTCCTTGTTCATTCAGCTTGTTTCTGAATACCCATTTTGTTCCAATAATGTTCTTCTGAAAAGGTTTGGGTACCAGATCCCACACGTCATTCCTTTGGAATTGATTTAGCTCTTCTTGCATAGCTAATATCCATCCATCATCTGAGAGAGCTTCTTCAACAGTTTTAGGCTCAATTATTGAAAGCAGTCCTATCAATGATTCTTCTTGTCTAAAATGTGATCTTGTTCTTCTAGGACTATCTTTGCTTCCAATGATTAGCTCCTCAGGATGTGAAGATTTGTGCTTGAATTTAGGTTGAATAACCTGCTGAGTGTTATCTTGAAAGTCCTCAGAAGCACTTTCATTCTGTACTTTTGGGCTAGGTTCTGCTTCTGAATTAGACTCAGCTTCTGGAGTGATTTCAGCTTCTGGACAAGATTCAACTTCTGTATACTTTTCAGAATCAGAAGGTTGATCAGATTCTGATGCATCTTCAGAATCAGTTGTACCTGCATTACTTTCACTTTGCTCTGAAGTTTTACTTCCAGGCTCTCTATCATCAAATTTTACATGCATAGATTCTTCAACACATTGTGTTTCTGAATTATACACTCTGTATGCCTTTGACCTTTCAGAGTAACCTAAAAAGATTCCTCTTTGAGCCTTGGCATCAAATTTCTTCAGATAGTCTTTAGTGTTTAAGATGTAACAAGTACATCCAAACTGATGAAAGTAAGAGATATTGGGTCTTCTTCCTTTAAAGAGTTCATATGCTGTTTTCTCCAACATAGGTCTGATATAGATCCTATTTTGAATATAACATGAAGTATTGACTGCTTCTGCCCAAAAATGTTTAGCTAAGTTGTTTTCATGGATCATGGTTCTGGCCATTTCTTGTAAGGTTCTGTTCTTCCTTTCTACAACCCCATTTTGTTGTGGAGTTCTAGGAGAAGAAAACTCATGGAGAATCCCATGTTTTTCACAAAAAAGTTCAAATGGCTCATTTTCAAATTCTCCACCATGATCACTTCTGACTTTCAAAATTTTCAATTCTTTTTCAGATTGTATTTGAGTGCAGAAGCTGCTAAACACTTCACATGCATAGTCTTTACTTTTAATGAATTTTACCCAAGTCCATCTGCTGTAATCATCAACAATGACTAATCCGTATTTACTTCCATATAAAGATGCAGTGTTAACTGGACCAAAAAGATCAATATGGAGTAATTCTAAGGGTCTGGAGGTTGATACAATGTCTTTAGATTTGAAAGAACTTTTCACAATTTTCCCTTTCTGACATGCACCACAAAGTGCATCTGAATGATAATCAATGTTAGGCAATCCTTTGACCAGTTGTAACTTGCTAATTTTAGAAATTAATCTCCAATTAGCATGTCCCAACCTTTTATGCCATACCCATTTTTTATCATTCATTGACAGAAGGCAAACTACCTTCTGATCAGCCAGATCAGAGAAATTTATTTTATAGACATTCTCAACTCTCTTTCCCTTGAATGTAATGGATTTGTCATCCTTGTTGACTAGTGTGCAGTTGGTCTTACTGAACGTTACATCATACCCATTGTCACAAAATTGACTAATGCTCAATAGGTTATGCTTCAGACCATCTACTAGCCACACATTATTAATTGAGATGGAGGAATTACCAATAGTACCTGTACCAATGATCCTTCCAGTTTGGTTGCCACCAAACTTCACTTCTCCTCCATCTTTCATTGTAAGGGTAAGGAACAAAGCTTTCTCTCCAGTCATGTGCCTTGAACATCCGCTGTCTAGGTACCATGACCTTTGTTTCTCTCTTGCCCTTAAGCACACCTGCATTTTTGGCCAATTCAGATTTAGGTACCCATATCTTCATGGGTCCTTTTGGGTTAGTTTTGGAGGTTTTACTTTTCCTCCCTTGTACCTTAGGGTGAATGCTGAGTGGCTTCTGATCATTCAATACTTTAGGTTTGACACCTTTTGGTATTGTTTTCTCAGAAGCAGTAGCTGCTTTGTTCTTCTGATCCTTTTGTTTTGGAATTTTAGATTCTGGTTTAATCAGATTCTGATGAACAGGTTCTGATCTTTTCAGAATTTTAATCTTTTGACTCTTAGGATCAGATTTTGTCATTACCTTGATCTTAAGATTCTCTGGCTTTGATGTGATCTTAGCCTGTGAACCTGAAGCTTCAGGTTTTGACTGAACAGCAGTTATAGCATTTGTACCTTCAGGCACAAAGGTGGATTTCAATCCATCCTTGATACAATCACAGTAGCTCTTGAGACTGTATTCTTTGGATTTCTCCTCAGAATATCCAATCCCTTTGCCTTTGTTCTTGTATGTGCTGTAGATCATAGAAGCAACTTTGCTTCTGTCTATTCCAGCCATAATAAAATCATCCAAGGCAATCTCATGTTTATTGCCTGAACCTTTATCACATTTTTCTTGTAGCTTCTGACAAAGACTCTTGAGTCTATCTTCATATGTTGTTGATATGAGGTTAAACCCTTTGAGTTCTTCTTCAGAAGCTTTCAGTTCCAATAGAGTTGATTTTTGTTGTTTCATCAAATCAACATATTTTTCTTTTAAATCTGTCAACTCATTGGTTCTGTGTTCAAACAGTGATAAAAGTTCTTTTAGAGAATCAACAAGTTCTTGTCTAGGGATTTTGGAATATACCTCATTTTCATCTTCTGAATCTGATTCAGCTTCTGATACTGCTTCTGATGATACTGTTGCCACTAACCCAACGGCTGCCTTAGTATCATCATCAGCTTCTTCTTTATCAGAACCAGATTCACTATCCAAATCTTCCCAGGTCGCCATCAAGCTCTTTTTGATTTGCTTTCTGAATTTACTGGAGTTGAAGCTTGATTTCTTGGATTTGCCTTTAAACTTCTCCTTCTGAAGATCAGGGCAATCAGCAATGAAATGACCAGGCTTCTTACAATTGAAGCATCCCTTCTGATCTTCTTTCTTGAAGTTCTTGTAGCTACCTCTCTTGCTCAAAAATTTCTTCTGCTTCCTTGCCAGATACTCAAGCTTGTTGGACAGCATAGCCATCTTTACAGATTGATCTTCATCAGAATCTCCATCAGGTGATTCTTCTTCAGATTCACTGGCTTTGTAGGCTTTGGAAGACTTTGAGGTCTTTCCTTTAGATGGTAAAGCAATGGATTTACTCTTCTTAGAGGTTTCATGCTCATTTAAACTCATTTCATGCACTTTGAGTGAGCTAACAAGATCTTCAACACTTAAAGTATTTAGATCCTTAGCTTCCTCAATAGCAGTTACTTTGGGTCTCCATCTTGAAGGTAAGCTTCTCAAAATCTTACTAACATGATCAGAAGCAACATAGCTTTTCTTCAGTATCTGCAATCCAGAAACTAAAGTTTGAAATCTTGAGTACATTTCTTCTATACTCTCATCATCCTTCATTCTGAAAAGTTCATACTGATGAACTAGCATCAAAGCTTTAGCCTCTTTCACCTTCTTGCTGCCTTCAAAGTTGGCACATAGTGACGCAAACATAGCCTTCGCAGTAGATTTGTCACTCATCTTCATGTATTCAGTGCGAGGTATAGAAGCCACAATAATCCCTCTGATTTTGTGGTGCTTCTTGTAAAGCTTCTTCTGAGCAGGAGTATGTATTTTTCTATCTATAGCAGCTCCTTCTTCATCTAAATCCAGGTCATCAACTCCATCTTCCAGTATGTCCCATAACTCTTCATCTAATCCCATGATAAAGCTGTACATATTGGTTTTCCACCAAGAAAACTCTTCTGGATCTCCATTAAACCTTGGAGCTTTTCCAGAGTCTGTTTTCTTGTCAGCAGTATCATAGTCATGCTTGACACTTGTGTATTTTGGAGTAACTGATTCCTCATCTCCAGACATGTTTTTCTAATAGATCTTGAACTGTAACACGGTTAAGTGCTGTGATAACAGAGCAAGCTCTGATACCAATTGAAGGTGAAAAACACAAGAAGGGGGGGGGTTGAATTGTGTTTTCTTTTTCTCTTAAAAAAAAAGGATTCTTCTTCTGATAAAACTTCAGAAGCAGTTTGATTGCTTCTGATGAAATGATCAGAGTCAGATTGCAGCGGAAAAGAACAGAGCAGAGAAAAGAAAGACAAAGACACAGGCAGTTATACTGGTTCCTTCCACAACACGGAAGTAGTCCAGTCCCCCTTGCACTTCCAAGGAGATTTCACTATAATCACAAGATTACAACTGCTCAATACTTTCAAAGTATGAGACTTCACAAAACAATGCTCAAGCACACACGCAAGAGTCTTCCAATGCTCAAGCACTAAGCAAGAGACTTCTAATGCTCAAGCACGCAGGCAAGAGACTTCTAATCAAACAAAAATACAGAGAATTGAGTTTGAATTGAACACTTGATATACAATCAGTGGTGTTCACAATACAATACAGAAAAGACTCTAGACTTTGAATTTCTAAGATGTATCAAATCAGTGCAGAAATTCAGTGTGCTTTGTAGAATCAAATTGACAGAGTTTTGGCGCTTTTGAACTTGTGTATCTCTATCAAATCTTCAAGTCTTCACTCCTTTATATAGAGGTGTGAAAGAGACGTTGAGATAATCAGCACGTCTAAAGAGTCGTTTGAAATCCTTTGATTATCCACCAGTGATCCTTTGCCTGATTTGGGTGTAGTCCTTTGAAGGATAAACTTCAAATTCATTCCCATCTTGAGTGTACAAATTCTGCAGGCATGGCTGTTGTTTTGTCTTGTAGCGTAGACAGAAAACAGAGTAGTGGAGGTAGTGGTTGTACACTTGTACTTTGTCAACTCTATTAATGAGAGACAAGTGCAGAGTGCTTTCCATATATCCGTTGATACCTCCCTTTCAATTCTTCGTTCTTCTTTGATAAGACTGAATTGAGAATCAGCAACTTTCTCTTCAGTTTGATTAAAGGATCAAATTTAGCTTCTGGTGAAAATATTGCTTCTGATGACTTTCTGCTTCTGATGACGTCATCTCTTCAGGAGCAGTTTAGCTTCAGGAGCAGTTGAGCTTCAGGAGCAGTTTTCTTCAGATGCTCAGAATTTCTTTTTCTTTCCATTGTTCTTCCAGGACCTATCAAAATAACTTGAGTAGCTTTTGGTCCTGTACACTTGAACAATTATTAGTAATAACCAATTGACAATTTTTAATACCTTGTTATCATCAAAACTTAAGAAGGTTCTTTGTGAAACACATTTTGTTCCAACATATGAATGAATGAATTTAAAGAGTAAGAATATGAATGAATGTGAAGAGTAAGAACGTAGAGAAACTAATTCCCATAATAAAATTATTTTTCTGAGTTTTTTTTAAGAGAAATGTTGCACATGATTTCTATTAAATTAGGAAGTGTATAATAGTAACACATCCACGTGATGGAGAAGCTTTTGACCTGTTCTTACATTTTTTTAAATGTGTATGAAGATGGATGAAGGTGAAGAAGAGTCTATTTTGTTGGTTGATAAGAACACTTATAGTTAGTCTATTTTGGTGCTTGTGATGAAGAAGAGAAACTTCATTTTTTGGTGGTTCACTGTTAGATTCAATAGTCTTATTACATGATATAAGAGTCTATTTTGTTTCAAAATAATCAAAAGGTTAAAATTAAATAAATTAATAAGATCTAATGTAGGAAACCTACAATGTTAGTATACCTTGGACATTTTTAGTTAAAATTAACAATGTGTTGTCCGACGGAAAGCATATTTGAAGGACTAAAACGAAACTTTTAATAATTACGAGACCAAAACGAAATTTAAGATTCTTTTTACAATACAAAATTAACTACATTTCTTAAGATATGTAAAAATATCAAAACGACTTATAATAAAATGAAATGCTAAAAAGTGTCCTTAAGGCACTGCATAAGAGGATATAGATTTTTTTTTTTAAGAAGGATAAAATAAAAATATTGCATTGAAAAGCAATGAAAAATAATGAATTTAACTTTTTAAAAGTTAAAATATTATTGAATTCAATACAAATCTATAATAAAATAGTTAGAGTATGCAATACATACGTTATGGTTAACAAGAACATTTATAGTTATAGACGGACCTTTCTTCAACCTCGAGAAACTTGGTTCCAGACCCAACAACCAAAGACCTTTCTTAAAAAGAAAAAAATTATAGTAAGACTTGGTACCATATGAATATGAAACATAAATAAAAGCAGATTCTCAGAACCAGATTTCACTGTATAAGATTCGGCCAATCAGAAATTTATTTTTTTTGTTCAAGGTCAATGAGAAATTTTGTACTACCTAGATTTATTGATTATTTAATGTTGCATGCGACCCACGTTAGTACATTTTATATTTCTGAGGTACTTAATTAATGCTTTCCTTCTTCTTTATCTCCAAAAAGAAAATAAAATACTTGTTTGAGGAGTTTTTCGAAACAGAGGATTCGTCAACAAAACAATTTTTATAAGCAAAATAATGTTCCATGCTGATCGATGTGTCTATAGTTTTTAGCTTATTAATTTTCATAAGATTCATGTGCTTGGAGTACTTGTTAAAGAGAAAATATATGATGAGTTTTAAGTTAAAAGTTGTTTTCAAAGTTTTAGTGTGTTGAATACATAATTTCTAAGATAAAATGTCTTTTTTAAACGTTTTAGCAAGTGTCCTGGCGTCATTTGTTATGCTTTTAGTTAATATATATAGGGATTTGTTAGAACATACCTACTAGTTTTTATGTAGGAGTGTTTTAGCAAGTTATAACTAAAAATTTAATAAATACATCTTAAGGTATATGTTGCTATAACACACCTTCTAAAAAAACAAGTGGGTGTGTTCTAGCAAATCCTATAGGCATTTGCTGGAATACACCCACTTATTTTTTAGAAGGAGTATTTTAACAAGTAAATAACTAAAAAGTGGTTAAATACACCTTAAGTGTAGCTTTGCTAAAAGACTCCCACATAAAAACTAGTGGGTGTGTTCTAGCAAACCCCATATATATATATATATATATATATATATATATATATATATATATATATATTATAAAATAAACTCAAAAGTAGAAGATTAAAAAAGAAAAAGATGAAAGTTTTTGTATTATTCTCTTCACAAGTGTGCATTTACACTACAATATGAGCCCTATTTATAGGACACTACAATATGAGTCCTATTTATAAGATACAAAATGAATAGCTGAGTGATCAAAATAATTAAGGTCCACTAACTATATATTCACTCACTAATGGGGGTTATAGGAAGGTGGAAGACTAAGGATGGACATCCACTAAAGTCATTTATTCATAACACTCCCCTTTGCATGTCCAACATGATATGCCTCATTAAAACTTTACTAGAAAAAAAACTGAATGGAAAAAAATTCTAGTGAAGGAAAAAGAATACAATATCCTTTTAATGATACACTGATTTCTCCCCCTCAACAATACAACCATCTCTGAGTCGACGAAGACCACTTTTTTGTATCAGTTGTTCAAAAACTCTGCTTGGGACTGACTTTGTGAAAATATCTGCAAGATTATTACAAGAACGAATTTGTTGAATGCTTATATCACCATTCTTCTAAAGATCATGCGTGAAAAAGAACTTAGGAGAAATATGTTTTGTTCGATCTCCTTTAATGTAACCTTTCAACTGAGCAATGCATGCAATATTATCTTCATAAATAATTGTTGCATATGTTCTCCCGATAGATAAACCACAACTCTCTTGTATGTGTGGAATTAGAGACCTTAACAAATACATTCTCGACTCGCCTCATGTAGTGCTAAGAGTTCAGCATGATTTGATGATGTTGTTATGGTTTGTTTCACGGATCTCCATGAAATGGTTGTACCTCCACAGGTAAACAAGTTACCTATTTGTTATATTCCATTATGAGGACCTGACAAATAACCTGCATCTGCATAACCTGTTAATTCAAATTTTGGTACTTTTGAATAAAACAAACCCATGTCTATTGTACCTCTAAGGTAACGAAATATATGCTTGACTCTGTTCCAATACCTTGATAGTAGATTGACAGATATCAGGACGTGTATAATTAACAAGGTACACTAGTGCTCCAATTGCACTTAGATATGGTACTTCAGGACCAAGTATTTCTTCACCCTCTTCTTGTGGTATGAAAGGATCTTTCTCCACATCCAGTGATCTAACAAACATTGGAGTAGACAATAGATGGGATTTGTCCATAAAGAAACGTTTTAATACTTTTGCAACATAAACTTCTTGATGCACAAATATTCCATTATTCAAATGCTCAATTTGTAATCCCAAACAAAATTTTGTCCTTCCCAAGCCCTTCACCTCAAACTCTTTCTTTAAACAATCTATAGTCATTTGTATATTCCCTCTTTAATCAAATATTCACTGACGTGATTATACCACATGCGCCCTGATTATTTTAGCCCATATAAATACTTATTCAAGTTGATGGAATAGTCTTCTCGAGATCTAAGACAATGTGTCTCAGGCAAATTAAATCGTTCTCGGAGTTTCATGTAAATGTCACTATCAAGTGATCCATATAAATAAGCTGTAACAACATCCATCATGTGCAATTTGAGCCCTTCATGTGCTACAAGACTAATTAAGTACCGAAAAGTACATTCATCCACTAGAGATGAATATGTCTCATCAAAATCAATTCTAGGTCTTTGTGAAAATCCTTGGGCAACAAGCCGAGTTATGTATCTCATAATTTCACCATTCTCATTTTGTTTTCTCACAAAAACTCATCTATATCCAACGGGTTTAACACCTTCAGGTCTTCAGACTACAGGTCCAAAAAACTTTTCGCTTGTGAAGCGTGATTAATACGATTTAGCAGCAAAACGAAAGGTTAGGACGCGTGGAGCAAAATTACGAGAAGATTTCGAAAGAGATTGGTACGTAGATCGAGGTTGCACAATGCAATGAACAAAACATTACTCCGACAACGTCGCGGACACTATGTTCGTTTTAACGAAGTAACCACGAAATAGGGATAAGCATCCAGGTGATTCTGAAGAAGGAAGCAATAGCTGGTCCCCTTCTCATCGCGGTCGTAGAGAGGCTCCACTACCGCGGCTAAGCCGTAGATCCTCCCCGCCATAATCATCGAAGACACGAAAAGTATTATCTTGAGTGGCGTCGTTGTCACCACAAACTTGTCCCATTTACGAGAAGGATAGTAAATTTCTCATACCACGTGTCATCGAGAAGTCACCAAAACTACAATTTTATGATTGATCAGGTGATCGCGACAAACATGTAGAACATTTGACACCGTCCTCAATTATCATCAGGCGCTGGGACCGATCAAGTGTAAACACTTTGTGCTCACACTGAAAGGTGTTGCGATGACTTTCTTAGAATTGACGAACTAATATTTATTTATTTTTTGGGTAAGATTATTTATTACTGTGATACAAATATTGTGTCCGGTGAAGTATGTAAAGAATAATTGATCAAGGTTTACATGGTTTTTAGACATCAAATCCCAAATCGAATAAACCTGAAGTCAATTTCAATTTGCAACAAGTTAACTCCTTGATTGTAAGCAAAAATACACCCTACAAATTATTGAGATTTACATTCAAATCACTTACTTATTCAAAAAGAACAAAGAACATGCTTATTGGCCTTATTAATTACCGTTAAGCCTTTGAAGTTTGAGCGACTTAAGCTCATGAATTAGTTGCATCAAATTGGCATGAGAAGACCCACCAACAATTATAGCTTTCAATTCTTCTTATAAGATATCTCAATTTCATACATCAAGTCATGAAACTCGGCTTCAAAGGAGGTGGTGTTATGCATATTGACCGCAACCTAAATTTAAGCATCCTCATCCCTAAAAATCCCACTACAAGTTGCAGGTCGGAAACAACCCTTAATAGAACCATCAATATTACACTTGACCCAACTAAGGATGGGGGATACCATAAAACCGCCTTGATGCGAGAAGCATTAGGCGCATGATCCTAGACAAAGAAAACTCTTAAAATCTCAAATTCCTACATGTTAGAATAAGAATGTGCATTGGTATGATCCCAGACAATAAAGTGTTAGAACACCCTAAGTTAGCAGTGGTCTTCGAATTAACTTTGAAACCATTAAATAATTGCTTGTTTCTACATTACCATATGATATTTATCACATTGATAATGGCTGAATGACCACCACTTCACATTACGATGACCAAGATTTATTACAAAGCTCATTCACAGTATACATGTTACCGGTGTCCGTATGCATGTTGAAAAGGTAAATAATCTAACATGAAAATTGACCTGCAAAATCACAATCGAAAAAACAAATGATTGTTAGATTCTTCATGCTTGCAACGCGAGCAAGCAACACATGGGGTTGTAACCTTTAACCGTTAAATTATCATCAATAGGAACTTTGTAATGAAACAGCCTCCAAAATAAAAGAGATTTAGAAGGAGGAATAGAAGAACTCCATATATTCTTAGCCCAAGACACCTCGGTCACCAGAGGCTTTTGAAATAGATAGACATCCTTGAAGCACATCTCTTGTTGTGTAGCAAATGGAAGTTAAAAATTTCGCATTGCTTAGAAAAATAGAGTTTGGGCACTCTCAATGCCTTAAAGTTTCGAGTAAAAATTTGGTGTCCAAATCACTGGTATGGTTATTATGGGCCTAACGCGTGGATGATCCCTCGAGCTCTCCTTGTGACCCAACAATGGTATCAGACCGATGTTCAATAAAGTTTCAACCACCTCCTTGTTTCAAAAATCTTCTTGACAAGGTGTTTGTTGGTGCCTTTGACAATGGCGGTGCAAGAGTAAGTCTACACAGATGAAAAAGCTTCCACTTGAGGGGTGAGCAAGATGAATGAATGGACTCTTACTTTAGAGAAGATTGTTGTTAGAAAGGATGAGTAAGTCTATGAATGGATGGACTCTTTCTTTATAGTTTCTACCAGTTGAAAGCCAATAGTCAACTCTGTATGTGCTCTTTGAATGGTCAACCATATTGCTCTCTGTTCATTTTGCATTCTTCTAAAGTGCCTCATGTCTTTAACAATTCCATCTTTAAGGTTTCCTATATCCCTTGTCCACCATGCTTCTTTCATGACAACCAAGGTATTCCCCAGTTCCCTTCTATTGGAATTCTAATCCCAAAGGGATTAAGATTGTTCGCACCGAGTTGCTTCCTTAGATTACTCAGTGCATTGTCAAGATACTTCAGTAAGTGTTGTAGAGTCACAAGTTTCCGTTTTTTTTTTTTGTTATCATTTAGAAATGATAGCTAACCCATTTCTTATTTTTCCAATTAGCATAAAAAATGCCTACCAAGCTCAAGAGATCCAACCTAACTAGCCTTCTTGCTAAGGCTGTAAGGACAAAGAAGTTTCCTGCCAACTTGAAGAATTAGTGTGATGTAGCTGAGAATGACGCTCCTATTGCTGCTTAGAATAGGTAGGAGAAGAAGCGAGATGTTGTTGTCGAGGTGATTGGAATTTCTATTTTAGTTTTTGAAATGAAAAAAGACAAAGCAGGTCCAAGATATTTTTGTTTTTACTAATAAGGTCCAGGACATGGAAACACGTATTATATTGTAAACGCCTGATCAATAATTGATTTTTTTCAAATGAAAGGTATTATGTACGTATACCGCGCCTAACTCATTCTTCTCTTCAAGGAACCGGCTTATAAGGTGAATAATGTTACTTTTTATAAACGTTAATTAGACTATTTTACAATACACTTCTTCATGCCCGGATCTATTGGGTTCGATATGTGTATACAAAAGGTAAGGTGGTCTGATGGATAATCAATGAGGGACATAGTTTTTTTCCAATAAACGGCCAGTTAAAGACTGTGTTAAAAAGTTTTTAGAATTAACACAAAAAAAAGTTTTTAGGATCAATTTCATATAAACGAAGACTTCTTTTCGATGTGATCCCAAATTCCACAATGCCAAGGAAAACATAAATAATTGGCATTGCAGACTTTCGGGTTCACATCAATAGTGTAAAATACATCAACATTCTCGGCAAGTTAGCTTTGGCTTTTATAATATCAATGGCTAGTAGTAGCATCCAAAGTGTCTCTTCACCCGGTGCTTTCAGTAGTTGATGAAAATATCTGAATGTATTGAACTATCAGGACAAACTGTTCTACCTATTTTCTATGACGGGAGTCCATCTGAGGTACGAAAGAAAAACGGAAATTATGAAAAAGCTTTTCAGAAGCATGAATCAATGAAGCAAGATTCAAAGAAAATTTAGAGGATTTGCAAATATGGAGGGGTGCCTTAACTCAAGTAGCCAATCCCTGGCTGGAATATAAAGGATCAGTAAGTTGTATTTTCTATGTTAGCAACAAGATAATCAACACTTTTAAGTTTATTACTAAAACCTTACACTGTTTTGTTGAACTGCTTTATCATTTTGTAGTTTTTGTTTGGGGTTGTCATGTCATGATTTGGTACTATTTCTCTCCTGTTGTCTTTAGGCTACAATATGCAGATTGGAGAAATCATTAGAGTTAGAAAAGCTATTTTGGACTCAGACAATGATGTTCGAGCTGTAGGGATTTGTGGAATGAGTTGAATAGGGAAGGCTACTCTTGTTAATGCTTTGTATGCTAGAATCTGTAATCAATTTGTTGCTTGTGCTTTATCGACGATGTAAGTAAAATTTATGGAGACTATGGCCCAACCGAAGTGCAAAAGAAACTTCTTTGTCAAACTCTAAATGAAGAAAATCTTCAGATATGCAATCTTTCTATGGGATCTAATTTGATTCGAACTACGCTATGTCAAATAAAATCTCTTACTGTTCTTGATAATGTTCATCAAGTTGAACAACTGGAAAAATTGGCCATGAAATGAGAATGGCTGGCTAGGCACAAGAAGTAGAATCATCGTAATATCTAGAGATAGCCATATCTTCAGAGAGCATGGAGTAGATGAAGTTTACAAAGTTCGACTCATAAATCATAATGATGCCCTTCAATTGTTTTGTAGGAAAGCTTTAAAAATTGACGATGTCATGAGCGGTTACATAAACTCGACAGATGATGTACTCGAATATGCCAAAGGTCTTGCATATTAGCAATTAAAGTGTTGGGATCATTTTTGTAGGAGAAGTGTATTGGCAAGATTAAGAGAGAATCCAAGGGCAGATATTATGGATGTACTTTTAATTAGTTTTGAAGGACTAAAGGATACAGAAAAGGATATATTTCTAGATATTGCTTGTTTCTTCCATCAAAGCATGGAGACATAAGTGAAGAAGTTTTTACTATACTTTAACCACTTTTTTTTATGCCTCTAAATTCCCCCCTTGTCACACTCATGTTTGTTGGCTTCTCTATCACTCCTCCTAATGACACTACTCTATTGTCTTCATTAAATTCTTTTAGTGAAATGAAGTCTTGCCAACACTTTTAGTGGCAAATTTTAAGAGTTAGAGATGATATTGTTTTAAAGAGAAAAATACACTGACATCTAATTGTTTTATTTTTGGAGTTGTATTTTTTGTTAAATCATAACCAAGAATTCTTTGGAATTTATTTATAACTTCAATAATATGATGTTTTTTTGGCTGTCAATATCCTAATGTATATTTTCACAAATGTTGGTTGTTTATTTTATTCTTAGAAAGAATTTAACATATGACATCTTTATTAGTCTCCAACTCTAATGAGTTATGTCCTTTATCTCAAACGACCAAGCTTATCAAGCAAGTGCCAAAACAGTCATGCAATCCTAACCAGATTCAATTTAAAAATGGGAAATGTATATTCCATTTTGCACTCACTCTGTTCCTCATGTGTTTCATGCAAGTAACATCACTTTATGTGAAACCTATTCCCAAAAGTCGTTGGACTCAATAGAAGATGTGTGTGACAGAATCGTCAAACATAACTACTAACGACTTATTGAAGATAAAGCTTGCAAATCTGTACTTAACTTACATCAGCTTGCAACACCTCAATTCAGTAGAAGTTCAAAAATAACTAAAAGAATATTTAACAATAGCACAGAACAACAAAATCAAATTAAAAAAAGAAACAGGTATGCAATTTCTAAAGTAAGAGTCAAAACTAGCCTTCTATATGCAGCAAGACTGATAGGAACAGGTTTATAATTCATATACATCAATTGAATCCTTACTTTCCACCTTCAATGTAATAGTTCTCCTAGTAAGAGTCTTCGCATATATTTTCATTACCACCACGAACCAGCAAAACCATATTATAATGAGTATAACCATCTTGAAGCTGCTTTCTAGCAACTATAAACTTAGTGGAATACCCACTTTCTCCTGAATATTGAATTCACATAACCTATTGTATCTGAACTCTCTCCATCAGCACCAAATGAAGTGTAGATTCTGTTTGAATGTTGTAATCCGCAAGCGTACGATCGTTCTCCAATTGCTTTTCTGTCAATATTTTCACAAAGATTTTCATCTGCTCAAATTGAAACACCAAAATGTTAGAAACAGATCACACACATCAAGACAACACTAATTAAATCACAAACAATAATCCATCGAATTCAGAACAAGCTGGGACCAAAGCTTTTTGCAAAAATTCTACTCATGAGATTAAATTCATCAATTGACAGATTATATCACAAGATATTCCACGATAGCCAAGGTTATCAATCGCTGATTGCAGAAACAATAGTTTATTCAGCAGAACTATAACAACTGATATAATTAGACAACATTTTATACTAAATAACGTACAACAGGACCATATCAATTATATCATATTCGACAGCAGTCGGTATTTGACAACCAATACATGCCCAGCGTCACTATATGATAGAAAGGCGTCAATTATGATCTCTATAGTACCGACATTTCTGAACGTGTCAGATATCCGACACCAACACAAAACCGTCACATTCAACCAAAACTAGGCCTCTGCAAACCAAAAAGACTCCCACCTACCCACAAACACAGAAACACCGTAGCCAAAAAACGCAAGAACAACTGACAGCTTCTACACCCCCACCCCCAAATCACTCCAAGCACTTACAAGGATCCCAACACCATCCGTAGAGGAGGCAATTATAAGATTTCTTCCCGCTCAATCGCCATCTACAAGAAAAGACTTCGATTTCTTTCGCCAACTCCAAGGGATCCTTCCGTATCTAAGAGAAAATAAGTCCATTTATTGCCTTCCAAATTGACCACACCGTTGCATGCCAAATTAACCAAAAAACCTTCCTTAATGGCTTACATCACGCAGCCCCACTAAAACATTCAAAGTGGACAGAAAAATTTGGTGGCAACACCAAAAATAACCAAAGCCACTGAAACACACTAAACCAAACCATTGCTGCAAACTTGCAGTGAAGAAACAGAAGCACTGATGTTTCCACCTTCCCCACACAAACTCCACAGTCAATCGAACCCCCCACTAGGATAACAGCCCTAACTGTCATATTGTCTTTTGACAAGACACGATTGTGCAGTAACTTCCACAAAAAAGCTGCAACTTTTGAGGGTGCAGCAGAATTCCAAATACTACCAAGTACCAAACACATGAGAATCAGAAGTGTCCAAACTGATTTCATTAAGAAAAACTGGAGCCAATAAATGATAACCGAAAAAGAGCCACCCGAACAACCTCCTCCGTGGACAAACACTACTAAACACATTTGGACCCCAAACCCAAACATCCTCCTCCATGGATAAATGCACTGCCTGCAGTAAAGACAATAAGACCTGCAAAATTCTCATTCTCCCATTCAAACAACCTCCTATGCCAAGTGAACGACCACCTCCAAACCTCACCTTCCCTCATTCTCACCTCGCTCACTGTACCCTTCATTTGCTCCAAAATAGAAAACAACCGTTGAAAATTCTCGCTTAACAGAACCAAACCTGTCCACACATCTAACCAAAATCTAGTGAAACAAGTGCTCCCTTGCCATCATATCTACCCCTCGAATATCTTTCCACCAGCACGAAGAACAATACAGAAAAGCTTCCTCTCCCCAGATTCCTCTCTACAAAATCTCTTTCCCGTATTTCTCTATAGAATCTCTTTCCTGTATTTCTCCACTAATGCCTCTAGCTGACTTAATAGAAACGACATGTTTTTTTCTTAACATTTCACAAAATTGTTGCCGACTTGGGAATACAAATTTATATTGATGATTATAGTGAGGCTTAACTGTTGAACAATCAATCTAGGTGATAATTCTTACAACTTCGTAAATCATTAGAAGATTTTAACTCTACAGAACGTTATCTGCTGTTATGTGTATTTCAAATGATATATACTCAATTCATTCACAAAGTGAAAGTTCTATAAACTAGTATTGGTAGTCTGACTAGTTGAAGTTATTTCATTTAACCACAATCTAAGTTTGGTGATGCAGTTAGATGAGAAATTCAATCCATTCTCACAAAAATAAATAAATAAAGGAAAGAAGATTTACCGAAACTTAATGACACATCGCCCCTGGCATAAATGTTGCAATTGGTTCCTGACATCAGCAAGCTTCTCCAAATTTTTTGATAATAACTCCGAACAGGATATGTTGATCTCCCCTAAGACTGTGGCATTTTCTAACAAAAACTTTACAGCTTCGATATCAGGTTCAATTCCAAGAAAATCTGAAATAGAACATACTTTGAGAGAAGATGTGAAACACCAAGGAAATGAATTTGATGGCCATCCTTCATCCAAGAATAAGAAAAATCCCTACACAAGAATCAATAAACAAGTCAATGAACAGAAATAATTTTACTATTAGCCGTGAAACATGGTAGAAGAAGCAAGATACGTGATGTACCTTAGAAATGTGAAGAACTTCCAGATTAGGAGTCTTGTGGAAAATGCCTGCTAATACTTCACTGGTGGGGTAAAAATACCCCAAGGGCACATCAAGATGCGTCAAATTGAAGAACGGAGGCAAAAGATGAAGAGTGTCTTTTGCATAGTTAAGACACTAGTAAGGGAAACAAAAATAGATACATCATTGTAATACATAAAGAATAAGCAATGGAAACAACCACATAACCCAAGCAACATTGTCAATAAATTATCTTATACAACATTTAGAAAAATGAAGATCATAAGTGAGCAGTAAAACATACCTGAAGAGTATCATTGGATATTGTGAGAGATTTGACACTACCAAGTCGACTCAATAGCTCAATTGCAAATTGCGTAGTATTTTGCTGTTGATTTTGGAGATCATAACACCTAAGATCAATACATGCATCAACTATGGAGGTAGGGTTAACAAGGACAAATTTTATAATTGGATGGGCTGTGTAGCTTAAAGATAAAAGATTCGCAACATCAAATTTGATTGTAAAACTGCGAATACGCAAATCACTTGGATCAAAATGATTTAACTCGATGGTCAACTTCCTTAGTGTGGAAATTGCAACATTGATCTGTTCTATGTTCAACCAAAAAAATTTATACAAGGTCAACTCTTGTAGGACAGGGCACCCAGACAAAAGCCGTTGAGCCGACTTCTCATTTGCGAAGGAAAGATGTGAAAGATATAACGTCTTCAAGTTAGGGAAACGTATACCATCAGGTATATATAGAATGAAACCAAATTCTAAACACAACTTATTCAATGATTGGGATGCTGAGAAATTATTGGGTAACACAAACCTAGCAAATGTATGGTCTAGGGAAAGTTTAAGATCAAGGAGTTTGTGCATCAATGCTGAAGATAACAAAGAATTAGCTTTATCTCCATCAATATCAGCTTTTTGTACTTGAACGCAAAGTCTTTCTACATGGTTAGATGTGTGAAGTAGTTTGTCCACCCAATCTATGAGGCAATTTTCCGACTCCTGTTCTGGCTTTGATACATCCGGATTACAAGAAACTTGAAAATCAAAGATGGATAAATGTGTCCACAAGTATTTCCACTTTGTAGCTAATATGGAAGTTCTTACAGCATCTTTAGTAGGGAGTAAAGAAAGAATATGAAGAAGAACAGCCTCGGGTAATTCACTAATCATATCTTCCATATCACCTATATCATGTCTTTGGAGCTTATGTAAATTTGATGATGACATTGTAGCAGCCTGTTCAAAATAAAAAATAATGACACTCTATTGTAAAAAAGTACAATACAACCAAACAATAATTCTTAGACATTTTCACAAACATTTACAACGCACTCATGAACTATGAAGCACGGATACAAACACGGACACGACACGCCCATTGAAACCGCTAATAATTTGAGAAAATCACGTAATTCAGTGTAATTATATATGTTGGTGGTGTGTCAGCACGTGTCCAACACCGGGACACGCTTAATCCGAGGAGTGTCCGTACTTCATAGCTAATGAACTTCTCATTTGTATCAAAGTAATAAATAAAAAGAACATCAATCTGAAGACAGTTAAATCGAAAAAGAAACAAACATGGTGAGTATTAAATAAAAATCATTGAAGGCTGATTTGAATTGGCTTATTTTTTAGCTTATTAAAAACAAATTATCCAAATAAATAAGATTTTATTTATTATTCATAAACTTGTTTATGAAAAAACAGCTTATGAAGATTCGTTACTGAGAGAACTTAATTAAGATAAAAGCTTATTTACTTGCAGAAATTATTTTTTATAAGGTCAAAAATAAGCCAATTCAAACGAGCTCCGATTCACATGCGTAGAAGGAGACGATAAGCTTATTGGAAAAAATAAGCTACCTCAACTTAAACAAAGTTAACAAAAATTCATAGGCATTTTCACAAACAGTTGTTACGCACTTATGAAAAAAAAAATATCGATGAGATAAACGCAGAAAATAAAGCCAAACAAAGGTTGAAAGAAGGCATTGGAAAAACAGCATAAACGAAGATTGTGGATTTGACAAAAGGAGAGAAAAGGGAATAAAGCGATTACCTTGTTAACAGCATAAACGAAGATTGTGGATTTTCAGTTATTTCTTTTTCTCGTCATTGGGAAAACATGCTCTGACTGATTTATTGTTTTCTCAATGATTTCATCCTCTCCTTATTGCTATTTCTCTTTCTTAAGTGATGAGTTTTGTGAATTCTAAAACATGAAAAATACAACTTCTTAATCTCAGAGGCACTTTGAAAAACTTGAAGCATCAAGGTTGAAGATCTCCTTGGAGGACAGGTTGTGAAATGACAATTTTTGCTATCTGTCTCAGTGGTGTAGACTGTAGAGTGGGAAACACTAATGTATATCTTATATACTCGCTCCGTTGTTATTTCCAACTACATTAATTATTTCTTTACATACATGTCCCTATTTATTATACATATTTTTCTTCAATCAGCAATAAATAGCATATGGAAAACATAAACTAATTCTCTCTCTTAAAGATAAAATTGTAAAAACAATAGTGATTACAAACAACTTTAATACAAATATCCACTTTCTTAATTCCCGTGATTTTAACAAAAGTGTCCTATAATTAGAAACGGAGGGAGTATTATATATTTGTAACTATATACAAAAGAAAATATAAAAGTTTGAATTGACTTTTTCTCTATCTAATTTTACCTTTCATTGAAATAATTTTGTTTACCATTTTATTCTTTTTAAAATATTACATAAATTATTAATTAAAAAATATTTAAATCTCATTAAAATAAGAACAATCTCACTGTGTGAGAATAATATTATTTGTAACAATGTGTAAAAAATAAGAGGTTTTCGGTTAGATTATTTATTATTTCAATTATATCATTAAACAAATTTCCTATAATAATTTTATATTATTTGTGTCATTGAAAATATTAAAATTTTATGTTATACTTCTTCATTTCCTTTTTAAATGTCGTTTTGGAAGAGTAACACTAATTTAATGAAGAAGTGCATTTTAATTCATCAATAAATTTCTATTTTTTGCGAAACACTTTCTTTTTCCAATAAATTTGATGTGTTATTTTTCTCTATAACAAACAATTGTTATTTACTCTCTTTTCCTTCAACAAATTCTTTTTTTTTAACACACTTTATCTCTCTACCATAAGAAAGAATTATCAATAATCTAAACATTGTACACATATTTTTTAATAATTGTCAAACAAAATAAAAATTATTCCAACTTCACGTTAATCTAAGAAAAAAATAATTTTCCTCCAATTCCTTCTATCAAATAGATTTCGACTATAGTTTCAACTAATACTAGATTAATACTATGTGACATAGATTTGAATGTTGAAAATAACGAAAAATAAAATTTTATTTTATAAAATAAAACTGTTTTAAAAAAAAAACCCAAATTTCTTTAAAAATAAATAACAAACTTTAGTTTTCCAAATTGATAACATTATTAGTTTTATTGAAAAAGATAAGAGTAATTAAGAAATGGTATAAATGACAAATCATACCCTTAAATAAATAGAATGATAGTTAAATAAGAATGGTAAATCCGTAGTCAAACGACACTTAAAAAGGAATGAAATGAGTATTTGTTATACGATTGATGTAATTTAAAAAGATAAAAATGTTGTTGCAATTTGAAATCGCAAACATCGATACCTATAATTTTAATCAAAATTTAACTAATTTCATTAAATATATTGTTCATAATTACGGTGGGATTTAGCATGGGAAAGACTATTTTTTCCACCATGGGAAAGTTGTTTTTGAACCATTTGATTTAAGAGGAACATTGATCTTATAATAGTCTCTTCAAACTTGATTTTTTTCTTCCCCAACCATTCTCTCTCCCACATGTCTCTTCCACCCACTATCACCCTTCTCTCTCATCCATGCCACCCACCACCAGCAACATCACCCACAACCACTTTCACCACTATCATGTGAAATCTATGGCAGAGAAAGGGGAAAAACGTGAAGGAAATTATGTTTTTAAAAATTCAAATGTAAAATTATTGTTAGCTAGGAATCAACTTTCAATTATCATGTAAAAATTGATGTTGAAATACTATGCAAAACAAATGGCTTAACATTCTAGATATGAGAAGAAAATCGGTGCCATAATTTTATGGATGAGCTTTATAATTGACCATCATGAATAAGCTTTATAATTTTTGAAATTTTCTGGAATATCATTTAACAGCTTTAAACAACATCAATAAAGATAAAAGATACAAGCGTGTGAGCTTTTATTTTAAGAAACTGATGGTGGCATTCATGGAGATTTGACAAGATTGAGGCATGTCTGTCGACGGTGACTTTTCAGACGAATGTTCCGGCGGAGTTTGTTACGAATGTGCTGCCGTTGCAGTCGACAACAACGTCATTTGCGGCGGAGAGGGTTGATTCATCGTAGGGAGGGGAGGTGGCATTTAGGATGGGAAAAGGAAAGGGAAAGAGTGAAGAAAAAAATCAAGTGTGAAGAGATTATCATAAGATCAATGTTCCTCTTAAATCAAATGGTTCAAAAACATCTTTCCCATGGTAGGAAAAAATAGTCTTTCTCATGTTAAACCCCGCCCATAATTACATGTGTTAGAGAAATAGGAACTAACCTTTCCTTCCGCCCTCAAACCCCAAAATCCAAACTTTCAATTTTAAGATGTAGCTTTCAGTTGCGGTGGTGTGACGAGAACATTGGTTCTCCCCACCTTCTTTCTCCATATCGTCGTCGAGTTCAATGGGCTTTGGAGCCGTGAACTTTGGGTGGTTCGTCGTCGAGTTGCTGTTCAGATCTCGCTGTCTTTCATCTCTCTTCAGCCTGGGTTCCATCTGTCTTCTTTTGCTCGTCGATTTTTGGAGTTTGTTTGGGTTTGCGCCACCTCCTATTTGGTGGTCGAACTCCTACTTTTTGTTGCCCAGATCTGCCATTAGTTTGGATGACTCCATGATTTGTGGTTCTTTCGTCGTTGGTGCTTCTTTGGATTGCCATGTCGAAGTTGTTACTTTCCACATAGGTTATTCAACTCTATTTTGTTCCTGAACCGGTTGGATTTGAGGCGATTTTAGTTTCTATTTTTGTATGATCACTTTTCGTATTGTTTATGTTCTTGTTTTTATTTTTGTTTTTATGTTCTTGTTCAGGGCTTGGGGGGTTGCAGATGAGACCTTTTGCGATGATTTGGTTTTGTAAACCCGAAAGGGTATGATTCTCTTAACCCGAAAGGGTCTGTGGTTACTTACGTGTTGACTCATCCCTCGATCTAGGTCAACACGTTGACACTGGTTTAATTGGTTTTCATGTGGTTGATTCTCTGATGTTCCAGGTCTGTTGAGATCTGCAGGTCTCAATGTGTCAGGTCTACCTATAATCTGGTATCGTCTTCTTATCCGTCTCAGTTCATATGGTCTGTTTCAGACGTTTGCTGGAAACAGTTTTATGCCTACCGCACTGCTCAGAGGTTGTTGGTATGTGGATCTTATTACCATCTTGGCGGGAGATCCATTCGCCAACTTCGGACCCTTATTGGTCTCTACAAATGTCCACTCTTCATCTTTTTTTGTAACTTGGTTTCGCACCCGTACGCGGGTTCGCTAAGTTGTGCTTGTGAGGAGTGTTTGTTTGATGAAGATTGATTAGGGTGGGTTCACCTTGTTTGATTTTACCACATATATGGGTCAGGGCTAATGCCCCCCCGCCTCTGTAACTCATGTTTATTTTTATTTTATCTACTTCATTTTTTGCCTAAAAAAATGTGTTAGAGAAATAAAAGAGTGAACAGATGTACCTGTGGGACACTAGTTATATATAAAGGAAATATGTTGTTTTGAGTGACTTGTTCACTTTCAGTTATACCATTGAAACAAATTTGTCTATAACAATGTTTTATTGTTGGTGTCATACGTTCAAAACGATTTGGCCCCCTCTAAGAAAAGGCTCTGCTCAACCACCATTGGGTTCACCTTTGGATCGAGTGTTGTAGGGATTGAGTTTGTTGATTTGTTTCTTCTACTTCTTCGCCCGATAAGGTATAAAAGGGACATCAACACCTTTACTTTGAATAAGATATTTGCGAACAAGATCAAGTTCTTTCTCATTGGGATCGTTCGCTGTTGTCAATGCTTGTTGTATAATCTCAAGACCCCTTGTTACTATCGGACACATTTAGGGAGTAACAAGAGCAAAAAGGTGTTGCATCGGCTTTTCATCAAATATTTTTTCAACCATATTTTTCTCTAACAAGTTTTGTGGCGGAGTCAAGAATTTTTTTATGTAGGGGCCATATTTTTAAGATATATGTTTTATCAAGTGGTTGGGCCATAATGAGCACTAGAACTGAAGAAATTGCAAGGAGAAATTTTTTAAAAAGTAGTAGAGTGAAATGTTAAAGTGAGAAACATGTCAATGGGTTGGTTACACATATCTTAAACTTGAACAAATTTATTATCTATCTATAGATTTACACATATATGAGAAAAGGAAGATAAAAAACATATACTCTTCAAACATATATTGATTTCATTCACTACAAAACTTTGTTATAGATAATGAATGTGTGTTGTGTTGTATTGTATAAACGTTCAAATTGGCTGAGTGTATTTTTGTGAGTCCACCTCATCTCTTATTCATGTGTGAACAGAGCTTTGGAATGAGGACCAACTATGTTCCAATTGAATACCAATAGGGTTTTGAGTATCTCCCATAACGTGGCGAACCAATGTCTGAATCTCGACTGGGAGAGGTATCCTCATTTTAGTGTTGACATGAAGTAAATAAGATTACCTCCAATGGTGGGAACCTAAAAAAAAACCAAAATAAAAATTGAGTTATCCCACTACCATGCTTTTGCAAATAATTATATATATATATATATATATATATATATATATATATATATATATATATATATATATATATATATATATATATATATATTTGATATTTACTTTTCTTTTTGGTTTTGTTTTGTTTATACCAATTTAAGTATATGAGAACTAAGTTTGGAAACAATGACTATTTCATTTTCAAGTAAATAGTCAATTTTCCCTCTAAAATTGTAAGTTTTATCAATTATCCCTCTGAAATTAACAAAACTTTAATTATCCCCTGAAATTTCACAACGTTAGTCAATTTACCCCCTCCGTCAAATTTTTCTGTTAGTGAACATGACGTTTTGCAAATACCCCTCTGAAGTTTTGCACTTATGTGCAAAATGCCCCCCAAACTTAATAATTTATATTATTTTTTTCTTAAAAACAAACAATTAATAGTTAAATATTAATGCTAACTATTAATTTTGGAGTTTGGAAAAACTACATACATATATACATCAAAATAGGGAAAAATGTGTATTTTTAAAGTGACAATAATGATTATTTCTAATAGACAAATTATTATTTTTAGAGGTTTATAAACAAATTAATAATCAGATTTAAATTTATATTTTCTCCTTCACCATCTTAGTCTTTTAACTCCTCCAACTCCTTCAACAATTTGCTCAAACCATTTAAACTAGACAACCCCCAATATTAATCCACAAATCATCTCATTATTGCCACTTTAAAAAATACATATTTTTTTTCCCATTTTGGAGCCTATTTTGATGTATATATGCATGTAGTTTTCCCAAATTCCAAAATTAATAGTTAGTTTTAATATTTAACTATTAATTGTTTGATTTTAAGAAAAAAATAATATAAATTTTAGATTTGGAGAGCATTTTGCACATAAATGCAAAATTTCAGAGGGGTATTTGCAAAACGTCTTGTTCACTAACAGAAAAATATGACGGAGAGGGTAAATTGACTAACGTTGTGAAATTTCAAGGGGGTAATTAAAGTTTTGTTAATTTTAGGGAGGTAATTGATGAAACTTACAATTTCATGAGAAAAATTGACTATTTACTCTTTGATTTTTGTACTTGTTAATGAAGTTGTAGTAATCATAACAATTGTGTCACTTATGGTACTAGCTTTTAGGCATCAAGTTTCAAGCTAATTTCTTTATTACTCTTTTCAAAAAAGAATGTTGCTGCACTTTTGAGAAATATGCATTCTTTGCATTTTTCTTCTACATTCTCTTGTGTAATATGGGTCTTTCTTGAATCATAAGATCACAACCTCAACTGTAAGCACATCCAGCAATAAGAAAGGGAGAAACAGTGACACTACTTGTCTCCAAATTAACTTGTTTCTACATATAAAAGTACAAAAAAAAAAAAGTGAAGGAACAAAAACAACACAATCTAAACAATCAATCCTCAAATTCAATAGTCATTGGTCTCTCTAGTCGATTATCCAACATTATGCATAAACAGGATCCTTGTTGTCTAACTATATAAAGTTTTTTTTAGATAAGCACGAGACAAAAGGGATTTACTTAAACTCAATAGCAAATTTTCCGTGACAGAGAGATTGCAATTGATTCTTGACAGCAGTCTCTTCCTCCAAACAATCTGATAAAAATCCAGAAAAGGATATCTTCATTTCCTCCAAGATTGTAAACTTTTCTACCAAAAGACTTATCATTTGGACTTCATATTTGTATCCATTAAAATCTGAAATCCAAAGAAATTTGAGAGAAGATTTGAAACAACAGGGCACTGAGTTTATTGTCACTTCTTCATCCACCAAATGTAAGCAATATACCTAAATAAGAAATAATAAACAAATCAGCGACAAAAATAACATTACACAAACACGACAATTGACAAATGATAGCATCCAAGTCAGGATATAAGATATACCATAGGAATACCAAGAACTTCCAATTTAGGAGTCTTGTGTAGAATGTCAAACAGTACTTCAAGAGTGAAATCCATAATCCACGAATGAGTTATGTAAAGATGTGTCAAGCTATGGAACAAAGGAAGGAGATGGAGAGTATCCGCCGAAAAGTAAAGAGACTAATGGAGGAAGCAAACCAAGATCGACGATTATTGTGTCATACATAGAAAAATAAGCAACGATTAATTAAAAAAAACACAAAACAAAAGGCAACAATGTCAATAGGCATCACTTGTAAATATACTAAAGAAAATAAAAATGACGAGAAAACAAACAAAGATACCTGAAAAGTATCACTTGTCATAGTGAGAGACTTGACACCTTTAAGTGCACTCAATAGCTCAAATACACACTGAGCAGCATATTGTTCGCTTTGTGGATAGTCAAACTCAAGACCAATATTTGCATCAACAATGGAGATCAGATTAACCAGGACAAATTTTAGTGTCGGAGTGCTTGAGCAAGATAAGGACGAAATATTCGGAGCATCAATCTTAACTGTATGACAGTCATAATGATCATAATCTAAACAAGAAGGGTTAGAGTGAATGGTCAATGTCCATTATGTGGAATTTTCAATAGTGATCTCGTTTATGTACTGCCAAATACAATTATACAAGATCAACTCTTCTAGCACAGGGCACCCAGAGAAAAGTTGTTGCACAGACTTCTCATCTACAAATCTAACATATGAAAGATTTAACGTCTTCAGACTAGAGAAACAAATTCCATCACGAACATACAAAAGGGACCCAAGTTGTAAAAACAACTTATTCAATGAAGGGAAAACTGATAAACAGTTGGGTAACACAAATATCGTATCTAGATATTTTTTATCATCTATTGAAAGTTGAAGATCATGCACATTGTGCTTCGCTGCAGAAGATACTAAAGAAGTAACTTTGTTAGCATCAATAGTAATTTTAAGTATTTCAATGCAAAGCCTTTCTACGTGATTGGATTTGTGTAGTAGTCTTTCCACAAGATCTAAGAGGCAGTTAATAAGTCCTCATTTTCAAGATTTGACTCATAAAGAGGATGAGGAATTTTAAATTCAAAGACAGATAATTGAGTCCACGAGTATCTCCACTTTGGTGATAAGATTGAAGTTCTAACCGCCTCTTTGGTTGAGAGTAAAGAAAGAATATAATGAAGAATGGCATCAGGCATGTTGCTTATCATATCTTTCATGTCACCAGCATTATGTTTTTTGATCTTAGGTAAATCTGGTGATGAGATTGTATCAGCCATCAGCTATGCCTGCCAGCCAAAAATAAAAACAAAATTAATGAGACAAATCATGATTGGTAAATGGGCAATACAAGAGTCGGGGATCGGATGGAATTCATGAAGTTTTAGGAGACACACTTAGCTTCTAATCTCTTTTTAAAAACAAAGCAAAAATATGGATTTCTAGAATATATGTTGTACATGTTTTGACAATCCAGAATTTCTCAAAAGTAATCAATAGTTGCTCTACTCAATTGCTTCACCGTAATATCCAACCCAAGGACTCTAAAATTCTTTTAGACATGGTTACAGATAATTGAAAATTTAGGGTGGTGGTTCCTACTTCAATGCGGCACATTCAACATCTTTTGGCTTTATATTGGCATGTTCAGTTCTGTCATACTTGAAGGAAGAAAACCGTTGTGCTAATCGGCTAGCTAATTTTAGCCTTTCCATAGATTCCTTTAAATGCACTAATGTGACGGCTCCTCCTGATGAGCTGTGCATATACTACTTTTTTATGATATTTTTGGAGCTTGCATGCCTAGGAATGTCCGTTTAGTTTTGCAGTTTTTTCTTTGTACCAAAAATAATAATAACAGATTTCAAATGGTGACGCGTAGATCACTCACATGCACTCTAATATATGAAGCAATTACACGAACTCTTAGAAAATTGGGACATAATCCATCCTTACAAAACCGACTTGCAAGGTTAAAAACTCTTCTCAAGAATCATATCTATCCAATGTGGACTAAATCCACTTAGTGTTGGCTGCTAACACACCCCCTCACTATTAAGCCCGACCCAATGGGTTGAAGTGTGGATGATGCAGGAAGCCCAAAGTTAGATCTCAATAAGCACTGATACAATTAAAATCACGATCCTAACACAACTCCACAAAACCGACTTGTAAAGTGAGGATTGCCCCAACATATAAACACATCGATAACTCATCTCCTATCTGATGGGGGACTCTTAACACGGAATCAATATACAATACTAACATATATGTTGGTAATGATTTAAAAAAATAGAAACAGTTAGCTTTTTTTGGATCTGACACCAAAACATGTTTGTAATCAAAGACACCTTCAAATCTAATGTGTCAAGCGTACGTAAATTCCATCACAACATTACTAGCTAGGTGCAAGTTAAAAGGACTAAAACACAATACTAACCCTAATTCCAACACAACATACACAATATAAAATAGTCGATAAAAAAGAAAGAAACATAAAACAGGAAAATTAAACAAAGATTGATACATGAGAAAATCATGTTATTATGGGGAGAAGGTAGAGAAGTGAATACATACATGCATGCATACGCTGCTGAGGATTGGAGTGAGCGAAGAGACAGTAAGTTTCAAAACTCTGAGAATTGGAAAATGAACAGTGAAAACGACGATATTGCAATAAATACCGTTAATTTGGTGATTTGTTGGGTTAATGGGCTTGCTTGTGGAGGGAATATTGAACGATTAGTAGCCCATATCGTTTAAGATTTCAAGAAAAATTGTGTCAACCGATTTTACATAAAAGGAGAAGAAAAGATGCCACTAACATGAAGTTTGACCATGACATAAATATAGTCTAATTTATCATAAATTGGACGGTTGTCTATAACAATTTGACCTTTTTGTAACAAATTGAATTCAATAGTTTAGGTTTAGATTTTCATATATACGAATAAAAGATTGATATAATTAAAGGAGAAAACTTAGGTACAATTTCTTAGGTGCTTTTCGTATGGTTTTGTAAGAGATTTTCAGATATATACGAATAAAAGATTGATATAATAAAAGATTGTTTACTTCCAGTTATACCCTTGAAACAAATTATTTTATAAGAATGTTGTATTGTTGGTGTCATTCGTTCAAAAAGATTTGGCCCCTTCTAAGAAAATGTCTTGCTCAACCACCCTTTGGGTTCACGTTTGGATCGAGTGTTGTGGGAATTGAGTTGGTTGATTTGTTTCTTCTGCTTCTTCGTCCAATTAGGTGTAAAAGGGAGACTAGTTTCTTCTGGTTCTTTGTCCGATAAGGCATAAAAGGGACAACAACATCTTTGCCTTGAATAAGATATTCGATAACAAGATCAATTTCTTTTTCATTGGGATCGTTCGCTGCTGTCAATGTTTTGTTGTATAATCTCAAGATCCCTTGTTACTAATAGACACATTTGAGGAGAGGAGTAATAAGAGCAAAAGGGCGCTACATCGACTTTTTATCATTTATTTTTTCGACCATGTTTTCCTCAACAAGTTTAATGGCGGAGCCAATAATTTTTTTATGAAGGGGCCATAATTTTTAGATATATGTTTAATCTAAAGGTGTAGGTCAAGTGGTTGGGATGTTTGTATTTTGCAACAACCCTAATCATGGTTCAATACTTGCATTGTGCAATATTTTCATCGCATCTTTTGTTTAAAAATGCAAAAAACACTAGTGAAAGGATAAAAGTGGACGAATCAAGGATCAAAGAAGCAACCTAAAGCTCAAAGGCGAGATGCATTACCACTGTGCTGGAGTGTAAACGAGTGATGTATAATGTAAACGTTACAATATATAACATAACATTTAGGTAAAAATGTGTTTATATACCTGTTAAAAATGAAGTTTTTGAGACTTTGGGGAGGCCATGGTCCTCCCATGTCTCCACCTAGGTCCACCTCTGAACAAGTTCGGCTTTAGTGATAGATTGGGCGACCACTTTTAATGTTTCTATATTACTGTTGGGATCAGTGGCGCTTTGTTCATTATTCTTCTCATGATTGATATCCCTGTGCTCGAATATCATTTGTAACATTATACATTGTGAAGTGCAAATATGTGCTTGATTTATCTGACAAAATTTGCTTGGATGGCTGTTTGTTGTTGTGCCTCAAGTGAAGTTTCCACAATATTATCAGTGTCTTGGTGCAGAACTTGTGCTATCTTAGGGGCAACCTCCAAAATGGTTGCAGTTACCATATTGGATGAGAAAGCAAAACTCTTGAACTATCATTTTTTATTTTGATTTAATTCAGATATACCTTTCACTGTAAACATTTTTTTATAACGACGGTCAATCGTAACAGTTTGATGATGAAAACTCCTTGCCTAATAAAATTATCAGGCAAGGACAGACCTCTCATCAGTCATCATAAAATTATCTAACTTAGCATATTTACCAGTGATTTGTTTTTGTTACGAAGGTTAGCAATGATTCTGCTACAAGAAGTTACGGTGCAGTATTTGATAGTGGCTTGCTTAAATGGCTTAAATCCAAGAAATAGAATTTTGTTCTCTATGTAAGTTTTGGCAGCTTAAACAAGTTTCCAACATCTTGGAACTTTGGAGGGTGTGTTTTTGTTTACACTCAAGGAGTTGAGTTGTTGCAAAATGAAATGACTTCAAGTTTATTCGATTCGGGTTTTGATGTCTAAAAACCATGTAAATTTAATGATGTTATGTTGTATTGTCTTCAACTAAGAGTTGTGCACAAATTGGACGGTCTTCACCGATGGGTAATCTAACAATAAAGGAAGCAGGGTCGGGCTCATACTAGAAAGCGAAGAAGGACTGGTGGTTGAGGTCTCACTTCGGTTTGCCTTCCACACTATGAATAACCAAGCTGGGTATGAAGCTGTCATAGTTTGGCTAACATTAGCAGCCGGCCTGATGGCTCAGAAAGTTAAACATTACATAAATTTCCAATTGGTCGTGTGACAAGTAAAGAGGGAGGCCTAGGTCAAGGAACCATTCTTATAGAAATACCTCACGGAGGTCCAAGAGAAACTCGTCAAGTTTCGGGCTTTTTAAATAATACATATCCCTCAAGAGAAAAATACAAGGACAGACGACGTTCTATCAAAGTTGGCAATCACAAGATCATTGGGGGTCAACCACTTCTTAATACATGAGACTCTCAACAGACCTAGTTACCACACTCCTGTTTTAACTACATTAATGTTGATATATTTTGAAAATAATCACAAGTTTTTAAAATTTTATCATTTCGACTTGGTGATATCAATACATAAAAACTTTTTTCCACGGTAATACTAAAATAAAATCGCAACTGGTGCATTGTAAATATTTAACGAATTTTTGCATATAAAAGAAAAAAAATATTTAAAGAAAAAATTACATTAATGCTATTAGTTTTTGTTTAATATATGTAAGATTTCACAATATTATCAAATATAATTGTTTATATATAATTATTGTAATGTTAACGATACACTTACTAGTTATATCTCTATCTCTATCTCTATCTCTATATCTCTATCTCTATCTCTATCTCTATATATTCTAAGCTACACTTTGCTGACGTGTCCTTCTAAGGAAGCTCCCAATATTTTTTACTTTTGTTTTAAGATTGACACTTGCTCTAATGCATACTCTCTTTTACATATTATTATTTTTTTCAATTCAATTTTTCATTCTAATTTTAAATTCCCATGCAAGTTACGAATTAACTCTCCATTAAATTTACTCTTTCAAACAAAAACTCCCCATTAATTTGACTTTATGCATATTGCATAATTAATACATCATGGTTCTATTAGCTAGAAAAATAATCCATCGGTTACTTCTTTTTATTTTTTATGTTTGGAATCCTAAATGCCAGAAAAAAGAAATTATAATGCCGTATGACCCGTTTTGGCAAAGACTATAAGGATTCCAACGTAATTGACACAATTGAGCAATTGAAGAGATATTTGCTCATCTTTATAACGTCAATTTATCTTTTGATTTCAGTGTATATATAGTGTCCCTTTGGCAACAAAAAACCATATGTTGAGTTTTATTCTAGGTTTTCTTTCGAGGTGTTTGACAATATTGGCATATATATTGTTCGGTTGATTTTCTCCATGATATAATCAAAAGAAGAGAAAAAAAGGTAGTACTATATAATTTGGAAAAAAGGTAGTACTATATAATTTGGATTTTAAGCATGCTATGTACTTTTCTTTTTATAATAATCATAAAAAACAGTTATTTTTAATTCATGGCTTTTATATAAAAGATATTGTAATTTTAGAATTTTTTAATCGAGTCTTTTATATTTTGTTGACCATATGAAGATCAGTTGATTTTCCTTCTTAAAGCTTTCAACGGAAATCAGAAGAGAAAAATGTGAAATTTCGTATGATGATGATGATCAGTCTTCTAGGATGATGGGATAAATGTGCCTATGATGAAATGTGACATATCTACTTTTTATTAAATATTTTAAGAACCACACAAAAAACTATATTAATTGTCATTAATTTTTTTTAACAATTATGAAACTCTCATTCTTTTAAAATATTATGTTTTTTGAAAATATAAATTATATGATCATACTTACCATGATAAAAAAATATATGATTGTTCACTTTGTTTGGGTTAGGAAGATTTGAAGAAGAATGAAGGAGGGCAATTTTTATACCATGTCATTTAACATTTAAATGACCCTCTCTATAACCACTCCATATGTGATATATTTTTGTAGTTGAGCTTTTTGTTTCATCTTCAAGATCCACAACAATTTATATCAACATAGACACCCCTGAAGTTGCTGATCCAATCTGGTCGTCCAAATGCGTCATTTTGCTAATGTTTAAATACTTAGGTTAATATTATGTTGCCTATTTTCTAATTATCTGATGTTGTTGCATTTCGTTGTTGGGGAAAAACCAGCGTTATGAAAACAACTGAAGATTTGTCTTTTACTATTGTTGATGTGAAGACTATATATGAGCTTTTATCCATGGCAGTTTCAGGAGTTAGTTAAGTCGAGACTTGGTTAAATATTCTTTAAACCTAATTTTTTGATTTATCATAGTTTGTGTCATACTTTCAATTTTTTGATTGTACTACGTTTCTTGTCCTGATTGTACAGACTTCAATTGTGGGCATTTTACTAAAAAAGTTGACTATCCAAAGATTAGGTGAGGTTATTTGAAGTAATTATTTTCCCCCCAGTTCCGATACATGTTGCTTGAAGTAGTTACAATAAATCTCTATAGGTACTGTTTGAAGCTTCAAGTCAATGACTCTACGGACTCAACACTATTTGTATTGCTTGACGAAGTTGGTGTACAATTGGCACAGCTGAAGCTAGATGACTTCACCTTAGATTTAAAAAATGTGTGTCTTACATTCTATCTTAAATTTCATATGGCGTTTATCTGCATTTTTTTCATGAAATAACATTCCTCCATTTGAAGACTATGATATATAATATCTCTTTTAAGCCCCTCTTTGTTATTTTCTATAGCATACTTTTATTATCTTTAAAAAGAATTATTTCCTCATTTCTCTCTTATTAGATGAAGATTATTATCATATACAATATAACGTACATTAAAGGGTGTTCAAGAACTAATATAAAAGTACCATTGAAGAATCCACTATGAAGAACATTTCAAAACTCATCATAAAAATTATATCAAATATCATATCTCAAAAAGGTGCTCATTGAAACTAAGTTCATTGAAAGAGTATTTCGAGTATCAAGTTCTTTTTAAGAGAAATTAAAACATACAATATCTCTTACCAAGAGAGATTAATGTCACACTCTTCTGAATTTCCAAATAGAAGAAAACAAGTGCTCCAATATTTTTTATTTTGAACGAAAACATATATTGACAAATATAGTAAGACGTCAATAAGACAAGACTGTTATTTTTATTTTTTTTATCTAATTAACAACAACATTAAAAAAAAAAATGTTATTTTCACTCAACGATAATTATCTATGCCAACAACAATTTTTTATCTAACACTTTATATACAGTATTCACTCAATGAGGAAAATAATTAAAAAAATTTCAAAATCATTTTTTAAATTCAGAAAACAATGCAACATGGTAAACAAAACTGTTATTTTCAATAAAAAAAAAAAACTATCTAAAACGTTTTAATCAGACCCGTGCAGCGCACGGATTATATACTTAATATACTATTAAATGAACCATATAGGCTTCCCACCTAAGGCACGAGTTATTCCTTTAGCAAGTAAGTTGTGATAATAAAAAAAAAAACAATGTTGTACTTTTCTAAATTTAATAAGTTTAGCATGAGACGCATGGAACATTTAATAAGTAAGTTGTGATAATAAAAAAAAGGCTAATACCTCAAATTCGTCCTTGAATTTTGAAAAATCGGCCCATTTCTTCCCTGAATTTTGCAAAATATCAAATTAGTTCATGAATTTACAAAATGTCAATCAAATCAGTCCCTCCGTTAAATTGGTCTGTTAACGGAGCTGACGTGTAACGTTAACCTCTAACAAAGCTTACCACGTCAGATGTCACGCAAGCAGGGACCAAACTGATTGATTTACACAAAATTTCCAAGGACCAAATTGATGGATTTACACAAAATTTCCAAGGACCAAATTGATGGATTTTCATAAAATTGGCAACGGCTCTTTCCCTTCTTTGTGAGTAACGACTCTTTCTCCTCTTCCTCATTAAGGGCTATTTCTTCCCCAAATATATAAATTTGGAACCCTAATGTTATAATTCCTTACATAGAGTTCAAAATCCCCAAAATTTCTTCCCCAATTCAAAAAACTTAGAACCCTAATTTTTTTGATTAAAATCGAACTTCATAAATCAAGTGGTCTGCCTTGTAGATTCGGTGTTCAGAATTGATGGGTGGTGCGCGAATGAGCAAAAACAACTACAACAATCGGTATTTATCTTCAAGCTCTATGTACAATGATGATGTGAGAGAGCTTCCATGTTGGTGTCCTAGAATTTGTGTTGTAAGAACAGCAAACACTGTCAATAACCCAGGAAGGCCTTTCTATGCTTGCCCTCTGCATAAGGTTGTTTAACAATGGTTATTTGATGTATGAATGATTTGTTTAAATTATACTGATTTTGTCTTTTGATTGTATATGATGATTGTGAAAATTGTAAATTTTTTGTGTGGGTTGATGAAGCTGAAGAATTAGGCTATTTTAAAAACAATGATGTTGGTCATGGAAGAAATGCAAGGTTGATGGAGAAGCCAAATGATAGGGGCAGAGAAGAGGTTTGGAGGGCAAGGTTGATGGATAAAGTTGATTGTGTAGGAAAGTGAGCTTAGGTTGATTAAGATATTGATAGGAGTATTTTGTTTGACTGAGTTGATTACATATCCAAAAAAGCATAAACTAAACAAGTCCAAAAAAATTAATTAAACTAGTCCAAAAGCATAAATTGATGTTATAATTCCTTACATAGAGTTCAAAATCCCCAAAATTTCTTCCATGAATTGATGTCAAATTTCTTCCCCAATTCAAAAAATTTAGAACCCTAATTTTTTTGATTAAAATCGAACTTCATAAATCAAGTGGTCTGCCTTGTAGATTCGGTGTTCAGAATTGATGGGTGGTGCGCGAATGAGCAAAAACAACTACAACAATCGGTATTTATCTTCAAGCTCTATGTACAATGATGATGTGAGAGAGCTTCCATGTTGGTGTCCTAGAATTTGTGTTGTAAGAACAGCAAACACTGTCAATAACCCAGGAAGGCCTTTCTATGCTTGCCCTCTGCATAAGGTTGTTTAACAATGGTTATTTGATGTATGAATGATTTGTTTAAATTATACTGATTTTGTCTTTTGATTGTATATGATGATTGTGAAAATTGTAAATTTTTTGTGTGGGTTGATGAAGCTGAAGAATTAGGCTATTTTAAAAACAATGGTGTTGGTCATGGAAGAAATGCAAGGTTGATGGAGAAGCCAAATGATAGGGGCAGAGAAGAGGTTTGGAGGGCAAGGTTGATGGATAAAGTTGATTGTGTAGGAAAGTGAGCTTAGGTTGATTAAGATATTGATAGGAGTATTTTGTTTGACTGAGTTGATTACATATCCAAAAAAGCATAAACTAAACAAGTCCAAAAAAATTAATTAAACTAGTCCAAAAGCATAAATTAATGTTATAATTCCTTACATAGAGTTCAAAATCCCCAAAATTTCTTCCATGAATTGATGTCAAATTTCTTCCCCAATTCAAAAAACTTAGAACCCTAATTTTTTTGATTAAAATCGAACTTCATAAATCAAGTGGTCTGCCTTGTAGATTCGGTGTTCAGAATTGATGGGTGGTGCGCAAATGAGCAAAAACAACTACAACAATCGGTATTTATCTTCAAGCTCTATGTACAATGATGATGTGAGAGAGCTTCCATGTTGGTGTCCTAGAATTTGTGTTGTAAGAACAGCAAACACTGTCAATAACCCAGGAAGGCCTTTCTATGCTTGCCCTCTGCATAAGGTTGTTTAACAATGGTTATTTGATGTATGAATGATTTGTTTAAATTATACTGATTTTGTCTTTTGATTGTATATGATGATTGTGAAAATTGTAAATTTTTGTGTGGGTTGATGAAGCTGAAGAATTAGGCTATTTTAAAAACAATGGTGTTGGTCATGGAAGAAATGCAAGGTTGATGGAGAAGCCAAATGATAGGGGCAGAGAAGAGGTTTGGAGGGCAAGGTTGATGGATAAAGTTGATTGTGTAGGAAAGTGAGCTTAGGTTGATTAAGATATTGATAGGAGTATTTTGTTTGACTGAGTTGATTACATATCCAAAAAAGCATAAACTAAACAAGTCCAAAAAAATTAATTAAACTAGTCCAAAAGCATAATTTAAACAAGTATCAATGTTTTGGAAATTCTGAAGTTGGGATAAACTCCATGTATTGGCGTTGAGTAGAAGCGGATTTTGGATTTGGAACTCTAATAACTCCAGGAGCAGTTGGATTTTGTGGAGCAGGACCCCTCAGTGGTGTTTGTTTATGCATGTCATTTGAAATCACTGGTCCTCTCATGCAATATCTCCTTGTACTCATTCTCTGCAAATAAAATCAATCATATCAGCTCTTAAATTATAACAAAATCCATCAAATTAGTCCTCAAATTATGCCAGTAAGTCTCAAATCGATCCATATTTTAGAGGGGTATAATTGGAAACACAGGAAAAATTATACTGAAAAGTTAAGTCTCGAATTTTTACCATTTCCATCAATTTAGTCCTTGTACACGTGGCTGCCTTGTTGACACGTGTACAAGACAACACAGCATGCAAGGGACACGTCATCACCACTAACGGAGCTTTTGGACGGAGGGACCATTTTGATGGACGTCTGTAAAATTCAGGGACTAAATAGATATTTCGCAAAATTCAGGGACGAATTTGGCCGATTTTTTAAAATTCAAGGACGAATTTGAGGTATTAGTCAATAAAAAAACTACTAATGGACAAACAATGTTTAAAGAGAAATAATATCTGTACAACTTTTGTACAACTTTCTCTCTCATACTCACATTATCTTTTTATTCTCTCGCTTCCTTTTTCTCTATCCATTGTTTTTGACCAGTGAGAAGAAAGAACAACAAGGTTGTCCCAAAAGTTGTACCAAAATAGTTGTTCAAATATCATTACTCTTTTTACTAAAGAACCCAACAATTATTGAAAAATCTTATGTAACTTTTTTTTATAAATAATGTTTAACTGTGACACATTATTCATTCATCACTAGAAACATTAGTTTGTAACACAGTATGGTAGAGTCTCATGAAGCCAAAGCCAATAACCTTAAGGTTATTTTCCTTCCCTTCTTATCTACAAGTCACATAATTCCTATGGTTGATATGGCAAGGGTATTTGCTATGCAAGGTGTTGATATCACCATAATCACCACCGCAGGCAACGCTGCAATTTTCCAAAAGTCCATCGACCGCGATTTCAATCGTGGTCGCTCCATACGAACACATGTTTTGGAGTTTCCAGATAAACAAGTTGGTCTTCCAGTTGGGGTGGAAACCTTCAATGCCGATACTCCTCCTGACACGCCTCCGAAGATCTATTATGGACTTGCAATTCTACAGCCACAAATAGAGAATCTGTTTTTAGAGTTACAAGCTGATTGCATAGTAAGTGATATGTTTCATCCGTGGACTGTAGGAGTTGCAGAAAAGTTAGGCATTCCGCGGATTATTTTCTATGCTGCGAGTGTTCTCTCTCGATCTGCGGTTCACACGTTGGAACAACATGCAAGTCACACTAGGGTGGACCGTGATTCTGACAAATTCACGATGGTAGGGTTGCCACATAAATTGGAGATGACTAGATTGCAGTTACCAGATTGGATGAGAAAGCCAAATGCTTATGGACAGTTAATGAAGGTTTGAAATAAATCTTGAATAAAGATTTTTATTTTGATTTAATTCATATGAAGATTTGTTTTATCTTGACCAGCTAATCCAATTGTCACATGTTTCGGCATTCGGATGAAAATTGGACAAATTATATTCTAAGTTGTTTTTAAAATCTAGCCAGGTCAATGATTTTTCTCCAAATGGTTCGAAAACAACTACGTACCAGTAGAGAATTTGAGTCTCATCCTCTTGAAGGATTTCGACTTATCTAAATTTATACATAGCCACAATATTTTATAGAGATAGATCGATACATATTTATCTATTGACCGTTGCTTGATAATGATTGGCTATAATTTATACTATGCTAATCATCCAATATTTTTTGTTATGAAGGTGATCAATGATTCAGCTACAAGAAGTTATGGCGCAGTATTTAATAGCTTTTACGATTTCGAGGGTGCTTATGAAGAGCATTACAAGAATGCATTTGGAACAAAGTGTTGGAGCTTAGGACCAGTTTCATTATGGGCAAATCAAGATGTTTCTGATAAGGAAGAAAGAGGAGACAAGAGAGTAGAAGAAGGAAATAGTGACTTGCTTAAATGGCTAAACTCCAAGAAAGAGAATTCTGTTCTCTATGTAAGTTTTGGCAGCTTAAACAAGTTCCCAACATCTCAACTCATTGAAATAGCTCATGCACTTGAAACTTCAAGCCATGATTTCATTTGGGTTGTTCGTAAAAATAATGATAAAGAAGGTGAAGGATTTATGGAGGAGTTTGAAAAGAGAGTGAAAGAAAGCAATAAGGGTTATTTGATATGGGGTTGGGCTCCCCAATTGTTAATACTTGAGAACAAAGCTATTGGAGGAATGGTGAGTCATTGTGGTTGGAATACAATAGTTGAAAGCATGAATGTTGGTTTGCCTATGGTGACTTGGCCTTTGTTTGCTGAACATTTTTTTAATGAGAAGTTGGTTGTTGATGTGTTGAGAATTGGGGTATCTGTTGGGGCCAAAGAATGGAGAAATTGGAATGAGTTTGGGAGTGAGGTTGTGAAAAGGGAAGAAATTGGAAAGGCTATTGCTTTGGTTTTGGAAAATGGAAAAGAAGCTGATGAGATGAGATCAAGAGCCAAAGCTTTGAGTGAGGATGCAAAGAAAGCTATACTTGTTGGTGGGTCTTCTCATGAAAATTTGATGCAACTAATTCATGAGCTTAAGTCACTCAAACTTCAAAGGCTCAAGGTCAATACAAAAGATCTTTGATGTTTTTAAAATAAGTGATTTGAATGCAAATCTCAATTATTTGGTATTGTGTGGATGTATCTTGGAACTTTGGAGGGTGGGTTTTGGTTTACACTCAAGGAGTCGACTTGTTGCAAAATGAAATGACTTCAAGTTTATTCGATTCGGGATTTGATATCTAAAAACCATGTAAACTTAATGATGTTATGTTGTACTTTCTTCATTCATTTTGAAAAAAGATATTTTAGGTCTTTCTTTTATTTTTATTTTTGGTATTAACAAGTAAAGTGAAAGAAGGATCTTAGTAATCTAGGATTGGAATTCTTCTCAAACATGTCTTTTTCTTGCAAGTATCGGAATAGCGTCGTCACATTTTCAAGAGTAATCTCTACATCATCCTCGCTAACTCCCTTTAGTTCCTTTCTAAGCTTATCGTCTACAAATAGTGAAATGTACTCTGGAGAACAAGGGTTCAAGTTAATGAAAAATTCGAACGAGGAATTCAAAGCATTTTGGAAGAAATTGTTATTTCTAAATTCCAAGTTTATAATTTTCTCGTATTCATATTTCTCATTAACACCAGAAATCGTCCTAGTTACAAAATGGAACTATGACCTAACACATTGATTTTCTTACAAAGTATATAAAATATATTCCTAAAATTACTTGAAGGGATCCAAGGCCTGTCTCGTTTTATTAGGTATCATGTACAGAGCATCAGGTTGTCTAATAAAGATGAGTGTCGAATGACACTATCCAAACAAAGACCACACTAAAGCTTTAGGGAGATGAAACTTATCAGAGGGTTAAATATATTTTATCCATGTTAGTCAGAAGGATCCGACTCCTCTAAAGTGAGAATTCTCTTTATCCGTTATCATCCTCCGGTTCAAATTAGAAACCTGAGCTTGCACGAATCGTATCTCCCTTAATCGATATTTTTATATATAAAAAATAAAATGAAAGAGCCAACCAACTCAATAAACTAATTACATTCATGCAATTGTCAACAAACTCTCATAAACTAATTAATTCATGCAATTGGTTTACATCAAATACTTCATAGTTCTGTCAGTTCACACAGTGCCAAACATCAAGTTGCTTCCTAGATTTCTTAATCCTCACTATTGAGGCCTGTCTAAGTCACTCTCTCTATACTAAAATGTACTCTGCAGAAATGTACTCATCCGAAAAGGATTCAAATGAGGAATTAAAAGCATTCTGGAAAGTTATGTCTTCATTAAATCCCAAGCTTATAATCTTGTCATATTTATCTTTCTCATCTAACAACCTCTGCACAAATTCAACATGAATATCATCCAACCTTTCTAGATCAGTAAGAAGCTGTTTCAAGGACTCTCTGATGTGTGAAGTCGTCACTTCACGTATTTTCGAGAGACCATTAGTAACACGACGAAACAAGTTATACATTCTTCCCAAATCTTCATATTTATCACCACAAAGCATGTTTACTAACCCCGAGTTCTCCATATGGATTAATCTAAGCATGTGATTTTCAATCATCTCCTTCTCGATCACACTAGTAATCTTCTTTTCAGTGCTAGGGTCCAAGTAGTGGCACATTCTATCTGTTTCCTCATTCAGGCACCTCTCAACTTTCTTGAGATAATCACCGCAATCACAGCACTCGATAAATTTCTGAGATTCAGCCCTGTAGAACTCAGCTGAAACTTGTAGAAACGAAGTCTCGAATTCTTGCTCATAAACAGAAGAACCTAAATCCATTAGCATCTTTGTAATATTTTTAATCAGTTCTATATTAACATCTTCCCCAGCACGTTCCTTGCATACTAATTCCAAAAGCATATTCGACAGTCGAGTCCTGATCTGTTTTGAGTAAATAACATTCTCTGTCCACAGGTTCAAGCCAAGTTCATAAATATGTGTCTTCTTGGTCTGTGGGATATAAGTCTTATCCACGTACATCAGAATGTCATTAATCATTCGTAATGCCTTATTATGATCATTCCATTTTCTGTTTAATTCTTCCAGAAAGGAACTTCCTTCAGTGGCTTCAAGAGATCTAGCTATCTCTTTGAGATGAGAAGTTGTGGTTGCAACCAGCCCAGAGTATAGCTTCTCACCAAATTTGTGAACAACCATATTGTAAGCATTCCTAAATGCACAAATTAAAGACAATAATATATTAGACGACAAAATACCCCATATTAAAAATAAAAAAAGGTACAACATTCATTTGATGTGCACATATCCATAGAAAAATTTGTATAGCAAGATCATCTTATATTATCAAATAAATGAAAGTGTGAATTTTCCATTAAGAGAATAAGAGAGTACATCAAGTATTTAGACATTAATTGTTGATATTGTAGCACTAACTAACATTTACTATCTTAGAATTGTATTACACTATTTTGACTTGTACTGCAAGTTACGACTATTAACTATATCATTTCTCTTCTTTTGCTCATGCTGCAATATCTTATCTGCTAAAACGATTTATTTTTTCAGATTGTATAAGCTATTAAATCAAGGACAGGACAATAAAGATATTAGGCCATAAACTCCGATTAATGTCCAACCACAGCTAGTAAGGACTAATGTCGTAACCGTATCTGCAGCTACACATTATTTTTATTACATGACTACATTTATAATGTAAATTATTTCATTAGGAAGAAAGCATTTCTTACATCAGAAGTATAAAAATGAAATAAATGCTTTTTATCCATATAAAATTCCTATCTGGATCTTTAACATGAAGCCTCCCCTAATGAATATTATTAACAAAATCATAATATAATCAGCAACTTGTTAAAATTGAGTGATTTGTTCAATCGTCATTCAATTTCATTGCATACAAAATTGAGTGATTATACAAGAGGTTTTGCATGTATATCTTATTTAAACCGTTGTTCAAAAAGAGATTATCATATAAGAGCTTATATATAAAGGTAAACTATACTTTAACTGAAAAGCAGCTTATGACAGTAAGTGATTAGGAGGAACTTAATTGTGAAAATAAGCTAACCCTAGTATTGATCAAATTATGACTGAGGAAACCCTAAAAACTACTATTTGTAATTTATAAGTATTAGTGCCATAAAAAAAGCAGACAAGCGGGCACAAAGTGCCCATCTTAACACTAGTATCTTATAACTCAAATATCTCCTATTTTCTAAGTCATTAATCTCATATTTATCACATTATCAGCTTTCGATCACTTTGAAATATCTCTAATTAAAATACTCTCTAATTAATCTATGATATAATGAAAAATATGAGAAGTGCTAACAACACAATCTTTTGAGTACTCTCCCTAGCACTCACTCTTTTATTGAGTGAAATCAATTTATGTCCCACCACTTTAGGTAGGTTCTATTTCCAAAGTGTAGGTCCTACATTAATTTCATCCAATAAAAGAGTGGGTGCTAGGGAGAGTGCTCAAAAGAGAGTGTTGCTAGCATTCCTCGAAAAATATATATAATTTGTGTGATCACTACATAGTTGCAATGAGTTTACTGTGATTTACAATCACAACAAAATTGCAGCCTGATGCAGTTGTGGACATTTCCGCAACCACAATAGTATTGCCGCATCATGCAAAGTGAAAATAATTGTAGCAGATGAAAAAAACTAATATTTATCAAATCAGATAAACAATATCCAATCAGTTAGATGAACCCTAATAAAACAATATTATACAGTTATTCAATAAACCCTAATAAAACAATATTATACAGTTATTCAATTATGACCATTTGAAAAAACCCTAAGAAATAAAAAATCAAAAGACAAGCACAGTTATGATCATAACAAAATAGCATAATAGCATCAGATGAAAACAATATTCAAGAACAAATAATGAGAACCATGAGAAAGAACCTGTAAAGCTCTTCAAAACTGATATTCCTAACGTTGTGGTTGTATAAGTCATGAATTGCATGCTCCAGGATGTTCCAAGTCTTGTCAGCATAATCAGCATCCATGACAACACGGTGCTTGTAAGCCTCAATCACAAAACTCTTCTTCCCCATGTTACTCATCTTCTCGTTGTAAACACAACTTTCACTTTATCGTTGCTTTGCGTTTCTTTTTATACTTTTTGCCGTAAGTAAACGAGTTATGACCTACTTTGAAAACATGTTATTTCCTACGTATTAGGGTTGTGAATAGTGGGCCAAATTATTTCTTCAAAAAATTAGTGGGCCGAATTATGCTTGTAAAACTTAAACACCGTTACTTTTCCCATTCTATGCCATACTCACGCACCCTAGAAAAATGATAAAAAGGCCCTTCGGATTATGTAATCTGGAAAAAAACGAAATAATGTCCGGATTACGTAAACCTGACAATTTCGAACTATAAAAGGCAATTCACCCCCTATTTTACAGTTTTACAATTCACTTTCTCTCTCTCTCCCTTATCCCAAAATCCGAATTGCACGAATCAGTCTAAATTTGGAGTTTTCTTGCTTAAAATCACCGCATTTCAAGCCTTATCAAACATCAAATCGAAAGTTAGTTCGAAATCCTCATGCATGCAAGTTAATTTGGGCATTTTTTTTTTGTTGGGCATTGAAGTTGTCTGGATTTTGTTTTTCGGATTTTGAAATCCAGACAGATTCGTGTGTATTTCAACCCCCCCCCCCCCCCCCCCCCCTTTTGTGTCGTGTTGTGCCCTAAATTTGGATCATGTTGTGTTATGCAAGTTACAGGTATGGATAATGTTGATCGGATTAGGGGTGATAATGAGGCCATGCACGCATCCGTTAGGAGAGAGCGAGAAGAGCGTTGTCAAGCGCGTCGAGAGGCTCGAGAGTCTCATTAAAATCACCTATGAGCATTGAAGTACCGGTGATGGTTTGGCTAAGCTTGGTTAGGTAATTCCAAAAATTGTTTCACAAGTATGGTTAAGGCTAGCATAAACATTACCAAGGTTGATGGTGAAGGTGATAGAGTATTGGTTGGAATCAATGATGTTTGTGGTAGTTGTAGCAGTAGAGTGTTGAAGGAGCCAGATTCCTCCTGAATGTCCATTAGCCTCAACAATTTGGACAGGGGACTAACCATTAATTAGGTCGGGGTTTTATTGGTCTGCTGGGGTGGGGGTTTCCATTAGCAGAGAAGACAAAATCCATGCTCTCTCTTCTCTCTCAATTCCATATATATGCACACACATAAATTATTAAATAAAATTTTGGGACGTTACAGTTTTAACATTACCTTAAGCTTGTAGAATAATTGACGATTCACTTAGTGATACGTTGAGTTAACCAATAGGTTTATTATAAGGGTCATGTTAGTTTGTGTCCTAAAGGCACATGTTAAACATTAATTTCATTCTATTAATGATAAGAATTTAATTGAAAAAAATTAATATTAAACATGTTGAACAATAAATAAACACAAATTTCAATACAAAATTTCTATTAGTAGAATTCTTAATATGTGCACTAAGGGCACAAGTTATCATTTCCCTTATTATAATTAACGCGTAATATGTTTAATGATATTGACTTTAATGAAACATGGTTGTAATTAATAAGAATCTAGACAGTGTTACTTTAATGAAAACCATGATGAATGTGTTTAAATGACCCCTAAATTTTGTCCGATTTAATTTGTTGTAACAACATCGTAGCAATTGCAACCAGAAATTTGGTTTAAAGTTGATTTAAATTTCCCAACTTTTCTTTTTCACTTGAAATCTCAAAACCAGGTGCCTTTACTCTTTATCTTTAATTTGAACGATACCGAAACCCAAAATGATATTTTCCTTTTTTGTTAACAACAAACATACTAAACCTATGCTAGTTGAATCTAATAATTAAATCTTCAATGCTCGTAGGATCAATATGAAATGAGTATTCCGAAGACTTGAAATAATCATATTTGTAGATGTATGTACTTGCAGTTTTATGCTATTAAAATGGATGTTATGAGTTTGTTTGCAAATTCATCTGTGTTGTTTATAGCGACTTTGAATTTGTATAGTATCAATGTAATCTATCAATTTGAATGAATAAATATTGTTAATATTTGTAAAAAAAATTCAAGGACATATAAAAATTACGTCCGTTAGAGACAATTGATCAGAAAATTTTGTGATGACAAAAATATTCCGTTTTATTTATTAAGGACTAAAATTAAAATTTGGTATATTTTCAAGGATGGAAGAACTTATCTAACACATTAATCAAACATATTGGCCATGGGAATATGGCAATATGAATGTATAAGGAACTAAGGAATTTTTATCATACAATAGGGATTATGACTTATGAGGCAAGAAATTGTGTGGGTTGATTGAGAATTACTACATTGCATAATAGCTTAGATGAAAGGATTCAAATCTTAAGTTGCTGGAATCAATCATTAATTCACATTTATGCCAATTGCTTTTGATTACTATATTACATGTGATCTTCTAGTCATAAACAATTTAGGAAAACATTGTTCACATCTATTTGATGGATATCCCATTTGAGGTGAGTGATAGGCAAAGTAAAAATCACTGGCTTGTTGAAGGTTTCACATCTAAGGAAAAATGTGAAATAAAATTATATCCAAGTTCCTGATTGAATCCCTTTGCACAACAAGTCTGAATTTGAATTTATTTATGTTGCCAATGGCTTTGTATGAGGGGGGAGTAAGGGAACAAGACACCAAGTACTAACTTCTTGAACACTCGAAGTAAATCCTACTAGCTTCTATTCACTGTGGTTGAGACACAGGTTGTTACCGTATGTTATTCTGCATCAGTAAAAAGAACCTTAGGTTAAGTTGTATAAAAAATCTGTGTACCAGACCGAGTAATTTCTAAGTCTCGTCTACTGGAAGTCTTACACAGGCAGTAACAAGAAACTTAACGCTACCAATAACAAGATTATAGAAGCACGGCAATTTATTATTGATAGATATTTTCGGTGAAACCATCCATTCGTAAGAAACAAATTTGTCACTTGTCATGATCATGTCAAAACTTGCACACATCAACTTCTAGTATAAGTAGAAATGAGTGTAGTTGGAGGAAGATATTAATGTGATAGGTGATGTAGATAATAAGATTAAAAAAAAAAAAAAAACAGCATGTCAAATTGGAAGAACAAATAGTAAACATAGAGAACCAATGTATCAGTTGTTTTTGACCTAGTTCACAAGACACAACATTTGTATCACTTTAACCTACCCAACAAACAAGCTTACCAATTCTAGGCAAGATATCGATACAGTTTTCTGTCAACAGGATCTCTTTCCAAAAATTCCCGCTCAAGGAGAGACTCAATCCGTTTCTTTACATCCGTTGGATTTGTAAGGAATCGCGACTGCAACTGCTGCGTGACCTCAGCCATAAGATTGTTGTGCTCAAGTTGCTTCCTGGATTTCATAATCCTCACTATTGCTGCTTCAATCTGGGGCTTCCGATCCTCCTCCACTTTTTGTCGAGTGTCCAGTTTCTCCAGTTCCGATTCCTTTTGTGCAACAACAGTTCCTATTTTTATCTTATACAGTTTACTGCTAAATCTGTCATTAACATAGAATGTGTCATCCTCGCTAACATCTTTACCCATAGGCTCCTTCCTAAGGACATTTCTTCCCTTAACCAAAGCCAAAGATTGCAGGCACCTCTTCAAATCTGAAGCTGGAATCTCGGTTGCTTGCTCAATTTCCCTGTAGCTTAGTCTATCAGCATTATTAAACAGCATGAGTATACACATTTGATAGGTGGAGACATTTAACTCATGTTTCTGACCACTCCCAAAAGTAGCTTTTAAGTCTGCTGTGCCCATATTAGTTTGCCACGTCAATTTCCTGCCATTATGGGTGCTGAGGTAATATGACCGAAATTTCTCACAAAGTGCTGACATTTCTGTCGGAAGGTTACATGTCACACTAGATTGAGCTGGCCAAGACCCTGTTGTCAGAACCTGCACAGTAAGTGTAGGACCATCACCTAACTCAGGGTGGGTAGCATTAAAGCTCTTCATCGTGTCTACAGATGTTTTCATGTCTGTAAACATGCCCTCTAATTTTGCGGTAAATTGGAATCCACATTCTGTCTTCAGCTTAACTATGAGACTCCTCTCAGCATCATCAGAAACTGTTTTTCCAGACAAAAGCCGCTTTGCAAGGTGCTGCTTGTAATACTTCTCAAACACATCTTTTTCCTGCAAATACCGGAATAGAACCATAACCTTGTCAAGGATAATCTCTACAACATCCTCACTAACTCCCTTTAGACCTTTTCGAAGCTTATCGTCTACAAAGAGTGAAATGTACTCTGGAATACGAGGATTCAAGTTCATGAAAAATTCAAATGAGGAATTCAGATCTTTCATGAACAACTTGTCATTACTAAATGCCAAATCTATAATCTTGTTGAATTTATCTTTCACATCTGAGAGCCTCTGCACAAATTCAACAGGATCCTTCAACCTTTCAGGATCAGTAACAAGCTGCTTACCGTGGTCTTTGACGTATGAAGTCATCACTTCACGTATTTTCAAGAGACCATCGGTGACACGACTGAACAAGTTATACATCCTACCCAAATCTTCATATTTATCATCACCAAGCATGTTTACTAACCCAGAAGTCTCCTTATAGATTAATCTAAGCATGTGATTTTCGAGCATCTCCTTCTCCACCAGAGTAGTAATCTTCGTTTCAGTGCTAGGGTCCAAGTAGTGGCTCACTCTATCAAGTTCCTCATTCAGATGCATCTCAGCCTTCTTGAGATAATCCCCAGAACCACAGCACTCAATAAATATCTGTGATTCAGCCCGATAGAACTCAGTTGAAGCTAGCAGAAAAGGATTCTCAAATTCTTCCCCATAAACGGAAGGACCTGTATCAATTAGCATCTTTGTTATACTTCTAATCAGTCCTCTATTAACAACTTCGCCGGCACGCTCACTGCGTACTAATTCCAAAAGCATATTCAACAGTCGAGTCCTTATCTGGTTTGAATGAAGAACATTTTCTCTCCACAGGTTCAGACCAAGTTCATAAACAGTTGTCTTCTTGATGGTTTGGATATAAGTCCTGTCCATGTACATCAGAATGTCTCTAATCATTTGTAATGCCTTATTGTGATCTTCCCACATTCTGTTTAATTCTACCAGAAAGGAACTTCCTTGAGTGGCTTCAACAGATCTAGCCATCTCTTGGAGATGAGAAGTCATGGTGGCAACCAGCCCAGAGTATAGCCTCTCGCCAAATTTGTGAAGAACCATATTGTAAGCATTCCTAAATCAACAAAATAAAGACAAAAAATATTAGATGATAAAATACCCATAATAAAGACAATAAAGTACACCATCCATTTGATGTGCACGTATCAATAGGAAATTTTGTATATCAAGATCATCTTATATGTGAAAACAATTCATTATTTTAGATTCTATAAACTATTAAATAAAGGAGAGGACAATAATGAAAGTAGGAAAGAAACTCTGACTAATGTCCAACCACAGCTTGTGCATCTATCATCTAATTATCAGTTTAAAAGTAACATTTGAATTTAAATTTCATGCAAAAATTGTCAATCTATGTCTTACATAAGTAAGACATAGCAGAGAATGTTATCAATAACATATAGTGAAACACTAAAAATTTACTATGTGAAATAGCAGAGAATGTTGCGTACAAATAGCAAAAGCGGCATAGCGAAACTAAGATAGCATCGTGGTTTTCATAGCAAATTCATCAAAATGCACTATGCCATAGCGCCGCTATCAGCACTATTTGACAACACTGGATCCTAACCCTATTTGCACATAGACATTATAAACTTGCAATTGAAATGTTTTCATTGGGAAAAGAGCGTTCATTACATCAGAAATATAAAATTGAAATAAATGTTTTGTATTCAAATAAAATTCTAATTTGGATCCTAACATCAAAATCTCTCTAATGAACATTAACAAAACCATAATATAATTTGCATCTTTTTCAAAATAACCGACTTGCTCAACGTTACTAAATTTCATGATATACAAAATTGAACTTCTATAGATTTATGCAATAATGTTGAATAAATCTATATCCTTCTACTTGATCAGCATAATAACTCGCCCAGTTTCTTAAGGTAGGAAGTATTAAATGTTTTTAGGAATGTTGTGTGAATGAGGAAAAGCGTAATAGCATCTTAAATATTGAATGCCAGCTCGGCGATCAAATATATGTGTTATTAATACATAAAAAAGTTAATTGCTAGGCCTGGAACCTGACTCATAATCATGTCACTTGTAATTAATATGTGAAATAGGGAGTTTTTAAAATAATTAAGATGTTAGAAGGATAAAGTATTACTCGAATCTAATCAATCCCTATTTTCCTTTTTGAAGTCTACAGCCTTCGCGCAATGATGGCTTGCTACAGAAGGAAAGACTCCAAGCAAGAAAACAGGAACTTAACAAAGCTAAACATTAACATATATGTATAGTTAACACATATGGTGACTGGTTCTAAAAGATTTGTACCAAACATGACATCTTATCATAATAACAGTCCACTAACACAGGTAACCATAGTTCATAAGAGTGAAGAATGCAAAACAAATGAAGACATGCATGACCAATGAGCTATAAGGTACAAAAATGTACTGAACTAGGCCAACAATTAACAAATGCAACATCATAGTAGCTGATACCCATAAACCATTATTCCACTAACCCTCAAATTTTCAATAAGCATGCCACTAAGTTGCCCCTTGATTCATCCAATCTGCTCCTCAAAAGAAAAAGAGAAAAGGCGAGCTTTTGGATATAGAGCTTAATTAAACAGTTAACTAATAAGCAATTCTCGTATAATAGCTTATATAAAACCTATTTCTTTAATCAAAGAGGAAATAAAGGTAAACGCTACACAATCTGAAAGTAGCTTATGACAATAAGTGATAGTAGTTTTTGGAAAAATGATAACAAGTGATTTGGAGGATTTAATCAACTATTTTCGTAAGTTCTTCCAAACACTTATGCCAGTATTTATGTCATAATATAAGAAAATAATCTCTTTCAAACATCCCCAAAGTGTAAATCCAAAGAACGATAGAATTTGCTTTCATATGCACAAATTTGGTACAGAAATAAGACACATAAGTTAATGACAGAAAACAAGACACATAAGTTCAACAGAGTGACGAGTGAAGAATACGAAACAAATGAAGACACCCACAAGTCATGACTAATGAACTAGTCAAATAACCAAGTAATACAACATCATAGTAGCTGATCTTGTTTGGATTTATATCATAGATTCATATCTGAACAGCTATTAAATAGTCGCTTATAATCTAAGACCTTATATAAAAGCTATGTCTTTAGTCAAATAGAAAATTAGGGTAAATTCTATATAATATGAAAGCAACTTATGACAATAAGTGATTTGAAGGACCTTATGAAAATATTTTGAAAACTATGGACATATCATCAGCTATTTTCACAAGTTCTTCCAGATAGCTTACACCGTAACATAAGAAAATAAGCTCTTCCAAACATCTCCAAAGTAATAAACCCTAAGATTGAAAATTTTTGCTTTCCTAGGCACCAATTTGATCATTATAAAAACCCCTAAAAAAAACAATGACAACTAACTACAACTATGGCGATGTTTGGATATACAGCTTATTTTCAGCTATTACCACAAATGCTTATCGGTTAAATTATTTTCATATAAGGTATAAGCTGTTTTTATAAGTTATCTTCGAGAACTTGTGAAAATAAGCTGAAATAACTTCTTCCAACCAGTGTCAAAAAACTTATGCCAGTAAATAAGCTCAAATACGGCAATCCAATCAGACCCTATATATCTTATAAAACAAGCTAAATAATTGCACAAGTAACATCAAAGTGAAACAGCATAGCATCATATAAACACAAATTTTTCCAAGAAGCACAACAAATAAAAAAACTTATGGAAATAAACTAAAAAAAACTTATGACAGTCATATAAGCTGTTTTCATAAGCTCTTCCAAACAGTGTCACAAAACTTTAAAAAAAAAAAAACTCGATATCCGACCCAAAGACCGATAACAGTATCACAAAACTTATGCCAATAAACAAGTTCAAAAACGCAAATCCAATCAAACCTTATATATCTTAAAAAAAACAAGCTAAATAATTGCAGAATTAACATCAAAATCAAACAACATAACGTATTAACATCATACAAACACAAATTTTTCGAAGAAACCAACATCAAACAATAGAAATCAGGAAAAAACTAACCTGTAAAGCTCTTCAAAGCTAAGTCCACTAGCATTGTGATTATAAATCTGATGAATAGCATTCTCCAGTATGATCCAAGTTTTATCACCATACTGCGGATCCATTACAACCCCATGCTTAAAACCCTCAATGCGAAAATTCCTCTTCCTTGGGTTACTCATCTTCTTCTATTTCAAGCAAATACACAAACACCTACAATGCATAAAAAAAAAAAAAAAAAAAAACATAATTATCCATTACATAACCTAGATTAATTCCATTAAAAAAAACATCAAATTGAAGAGAAATGAGAGATTAATAACAAGAAAAGCTAGAGAAGTTACCGAGAAAGTGATTATGAGGTTGAAATGAAGCTTTTGAGTTGAGAGAAAATGGTAGCAATTTTGTTTTTGGTTTGGTAGTGAAGAAGAACGTTGGGTTTAGTTGAATGGTTTCAGCGCGTCGTATTTATATTATATGATACGAAGTTTGGTTTTGTATTATGGTTTCATTCATTGTATTATTCAAAAATGGAATTCAACTAAAATGTTAAAAAAAAAAATTAGTAAAAATTTTTATATGGAAGAATTAAATAAAAGGAATTTGAACAAAAAAAGAATTAGTATTCTAGCAAATGTCTATAGGATTTGCTATAACACACCCACTTGTTTTTTTAGAAGGTGTGTTATAGCAACATACACCTTAAGATGTATTTATTAACTTTTTAGTTATAACTTGCTAAAACACTCCCACATAAAAATCAGTGGGTGTGTTATAGCAAATCCCATATATAAAGGTTACTTCTAGAATACTTAGCAGAAACTATCCTAATAGTATCAATATACATATTCGATACGGTTACTTCTTTTATTTTGAGGTATTTAGACTACAAAATATCTCTCAAGGTCCTTTAAGTTTTTTTTTTTTTTTTTTTTTACTTTAAGTTTGGTGTTCGTAATAAGTTAATCCTTTAATTTCTTTTTGTAACAAATTAATCTTTTAGTTAATTTTTTTTTGCAATAAATTGATTTTTAAGTCATAAAATATTTACAGTGTTCTTTTTATTTCATCAAACTTCGTTAAAAATTATTCAAGTTACCATTTAACATTGAGGTGATGGGTTCAAAAATTGCTCATAACATGATAAATTACACACCTTTTCACCTTCTTGTTTTCAAATTCAAACCTAATTTACTCATAAATGTTTCATGATCAATAATTTACTCATAAATGTTTCATGATCAATATTATAAATAAAGACATAATTGGATAATACACATAAGAATTTTAGTTTTTATAACAATGAATTAGGACCCACCAAGTTACCATTAAACCTCTCATAAACACATTTTTAACTTGGTTTGATGAATTATTCAAAAAAAAAAAAAAAAAAACTTAGTTTGATGAAAATGGCAATGGTGAAATGAAAATATTTAATCACTTGAAGGACCAACTTGTTACAAAAAAAAAAAAAATACATTAAAGGACTAACTTATTATAAACATCTACTCCCTCCGTTTTTTTTTAAGTGTCGTTTTAGAATTTTAACACAAAAATAGCGAAGTGTATTTTTACACACATTTTTCCTATTATATCCTCATTTTAATCCACTAATAATTTCCTATTTTTTGCACACACTTTATATTTCCAATAAACTAAATATTTAACAAACAATTGTTAGTTACTACTCTCTTTCTCCAACAAATTCCTATTTTTTTGCGCGCTTTATCTTTCTTTCAAAACAAACAATTTTCAATTTTCTAAATATTATGCATATCTCTTGAAATTTTTAACATGTACTACTCATGTTATTTATAGAATTTTAACTCTTCATGGAACTCTTGAAATTTTTATAGAATTTTAACTCTTCATGTACTACTCATTTTATCTCTTGTAACAAGAAACAAATTTTGTTTAAAAACAAAACAAACAAACTTTATTTAAAAAAACAAACTTAGTTATATTGAAAAATATAAGAATAATTGACAAAGGGTATAATTGACAAATCATACCCTTAAAATATCAAAACGACAATTAAATAGGAACGAAAAATTCACCCTAAAAAGACACTTAAAAAGAAACAGATGGAGTAATTTAAAGAACCGCGGAAGATATTTGTCGTAGATTTTATGATGAACTAATACTATTTTTGCCTAAATTTCTCAAAGAATATGTATAAAAAAATTGAACGATAACTTACATTTTTTTTTTTCTTAAGCAACAATGACAAATTATAAATATATGGTTTAATTGAACTTTCGACTCAAAGCACCGTCAATGTACGATTTTGTCCTCCATTTTGTGGATGGCTTTCGCACTAAACTAATTAATAAACTAACAGTAACACACAACTGCGAGATCTCTGTGTCCAGCTTAATAATATCAACATTGACAGTTGGGCTAAAATTCTCTTTCTTTGAAAGGATACCAGTTTGATACAATGAATATATTCAAATATGGAAATAAACTTTAACAAATTTTTTATATAGAATATTAGAAAAAAAAGGAAATTAAATAGATATAGAATATTTTTAAATGAATATAATATTATAAATTTTCCTTAAAAAAATAAAATTAGTTTTGAAAATAAATATATAAAAGATAAAAATGTAAATATACTTTTCAAAAATATCATTTTACTCCATAACAAATAACTATTTTTATAAATTTCTCAATATTGGATACTGGTTTTATAAAAACAATAAAGGATAAAAACTAATTGGTGCATTAGTTTAAACGTGATTTAAATAAAATAAAATTAGGATCTAGCTTACAAAGATTCAACATTTTTCTTTTTTTTGTCTTTTTTTTGTCAAGTAGTCTGGTGATCAGAATTAACTTTTTTTAAGGTGAATAAGTGGGGTGTCCGGGTTTGAACCCCGACCCCTACATATAACAATGCATGTCTCTGCCAACTGAGTTAGGCTCACGGGGACAAATTTAAATTTTTTTTTACAAATATGTTTTTATTATTATTGGTTAAAATTTTGGAGAGTCTGCATTTTTTTATTAAACTAAAATTTAACGTGAGGAGATGATGCTTTAAGATTTGTCAATTGAAAATTCAGACGAGCCTATTTATTTATGTGGACTCTACCTATGTGATAGAAAGAAAAACGGTGTGAGTAAAAAATTGAAACAAAAAATGAAAGAATAGAAACAAAAACTGAACTAGGGGTTAGTGATAACTTGTTAAATAACATTCCCATAATTTCAGGTATGGAATCTTCTGATTTGTCATTAGAGACTTCTTATCTTCCCTGCTTAATACACTTGGTATGGAATTAGCTGACCATAATAAAGTGTTTAAAGTTTATAATGGATTTATACTTGATTTGGGTATTGTGTAGTATTCATAATGGATACTTGCATGCATAGATTTCCTTTACATTTTCACAAGATACTTTTAGTTTAAAAAGACATTATCATCATCATTACTAGAGTTCGTTCAATAAAATAATAGTATACCATGACTCTATGATTTTAGAAAACTGATTTTAGAAACAAAACTGATTTTAGAAAAAGAGGGAAATAATTACATTTCTTAAAAAATACCATCCGTTTCAAAATATGTGTTCCCTTTGCTATATTTTTTTTGTCTTAATTTATTTACCCCTTTTATGATACCAATAGAGTATTTATTATTATTATTATTTTCCACCAACATATCTCAATTTATTGCATTTTAATCATTTAATCATTCCATTAGTTATAAACTAATAAGGGTTTTTAATCAAATAAACCATATTTTTCCATTGAAATCAACTCTAAAAATCATTTAATTAATAATCGTCTAAAATCCAAAAGAAACACCTATTTTGAGACGGGAGCAGTATTTTACTTTAACTAAAAAATTGATCCATTGAAGTTTCTAAAGTTAATAAATGTAACTGAGTACTCTCTTCGTCTTAAAATATAAGTAAAAATTGGTGAACAAAAAGTTAATGTATGTGGTTCAAAATTTATATCAAATATATCAACTTACGTTGACTCATTTTTACTTATATTTTGAGACGAAGTATTATTCAAAGAAACTATCACTTTTCAAGCTAAGTTGAACAAAGTAGGATAACCATCACATGGCATTTACATAAATGACACATCCAAACTTTCCAACTAAACTCTTAACAATCATGTAATTTTTTGCACCAACCTAAAGTCGTCCATAGAACGAACCTATGAGTCCCATAAATGAACATATTGACTCCCACAAACTATTGGACATCACAAATCCACTCCCTAGTATCGCAATGAAAGAGACCCCATAAGGATGCCATATTGAATATCTACCACCACTCTAACCTGTGAAACCACCAAGTTCTAGCTAGCAGCCATATCATAATTATGCACCCTTCTAATACCTCCAACCACAACTTAAATGCCAGTGAAAAAATATCCATCGTGAATTTGTTATTTTTTTTAACCGCAAAATTTATTAAAAAACAAGTCTTTGTTCAAGACCGAACAGATAAGTAACACACAAACAAAGTAGCAATATCCCAACACATGCAACGATGAATCACTTACACACCCACATTGATAATTATAAGGTGGCCCAAGTTTCTTTATTTTTGGGCTGCAATCCTATTTAACTTCAAAAAATAAAAATATATATATAAATATTATTTTATTAAATATTTATTATACACTAGCATTCAGACGGGCACGACCTGTCTCCCTACTCATTTTATTACACTAACGCGTGTATAAACCATGGATAATAACTTTTTATAAAATTTTAATTTTGATTAAAATTATAGGTATAGATAATAGATATTTTGCAGTTGCACTTTCATATTGTAACAAATTATACTTATATATTTCAATGATATCAATAGTATAATAAATATTATATAAATTCTTATCTTTTTTAATAAATTGTATTTTCATAGTAAAATTTGGGCTTAAATATGTAAATTGTCCATGTAAGTTCGCGTGTTTTTGGTTTTCGTCCCTGTATTATTTTTTGTTCTAAAACAACCCCTGCAAGTTAATAACTTTTTGATTTTCGTCCCTCCCGTCAACTTCCGTTACAAAAATGCCAAAGTGTCTAACAGTAGCTGACGTGGCTAAGGATGTGTTGAGAACAAAATCCTTTATTTGATGTTTTAAAGATCACAAACATTCTATAGTTTTTAACTTGTTATCTACTAATATGTTTTGTGAGAAATGTTTCATGAAGAATGTTCTTGTTAAAGAGAAGAACATTCTAAACTTATAAATAATCTCATCAAAGCAAAAGAGCAAAAAGACACACATACACTTTCTACTACATCATTGGAAGGAAGAACAAAATATTCCCTTTGTCTCACCAAAAGAGGATAAAGAGCTACATTGATAATTGCCACTAAAAGGAAGCAATCTATGTGTCATGGCAAGGCTTTGCAACAAAAAGAATATTCATTGTCAAAAGGCCAAAGGCTCATTTGAGTCTTAAAAGAAAGAAGAAAATCTAAGTTTACACAAGAAGAACATTCTCAAGAATGGTCTGCTGAAGTTACAACAAGATAAGAATGTCATCCTAATGCCACCATATCACAGCTGGCCTACAATCACGTGTGTGCTTTCTCCAAACAGCTGGAATTCAAAGAACATAAGTACATGAGATGTTTTTAGAAAGGACAACACGGCTGCCTTTGTCTGTGAAGCTTCAAGGCATAAGCTTCTATAAATACAAGCACACACCCTTGTTAATTCTCAAGAGCTTACAACAAGATTATCATACTCTCTCAAAGCAATATCAAATCTCTCTCTCACGTGAATATCAATAAAAAATATTCAAAAGCTCTTCAACTACAACAACAAACAAACTTCTATTCTTTCACTAGATTTGGATCATAATCTTTTAAGTTTGTTTTATCATAATCTCAAACAAGTGTTGAGAAAATAGGATCCACAACATAACTCTCTTACAAACACAAAGTGTATTTAGATCTCAAGTCTATTGGGCTTAATAGTTTGAGATATGACCTTTCTTGTGTGCTCAAGAATTGTAGAAACCTACTAAGGTTAACAATACAGGGTGTAATAGACTGATATGGCGTGATCAAGAACTGTAGTGCTACTAAGGATGATTTGGTGGCTTGAAACTATAGTGGAAAATCTCACACAAAGTGTGGGGACTAGACGTAGCCCACATTGGGTGAACTAGGATAAATATCCTTTGTCATATCTAACCTTTTCTATTTATTTTTTTAAACACTAAACACACACTATCACTATAATTAATTAACCATCCAAAACTTTCTGGTCCTTAACTAATTACTAAATTATCTCCAGAGTTCTCTGGTCCTTAATTAATATTTTCTTAACTACTTTATATTAATCCAAAGTTCTCTGGTCCTTAATAATTATTAATACTGCTTTAATATTTTCATTTAAGTATTAATTATAGAATTATTCTCCATAACATGTTGGTCCTTTATAAAACAATTATTCTACTAATCTTTCTATCAAACTTTACCAAGAAATACTCTTGAGTATATTTACTTACTTTTCCTTTCATAATTAAAATTTAAAAAGGGTCACAATTCAAACCACCATTTCTTGTGATGTTTATTGCTACTTCAGGATGATGTGGCAAAAAATGCTTATGTGTCGTAACAGATGTTGACTGTATTACTGAGATCAAAACAAACAAAAAAAGGTACAGATGGACGAAATTAAAAACACCTAAATAACAAAATTTGAAATTTAAAACTCTTGTTGTTTCCACCTTCCTCTCTCTCTCTCTGCGTGTTTTAGGGACCAATTCCAAAAACTAAAATTACAAGAGGGACTAAACGAAAAAAAAATTATAATTTTCACAGATTGCATTCATCTTCTTCACCCTCTTCTCATCTTCTCCCATCTTAACTTAGAAAATCAATCCTTTTTCAATCGTAACCCAGAAAAATTCCACCTTCTCGAATCTTCATCTTCAAAACTAAATTCATCGGTCACGTAAAAAATCATCAAACCCACATTTTCTTTAAGCCATCGCTACTATTTTGAATCCCAAACAAAACATCCACACCACATTAATAAAGTCTACTGGAGTGAAGCACAACTTGTAACTCCATAACTTTCAAATTACTTCAATTCCAATTTATTACGAACCAAAAGTCATTCCAACTTGCTCCAGATCTTGCTCCTATTGCTGTAAATCATGGCACAATTTCTTCTTCACTTGGAAACATAAAATCTGCTCTTTGTAGCTTCAAATTTATGCAGAATCATCTGAACTCAACTAAAAGTTAACAAAAACGACTAACCTAGTGTCATCAACTACTACTTTTTTCTCTGAGCTATCATTTTCTTTACAAATAAAAGCACATACGGAACAACAAACCAGAAAAAATAAATTATTAGAGTTTGAAGAACACTACCTTGTTGTGTGTTACTAACTTAGATTTGGAATGCTTTTTATGCAATTGTCGTAAATTTACCATCAATGGCATAGGGCTTTGTAGGCAAAACAAGTCTTCTTCCAACAAAATGGCAACACATATCAGTTTGGAAGGAGATATTGTGAATGCTCTACCAATTGTAGATTATGTCTACAAGCAAAATTCAGAAAAGAGCTAGGACAAATACGAAGAGCAAGCACAAAGTTGATATGATGTAATTGGTGTAATTTGGGAAGAATTGGAAAATTGAAGAGAGAGGAATAAAAGAAAAAGATAGGAAGAAGATGAAGAAATGAGTTTTAAATTTCAAATTTTGTAAGTTCACATTTTTTAATTTCATCCTTCTGTTTTTTTTCTGTTTTGGATTTGGTCCCTGTAATATAATAGGGATCACCTGTAAGGCCACATATGCAACTAATGCTATGTCAATGATTGCCATGTCATGCGTTGTTAGACCCTTTGGCGTTTTTTTTAACAGAAGTTGACGAGAGGGACGAAATATCAAAAAGTTATTAACTTGCAGGGATTGTTTTAGAAAGAAAAAAAGATATAGGGACGAAGATAAAAAACACGCGAACTTAGATGAACGCTTTACATATTTAAGCCTCAAATTTGTTTAAGGGTATAATTGAAAGTGAAAAAGGCAGCTGAAAACCATGTATTCTCTTTAAATATAGAGAATATGTAGCTTCTATGGTTCAGTTTGCAAACAGTTCTCTACATATTAGGTCAAATTTAATTTTTTTTTTTTAAATGTGTTTACTTAAATAGTATTTAAGTTATTAATTACATTTGCTTTGATAATTTTTATGCATTTTGTTACACTATTCAAATTTCAAAGATTTGTCAAAATTTTACAAAAACTCATTTAAAAGTAATTTCGAAAGCTACTAAGAAAGTAGTGTTATCTTAGTCCACCCTTAGTTTTTCTTCAATTTTTTTAAAGTGAATTTCTACAGTTTATATATATATATATATATATATATATAGCTGAACCATAAAAATTTTCTTCTTAATCCTTGTAGTGTGAAGAAAGAAAGGATCAATTCATCTTCAAAACATAAAAAATCTAAAAAAAGCCGGAAGGACCACCGAAGGTGGTACCGACAAGAACATAACAGGGAAGGGTCGAAATGTTGCAATAGGAAGTGTCTTCTTTAGAGACAAGGTTTCAAGGAATACTCAACGGGTTCCCATGGCGAGATTGAAGGTTGATCTTATAAAAGAAAAGTTAGTTTGCATATAACATGAAGGAGAAGGTTGATCATATAACATTTATCACCGTAAATATGATCAGGTTGAGTCATGATCAGATCGCTCTTTAAGACATTTCGTAACACTACCCAAAATTGTGCAAGGTATATTATCAACCGTATCGTCTCCACGATAAAACAGCTAAGTTCAAACTGTACCATTACCTATTGCAACGTAGATAATCGTTTGAGAATTAACATCCTCAATATGGTATGAATACAAATCAAATATGCTACAAATAACAGTTGAAATCGAAGGAAAAAAAAGGAGAAGATGCAGAGAAGAAAGACTCGTCAACATAAGTCGAATACGTAGAGAAGAAAATGATTCGAAGTTTCAGAATACTTTTTGGTGTATCCAAGGAACTAGGAGAGCTCTCCTTTTATAGGAGAGTTCCTAATTAATCTGGAGAAGTAAACTTAAAAATTAAGCAACCCGCAGATTAGTTCAAGTAACAAACATATCATATAAGCTTAAAGCTTCAATGAAACACGCGAGCGAATATAACCGAAAATTTCCGGATCGTCTGTTGGATCAAATTTAAATGAAACATATTCGTTAAGAAAGCGCTTTTGTATAATGATTAAAATAATATATTAATTTAACATTTTTATGCGATAATAAATATACATCTTTTTTACCCAAGTCCGGCCCGAACATCCGGCGACGGCGCGATATATATATTTTCTTGAGTGCTCACTACATTCACAAAAATGTGTACCCTATGGACGTGAACTTGGAAGTGAACCCCCTCTTATATAAACACTACTAGCGTGTGTTATCTTCTCTATGGATATTTTTTTTTTCAACTCACACAACACTAGTTCTATCCTAATTGGACTTTGTATTTATTCTCATTTAACTAGTGTTCCAACAATTCCCCCATTTGAATTAAAAAATGGTTTCGAGAAATACCATCAAAGACATTTCTAGAAGGTTGCTAATAAATAAAGGTATTGTCTAGAACTTGAATTTTTTTATAACAAGTAAAATTCTGATTAACAAGAGTTTCTCTTAGCATTGAACTCTATCTCAGATATAGAACTCGCACACTACCTTTTTCCTAAGGTGTATTCTAAAAGCTCGTGCATTTATTACCTTAAACATCTATCCCAATTTTAACAAACCCTCTAATATTCTTCCTCAAAATCACATTGGAACCAGTCTCAGTTCCACATTCGTATAGATGAGTCTATCAAGAGTACTCATGTAGATTTGTACTCCACTTCATATGCATTATAGATCTCATTAAGAGTTCCTATTATCTTTTCTTCATGTTACTTCAAGAATCATGCTTCTCTAGTTTTATCGTAGCATGTTCTTATCATCTCATGACTTATTATTACCCATTGAATCTATTTCTTGGGATCTCTAGTCATTTAGGTCGGCTGACCATCACTGTTGATCTATAGGCATTAGTCCCATCCTACTAGAAGTATTTAGGATTTTATCTTTTGTTAGTCCTTTCGTCAAAGGATCAACTAAGTTTTAATCAGTACATACAAAATCTGCTATAACCACTCCATTAGAGATAAATTCTCTAATTGAATTGTGTTCTCGCCTTATCTGTCATCTCTTACCATTGTAATAACAATTCACAATCATTTCATTAGTCGCAATACTATCACAATAAATTAAAACATACGGTAACGGTTTTTCCCATAAAGGGTTCCCAGCTAGCAAACATCTTATCCAACTTGCTTCTTCATTTGAAGTAGTTAGTGCTATCATCTCAAACTTCATTTTAGATTGAGTCAGAATTGCCTGTTTCTTAGATTTTCACGAAACAGCTCCTCTAGCAATGCAAAATATATAGCCACTGGTCGCTTTGAAATCATGTGATAAGGTGTAACAATGGCGGATCTTGAGTTTTTTTCGGGGGTGCCAAATATTTTAAGAATATATATTAAACAGTTTCACAAAACGTGCAACGTTGTTAATTGTTGTGGTGGTAATATCGCTTATTTGATACTCGAGGATGCTGGTTCGAATCCCAGCAAGAATTATGAAAAGGAGGGTGCCAGGGTTCGAATGTGCAACCTATATTACATTGAGAGACTGCATGACCGCTGCAGCGACAACGTATCAGTTGAAATATCATGTATAATATGAAATTTATATAAAAACTTGGGGGTGCAGAGGCACCTGGGGGTCTCCAAAGAGATCCGCCCCTGATTCCAATCTACATCATTGTACCTTTCAAGTACAACATTGTAACTTGGATAATGCAGTCCTAGAGCATGGTTATTTTGAGATATCTCATGACTCTTTTAATAGCATGTCAATTCTCCTTACTCGTTCTACTTGTAAACTTAAATAAGAGTCTCACGACATAGGTAATGTCAGGTCTAGTACAGTTAGTGGCATACTTGAGGCTCCAATGATGCTTGCATATTCAGTTTGTCTAATACCATCTCTAATGTTCTTTAAGAGTTTTACATCTAGATCATAAGGTGTCCTTGCAGGTTTACAACCAAAATAATTATATTTCCTTAAGATCTTCTCAACATAGTGAGATTGATCCAAAGAAATTCCTTAGGTCTTTCATATCAAAGATTTCACAACATTTACACCATGAACTTTTTAACCAAATATGAGTAAGTTGTCTACATAGAGACATATCATTGTGCAAATGTTATTTTCATATTTGTAATAAATGCATTTGTCACTTTCATTTACTTTGTACTCATTTGAAATCATTAGATTGTCAAAGATTTCGTGTCATGGCTTAGGGCCTTGTTTTAGACATACAGAGAACTGTCTAACGTACAAACCTTGTTTTCTTATCCATATATCACAAAACCTACATGTTGTTTTATATAGATTTCTTCTTCTAATTCATCATCTAAAAAAACAGTTTTAACATTCATTTGGTGTGCTATCAAGTTTTCACACCTTTCATGTATTATTTTTAAAATGTGAGATGTGAAAATAAGATTCCTTGTATATTAACTAACTGATTGAAGTCAAGTAATTAATTAGCTCTATCAAAGATTAAGAAAATGATTGAACTTAAGTGACTAATGAAATCTATCAAAGATTAATTGTTCAAGAAAATATGAGTTCGATTCTTTCCGGTCTTACTCTGAATTACTAGTGCTAATTTTCCATGAGATTTGGAGGATTAACAAAAAAAAATCCTACATTATCAATTTTTTTTGTCAAATAACCTAGTGACTATAAATTCATATCTTAAAGATGAATAGTTTGGTGTTTGGGGTTTAAAACTTCGATCTTTACATATATGCAATGTCAATATCAACTGAGCTAAATTTATGTGGATTTTTCTATATTATCATTCTAATAGTTTAATTTTATATCCTAATTTTCATTTTTATAAGTTTCCTTTTGCGAGCGCAAATTAGTGCTTTTAATCATAACTTTCATATGTCCTCGTGAGCTTAGCTCAGTTGGTATGAATAATGTTTAATGTATGCAAAGCTCTGGGGTTCAAACCCCAGCCACCAAAAAAAATAATCATAACTTTCATATCTCTTATCTCTTATTTATTAAAGTTAACCCGGACACTAATTGTTGCCCTAATTTTAACCTAAATTATATGCTTACTTTTACTGTATTACCCCTATTTAATTAAACCTATTATATTTAATTAATTTAATCAAAATCTTATTTTCAAACGGAGAGATCTCTTATCTCTTATTTATTAAAGTTAACCCGAACAGTTGCCCTAATTTTAACCTAAAATCTATGCTTACTTTTACTGTATTACCCCTGTTTAATTAAACCTATTTAATTTAGTTAATTTAATCAAAATCTTATTTTCAAACGGAGAGATATCTTATCTCTTATTTATTAAAGTTAACCCGGACGTTAACTGTTGCCCTAATTTTAACCTAAATTATATGCTTACTTTTACTATATTACCCATATTTAATTAAACCTATTTAATTTAGTTAATTTAATTCATTTAATCAAAATCTTATTTTCAAACGGATAGATCTCTTATCTCATATTTATTAAAGTTAATCCGGACGCTAACTGTTTCATCCTATAATCGTTGCTCCTATTTTCAACTCATCGTTGCTACTTTGTTTTTACTAAACGGAGTCCATCCTATAACAGTTTCCTCCTATTTTGTTTCCCTGCTCCTACTTTGTTTGCGAGATAAACAATAACAAATATATACTACTAAATCTTGAGGTGTGGCGGTACTTGAAATTTTTAAAAATTGGAACTTTAGAATATAATTGTTCTTGAATGTATCATTTAGGGTATCTCTATCACCCCTAATTTCGTTGGCTTCTACTTAGAAATAGGAATAAAACTTAATAGACTGATGAATTCAATATGCTATATTTATTATTATAAAAAAATATGAGTGGATGGTCAGAAAAAAGAGAACATGAGTGGACCTTTAATTAAAAAAATAAAATTTAATATAAGTGAACCAAGTGGATATGAAAGCATGGGTGGCGAACGTTTAATATGCACATGAGTCCTACACGGGTCCTATATATTTCATGGGTGGCGGCTGCCCCTTTTCATTAGTACCTAGATCCGTCTCTGTACTTAATTAACCTATAATGTTACGTTACGGTATCAAGGACGATGTCATGAAAAATTATGTTATGGTACAGTACCAACGTCTATACTTCTTAATATTATGAAATACTATATGACAATCATAACATTCATCTAAACAATTTTGTTACCTATTACCGTCAATTATTACCTTCTATATTTTCAAAACCTTTGTAATATAAAATATAGAAAATATAAAATATGGAGAAGATCTTGACTCAACAATATCTAATTAACTTCATTCACCTATTACACATGTTTAACTTCGTCTAGTTGAAATTACAGACAACCATAACTATAAAGATGAGAAATCAACCAAAATTTCCTTCTTAAATCAAACAAAATATACTTGCATATATTTTGTTCCATTTGTTCCCTATTGACCTTAACAGTCAACACAATAGACAAATTTTCCTCTTGTGGTCACCATTGTTTAGTCACTATAAGCAATTAATAACACATACAAAATGTCGCCATTGTTTCTACAGTATTATTTACGAGTGGTGTGGCATTCCTCTAGAATATATGCATCGTACTTAGCCTCTGATTACCTAGATACAAACTCAGGCCTACACCCGCATATGTCGGGAACACATTTAATATCGTACAGATGCTTTCTCCGTTATAAATAATTTTTTTTAGATTCATGGAATATATGATTCATTTGAACTATATTATAAATTAGATTTATTAATTATTTAATGAATCTGAAAATATAATATTTGTTTATAATAATGATCAGATGTAGTATGACACTAAATTTGATACATATATTTATTTAAACTTAAATACATTTTGATCTTTTTCTTTTTTAAAAACAAAAATCAATATTTGGTCTTCGTATTTTAAAAACAAGTCTCTCAGTTCCCAATTAAAAAAAAAATCTTGAATTTTCATCTCTCATCTTATTTGGACTAATTTTTTATGATGTGGCCTATTCATTTATGGGTATGAAAGTGTTTATTAGATATTTTTTGCTGACATAAATATTCAGTATCACCGAACAAGCTCGGTCACATCATAATTAAATGAGCAATGCTATATATCAAGAAAAAATTTCTCAAGAAAAATTCAAGAATGACATGGCAGAATAATCACCATTAGATTTTATCAAGAAATTGTACTGAAATTAATGTTAGTCAATAAAATCTCTGTCGGGCCGGAAATCATGGGGTGGTGGGTGTTATTTATTTTTATTTTTTTTATGAAAGGAATAAATGAGACTGAAATCTAAGGATGATTATTGTGTCATGTCATTCTTAAATATTTTTTGATAAATCATTCTTGATATCTAGCATTTTCCTAATTAAATAGATCACATCATCAAAAGTGATAAAAAAAATGAGATTAAGAACCAAACTTTTAAAAAAAATTAATATGGGACCAAATCTAATTTTTTAAAATGGGTATTTTTCTTCTAAAAATATGAGAATAAAAGGTACATTTAAATCATTTATTTATTATAATTAAATAACATATGAATATTTTTGACGCAAAATAAGATATAAAGATTATTAATAAAAAGATTTTAAATATCCCCGTGAGCTTAGCTCAGTTGGTAGGGATATTGCATATTATATGCAGGGGCCGGGGTTCGAACCCCGGACACTCCACTTCTCCATAATTTAATTGTGTGAGCTCTAGCCACTAGGCTACTTGACAAAAAAAAAAAAAGATTTTAAATTGAGAATCGAGCAAAATATATATGCATCAAAATATAGGAATTTGTTTTATTATGAAAATATTTTAAACATGAAATATTTCATATTCATTTTTTTTTTTGACGGAAAAAAAAAAAATGAAGATGAAATATTTCATGTTTAATTTATATACTACTAAAAAGCTATACATAATGTAATTAAATTTAATATCTTTAACCAAACCCATCGTCGTTGATCGTCGTTTCTTTAACACATCTTTTATTACCAATGTAGATGTTTTTAAAACATGCCTAAATTGTGTCGAAGCGAAGAAATAATTTTTTTACCTTTGTTTGGGTTGTGAGACAGTGACACGTGTTGTACGAGTATCATACAAATGTCGGACATGGAGACACGATTAATTTTGGAGGTGTCCATGCTTCATTCAATATTAATGTATCAAATTTTATTTTTAGTATCTAGGTTGTATTTTCATGTCGAAACTTTTTAACCCATATGATGTTTTGGTTAAGAAGTTTACACCTTGAGAAAGATGTATTTTACACCTTACAACTTTAGAAATTGACATTTTTTACTTATAATATATCACTTATTTCCTTTTTTACCTTCATAACAAGCACTTGTTAGCATGAGTCTATGTTCTAATAGGCTTAATGATGTGTTTCGTCCTTGCAATTAGGCGTCATTTAAAAATTAGTTCCTGTAATCGTTAATCCTGGCAATTTACCCTTGCATTGTTTAATCATTTAAAATTTTGTCCTTTGACCAACTTAATCACTGTCAAGTCATCAAATTAGCAAAATGGCATGGGAATGGACAAAAATACCCTCGTCATCCATTCGTGAAATGACATTTTTACCCCTGTCTTCATCTTCTTCTCATAATAAAGACGAGGGTATTTTTGTCCATTCCCATGCCATTTTGCTAATTTGATGACTTGACAGTGATTAAGTTGGTCAAATGACAAAATTTTAAATGATTAAACAATGCAAGAGTAAATTGTCAGGATTAGCAATTACAGGGACTAATTTTTAAATCACGCCTACGAAACATATCATTAAGCCTTTCTAATATTATTCTTTCATTGTTGCTTCAAATAAACTTTGTCCTTATTGGTATACACATTTTTATATTAATTCACACAACACATCTGTTGCAATAAACATTTTAAAATGGAAACATCATTGCCTCTTGCTAGTGATAGTTTTTCATATAGTTGGTTATCAAACTCTAATAAATCTCATGTGAGTTACCTTGATGATGAGCCTCATAGAGACTCTTTTAATAGTTTCTATGGAGATAGCACCTCAAATAATACCCAAAACTTCAATTTTGATAGCATTTCTCAATCAAATGCTGTGCTTGTTCATGCTGATGAAATTTTCTCTGATGGCTTTCTTAAGCCCTTTTATAATGACTCTTCAAAAGTAGAGTTGTTCTGTAATACCTCAGAACCTATTCAAACAATGTTTGATGCTACTTTTTCTTCTAGAACATTTTCTTCAAGGAATATGGAAATTCGTCATGGTTTTCTTACAAGGTTGAGAAAATCAACATGGAGAACTTTGGTACAATTTTTCAGGTCTTTGAACACATTAAGGCATAAAATGGAGAGGCCATCAAGAAAAATGTCCAGAGATAATGATATATACAAGACAAATAGGTTAGTTAAAAGCTTGAGCAGAGGTTCACAGAAATCATCTCCTATTGGAAATTTTCATCTTGATCATGATGACCAAATTTTTGAAGCAGTCCTCCATTGCAAAAGATCAATAGGTATATATATATATATATAATATATGCATATAGCCATGCTATTTTTATTTGATTTATATTTTAATGTTTTTGTGTATGTATACTTTTGCTTAATTACTTGGAACGTTGAATTCATTATTTTCTTCATTTCAGGAAAATGATTCTTAGCTATAGAGGAGAATTCTAGGCATGCACCTAGAAATGTATTGTACCTTATTGAGCATTCCAATTTATTTTCTTGGTGTAGTTTCTATATGTTTAGATATTGGTATTCTCTTTTGAATGTTATATATATAAAGACAATTTTCATCTCCTACCCTTTTTATATATTTATCATAATGTCAGTCAAATTTTAGGTGGAGGTTCTTAGCTCATCAAGGTTTTCTCAAGATCATTAAGGTTTTTGGAGACTTCTAGACATTTATGAAACTTGATTTGTTTCCAACTCTATTATTGATCTGTGTGTGTGAATATTCTATAAAAAGTCATTGACATTTACTAAATTTTGTGACCAAGGGAGAAGATGTTCATATGCTAGTGTTGAAAACAAGGTAGACAAGAAGGGCACAAGGGACAAATAATGTTGGGAGAAAAAAAAAACCATAATTCCTTCCTTCAACTAATTTGCATCCTTTGTTCTCTTGTTGGTATATATGTGTACTCCTTATCAACGAAAGAACATTAGATAGTGACCTTTATGAGTACTACTATTATTGTGCCTCTCTCAAACACCATGCAAATTCCCCAGCTTATTCAAGATGTGGATAACATGACATGCATTACATTCACTTGTGATGATAAAATCATTGCCCATCTCACTCAAATTAGGCATCTGTTCAAACATGCTTTTGACAAATAAGGGCAATCAAGTGGTGGATGAAGTGGCTGGCAGTTACCATGGCCCAAATATTGTGAAAGTTTTAAATAGAATATGAAGTAACAAAACCATTAGAGTGTTTTTTTTGGATGGGAGAATGTTTTGAGGGAATTCAAATACTTTGAGGTGAATTCCATTGTTTGAATAATAATTTAAAGAATTTTTAAAATGATGGAAATTTATGAAGTATTTTGTTCAAGTTGAATTTAGAGAATTTCAAATGACATCTAAAAGTTAAGAATTTCAAAATTCTTCATTGTTATATTTTTTCAAATTTTGCATTTTGGTCCTCAAATTTTCCAAAATTTTCAATTTGAACCGAATAATTTTTTTAAATTGCAAATTGACCCCTTGATTTTTAAAATATTATAATTTGGCCCCTCAAAATTTTTGAAATATACTAATTGACCCCTAATTTCAATTTTTAAATTTGGCCCAAAAAAATAAAATTTATAAAAGTTGCCCAAAAATGATGGCAATGAAATTTTTTATTTCTCCATCCAAACAAAAATATTGAGAAATTAAAGTAATTTAATTGAATCATTTAAATTGTCTAGGATTCTAAATTCTTTAAAATTTCTCAATTACCTCATCCAAACACACTCTTAGAGTTGATTTGGTGGTATTAGCTTTGGACATAGAAGTGTGTCTTTTTCAAAGTTTCAGGTTCGATTATCCTTTATATTAATTTGAATCAGTTAGTTTAACTTCTTAAAAAAAAATAATGAGACGAAGTATCAACACACATTATACATGACACTGATATGCTATCATGGGTAATAATAATTGGACAAAAATATAAGTGGTTGTATTTGTATGTAATTAGAAGAATAAGTGAGTATTGTATACGTGTCGGACATTTAAATATGTCTTAAATCTGAAATGTTGATATTACATATTAACATTATTTTTATGAATATTAAATCTTTGATATCAAAAACAAAGAAAAAATTTAGGAAGAAGTAACGTGGATTGATATATAAATTAAAGAATCTAGATCTTGTTAAAAGAAAAATAAAAATTAGAGTCTAGATTTATTAACCGTGTGAATGTGTTACCTTGAATGCAGCAGTCCAAATCCATGCAAATTATGAAGGAGCTTAGGCAAAATGTTGGACTTGGGTTTAAATCCATGCAAATTGTGCAATGCTAACTAGCTAAGTGGTATAGAAGGATCCACAATAGCAGAATCCAGATTTACTCACATCGATATATAAAATTTTGCTTCACCAAATATAAACACATAATCCGCAACGAGTGTCGTGCAAATATTTAACATTGTATTGTATATAAAATAAAAAATACTTAATCGAACAATGTATTAATGTTGATATAGAAAATAGTCATAAGTTTTCAAAAGTTTATTATATCGGTACATAAAAATTTGTTTCCACAAATACAAGCAAATGAAATATGCAACTAACGCGTTGCAAATATTCAACGTTTTAGAGTTTAATGATAGTGGTTGATAATCCAAAATAATTTTGCACACACAACTAATCAAAACACTTAGAATCGCAACATCAATTCATGTTTTTAATTTGTGAGACAATTTAAAATGTTTTGATTGGTTATGTGTGCAAAGTTGTTTTAGATCGTCTACCGACCACCATTAAACTCGGATATTTAAAGAGAAAATATTTAATAAAAATATTACATAATGTTGATAAAAGTAACTTTAATGTTTTTCTTGGATGTAAGTGCACACGCATATCTGCAAATGATAAATTTATTTGGATTATTTATCCTTCAATCATCTATCTTTGATACCTAATTTCAAAAACAGTTTGTAGCAAAAATAATTAATTTCAAAATAATAACTACCCCAATTTTCAAGAACTATTTTAGAATTAATCCTTAAAAAACCAAGAATTAAAAAAAAAAAAAAAAGCAACGTAAAAAAAGAGAATAAGAACAAGAGTTTAAAAAAAAAAAAAAAAAAAAAGCAACGTAAAAAAGAGAATTAAAGAAAAATGAATAATAGAACGTGGGCAGTTAAGGCCTATTTAGTGGGCAATTTATTTTTTATAAAAAATAATAAAGGTTAAAAATGGAAGAAAATATAAAAGGTATCAGCTATAAGTTCAAAAGCTACTTGAAATAGCTTCTCACAAAAAGCTATAAGCTCATGAAAAAAGTTTGTTACCAAACACGTCACGTTTTAATCCAACGAGCTTATAAGCTAATCCAACAAGCTATAAGCTAACTTAATCAAATCATTTCATGTAACAATAATATCATCAACGTAACAAAAAGTACGGTTAGGTCTCTCCATTGTAAATGGTTCAAGAACAAAGTGTGTGGTCTCATTGATTTGCTTATAGCCCAAACACATCATAACCTTTGTGAATTCACACAGTTTGCCGCAGTAGCAAATCTCAGCCATCAATCTATGATCTGACGGTTCCAATTCACAGCACAAATTTCAACAATTTCACACAATGTCAAATCTTAACCGTTCACTTCAGATCAGACGGTGTAGAACAGCTACAGCGTGTAAATATTACAGCAGCAAATCCCATCCCCTACTTTAGCTCATATATGTCCTTCTTCAGTAGACACACCTTATTGGTTCCACATGTGATATTAGGGTCGGGTAGAATCTCCATATACACTTCATCCTCATCTAAGTGTCCATGTAAGAACACATTTTTAACATAAATTTTTTGCAATTTTCATCCAAAGTAAGTAGTAAGAGAAAGTAAGATTCTACAATATTCATTTTTATCATTGGTGCAAATGTCTCCTCATAATCAATGTCGCATGTGAATTCATGATGATGCCTTGTTTGGTAGTAAACTAGAATAGAAAGAATGTGAATATCGACATATTCTCTACGTACCACTTGTCAGAACATATTCTTTTTAACACTCTTCCCAAACTGTGTGTATTATGACGATGGTCTTTCAATTTTTAAATTTATGATCATCATCTATGTTTGCATAAAAATATTAGTTTTGAAGCTTGAAAAAAAAATATATATATATATATATATACATGAAAATGGACAAAAAATATTAAATTGAAATGAAAAAAAGACAAAGAACTTAAAGTTAGACGATCCATTTCTTGAACAGTATGCACAGTGTGATGAAAATTTTCGTACTACAGTGAACAGTATTGTACAGTATGAGAAATAGTAACCTACATTAAATTCCAGCAACCATATGCATCAATTGGACAAAAAAGAGGGTCCAGAAAATTCCGAGGTTTTAAGGAAAGTATGTAAGCCATGTAGCATGCTGTTTCAAAACAAAAGTATGTAAATCATGCAGACATTCTGTTTCAATCATCCACGTGATATACATGTGTTGCATTGTCAGCAAAAATGGAATTTATAACACAATAAAAACAGCAAAATCACGTTTATTATTATACAACATATTTTCTTGTTGGAAAATAATATTTGTACAGTTATTTTGTGACAGTTTTTGGATAGTCATATTTTTATCGTGTTTCTTATCTCTCTCTTTTTTTCTTTTGTTCTATTTATTGTTTTTATTAGTTAAAAATGATAAGAAAATTGACCTAAAAATTATTACAAAATGATTATACAAATATTATTGTTCTTTCTTTTTCGAACAATCGGAACTAATCAATCCCTCGTGAAAGGTCCAAATTGGAAAATAACAGCTTGGGGACCATTCCTTTTGTGTCACCTCCACAATCTTCTGTCTGTGTTATCATTTTCTTTGGAGCTCTTCAACCAAAGGAGAGAAAGCTTACAGATAAGAAAATAAAGATCAGCATGCCGGATATATACATGTAAAGGAATTAATATTTTGTATTATTAACTTCTCAAGTTCTTATTTCAAAAAAAAAAAACTTCTCAAGTTCTCTTGATTGTGAAGAGATTTTTTAATTATGAAGGATGGAAACGTAGGATATATATAATAAAGGTCATATACATAAAACTATAAAGATTTTTGTGAAGATGTGGAGTCATAGTTTATTTAGAGTCATTAATGTTTAAATTATTGGTGGGGAGCACGAGTGAGATCTTAGTGTGGATCAAACTAGTTATGTGGGTGACTTAGACATGAGAGAAAAATGTTGGAATTATGTGAATGGTTAGTCTCATATCAATTATAAATGAAAGAAATGTTTGATACATAAGAGAGCTGGCTTATATACTCATTGCCTTAAAGTTATAGATGGTTATGTTGTGTCTAAATCTCTTAAGGGTTTGAAATGTTAGTCCATTATTTCGCTCGTCTCTCGGTCGGACATAACAATCACACGGTTGATTTTTTTAGAAGTTTTTTTTAGCAGATTTTTTTATAAGTTAAACAAATTGGAAGCAGATTTTTTGTAATATAAATTCAGAGAACTATAAAGTCGTTGGACATATTCTCTCTATCTTTATTATGGAGTTTACCTTCTATTCCAAAAATACAAAGGTAAACTTGATACAGGACAATAACAAGAAAGTAAAATTGATTAGAGAATTAAAATTGTACCATAAAGGTTATAAATTATGAACCACATCCCTCAAAAAAAAAAAAAAAAAAACTATGAACCACATTTATTTAATGGAAAATTAAAAACTCAGGACATTGATTAGAAAATTAAAAATGTAAATTTATTTTGTAAGTGTCGTTTGTGCTTGAAAGTCCTATATGTTTAGACTTATTCACTATATCCTTACTCTAAATTTTATAATTAAAGAAAATTGTTATCTAGAAATGCAGTTTGTGAAAATTTAGGACCCTAATTTAAGTATCAAAATTTATTGAAACTTACATTCTTTAATGTTTTGAAGGTGCTATTATAATGTATAAATAAAGCATAATTATTTATTAAAATTTCCAATAAAAAATTCTTAATGTATTTTTGTTTCTAAATTATTGTCTCCAAGTCCTGTCTCATGGGGCCTCAATTCAATGACTCAAACTTCCTTTTTAAAGAACAAATGAAATTGAGAAAAAATAAAATAAAAAATGTCAGAAGTGGGATTTGAACCCACGCCCTCTTTCGAAGACCAGAACTTGAGTCTGGCGCCTTAGACCACTCGGCCATCCTGACTTCTTGTTGCCTTCTCCGTAATTGTTTTTAATACATAAACCACACAGAATACTAATACGTAGAGTTAAGTTACTATGAAGATTATTTAGAAAGCATTCATTTCTTTAACTATATTATTTAATTATTTAACTATATTATACGTACAAACAATGTATCTGTTGTAGTTTATGGGTAATGAGGAATGATAACAATACTCACTTTTCAACACTCTCTCTATCACTCACTCTTTTATTTGATCAAATCAATGTATGTCCCACCAATTTTTGTTGGTTTAATTTTCAAAGTGTAGATCCATAATGATTTAAACCAATAAGAGAGTGAATATAAGAGAGATTGTTGTTAGCATTACTCTACGGATAATTAATCTGCGGAAATTTATTATAAGATATATTATGTAAAAATGTTTAATTTGTCTAGCTAAAACTCATAATATATCATTATAATGTTTAATGTATTTGGTCTGTGATACATAACGAATACATTATTTATTTAATGAATCTAAAAAATAAATTGTTGTTTATACTTAAGGCCAGAAGGAGTACATATTAATATCTAATGAAAAGTTCCCATCGCCTTTGTGGATTTCAAGACACGGAGTTGTAGATAGATATTGCTGAATGCATCCTTAAGGAAAGTGTTTTTCTTGCATTTTTAGGTTGTTGATCAACTTAAAAATATAAACATGTCTTTTATTATTGTGTTCAATTGTCTTAATTACATTTTTTTTCTTGTTTTTGTTCCCTTGATATCCATTCAATCTATGTTTACATTTTACTAATACACACTTCTTAGTTCTTTTAAGCTTAATTGCACTTTTAATTCCTTAATTTATCAATTGAACGATTTTGGTCCATAGTTTGTTGTTTGATTTTAGACGTACCCCTATAGTTAGCCTTTTTTATTTTGTAGTTCCACATCTAATTTTTTTGTTGAGTTGGCATTTTTTGCTGACATAGCATCATTGTCACTTGTTCACTGTGGAATTTAATTAAATTAAAAAAATAAAACAAAAAATTGATTGAGTATGTAGCATAATCATCAACCATGCTTCTCTCTCTCACAACATTCATCTCCAATATCATGAAGGGAGTGATGATGAAGCTCTAATGAGAGATAATGATGATGATATTGGAGATAGATGTTGTGGGAGAAAGAGAGGAGTGTGCTTGATGGTTATGCTATGTTCAATCAATCAATTTCTTTCTTTTTTTTTTTGTTTTTTTTTTTAATTTAATTAAAATTCACCTTGGACAAATGAAAATGATTCGTGTCAACAAAAATTGCTAACTCAACAAAACTTTGAATGGGGGACTACAAAATTCAAAAGGAGCCAAACATAGGGGCTAAAAGTGAAATTAAACATTTCTTTTATTGAAACCTTCTTTTGTTGATAAAAAAAAATATTAATCAAAATTCAAGCACTGACAATTCTGATAGAGGGAGTGTCTAGTGTCTTGGACGTGTCAGTGTCCAACATCGACACCAGACCCGTTCTTTGGATGTAAACTGTTCAACTGAGTTGGGCCTCCAAAAGTGATGAGCATCAAGAAAAAAAGAGTATTGACATGTTCCATATTTTTATATCTAAGTAAAAAAAACATGTTCCTTAGTAAAAATAACTGCTAATTTTGATTTCGATGGCTAATAGTCATTATACGGATGTTAATTTCAATTTAAATAAAAGATTTCTCTTTTAAATTTTTTATTTTTTTTTATTTTATATGGGGTCTATTTTTATTATGAGAGTCGAACCTCCAATCTCATAGGGACGACCCTGACCGACACGACACCAACACATGTGATTATATTCAATTATGTAGATTTCAAATTATAACTAGTGTCGTCATGTCATTGTGTCTGGTGTCCTTGCTTGCGTCAGTGATTCATATAAATATCCAACTAAAATCCAGGTTTCCGCTATGCATCCAATACTTGGTAAATAAACTCTAACTCTCTGTAGCAATAGAACATTTATTTCAACCTAGCTATCTCATTCCTCTTGATTTAGTCTTAAAATGTGTTGATGGATTCATATCTCAATTATGGATTTAGCAACATTTTTCTTGATTTAGTTACATTTTTCAACCGTTACTAGATCTCAATTTTGTTGTAGTGCTATCTCATGCCTCTTGTTTTGGACTTAAAATGTCTTGATGGATTCATATCTCAATTATGGATAGGCATTTTTATCCTCTTCCCATAATAACGGTTGATGTTAAGACATACGTTGTAATTTATATTTTATTTTTTTGAGGGATCGTTGTAATTTATTTGTCTGTTAGGCTAAGAAAAAAACTGATTAATCCTGCTCAACTTGATGTTTCAACCAAGGTTCAGTCGGTTTTTATGGTGCTACCACAGTAAACTGTCTCAAAATCTGAGAGTTTGCAAGAAATGGAAAGGCTTCGCAATGCAGAATATGAGCATAAACTTAACAGAAAATTGGAGAAATAGTAAAGGCTTGCAATGTATATTATTGAGGCCAGCAATTTAAGAATATTTTAATATCTTTGAAGAAGAAATTTTTATACCAAGTTTATGACATTCATTTAAATTTAAATATCTACATTGTAGAATCGCATCAAATATTGCATTCGTGTATATGTTTGAAGATTTCTATGCGTTGGACAAATCTCTTATGGAAAAAGTTACTAAACTTCCTATGGTTAGATTCAGGTAGTAAAAATATTAGGGTTACTTTTGAATGATAATAATATTTTGAGAAATGCTAAGGACAAACTCTCAAACACACTCTTTCAACACACTCCAATAATAGGAAGCCACCTCACCCCAATTTTTAATACATTTCAATTTCATATTAGGTTGTTGGTTAATTAAACAAAGGATGGGGATGATGTGTCAACATGTTATTGGAGTGTGTTGAAAGAGTGTGTTTGAGAGTTTGTCCTTAGCATTTCTCAAAATATTATTATCATTCAAAAGTAACCCTAAAAATCCACAGATTCTAGAGGCAAATCTCCTTTGGAATATTATCTTTGATTGAAAAATAAAATAATTGCTTTATCTGTTGCCAATCTTGAGTAATTGTATTGTAATCCATCTTTAAAAATTATAAAATCGAGATTATCAAAAAAACTACAAAATCGATCAATTACGAAGAAAAAAAGAATGCATTAGAAAAATAGGGAAATGCTTACCAGGCGCTAGTTAAGGATACTAAAAAGGAAAATTATATAGTAGTTATTACTTTGAAAATTGTGTAATATCAATCCATAAAAAGACAAAAAAGTTTCATTTTTAATAACAACTTCCTTTTTTGGTATCCTTAACCTGTGTCCCAGGACAGAGTTAGCATGACCCTTAGAAATATTGCTCACTTAGAAACAAGCCAGATTTTGAATCATATCCACAAAACAGGAAAAATAACAACACATCAATCTCTTTAAGATAGATAGAAAGAAATCCTACCAAGAAAAAACTAGTAACTAAAAAAATTGTGCAATGTCAGATTAATTTCTAAATTGAACTTGTTTGCTTCTCCTCACTTTACTCACTAATGTAGAACAGTCACCTATATATATATTTCTTCATGCAAGATACCTATACAAATTATTGTCAATACTGTCCCTCTCCAAGTAATCTCTTTCAATAAGAGATTCAATCCTTTTCTTGATATCTGTTGGATTAGGAAGGAATAAAGAGATTAACTCCTTTGTCACCTCTGCAATAACATTTCTTCCTAAACTTCATGATCCTCACAATTGCTGCTTAAATTTGAGGCCTTCTGTTTTCTTCCACGCTTTTCCGGGTTTGTAGTTTCGCATTCAGATTCTCTTGGTGTGTCCGTTGTCCGTAGCTTAACTTTATAGAACTTACTTGAGACCTAGTCATTGACAAAGAATACATCATCCTCACCAATATATCCATTCATCGGCTCTTTCTTGATTATATTTCCATCCTTCACGAGAGCCATGGAATACAAGCACTTTATTAAATCCAAGGAATTAATTTTCGTTGCTTTCTCAATTTCCTTGTAGCTTAGTTGATCAACATCATTAAACAACATCAAGAGAGTGAGTGTTAAAAAAAGTGTTGGAAAAATATGTTTTCTTAGCACCGATATAAGAACCCTTTGGGTAAATCATGAGAATCAAGAAAAATGGTCATGATATTAGATAATAGTGTTAAAAATAAGTGTTAGAAATAAACTTTTCCTAGCATCCATCATAAGATCCATTTGAGTGAAACAAGAAAATTGATCATGATATTCAATTTGTTAACAATTAATATTGTGTTGTAAATTTACACTTCAAGAGAGGAAATCAGTTAATGTTTTCATCAAAACATTCATTACAGATTGCAGAAAGAGATATAACATAAGCAGGGGTATGTTAGTATAAATAATAATTAATATAGTTAAAAATTTAAAAGATTCTTATAAAACGGGGCAAAAAAAATCCAAGACGGTCTATATTTAATTAGAGACCAAACCAAGTTTGTATCAGAGGTGAAGATTTTCTGGTGACAACTGGTTCATGATAGGATTTTGATTTACAATAATTTCTTGTGCCTGTAATGCATTCATCAATTTTACAAAGGAAATGCTAGACAAATCTTTTGTTTCTTCTAATAAAGAAATTTTTGACTCATATCTCTAAGGCACAGAAACCAAAAAAATTTAAGCAATTCTTTCATCAGAAAAATCATTACCAAGTAATCTCACCTTGTTAACAACGCCCAACAACTTATTTGCATACTCTTTTATGGTTACCGTCTCCTTCATTTTTAGCATCTCGAACTCTTGAATCAGGTTGAGTTTTGCATGTTTTTGGTTCTTTCATTTCCCTCATATTCTTTTTTGATGTAGTCCCAAATGTCTTTTGCCGATTTCAAAAAACAACTCACTAATGTCTCATAAAAAAACTTATTAATATCATAACTGAAAATACTAAGGCATACTAACAATGTTATAAATTGCGATCTGCAACCACAACTATATATAGTCACAACATTGATTAATGTTTTAGTGTGGCATCTATAGTTACATCGGTTGTATTTGTCTGTGATTTTCTGTGCATGATATATCGGTGCTGTGTGGGGCTTGCAAGCACTTGAGGAGGAAGTGTGTTAATGGATGCATCTTTGCACCCTACTTTGGTACCAAAGTAGGGTGCAAAGATGCATACATTAACACACTTCCTCCTCAAGTGCTTGCAAGCCTCACACAACACCGATATATCTGCTGCAGAAAATCACGGACAAATACAACCGATGTAACTATAGACGCCACACTAAAACATTAATCAATGTTATGATTGTATATAATTGTGGTTGGAGATCGCAATTTATAACATTGCTGGGTGGATGTTTATATGTGATGATTTGTGAGGGGAGTGAACGTTGGTCATGTGAATGTGGTTAGCAACGTGAATGATGTGGTGAGATTTTTTTTGTATATGTGAGAAAGAAAGAGTTCAAGGTTGGTGAGGGAGTGTGTGAATAGCACGTGGTGAAGGGGTGTACATGACGTGATTAAAGCATTAGTTATTGGCGTGTTTGTTATATTGCGTGAATAAATTATTGACAGGATGGGAAAATGATGGTTTGTGTGAAACTTACTTGGAAAGGTTGTCTTGAAATATGATAATGTGAACTTCAATATAATTTTAATACATTCATTCACTGTTAGTGTAGGTTGTGAGTCTAACTTCTACATTGTCATCTTTAATTGGATTTTGATAGTATATAAAATAGACTTGAATCTCACTCTTAGAAGTTAGGACATAAAACGAGGATGTCTAATTACATATACATCCAAAGCTATATGAACCTTGATAACGTGAATTCAATATAACTTTAATACACTCATTCACGCCTAGTGTGGGTTGTGAGTCTAACTTCTTGTTAATCTTCAATCGGATTTGTATAGTATATGAAATAGACTTTAATCTCACTTCTAAAAGTTAGTCATAAAATGAGGGCGTCTAAGTAAATATACACATTCAATTGTTTATTTACATACGCAATGTAAAACTCTAATACAACTTTACGATACGTTCTTTGGATCATGTAGGAAACGTGAAGGGGTTAAGAGTACTCATGTGTTGTGCATACATGGCTGTTATAAAAAGCATGAAGTGATTCTTAAAAGCTTAGCTTTTAGGAGGAAAAAAAAACACTTATAACTTTTACAAAAAACCATGAGAAGATTCCTAAAACAAAACTATATACATGCCAACAGTTTCACTATACCAGAATGAATATTGCCAGCTGATTGGCACTCATTTATATATCTTGCTTGTGATGTATAATCACTTTAGTCATATTTAAGGGCTTTTACACATATTCATTAATCTTTTATCTTTAAAAAAAAAATACTCTTTTAAAAATTCATGTCATATTTAAGGGCTTTTACCCATATTCATTATTCTATTATCTTTTAAAAAAAAACTTTTAAGAACTCATTATAATGTTAAATTCTTTTTTATTTTAAAAAAACAAATGCAAAGAGATTGTTTTTACCAACTACTTTTGATGATAAAAAAATTATTGGGAACATAAAAGTTTAGATTATGGAAAATGTGAATTTCTTTTCCCACTTTCCACAGGCCCAAACTTCTAAGAGATCTCTCGTTTGTTCAAATTTTAAAATTCAAACGTGTAAAAAATGTTCTAAAAACAACCCCTTTTTACACGTTCAGATTTTAAAATTCAGACAAATTAGGGTACTTTGAGAAGTGTGGGGGTGAGAAAAAAAATTCACATAGCCGATATACATGTCAAGCCCAACTAACTTAATTTACATAGGTCTTTTAGGTTTAATTTAGATTTAATTTGTGGGTGATGTAATAAATATATTTAAGTTTTATAGGGATAAAAATATATTTAAGTCTATATTTAATCATGGACAATCTTTTTTTTGTGCGAAGCAGATATCATATAAACCAATCCCTTGAATCGTGTATGACCCTATGGGTGGAAAAACTCTTCCTCACAATCATGACCAATATTGATTAAGACTATTATAGTCCTCAATTATTAGATGCCAATCGTAATGCCTTTAATCTTGGTGAAGGTCTACTATCATAAGCCTCAATTATTTTTATTTTTTTCAACAAAGAAAAGCATAAGATGTCTATTATTTTTCATAAACCATTGAAACATTGATGCTCAAGCCCCCAAAAAATAGGCAACATGATTTTAGAAAAGCACATGGTTTCACTACCTTAACAAAGCATGGTGCATTTATTTACAACAATTTTTTTTTCATTAGAAGCTCAACTGTTCTTGGGAAAAAATGTTACAACATAGGCTTACATACTATTTTGATATTGTGATCTACAAAACTCACATTCTCTTAACATTAATCTCTTAGGCATATAGTAAAACCTATATCAACACAATTAAATTGAAAACATCTATGTGCATGTTTGGAAAACTAGCATCACTCTTTCTAATGCTTTTATAATTAAGTTTAGTGTATGTTAGTATTAATGAGTGATTTTGGTATAATCATGGTTTTCATTATGATATTGATAAAACCATACTTGCAGTTTAATAAAATCTCGGTGTCACCATGATTTCACCAAAATCACTCTTCAACTAAACATCTCACACAAGTTTCCATCATTGTCTTCAATGATTGATCCAAGCACGCGTTACGAATCGATGGATCTATAATGCTCCTCCTAGCTTCATCATCTTCTGTTATGCTTGATTGCAACTACATCAAGATCATATTTACGAAAGCGAAGTCATAAATTAGCAACAAATTTATATTGAAATAGTCTTGATTACAACAAAGTTCACTCTAATTAGAGAGTAAAATTGGAAAATATTGAATAAAAATAACCCTTTGTATTTCCAGATCCTTCAAAGTGTCCACATTTCTTGACTTTGTTGGTATGAATATGAGTGTGAAAAAGAATACTGATAAAATAAAAAATCTGATAAGAAACATACTATAAAAAAAATGGGCCAATGATTGATCCTCTATGGTAATAAAGTGAGAAAATCAAGGATGATCAGTAAATAAAATGTAAAGTAAGAAAATTAAAAGTTGTTAGTATAACAAACTCATGATTTATCATGATGTACTTACAATATCTACATCTAGTTTGTTAATTAGGAGTTGATATATTATAACAAAATCATGATTTGTTATGATATACCTACAATATACTTGAAAAGAAACTTGTAAGAATTTGCTTAGAACCCATTCGGTATAACCTTTTTTTAGAAAAGTTCTTTTTTTAAATAAAATATGTATGTCAAAAGTTATTTTGGACACAAATTTTAATAATTAAAAGTTTTTTGCACACAAATTCAAAAAAAAAAAGAATTGAAAAAAATTATAAATATAGTTTCAAACTTATTGGCAAGTACAATAACACATTTTTTATGCATCCATATTGGCAAGTACATCAACACATTTGTTAGCCTCCTGGTAGATATGAAAAAATAGAATTTCCCAGCTAGCTTCAAAAGATCTTTGATCTTCCTCAAAATATTCCAACATATGACCTTTTCCACCTTATCATTCAAAACACCCTTAACAAGGTTGGAGGAATCCACCTGCACCTCCAAGAAGGTAATGCCAAGCCGTCAAGCCAAACAAATACCTTTAAAAGAGGTCAAGATCCTCTCCATGTATTAGTCTCTCTATTTTTTTCATCGAGACAGCACCGTCTAGATTGAGGCCAAGCCAACCTTGAGGAGGAGGCAACCATCTAATTTCCACAACCTTTTATTTTTAGGAAACCTATTCGAGGAGTGTGGAACAATAAATGTGGATACTTCTCCTAGTAAAAACTCGAAATTTAGTTTGCCAAGTCGTAGAAGTCTAATTTATTACTCCGGATCCAAGTTAGGTTGTCAATGAGTTAAGATCATCGATTTAGAGCTTTTCGCAAAAATTCACGACACACTTTAGAGCTTTCGTACCACGATTCCGAGGAGCGCCAAAATGATGATTCACTACCAGAATTCCCCAATTTACTAACCAATTCAAAATTGCATTACTGAGGGATTTCTCAGTAATTACTGGTGGAATAAACTTTCAATAATATCCAAAAAAACCCTCAATAAAGTTACTGACGGAAAAATCCCTCAATAATTCAGTGAGTTACATTACTGACAGATAAATTCGTCAGTAATATCAATAAAGAACCTACGAATTATTACTGGCGGAAATATTCCGCCAATAACGTAATCGTACAAGGCATTGCATTACTGAGGGATATAAATCCGTCAGTAATAGTATAACGGATTAAATAATTCGCCGGTAATGCGAATAATCCGTCAATAATGCTGTTACTTGAGAATCCGTCAGTAAACCATATAATCCGCCAGTAATTAAAGCAAACAATCTGTCAGTAATGCGCCTTATCCGTCAGTAATGGTCGGTTGCCATTAATAATAAAATCCGTCAGTATTGAAATCAAATCCGCCAGTAATGTAATGCAATTTGATTTTTTTTCACCGATACTCCTTCTCAGTAGCTCTCATTCACAACAAACATCATCTCTCTAAAACAATTCTCTACCATCTTACTAAATTTCTTCAACATTTTCCCACACAAATTTTTTTCTCATCAAGGTAAAGACTTATATTTTTTAAATGTTAGATGTATTGAATTGATTTTCTTAATTATTTTAATATTGATAGATTTTAAATTTTTTTATAGTTGATATTCTATACATTTAGCTGTTTATTGGTGGTTTTGATGGGAGCAATTCTTAAAGTGAGATTGTAATTGACACAAAGTTAGTAGTCAAATTAAAATTGTACAATTCATTTTGTTTAATAATTGTAATTTTTTAGTATATATATTTGATTTAGGAAAAAATATTTACTGTTAATATTGTGATTTTTTAAAGAAGTGTTATCACATAACTTGACTCTAAAAATGACATTTTGTAAAATTTTATTTTATAATTTATTGACTCCTTCAATTTGTATGTGTGTGAATTTATTTTAAAAATTAAAACAATTTCGAAAATAAATTAATAAAAGTAGAAATTTAAATTTTTTTAATAATTGTAATTTTTTAGTATATATATTTAATTTAGGAAAAAATATTTTAGTGTTATTATTATGATTTTTTTAAGAAGTGTTATCACTGTAACTTGACTCTAAAAATTACATTATGTAAAATTTTATTTTATAATTTATTGACTCCTTGAATTTGTATGTGTGTGAATTTATTTTAAAAATTAAAACTTTTCAGGGGGGGTCTGTAAATGCTGGCACATCTACCTTCAGATATGAAGCACAACATGGACGACTTCCAACCTTATTGGAGACTTTTGATTATTTTCATTTTAAAGATGGATTGCCTCGTGATGATAGATCGAAAAGCATACATGTATGTATAATATTAATATTTTTTATAAAATATATCAATTAATGGCTTCATTGTTGGTGTTTTTATGGCTTCACTGTTGGCTTTTACTCAATAATTCTATTTTTGTTGTTGGTGTTTTCACTGTTGCGTTTTTATGGCTTTTGTTTTAGAGCAGTTCAGATGTTTGATTTATTTTAGACAGGATAACTTATATTTAATTTTGAGTAAATAGTCAATTTCCCCCCTGAAATTGTAAGTTTCATCAATTACCCCCCTGAAATTAACAAAACTTCAATTACCCCCCTGAAATTTCACAATGTTAGTCAATTTACCCCCTCCGTCAAATTTTTCTGTTAGTGAACATGACATTTTGCAAATACCCTCCTGAAGTTTTGCACTTATGTGCAAAATGCTCCCCAAACTTAAAAATTTATATTATTTTTTTCTTAAAAACAAACAATTAATAGTTAAATATTAAAGCTAAATATTCATTTTGGAGTTTGGAAAAACTACATACATATATACATCAAAATAGGGGAAAATGTGTATTTTTAAAGTGACAAAAATGATTATTTCTAATAGACAAATTATTATTTTTAGAGGTTTATAAACAAATTAATAATCAGATTTAAATTTATATTTTCTCCTTCACCATCTTAGTCTTTTAACTCCTCCAACTCCTTCAACAATTTGCTCAAACCATTTAAACTACACAATCCCCAATATTAATCCACAAATCATCCCATTATTGTCACTTTAAAAAATACATATTTTTCCCCATTTTGGAGCCTATTTTGATGTATATATGCATGTAGTTTTCCCAAATTCCAAAATTAATAGTTAGTTTTAATATTTAACTATTAATTGTTTGTTTTTAAGAAAAAAATAATATAAATTTTTAAGTTTGGGGGGCATTTTGCACATAAGTGCAGAACTTCAGGGGGGTATTTGCAAAACGTCATGTTCACTAACAGAAAAATTTGACGGAGGGGGTAAATTGACTAACGTTGTGAAATTTCAGGGGGGTAATTGAAGTTTTGTTAATTTCAGAGGGGTAATTGATGAAACTTACAATTTCAGGGGGAAATTGACTATTTACTCATTTAATTTTGAATATATGTGCAGAAGACCATGACAGAATTTACTGAAGCTTTTCAAAGTCAGCAGGATAGTCTTCACCCTTCTGATCGATATGATTCTATCACTGCTAGTGGAATTATAATGAACAAATTTATAGAGACTATGGGTGGGAAGAACAAGGGCCGTATTGTTGGTGCTGGTAGTAACTCTAAGTTATATCAGAAGGATTCATCTGACAAATTCATAGATACTTGCCTTAACTCTTTTGAACGCACAGGTCGGTCAACTCGTAGACATGACGATCCCATTTATACTGAGGTTGAACAATTGAGGGCTGAGAATGCAATATTGAACACACAACAAGAAGAACTTGTAAAATCACAACAAGAAATGAAAAGCCAAGTAGTTTAATTGGTGCAATTGCAAAGAACCATGCCAGAGCAACAACGGCGATCTCGTGGGGATACATCACAACTTGATCCATATGATCACGCGATAACACCGCAATATGATGATTTGGGGGTATGATCTTATATCTGATTCATTTTTTTTTTAAAGTTTATTACTTTTTTTTTGTTTTGTTTTATTACCAATTTAGTACTAAGATTTCTATGAGGCGTGCTTGCAAATTTGGACCCAATATATTTTTTTGTTGACAAAATTATAGTACAATTTAAGATTAGCCGCATTACATGTTTAAGTATATAATTATTTCTTCATTGATGATTGGTGGTATAACACAAATACTAGTGTATAGAGACTCAAGTATGTTGGTGTTGCAAATTCTAAAATAATGAGTTCAATTTCTATGAGGCATTGTCCTGGTTATATAAATATGAATTCAATATTTCATTGGAATTCTTTTATTTCCAAAATAATCATTTTCTCATTTTCTTTTCCTATTATCACAACAAACGTCGCCCATTAGGCGCATAATGCCGCAGTCAAACAAACGCCCTCGCATACAACCCCAATCTGTGCGTAGTGATCATGAAGAGTATCATATACCTCATGTTCCTGTAGGTGATCGCCAGACGTCTTCTTCGACGAGATCCGCTTTCAATGCCGCTGATTTCAACATACCAGATGGTGATTTTTTTTTAAGAAACTATAGTATTTTTAATGCTTCACAAGAAAATCTCCAAAACATGGGTAGAGGAGGAAGTGGATCATCAGGTGGGAGATCGGGATCAAATTTGCCCCAATACTATGATGATTAGTTTGGACTATTCTCTGTGATGTGGTGGTCTTGGGAAATAGGCGGTCTTGGAAAATAAGCATTGGTTTTTCTTGTTTTGTAGACTGGTTGGTTGGTTTTTATTTTACTGTTGTTAGAACTTTTAGCTTTAGCTTCCTATGTTATTCAGTTTTTTGTCTCAGCAGTGCAGAAACACGGAGTACCCAAGGACTGTTTGTGTGTGCTTCCCTTGTTATTTTGCTTTAGTTTTTTGGTGTTGTAGCTGCTGTTAAAACTTTGTATTTATTTACTTTGCTAGAGTTGGTAGTTCTTATACCTTCCTATGCTAATGAAGATTTGTTGATCCAACAAAAAAAATAATTATTTCTTTAATTTATTTGTCTAATTAATTCTATTTCATTAGGAAGTGCTCTAAAAAAACAGTGGAAATTTAATTTATCTTTTTAATTAATTTTTGAAATAAAAAAAAAAGAGTATTACTGGCGGATTTATCATTTAATATTAATTGGAAGCAATATTATTGGCGGAATAAAACGGCCAGTATCATTTATTTACATTTCCTATATTATGTTATTGGCGGATTTTTTCGGCAGTACTTACCGGCAGATTATTCCGCCAGTAAGTACTGAGGGAAAAATCCCTCAGTATTGCTTCCTCAAATCCTCCTCAACACTACTGAGGGAATATTCCGCCGGTAACATTACTGACGCCAGTATTACTGAGGGACACCAATCCCTCAGTAATATCCATTACTGACAGATTTTGTGCATTATTGAGGGTTTTTTTCCGCCAGTAATAAGCTATTTTCTTGTAGTGATTTGAAATCTAAAGACAATCGAGACACAAATTTAGTTCATGGTGGTGCGATTTTGCATTAAAGATGATGGACACATAGGAGAAGTGAATGATCATGCCATGATCAATGAGCATCATGGCGCGATTTGTGCGAACCAGATATGGTCTATAAAATCCTAATTGCAATTATGAGTAAGAGTTCAATTTTTGAAGGTATTGAAGGCACTTTGCAGCTCCAGGTATTGAAAACTGTTTGCAGCTCCAAGCAACTGGAATTCGTGGTTAAGACATCATGATTTTGAAGAGGATATTATAATGTGTAGTTTATTATTATGTTGCACTTTTAGTATTATACCTTCCTGGCCTTGTATTGTTAGGACTTTGCTTCTATTCTATTTGATATGTCCGGTTAGGAACTTATGGAGGTAATAGTAGCGGAATGTGACCCAAAATTACCCATTCGAATTGTTTTTCTTTCTCTTTTAGTTAAATAAATGATTTTTCACATATTTACAGCTTTCTTTCGTTGGTTTTGTGATTTCGTCGTCTAGTACAACTTTATTTATTTTAATTTCCTGTCTTTGTGAGGTGTGTATTTTTATTTCCCGTCTTATTGCGGTGTTTATTTGATTCAGGTCGAAAGATTAGTTTTGATCAAGTGCAAATTCAATTAATGACTTTTGCATTGTCAACGTTGCAGATCCGAAAACATGAGTATTTCGGTGGCTTGAATATAATTATATTCTTAAGCATATGTACTCTTCCGTTTGTTGCTATTATCTTGGATGTTGTGAGTTTGTTCACATATTCATCATTTTTATTTTTAGCAATTTTCTATTCGTTACTAGAAGAAATTTGAAATTTAACATACAAGTCTTTAAATAGTAGAAAACCATTCAATTAATGAATAGTCCTCCGTCGTAAATTATAAATCGCTCTGAATTTTTTTGTCTCAGATTATAAATCGTCTTACAATATCAATGGACAATCAATATTATTTTTCTTATTATACATTTACCTAATTATTACTATATTATCTTTCAATTCATTAATTTATTTTCCCATACCATTTAGGACTTATAATATCTCTCTTTCACATACAAAATTAATTATATAATGTATCAAAACGATTTATAATTTAGGACGGATGAAGTAATTAAATAAGTGATTTTTCACATATTTCCAACTTTCTTTCGTTCGTTTTGTGATTTCGTCGTCTAATACAACTTCGTTTATTTTGATTTCTCGTCTTTGTGTGGTGAATGCATTAGAAATTTTTCTCACGTCGAAACCAACAAAACATAAAATATCCACAAAGAAGGAAACCTCGTGCACTGAAAACCACTAAAGCAAGAACAAATCAATCTATTTGGTCTAGAGAAAAAGAAATCCCAAACAAAGAAAAACTAGTTAAAGAACCAAATGGGTTAGATTAATTTTGAATTAGACTTCCTTGAACATTTTCACTTTACTCCCTACTAAATAAGAGTAACCTTATTTAATTTCTTTATGCTAGATACCTATACAAATTATTGTCAATATTGTCCCTCTCCAAGTAATCTCTTTCAATAAGAGACTCAATCCTTTTCTTTATTTCTGTTGGATTAAGAAGGAACAATGACTTTAACTCCTTTGTCACCTCTGCTATAATATTCTTATGATCAAGCTGCTTCTTGAATTTCATAATCCTCACTATTGCTGCTTCAATTTGAGGTCTTCTATCCTCTTCTACATTCTTTCGAGTTTGTAATTTCTCGTGTTCAGATTCCCTTTGCGTAGCCACGGTCTCTAGCTTAATTTTATAGAACTTGCTTTTGAACATGTCATTGATAAAGAATACATCACCCTCACTAATGTTTCCATTCATTGGCACTTTCTTGATTATATTTTTTCCATTCACGAAAACCATGGAATACAAGCACTTTATCAAATTCAAAGAATTAATTTTGGTTGCAGTCTCAATGTCCTTGTAGCTTAGTTGATCAATAGCATTAAACAACATCAGGACACACATTTGATAAGTAGAGACATGTAACTCGTGCTTACGACCATTTCCAAATGTTGCTATTATCTCTGCATTTCCCATGTTTGGTTGCAATGATAGCTTCTTACCGGCATTGATTCCTAGATAATAGGACTTGTACTTCTCATGAAGTGCTGAAACTTCAACTGGAAGGTTGCATGATGAATCTGTAGTTCTCGACAATGGCCACGAACCTGTGGTCAGAACCTGAAAACTTAGTTTTGGATCATCACCTCGCTCAGCGTGGCTTCTATAAAAGCCTTGTAACATTTCTTTTGAGGTTTTTATATCCATAACCATTATCTCTAATAGTGCAAATTTGTAACCACATACTCTTTTGAGTTTAACAGCGAGATTTCTCTCTATATCTTCAGATATTGTTTTGCCAAACAAAAGCCTCTTTGCAAGGTGCTTTTTATAGTACTTATGGAACAAATCTTTATCATGCAACAATTTGATAAACATCACCACCTTGTCAAGAATAATTTCCTCACTATTTCCTTCGAAACCTTTCCTTAATTTGACATCCAAGAACGACGAAAGAAACTCTGGCAAATTGTGATTCAAGTTAATAATGTACTCAAATGATGAGTCCAGCACTCCATGGAATTCTTCATCATGATTAAATGCCAAGTTTAATATACTATCATATTTATCTTTCATGTCCAAAAGTTCTTGAACAAAAATCATAGGATCCTTTAACCTTTTTGGATCTTTTACAAACTTTTCACCTGTGTTTCTAACAGAGATTCGCTACTTTCTGTATTGTAAAGAGTCCATTAGGATATGTAGAGAAAATCTGGTACAAGTTTCTCAAATCTTCATATCTATTATTAAGAAAGAGAGTTACTAACCAAGAATTTTCTATCCGGATTAATCTAAGCATGTGGTTTTCAATAATCTCCTTGTACATTGCATTATAAATCTTCTTTTGACTTATGGAATCCAAGTAGTGGTTCACTCTAATCAATCCTTTAATCAAATGATTCTCAGCTTTCCATAGATAATCGCCACAATCACAATATTCACTTAACTTTTGGAACTCACCTCTATAAAACTCAGCCGAAACTTCGATGAAAGGAATCTCAAATAATGTCTCATAAACTGAATCACCTAAATCCTTTAGCATCATAAGTATGTTGTCTGTCAAGTCTCTATTAATAACTTCACCGATGCATTCTCGATGAACTAATTTAACGAGAGTCTTCTTCAGTTGAGATTGAACTATCTGGGTGGAGTTAACAACATTATCTCTCCACAAGTTCATTCCAAGATCATGAATTCTAGTCTTATTGTTATGTATAACATAAACCCTATCCATATACAATAGTACTTTTCGAACATCTAGTATTGCATCTTTGTAATCATTCCATTTCCTATTCAGTTCTTCCAAAAAGAAGTCTCCTTGTGTTGCATCTTCAATGGATTTCGATATTTCTTTCACATGTGATGTCATGATGGCAACCAATCCCATATACAACTTCTCGCCTTCTTTTAAAATCACCATATCATGTGTTAGACTGATCAGAGAAGAGAAACAAAACACAAATTATTGGAAATACTATCTATTAATAACATATATTCCACGGTTTTAATTCGTGGATGCGCGCGGAAGTATTGTAATTGTAGGCATTGTAGGTGTTACAATGCATAGTGTGGTGTTGCAAAGGAAATTTATATTTTCTTAGCATCAAATGTCATAATTTATTCCGTATTATTTACGCATCTATTTTCTATATCAAATCTCATATTTATTTTTAGAACAGCAACTAGTAACAGAAGATTAAAGAAATAATAAATCGCAAGACAATGAACACAATAATTTGTTTACGCACTTCGGTTAAGTGTGTCTACCTATACGCCTATATAGCAACTATAGTTTCATATATTATTTGAATATATTAGGCTTCACGGTGTTACAAGCTATATGCATAATATTTGAATATCAAGGAGAAGGAGTAACAATAAATTTTCTTTTAAAGAAAGACCAAATAGATAATTACAAAAGAGAACCTGTAAAGTCTTTCAAATTGGATGGCGTGCTCATTTTGATTGTTCAAGATTTCACTGATTCCATGCTCCAGAAACTTCCATGTAGCCTTCAATCATTTTTCTAGTTCGATGGATTCCTCCTCTGGATTTCTGCTCTGGCAAATTATGGTTAATTTCCGGTTGACACCATTGTTGATCATATTCTTCTTCTTACTTTGATAAATATTAAAATTTGCAAACCTAGGTTGCTTTGCGGCAAATAGTTGAGACCAACGGTGTGCTCTCTTTAAGACTTAGGGTTGAATATCTAGACTAGATGACAGGGATTCACGTTCGATTCCGACTTCTGAAGTCAATTGGGTTTCGCTAGTGGACGGTGTTAATGTTGATATATCTAGACTAGATGATTGGGTTTTACGTTGATATATCTTTAAATATGGGTGATTTAGGGTTAATTTTGACTTAGGGATGTATTGGATTAAGATTTTAAAAGACTATTTTAGTAAAAGAAATTTTTGATATTTTAAAAGACTTTGTAAGATTTTATTGATTCTGTGAGATTTTAAAAGATTTTTTTTAAAGATTTATTACACAGATTTTAATCGATTTATAAGAAAGATTTCAATGGATTTATAATACTACTGATTTTTTTTTTAATTTGAATAAAGAAAAAAAAGTGTTTTTCCGTAATTAAAAAAGTGATTATTGCGTAAAATTTCGCTCTACATTTTGTTTGCTAACGACTTATTGGCATCACACAATCCCCTATTTATAGCATCCACAAGGAGGTGCAACAAGCTAATAGTTTCATCCATGGTCCAAGCTGCATAACTATCTTTGTCTTTACCCTTCTCTCGATTGTTTTCTTATTCATTTGATCACTAATATGTATAAAGAACGAACTAGTTATTTTACTAAATCAATTGTTGTTTCCTAATTGTCAAAAGTATGATGTCTATATACTAAATAATATATATTCAATAAAAATAAAGAGAAAACCTACCTAATAATAAAAATAACACTCACTTATTATTTAATAATAATAATAATAATAACAACAACAACACAATATCAATAAAAAGAAAATGATTAATTAATATAACCAAATAATATCAGTGAAACAATTGTGGAAAGAAAAAGTAACAACAAATCATAAAATAATAACAATGAATTGTTGTAAAAATAAAACAAATTGGACGAAAAAAATAAAACGAGAAATTGGAATGTAAAAAACATGGTATAGAAAAAATCGGACTAAAACATAACAACAAATCAGACCAAAAAAAAAGTGTATATGTATCTTCTAAAAAAATCTTAAGGGGAGACAGAAAAGTCTTGAGGCTGGGTGTGAGATTGTTAGTAGGTACATTTTACACTAAAAAGTCTCACAAAATCCATTACTCGCAACATTCCATTAAAATCCGTAGAATTTTGAATCCCAATAAACAATTTTTAAGTTGTGCAAAATCTTAATTGAATACCACCGGGATTTTATTGGACTCTTTAAAAAATCTTGAAAATCCTAATTGAATAGCACAAGAATGTTTTACATTCCTTAAAAATCTTGATTGAATACCACAAGACTTTTTTAAAACGAAAAAGTCTTTTAAAATCCATTGAAATCTCAATCTAATACATCCCCCTTAATATCATCCATCTGGATTGTTTTTCTTTCTTTTTAAGTTGAAAAGTGATGTTCGCTTTTTTTTTTCATTCTTATTTCATTTGTTTTTATGATTTCGACGTGTTTGCACAATTTTATTTAATTTGATTTTCTGTATTTGTGCGTTGTTTTTAATTTCATGTCTTAATACGGTGTTGATTTAATTCAGATGGAAAGATTAGTTTTGAAGAAGTGCATATTTAATATGTAACTTTGACATCGTCAACGTTGCAAATATAGAAACATGAGTATTCTGAAGACTTGAATACAATCATATTTGTAGGCATAGGGTAACACCCCGTTTTCCCAACATAAAAATTCCATTTAATTAATCAGAGTAATTCATATAAACGGAATGTTACACTTCTTTTCTTAAAATTATAAACGGAATAATTAACTAATTATCCTTCAAAATGCAATAACATAATATTTAATACTTTGCAGCCTCTTCATAATTGTCTCATAAAAATTCAATCTAAAACATAGTCATAAATCTTCAAAAACAATACGTAAGGAATAGAAAAGCAATAACAAAGTTCTCATCCCGTTACGTATCAGAGCACCTAAGACACACGAGAGAGAAAGCTCACACGACATCAACTATTCTTGGTTACCTGCAAGTTACTCATACGTAGAGCAACATTTCCAAACAGAAGGGGTGAGATTTCACAAAACAATAATATTAAGCATATAATTCAACAATTATATTTAATCAACATCAAAAACATCTTAACATTCTTTATAGATAATAATATATCATTTAACACTTCAATCATAGTTTGTATAAACAATTACAACTTCACAACTTATCAACATAAACATCCTTGACTCGACAAATGCGACTCCAACTCGATTATGCAACTTAGACCTCTTATATGCATGTGGTACCAATACGGGGCATCAAGTCTCAATCGTTATTTGAGTATTATTATACTTCCGGAGCATCAAGCCTCAATCGTTATTTGAGTATTATTATACATCCGGAGCATCAAGCCCAATCGCTGAATGCTAATGCATGGACTCGACCTCTTAAACATCTTAATTCGACGACCTCTTAAATAGTCCAATAATTTGAAACATCATTATCAACATCTTAATCAACTTAGACTGACTCATGCAACTTAGTTTAATAACAATAGCAGCATAGGCAGATTACATCAACAGCAAGACATAAAAATATCAATCGCAATTCAACAACATCTTAAATATTCAATAATATCTCAAGTAATGCACATAAACAATGTATCACATCTTATTCAATCATCAACATCTTAAAACATCATACATACATATAACACTTCATCAATCATGGACAATATCGTATTCACAAACATATACATACATATACTAATTCATCAATCATATTCAATTATTCACTGTGACCTACGTGCAGTAATTTGACGATAACTCAAGTTCTATAAATCCTTTTGAAGTCAAACCAACGGCATTAGAAAGCTAACATCCATACCTACAACTTTCGTGTTTACACCTAAGACCAATTCTGTACCAATCAATACCAGTTTTCATTTCAAATTCAGACAAAGTTGTGCTGAAATTCATAAAAATTCACTGTGACCTATGTGCAGTAATTCGACGATAACTCAAGTTCTATAAATCTTTTTGACGTCAGACCAACGACATTAGAAAGCTAACATCCATACCTACAACTTTCGTGTTTACACCTAGGACCAATTCTGTGCCAATCAATACCATTTTTCATTTAAAAATCGGACAAAGTTGTGCTGAAATTCATAAAAATTCACTGTGACCTACGTGAAGTAATTTGACCATAACTCAAGTTCTATAAATCGTTTTGACATCAGACCAACGGCATTAGAAAGCTAACATCCATACCTACAACTTTCGTGTTTACACCTAAGACCAATTTTGTACCAATCAATACCGGTTTTCATTTCAAATTCGGGGCAGAGATGAAAAGAAAAATCAGGAAAAAGCAACCTATATTATTCAACTTCACTTTCATTCAAAATCATCACAATCATCACTCTTAACCCTAATTCTCAAATTCTCAAAAAATAAACCTACAACATGTTAAATACAATTTTCAGAATCATAGACTCAAGATTATTGAATGTTAGTCCCACCCTTACCTTAAGAAATCGATTGCAAGGTTCTCTTCTCGTTCCTCCTCTTCTCTAGGTTTTCTCCCTTTTTCTCCAAAAACTGGTTGTACGTGCGTAATGTTTTCTAAACCTAGGTCTCTCCTATTTATATATCTCCATCTATCTTATCTTATTTCTCTTTCTCCCCCCAAACTCTCTAAAATCTCATAACAACCCCTAAACTCAATATTATATATATATATATATATATATATATATATATATATATAATATTTCTATAACAAATAACAAATATATCTCTATAACATATATATATATATATATATATATATATATATTTCTACAACAAATAACATATATATTTCACTAATAAATATCAACATATAACTTAACAAAATAATCCACTTAATAAATCATATAATCATATAAATATATCCTAAACTTATTAAAACAATCAAATAAATCAAATAATTCAAAGAGTTACACATAGACACTATGTTTTATGCTATTAACATAAACGATGTGAATTCGTTTGCATGTTCTTCCTTTTTGTTTTTAATAACGACTTTGAATTTGTAATGTATCTATCAATTTGAAATGAATGAACATCGTTTAGTTTTGTCAACAAAAAAAAATCAAACCAATTCGATCTATTTACATAGTCGAAAAATATTCTTTTCCCATTTTTTGAAGGATTGCACTTCCGTAACATTGTGGCGGGCTATGTCACATGACATAGCAAGTAAAATTGTGCCACATGTTGCTTCTTTTAAAAAAAAAATCAAATGAAATAAAAGAAAAGAAACAAAGCAGAACACGTTCCCTTGGTAGCACACTCCTCGTTCTTCTCAAAAACAAAACCCACCACCGTCAATCATTTGTTTTTCCTCCACCACCGGTTGTCACCGACAATCGCCACCGCCGTCGTCGACCTGCCATGAACCTGCCATCATAAGGTTTTTTTCTTTATCTATATTTTTTTAATGATTGAAATGCTCATATGAATGAGAACAAACCATAATAGAAATCAAAATTTCAATGAAAGCAAAGAATAGGAACACTTGATTAGGAACTAAACAAACCTTTTTGAACTAGTTTCAATTCATTGGGATTTGATTTTAGAAAATTTAGGGTTTTTATTTTAGGATGATACAGAACCCATTACAATGTTACATAAACTCTGTTTTTTTTTTTTTAATGGCTTGACTAACGTTGTTGTTGTGAAATAGAAAAAAGGATTGATTGATCCTTGAGAATCTGTCCTTATCATTCATTCTTTATTAATGTTTTGTATGCACTGTTTGATGATCACCATGTCAAGCTAGACCCTTAGTTCAATTCATACTTCAAAATACCATGTCATGATAATTTTAGTGTTTCTTTTTCTTATTGTTACATAAACTCTAATTCTTCTTTTTTTAATAGCTTGACTAATGTTGTTGTTTTTGTTGTTCCTTGGTAGTTTGATCAAACATGGTATCTACAAATGTTGATTGGAAGTCAGAGGTTGGAATGGGATTTGATAATATGGAAGAGGCTAAACAATTTTGGCTTGCTTATGGTTTACGTGTGGACTTCGGAATTAGAGTACGTTTTACAAACAAGAAGAAAGATGGTAGTGTAACATCATGTAGGTTGTTTTGTTGTAAGGAAGGGCTAAAGAATAAAGGGAACAAAAATGCATATGAAGGAAAATATGAGAGAACCGATATTAGAACAAATTTCCTTGCAAGAATTACACTTTCACGCTGTAAGAATGGAAAGTTGGTCATACATGAGTTTAAATATGAACATTACCATGACCTACAAAATCCAGAGACTACACACATGCTTCGATCACATAGAAAGATAACTGAAGTATAAGCATATGAAATTGATATGGCCAATGACTCTGGATTAAGACAGAAGTCCACATTTCAACTTATGAACACACATGCAGGGCATAGAGCTAATGTAGGATTTACAAAGAAGGATGTAAGAAACTACATCCTTGCAAAAAGAAAAAGAAGTATGGCGTATGGTGAGATTGGATGTCTTTCACAATATTTTCAACGACAATTGTTGGAGAATCCATCCTTCTTTCACATCTTTTTCATTATGAACTATCCTTACATATAAAAGTATCATGATACTGATTATCTCTTTGTTATTATCTCTTTGTTATTAGCTATGGGCCTAAAAAAAAATTAAATCTAATACCCACCCCCACTTAAATAAAAAATATATATAAAAAAAAAAATGTTACTTCTTTACACGTTTGAGGTTTTTCTAGACTTTAGTTCTCCTATCTGGATATAAATCTGGTACTAACAAACCACCCCCAATTTGTATAATCACTTAATCAGTCAATTTGAAAAGTTATTTCACTGAAAGAATCACAACAATCATTTCTTTTTCACATAAACCATTCGTTTTTCCCTTTCCCACAACGGATAAGTGACAAATCCAAACGAGGTCGTTGGTAAATTCTACCTCTCTTTCACTTAATTTTTTTGTATTTCGTTTCATGTTTAGAAGCTCTTCTGATTCTATTTTTTTAATAAAGCTTAACTACACAAAATAATTGCATTTTTATTTTATTGGGGGCCTATTATAAATAGAGAGTCGAGCCTCCTATTACATAGGGACGGCCCTGTTATTAACGTAGGCACCCTTTGACGATACAAATATTGGAGCATATTCTTACCTTGATTGACCGGTGATCTACATTGGAAGAAATGAAGTTTTTTTGTAATTTCATGTCGACATTAAACATGTTTTGGAGATACGCTAAAAAATATACCTTGATTTTGTATTTTGAACAAGTATTTTTTTATCTTCGATTATTATATACGGAGGAAAATTGTTATGTACTATTGGTTCCGATCTTGAATTATCTGACGTGTACTGCAATATGCGTTTATGCATTTATAGTATTGTGTTTTGGCATTTATGCATTTCAGCTACCACTTTTTTGCGATTTTAGTGTTGTGTTGCTGGTAATAGTTAAAGAAACTGCGTTTATGTGTTGCAGTGTTTCAGGTTTTTTTACTTGCGTTTCTGCATTAATGTGTTGCAGCGTTTCAGGTTTTTTTTACCTGCATTTATGCATTGCGGTTTTAGCATTTTTGTTTTGTTTATGGTACTGTAACTAATAAATTGTGTCATTTTTTCTATTTTAAGTTTATTTTTGAAAGGGCAAAGAAAATTTCATTAACTATAACAACAGTGAGATTACAACACAGTAGTGATATTACAGCATATAATGTTTGTTTATTTTTGAACAATACAGTAGTGAGATTAGAATATATCATCGTGATATTTGAACTATAACAGCAGTGTTTGCATTCTGCCAAAAACCTCACTTGAACTATAACAACTTCACTTGAAATATAACACCACAGCTTCACTTGAACTATAACAGCAGTGCTTGTAGCAATTGTCTAAGCCTCACTTGAGCACACTTGAGCTCAGGCTCCATGAAAATTCTATTATGCCTCAAGGAATTTCTCAAGCCAGCCTTACTTGGGTCAAATGATCCTTTCCCTGCCTTTTCAGCCAACACAAGATGATTATGATTCATAGATGCTCCAAGCAAAGTCCTCCAAATAACAGAGTTTGGTTTCAAAGGCATTTCCACCACCATGACTACAAGCCACCAAAACACCTATAAATAACACCCCATCAGGTTTCAAACCAGACTCTTTCATCACATCAAAAACTTTCAAAGCTTCCCCACTACGTCCATGAACAGCAAGCCCATTAATCAACGCAATCCACATAACTATATTTCTTTCCGGCATTTCATCAAACACCCTAAAAGAACGATCAATCGACCCACATCTCAGATATATAGCAGTACACAATGGAACAGTAATAACAATCCTCATCCTGACAATAAAAGAATGAACCCAAATACCCAATTCAATCACACCTATGCTGAACATAATAGCCCTATCAAGTGAATTTCAAACATTAGAATGACCCACTGCATCTGTTGGAAAACAGGAAGAGCTTCAGCTGGAAGATTGTTTTTAACAAGACAAGATATTGAAGCTGAGCAAGAAACAATACCTCTACGACGCATTTCATCAATCCATCAGTTCAAGAAAATCGACGGTGGCCTGTGCATAGATGATTACGGCGACGGAGGAAGAAGGCGGCGAATGATGGAGAAGTGAAGGCGGCCTGTGCACAAATTATTGTGGGTGGGTAGCACAGGGAGAAGTGAAGCAAGGGAGAAGTGAGGGAACGCCGAACGCGTTTTAAAGGAGAAGAAGATGTGCGCGTTCTGCTTCTGCTTTGTTTCTTTTCTTTTATTTCATTTGATTTTTTTTTTTTAAAAAAGAAGCAACATGTGGCACAATTTTACTGGCTATGCCATGTGACATAGCCCGCCACAATGTTACGTAAGTGCAATATGAACTTCTTGCGAAGTCTATTTAAGATTTTAAAATTTGTTAAATGAAGGGTTTTTGAATATTTTTACACCTGAATATGTTTACACCTTTCAAACATATAATCCAAAAGAGAACTGCTATATCCAGCAATGTTTTTCAAACCGGACCGGCCGGTTCAACCGGTTCATCCAGGAACCGGGTCCAATCCGGTTTGGTCTGATGTCTAAAGTCGTTAGCCCTAAAAACCGGATTAGAAACCGTTAGAACCGGAAAGAATCGGACAGAACAGGTAACGGTTTCATAAAACCGGTCGGCCTGGAAAAATGAAGTTCAAGCGAGTTTTTCTTTCTTTCTCAGTTTTCTTCAACTCCCTTTCACTTCAGATCTGAGTACACGAAGAAGAAAGAAGATGAGTAAGAACAAGGAAAAAGAATGGAACAATAAGTAAGAAGGAAAGGCTAATGTTGACGGCGGCTATGTGCAAGCTATTTGTTTTGGTAGAAATGTTAGCAAGCTTTTTTTTTAAGGAAGAAATGTTAGCAATAGGGCTGGACAAAAAAACTGAATCCGGCCCAATCCGTCTGGTCCGATAGGCCCGCGGTCAAGCGGGCGGATCAATTCGGGTTACGCGGGTCATTCGGGTTGGCTAAAACGGTTATGTGTAGATAATTTCGGCCGGTTTCGGATGGGTTAAATCAACCCATCGAAACCCATATCCGACCGAGAGAATAGGGATTGATATAAAACCCATTTTTTTTTCTCATTTCTCAACATCCCCTCTCTCTCTAAACATCAGCCGCTTCCACCTCTCTCTACCTAAATCATCTAACTACTCCCAATCTTCTCTCTTCCTCTCTTCATCGTCTTCCTCTATTCTCTCCTACTTAGATCAAGCTTCCTTCATCTTCCTATTTCCATCTTCAACACCTAAAAGTCATAAAAAAAATCTATCACAAATCTTCAACTTCCATAACTAGATACTGTATGAATAACTAGTATTCACCCCACACCATAAAAATTGATTTTGTTTTCCATAAAATTGCCTTCTCTTTACTACTGGAAAGTTGTCACAACATGGACATTGGAAGTGATGCAATGCTACAATCTAAAGTGTTTCTTCATCTTTCTTTTATTTTATTTTTTTTCTTTTCATTCTCAACCCAGATCTAAAGTTATGGTTGTGTAAAGCTTTTTTTGGATCAATTTTGTTTAATTTAAAACCGATACAATCCACCCGATTAACCGAGAAAACCGTCAAACCGAAACCGCTGAAACCGAAATGCTCATTTGGACGGAAACGGACTATGAGATTCAAACCGTCGGTTGAGTCAGTTCCGGATTTTGAGCTCGATTTCCGACCGAAACTGTTGGAACACTAGTGTATAATGAAAAAAACTTGGAGTATACTAGTGAGTTTGTGGAGCCTTTGGAATGTAAACACAAGGATGGAGAAACTAGTGTAAAGTGTGAATTGAAAATTTTATGTCCCACATCGGGTAGATCACACACTCTAGTAGAAATCCTCCTTATAAATTGAGAGCTCGGGAATAGTATTCTTCACTCCAAAACTGAGAATCGAATACTCTTCTCTGGTTTTCTCTCCTCTCTTCTCCCTCCCGCGGTTTGTGTTGACGAACCGTTCTTTCTTTCCTCCTTCTTTGGTTTATCGAGTGGTCTACGTACCATATTAGAGTGGTTTTTCGAAATTTTTTGAAAACCATATTGAGGTGTTATTCTCGAGCGATTTCTGGCAGTGCAGCCTTTAATCGTACAGTTAGAATCTGGGCTGTTTTATCCTGGAGACGGCGCGGTTGCTAGTCTACCTTGCACAACTTAGGTAGTGCCGCGAAACGTCTTAAAGAAAGCGACCTGGTCGTGACTCACCCCGGTAATGGTTTCAAAGCTCTGTCGTAATTTTCAAATTACAAAAACAACATTTTAAAGACGTTTCGAATACGATACGATGAGTTCTGAAAAAATTACCGCGGTTTCAGCTGATGACTTTAACAAACCGTTTCTGTTTACGGGTAGCCACTTCAAACGTTGGCAGCAAAAGATGTTGTTCTTCTTGACCACTAAAAAGGTTGCCTACGTTTTGAAGGAAGCTATGCCTGTAGCACCTACGAGTTCGACTCCTGCTGGAGCGAATAATAACGGTAAGGCAGCAGACCCTACTGCTGCTGAGAAAGCTGACCCAGATAAACAGCTAGCCATAGATATTGCTCTATGGAAGGAAAATGACTACCTCTGTAAGAATTATATTCTTAATAGACTCACAGACCCTCTGTATGATTATTATAGACTCTGTGATACTGCTAAACAATTATGGGAAGCACTTTAGAAGAAGTATGATACTGAAGAGGCTGGTTTTAAGAAATAAGCCGTAAGCCGCTATCTGAATTTCAAAATGAGTGATGATAAGTCTGTTGAGGCACAATCACATGAGCTGCAACAAATTGCTCACGAGATCATAGCTGAAGGGATGGCACTTCCCGAACAGTTCCAAATAGCTGTGATTATTGATAAGCTGCCTCCTGCCTGGAAGGACTTCAAGAGTCTTCTTAGACACAAAACTAAGGAGTTCTCTCTTTAAAGTCTGATCACTCACCTTCGTATTGAAGAAGAAGCGAGAAAGCAGGACCAGAATGAAGAGGTGTTTGTTGTTTCTAACAACAACACTAAAAAGAAATTTGTAGGTGCTGTTCTGAAGCCTGCTGGCAAACCATTTAAGAATCAGAACCGCCCTATGAATAAGAATTCCAACAGGAATAAGACTGGGAACAATCCAAGACCCCAGATTCAACAGCCACCAAAGAATGATGCTGCTCCACCTTTCAACTGTTACAATTGTGGGCAAGCAGGTCATATGGCACGCAAGTGCAGAAACAGAACCAACCGACCAGCACAGGCTCACATGGCTACTGCTGCTGCACCTGATGAGCCCTATGTGGCTATGATTACTGAGATAAATATGATTGCAGGTTCTGATGGCTGGTGGGTGGACATTGGTGCTTCTCGCCATGTCTGCTATGATAGAGATATGTTTAAAACATATACTGCTTGTGATGATCAGAAGGTGTTATTGGGAGACTCCCACTCCACTGATGTTGCTGGAATCGGAGATATAGAGCTGAAGTTCACCTCTGGAAAGACTCTGATACTAAAGGATGTGCTGCACACTCCTAAAATTATGAAGAATTTAGTTTCAGGTTTTCTTTTGAATAAGGCTGGGTTTACTCAAAGCATAGGGGCTGATTTGTACACCATCACTAAGAATGGTATTTTTGTTGGGAAAGGGTACGCCACTGATGGCATGTTTAAGTTGAACATTGATATGAATAAAATTTCTTCTTCTGCTTATATGTTGTGTGATTTTAATATTTGGCATTCTAGACTCTGTCACGTTAACAAAAGAATTATTTCAAATATGAGCGGTTTAGAATTAATTCCTAAAATATCTTTAAACGATTTTGAAAAATGTCAATTTTGTAGTCAAGCAAAAATAAATAAAGAATCACATAAATCAGTAACCAGAATAACTGAACCTTTTGAATTAATTCATTCTGATTTATGCGAATTAGATGGAAACTTGAATAGAAATGGAAAAAGATATTTCATCACTTTTATAGACGACTGCTCGGATTACACACATGTGTATTTAATGAGAAATAAAAATGAAGCGCTTGAAATATTTAAACAGTATGTAAAAGAAATTGAAAATCAATTCAATATTAGAATCAAGCGTTTTAGAAGTGACAGAGGTACTGAATATGGATCACATACATTCAATGAGTATTATAAAGAACTCGGAATTATTCATGAAACAACTGCTCCTTATTCTCCTGAAATGAACGGTAAAGCGGAAAGAAAAATAGAACGTTTACCGAGTTAGTAGTTGCAACAATGCTTAATTTCGGAGCAGCGCCTCATTGGTGGGGAGAAATTTTATTGACTGTTTGCTATGTGCTAAACAGAGTACCCAAAACAAAGAACAAAATTTCTCCATATGAAATTTTGAAGAAAAGACAACCAAACTTGTCTTATTTTAGAACATGGGGCTGCCTAGCCTATGTAAGGAAACCAGACCCCAAAAGAGTCAAACTAGCAAGTAGAGCCTATGAATGTGTATTCATTGGGTATGCCTTAAATAGTAAAGCTTATAGGTTTTACGACCTGAAATCTAAAACGATCATAGAATCAAATGATGCTGACTTCTATGAAAATAAATTTCCCTTTAAGTCAGGAGACAGTGGGGGTAATAGTGGGGGCACCGATAACTCAGTTCTTGATCAACCTTCTGAAATCATAACAAGCAATGAAAACATCGAAAGAGATGTTATAGAACCTCGTAGAGGTAAGAGAGCAAGAATTGCTAAAGAATATGGCCCCGAATATGTGGCATATACAATAGAGGAGGATCCATCAAGCATCAAGGAAGCTCTGTCTTCAATTGACGCTGATTTATGGCAAGAAGCTATAAATGATGAAATGGATTCTCTAATGTCCAACGAAACCTGACACCTAACTGACTTGCCTCCTGGATGCAAGACTATAGGTTGTAAATAGATCTTGAAAAAGAAACTAAAACCTGATGGGTCAATCGACAAATACAAGGCACGCCTTGTAGCCAAAGGTTTTAGACAAAGAGAAAATGTAGATTTCTTTGACACATATTCGCCTGTAACTAGAATCACGTCCATTAGGGTACTAATCTCTTTGGCAGCCATCCACAATTTGATAGTACACCAAATGGATGTAAAAACTGCTTTTTTAAACGGTGAATTAGAAGAAGAAATCTACATGGACCAACCTGAAGGTTTCGTAATCCATGGACAAGAGAACAAAGTTTGTAAGTTAGACAAATCTTTGTATGGTCTAAAACAAGCACCGAAACAATGGCATGAGAAATTCGACAATCTTATGATTGAGAATGAGTTTAAGGTGAATGAAAACGACAAGTGTATTTATTCCAAGTACGAAAATAACACTTGCACGATCATATGTCTATACGTAGACGACTTACTCATATTTGGTTCAAACCTTAATGCCATTAAAGATGTGAAATCATTGTTGTGCCACAACTTTGATATGAAAGACCTAGGAGAAGCAGATGTAATTCTTGGAATCAAGATTACTAGAACTGATAATGGAATTTCCTTGAATCAATCTCACTATGTTGAGAAGATCTTAAGGAAATATAATTACTTCGATTGTAAACCTGCGAGCACACCTTGTGACCCAAGTGTGAAGCTAATTAAGAACACTGGAGATAGTGTTAGACAGACTGAATATGCGAGCATCATTGGCAGTCTCAGATATGCCACTGATTGTACAGACCCGACATCGGCTATGCCGTAGGACTACTATGCAAGTTTACGAGCAGACCAAGCATGGAGCATTGGCAAGCTATCGAAAGAGTCATGAGATATTTGAAGAAAACCATGACTCTAGGACTGCATTATCAGAGATATCCTGCAGTGCTTGAAGGATACAGTGACGCAGATTGGAATACCTTATTAGATGATTCCAAAGCGACCAGTGGCTATATATTTAACATTGCTGGAGGAGCTGTTTCCTGGAAATCCAAGAAACAGACCATTCTGGCTCAGTCCACAATGGAATCTGAGATGATAGCACTAGTTGCTGCTAGTGAAGAAGCAAGTTGACTAAGATGCTTGCTATCTGAAATCCCTTTATGGGAGAGACTGTTACCAGCTGTGTTAATTCATTGTGATAGTACCGCGGCTATCGCAAAAATTGAGAATCGTTATTACAATGGTAAGAGACGACAGATAAGACGAATACACAACACGATAAGAGAATATCTTTCGAACGGAACGGTAAGAGTAGATTTCGTACGAACAAATGAAAACTTAGCTGATCCTTTGACGAAAGGACTAAACAGAGAGAAAGTCGCAAATACATCCAGTAGGATGGGACTAATGCCTATTGATCATAAGTGATGGAAACCCGACCTAAATGACTGGAGATCCCAAGAACTAGGTTCAATGGGTAATAACAAATCACAAGTGATAGAACATGCTATGAGAACGCATGATCCTGCAGTGACCGAAGGTTGAGATAATAGAAACTCTTAATGAGATCTATACTTCTTATGGAGTGAAGTACATAGCTACAGGAGTACTTCTAATAGACTCACCTATACGTATGTAGAACTGAGGCCGGTTCTTATGGAATTTCGAGGCAGAATTCCTAGAGCATTTGTTAAAACTGGGATAGACGTGCAAGGCCATTAACGCACGGGCTTTTTAGAAAACACCTAAGAAAAGGTTGTGTGTGGGTCCTATGTCTGAGATAGAGTTCAATGCTGTAAGCAACTCTTGTTAATCGAAATACTACTCACTATGCAAAGGTTCAAGTTGTTGGCGACACCTTTGTTTACTAGCAATCTTTAAGAAACGTTTAAAACGTAACTTTCGAAACCAATTTTGAATTCAAGTGGGGGATTGTTGGAACACTAGTGTATAATGGAAAAAAAACTTGGAATATACTAGTGAGTTTGTGGAGCCTTTGGAATGTAAACACAAGGATGGAAAAACTATTGTAAAGTGTGAATTGAAAATTTTATGTCCCACATCGGGTAGATCACACACTCTAGTAGAAATCCTCCTTATAAATTGAGAGCTCGGGAATAGTATTCTTCACTCCAAAACTGAGAATCGAATACTCTTCTCTGGTTTTCTCTCCTCTCTTCTCCCTCCCGCGGTTTGTGTTGACGAACCGTTCTTTCTTTCCTCCTTCTTTGGTTTATCGAGTGGTCTACGTACCATATTAGAGTGGTTTTTCGAAACTTTTCGAAAACCATATTGAGGTGTTATTCTCGAGGGATTTCTGGCAGTGCAGCCTTTAATCGTACAGTTAGAATCTGGGCTGTTTTATCCTGGAGACGACGCGGTTGCTAGTCTACCTTGCACAACTTAGGTAGTGCCGCGAAACGTCTTAAAGAAAACGACCTGGTCGTGACTCACCCCGGTAATAGTTTCAAAGCTCTGTCATAATTTTCAAATTACAAAAACAACATTCCAACCGATGTACAACCCTAGTTAGCAAGCTGACAAGTGAAACAAGTCATTTAGGATTAATAATTTGATTTTGGCTTGGGCCGTGAAAGACAATCAAGTGGGCTACTATCCTTACAAATAGTTTTCATCAAAATATAAAAACTATACTATTACTTTTCCCACCCTATACCTTTCCTCGTGCTCCCTATTTTTCTTCCAATTTTATCCCTGATCTAGATTTCGTTTTCCATATTGCATTTAGAATTTTGCAGATGTTTCTGGATTTGACAATCCAGATTAGTGTTTTTCCAGAACTTTTACAATTTTAAGCTTTGCAATTCATAAGATAAAATGCGAATAAGGTAAAATATAGAATTAAAAAGACACAAACATAAAAACAACTCATTTTATTAATATATGAACAATACATTACAATAATTTTCAAGCTTTTTAAACTTATTATATAAGATCATAAATCTATTTCTAATCTCCTAAGAGCCTAACCAGAGGTATGTGATAGGACATACCAGTAGTTTGCTTATTAGAGAAAAACCGAAGGAGGAGGGAAGAGGAGGACGAGATGAAGAAAACAATACCCCTAAGGGAGGTGGGAGCGTGAACGAGCTTTAGAAATATGTAGGAACTATATTGTTGAAAATCTCCTTCCCCTACCAAACATACGCCTGGTGTTATAATCTGAATTGTACTATTCAAAAAGAGGTATATCAAAGATAAAATCCACAAGCACAATAAAACAGTTGCAATATCCCAAATTCCAGCTATTGTAGTGATGACTGATAAGAGTGCATATTGAGAAAACATAGAACTAGATGGGTGGCAGCCACAATTTTCTTAGGTTGAGAATGGAGACCTAGAAGGGAAGAGAGAAGCTTCTTGTTGAGTTGCAATATCCCGCCCAAGTTACTTCAGAGTATTGATATTTTAGATTTTTAATCTTTGTTTTGTCTTTTAATATGTGTAGTTCCGAAGTTTAAAGAGTAAAAAAACAACTCTATATTCGAACCCCAACCGGGCCGGCCAACGACATTTAATTTAGGATAATTGCTCCTCTCCCATTTATTTTTATTCATTTCTATCAATCATAAGTTCACGTAAATGTATTTTTCAGCCTCTTAATTCAGCTGTTAGCACGCAATTCACGTTTTTGGTCACAATGGGATTCATCGTGGCATCTAGTTGTTGTTTCCAACAAGAAACAAAGTTACGTGGAGCCGTTCCATGATCGGTGACTGGTGACCACGACCCTTCTTATGTTTTAATGCTTGGTCAAAATTTGCAATCTTACAAACCCATATTCTTCTTTTCCTTTCAATTTCCAAACCCAAACTCAATACTACAACGTTGTTAGTATTTGTTTGTATTTGAGAGCAACTAGTTGATTGTGGGAGTTTATAACCTAAATATTTGTCCTTATAAGTAATTTGGGATTCGAACTCCGATCATGCATAAATTATGCAATGTTCTTATCCCAATATGTTATAAGGAGTTGATCATTTATATTTTATTACATATTATTATATATATGGTACATTTGTTTTTCTTAAAAATAAATGATTGGATACTACAACTCAAATTGTACCATGTTCGATTTAAGAACCTGTAATGTGATTGGATAAAAAAAAGAAAACGACTAGACAAAAAATTAGGATTCTTATATATCACTAAACTATGACATAACTTTTCATCTTAATAAATTATCAAAAAGAAAAAAACAAGTTATCTAAAATATTAAAAAAATATTTGTTTTCCTGCTTATTGATTTTGTGTGACATCACTTTAATTTATTTCGATTCATCATATTCTTAGAGAAGAATTCTTATGCCGATATTCTTACTAAAATTGGAAGCTAAGAGTTCATATTATTTTGCTACTTTCAATGAACCTCTTCTTTGTTTAACATCTTTTTTACTAGGCAATGTCTTAGCCATGTTATTTTCAAGGATTTAGTTTATTTTTTGTTTTTTTTTTAAAAGATCCAAAATTATACTTAAAAAAACTTACAAAGAGAAAAAAATATAATTTAGAAAAGAAAAAATAATATAGTTCTTCTTATAAAAATAAACAAATAAAAAAAAACTATAGTCGTTGTATAAATTGATAATTTAATTTAATACAACACCCACCACCTTGACACTCGTGTCATTCATAAAGAGAAAAACAAGAAGAAACAGAAGAGGAAGAGGAAGAGGAAGATGAACGTGGATCTGGAATCCTTGGCAGAAGCCACTTCTGGAGCCATAGGATCATTGCTTAGCACAACAATTCTCTACCCTCTTGATACTTGCAAGACTAAGTATCAAGCTGAGGCACGTTCTAAGGGTAACAGAAAGTACAAGTATGTTTAACAACCCTTTGATTATTCATTTTATGATTTCTTGCTTTTGATCCTGTTACCCTTTGTTGTAAAGATCATGTTTTTGTTCTTGATTTTGTGTTTGATCGTTTTTTTGTTTTTTGGGTGGTTTCCTTGTTATTATCGATTGTTGAGTTGTTTTGATTGGTGGGTTTTTTATCATTTTGATTTTGATGGTGTAAAAATTGTGTTTTTTTGTTCTTGATGGAAAAAAATGTGTTGTTTGAATTGTGCTATTTTGTTCTTTGTCGTGGTGGGAAAGGACTCTTGTTTCCTCTGTTTAAGAATGTTTTCTTTATGTATCTCAAAATAAATGAGAATTCCTTTTGAATTGAGTAATTGAATTGTAGTTCTTAATTTTGCATAATTGTCATGCTTTACAAGTTTCAAATATTTGCTTTGTAGCATAAGTTTCTCTGTTTTTTATGTCAATTATCCAAGGAGTATGTAGTTTGAGCTGTATTGTCAATTTGCGTGGGCTATTCCATACATAATTTTGCTCTGGCTTTAAATAGACCCCCCAATAGTGGACGGTGGGATTGGTCCTCCGTACTGGTTTGTTTGTCCTTCGACCAGATACCAAGTTTTTTTAAAAAATACTAATATATTACTTTGAAATATATGCTTTGTTGTGTTCGAAAAGTTTTTTTTGGGGACGTTTGTCTGATTTGTCAAGCACGTGTTGTATGAGTGTCGCACAGGTGTTCGACACCGGCACCTATTGGACTAAGAGTCATGGCTAATTGTAGAAGTGTAATAGTGTATTGGTGTGGACATTGAAAGGTGGAATGCTGTTAGCTTTGGTTTATATTATACTACTTCTAGTTTTTTCAATCAAATCATTCAATGAAAGTTGAATTGCATTTCTTAACACTTAAATAAAAGAAAGAAACCTTTTACAATGTCACATGATCACTAGCATTAGATTTATTGGAAAGATTTGGAGAACTAGAGGTCCATGGTTCGAGTGAAGTTTTTTTTAATTTATACTTAAAAATAAGTTGGATCAAAGCTTGTGGAATGTGCCAACACGTCAAGTTGGATATAATCAATACATTTAACCATTCAATTGAGGAAACTGGAAGCAGAGGAACCAAATTGAGGAAAATTATATCTTATGAGGAACAATTGAATGGCTTAGGTTTCTTAATTATTGATTTTTCTTTTGATGATTTGTTAAATTTTAATGTTTGTTTGATTAAGTTAAAAATGGGAATGAAGTGTGATGCATTCAAATTTTACAAATGATAAGTATGTTCCCCGTGTGGTTCTGCCAAATTGCATAGAAAATACAGTTCTGTAGTTGTCAGAATTTGATTGGCTTAGGTTGATTGATCTTACTTCAACAAAATTAGCCACCACAATGCATCTCTTGCTGTGTTGTCAAATAGCGGCGCTATAGCATAAGGAATCTTGAACAAATAACTATTGTTCTGCAATACGCTGTTTAGTACAAAGTGCTGTCAAATAGTGACGCTATAGCATTGTAGCATAGCAGAATTTGAACTACTATTTTCCAATATCCTCGATAGACATCACCAAGCTCTTTGGTTTATGTACTTAATTACATTGTACTTGTTTTACCTTTGCAGGAATCTCTCTGATGTGTTATGGGAGGCAATATCTAACCGTCAGATTCTTTCCCTTTACCAGGGACTTGGAACAAAAAATCTTCAATCCTTCTTTTCACAATTTGTCTACTTTTATGGTTATAGTTACTTTAAAAGACTGTATCTAGAAAAAAGTGGATATAAGTCCATTGGAACAAGAGCAAATTTGTTAATTGCTGCTGCTGCTGGGGCTGTCACTGCCATCACAACTCAGGTGAGGTAGCATTACCTTTTTTTTTTTGTTTATAAAAGAGGTAGCATTACCTATTTGTAGTTTTAGTTTTAGGCGTGCATTTAAAATATATCTTCTACGATGTTTTGACCATATCTAATAATCGTTATAAATTGGCATTGTTGTTCTGGATAGCTCAAAATTGTGATCTAAATCTTATGGTTATGCTTTATGGTATGCTTATTTTGTTGGTATTTCACTGTTGGAATGTTGAACCTCTTCCAACATTACGTTTGTCTGAGTGGAGTTGATCTCGGATCACTTAAGCAAGGTCTCGGGTCCGAACCTTGTGGATGGAAAAAACGTTGTTGGGAGGGGAAATGCCACTATAAAGGTGGCCAGTCAGGTTCCCCGATGGAGGTGAATATTTCGCACCAATAACCATACATGATGTTTCACAAGTAGATATAATAAATCATGGTTGCAATTATCTGTTACTATCTACGAACATATTATTTTAAATTTGGTCTTTGTTATCTTGTGTATGAAAGATAATGTAATTTAATGAAATTATGTAATTTTAATACAAGAGTATCTTATTGATGACTGTGTAGCCCCTGGATACAGCCTCTTCAAGGATGCAGACAAGTCCCTTTGGAAAGGCTAAAGGGCTACTGAGAACCCTTACAGAAGGCACATGGAGTGATGCATTTGATGGCCTTAGCATTTCCTTGATGCTCACCTCTAACCCTGCAATTCAGGTAGCTCAAGCTAGTTTGTCTCAACTGGAACGGTCATTTGTTATTTCTTTTAAGTTGCATTTTATTTAAAAGGCTTTTTTCAAGACCAATATAGCTTATCTTTGAAATATCATGTGCTACAGTATACAGTGTTTGATCAGCTGAAAAACCGAGTACTGACAAACAATCAAACCATAGCTGAGAAAGGAGTATCTCCAGCATCGCTGTCTGCGTTTATGGCCTTTCTTTTAGGTGCAGTTTCAAAGAGTATTGCTACCTGTCTAACATATCCTGCTATCAGGTATATAATTATTCCTTCCAACTTGTTTTGATCTGCGAACTTAGTTTCTACTGCACTACTGATATCTTTTTCTTTTTTATCTTCGTATAGGTGCAAAGTCATAATTCAAGCTGAAGACACGGATGAAGAATCTTCCAAAAAACTGATAAAATCACCGAAAACTGTGTCCAGTGTTGTCATCGGAATATGGAAACAGGAGGGCTTATTGGGCTATTTTAAAGGATTGCATGCTCAGATATTGAAAACTGTTTTGAGCTCAGCATTGCTCTTGATGATCAAGGAAAAGATCTCAGCCACTACTTGGGTCCTTATACTTGCAATTAAAAGGTATCTATTACTCCCAAAGGGTAGGGTTAAAAACGTGTAATATAGTCGTTATTGGAGGAAGAAGCTTCGATGCAATGTGTGCATTTTGACAAATACATCCATTTCGTTTGAGCTGAGACGGAGTTCTTTTTCTGGCTTCTCTTTGGTCCTATGCCCTTCGCTTGTTGATGTAGAACAACTAGTCCAAGAATTTACGCAAATGCGCAATAGACCATAGCAAGGCTGAAAGTCTTAATAAAATGCATTCGAGTTTTGATTTGTTATATTTCATATAATAAATAATAATGTTACGTCTTAGTTTTTGTTTATAGTTGATTTTTTGGTATGTTGTGGAAGTCCTACATCAGAAGGATATAAGTTAAGAATAGTTTAGGTGCTTCATAAATAAAATAAGCACCCTCTTCATGTAGTAACTTCAGTTTCAGGTTAATAAAGTTTGTTATTTTTCTTATTTTCTGGTTGATATTTTTAGAACATTTAATTTTGTGTCTTCTACCCTTCTATTCAAGTGAGTTTCTCTTCTAGGGGTCTGTTTGAATCGGACTTATTTGAGCTTATCTAATGACTTAAGTACTTTTGAGATTGTTTTGAAGAGCTTATGAAGATAGCTCGTGACATGTTCATAAGCTGCGTAAGATAACTTGTGGAAACAGCTTATAGCTTATATATAAACCATGTTGATTTATTTTATCTTTTGTTACATAAATAACTTATACCTAAGCACTTATGATGTGATCCTGGATTACAGAACCAACAATTAGAAGAAAATAGATTTACAATGAAAGCAAACAACAATAGAATGGCATTCTATCCTATTGTCCAAGTGCTAAGCTCCTCTCTGCCTCTAACAAATAGAATGATCCCAGTTGATACCTTTCTGTCTCTATCCAACCTCCTTTTAGCAAAATCCACTGACACAATTCATTTCCAACTTCTTTCCTCTCATTTTGTCCCTCTAAATTTCTCTAAACATAAACTCTCGATACTATTGGCCTAGACAACTTATGTGTTAAATGTGAGTTAACTTTCTCATCCCAGGTCCTATCAACTTATAGTTATATGATAAATGTTCATGCTATCAACGTTTAATTAAGTTGTTTGTCGAAACAGAGTCAAGATACAGAAAAGGGTTAACAAGATATTTTTGTACTATTGAGTTGTTTCAGAAAATTTTATGCACAATCAGTAGGATAACTTCTCTTGATCAGAGAGGATCGTAGGGAATGGCGTTGTTACTAACATCTCCATTTCTGCCGAGTTATCTGTATAACTTATAAGTTTGTGTTCAGTTTATTAAGATAAGTTTCTGAAGAAAAAAAAATTATGTGCAAAAGTTGATTTTTTTAGTTTATAAGAGAATCTTATAGTTAGAATAATACTCATAATTATTACAATATCATTTCAACTTTTTCTTTACTACAAGTTCTTGTGGAAATATTTATCAAAATTGGTTCATTCTCTCTAATTGATCACCTTTTTTATTTGATTTTTCATTGCAATGTGCTGAAGAAAAACTAACAAACTGTACTAATCAACTGCTTTATTTTCTTCAAGTAAATGGTTAACCGGTAATTCCATGTTTTTATCAACTTCTGTTAGTTTTGAATTCTATTTTCTGCATGCCAAAACAAGGAAACAGGCTCCTTCCATGATTTGTGTTGCATAGGAACCGATCTCGACTGTCCGATCTAAATCCATGCTAGAGATTATTTAAAATTCATTTTGTAAATGTGTAATATAAACCGCCTGATCTCAAATCAATAGCCGATATTGTTTTAGTGCATTTAATTGTGTGTTTCTCTTACAACAGGGAATCTGGATTCATAAAAATAAACCATGATCCATGATTACGTAGGATATGAAGGTGTTGTGAATAGTTTTGTTGAAGTTTACAAGTTATCTCAGTTGCATTTAGCATTTGAAAAAAAGTTTATGGCAAATTCAGTAGCATAACCTATCTAGATCAGAGGGAATGGCGCGGTTATTAAACATCCCGATTTTTTCATACATATTTTTGAAGCTTATGTTTTTTTTTTTTGTATAATGACAAAAAAAAAAAAAAAAAAAAAAAGAAACCTACCCAGGGCATAAAGCTTGTACAGTCTAGCTCTGATGCGGAATGAGTCACTTTAGTCCGTGAATGAGAAATGAGTAGTCATTTTAGTCCCTGAATGCAGAGAAATTGCAAAATAGTCCCTGAATGTAGACTTTGTTGGTCAATTTCAGGGACTAAAGTGACCGACGGAGTCTACATTCAGGGACTAAATTAACTAACAGAATCTGCATTCAAGGACTAAATTGACTAACAGAGACTACATTCACGGACTATTTTGCAATTTATCACATTCATGGACTAAAATGACTAATCTTCGATATATTTTTCATACATATTTATTCGTTTGAAGACTTCCGAACAATTTTTGTGAGATGGAATTGGTATTTACAAAATTAGAAGGCAAATGTCAAGGGAATCACAAGTTTCATGAACCACTAATTAAAATAATAATACCCCTATTAATCATAATAATAGAATATTTTTCGTCTCTGCAAAGTGGTTAAGCTTGAACGAAAAAATTGGGGGTGATAAGACGAAGATAAAAAGTTTAAGTTGCACATTTACTAAAGGAAAATTTAAAAAAGGGTTAATTGTTGAAGTCTCTCTAACATACGTGAAATCAAATATTCTCTAAAATAAAAGCACAAATTTTACCACTATAATTTAAGATTTTTCCTATTTAGGTTCTCCAACAACCCAATCACACATGAGGTGTGCTGACCTGGTAGAGAATCTTGTCACAAAAAATCTTCTCAGAAAAATTTCTCACAATTTTTTTTCTAACATGAATTGAAAACTTGAGGTTGAATTTGTTAATGATGTTTTGCAGTCATGCTTAGGATGTTAAAATAAGGTCTCTCCAACATAAAATAAGAATTTTCCGACAATGAAAGAATGAATTATGAATTTTTAAATCGTCAACAATAAAAAATCAAAACAATGGAAACCATAATCTAGAAATCAATTTTTTAGATGATTCTTTCCGTAGTGCTCTATAAAACTAGAGTGAAATGATTTGAAATGTTTCATAAAATTTTGAAGACATTTCAATTCATTTTGATTTTTCGAACAAAACATGCAAATTTCGTTGAGTAAGCATATATTCATTGATCAAATTTCATTATAAAACCTATACGATAAAATTTTGCTGCTTTTAAAAGACGGACAAATTAATCATGAATTTTTGTTCCACATAATTATGATTTTTATAAAAAAAAATACAACACAAGATAATATTACCAACTACTTTATCAAAATTGACCAATCCTTAGTCCCAATAAAAAACAAAATTTTCTTTTTGTTGATATGTAAAAAGTAAACAATTTAAGTCCTTCTAAAAAACAAGTCATCGTGACATTTAATTTTTTTTTTAATTGATTATCAACTTGTTTGAATCAGTTAACAAAGATAATCATTTTAAAAATCTACTGAACCTTGATAAACGCATGTTGTAATAATTAAAGAAAAAATAAAAACAAAATTAATGTAACAATGATTTTTATTTAAAAAATTAATTTTGAATATTAGATAAATTACACACATTTGATTTTGTGCAATTCTCATGAATTAAACACGACTCTTATAGTCATTCATTACAATTGCAAAATATACATATCACCATCATGTTTCATATATTACGGGTGATTCTTGGAGTCATGCATTTCAATCATGAGCAACACCATCAACCACTTGCCTAACCACCAATATATCTTCCAAAAAATATACATCATCCTCATTCTTCAACGATCAAATATGGCCATTTGAATCATGTATTTCACATGAAAAAAAGTATATATATGTTAGAAATATAAAATAATTTTAAATTTCAAACTTTGTTATATCTATGTATTATGTATCTATTACTAATCGAATAACTGATTCATATTTTATAAACAATCACATAAAAATTTATAATGTGTTGTTATTTTATGGAATAATTACAAATTACATCATTTACCATATCGAAATTAGATGAGGAACATCCACAACATTTATTATGCACTTGATCTCTTGTTAGTTTTTTTCTTCTATTCTTTTGTATTTTCTTATTTTTCTTTCTTGTTTTTGTACAAATACGTAAATAAAAAATACTTTTGCAAATACACAATAAAAAATTGTTACCCCCATAATTATTAACGTATATTATTATAAAAATTAGTCATGTATATTATGTATTACTAAAAGATGTTGGTTTCCGCAATGTTTGGAGTCGTGAAAGGTCTCCTATCCAAACCACACTTAGGGCCACCATTATACAAATAAAAAGCAACTCTAATTTAGACTCCACCAATATGCATCACATATCATGTAACATCCCAAATTTTGATCTAAGATATTACTTAAAAAACTTTATTTGTTTAAAAAAAAGGACTAAATTTAAAAATAAAAAAAATAAAAAAAGCTTTACTAACGTTAATTGATTCTATTATAGAAAATTACTTATAAGTTAATAATATTTTATAATAAAAGTTAAATAATTTCTTGAGCAAAAGAATTTCTAATTCAAGAATTTTTAAAAGTTAAAGAATTTCTAATCAAGAAAAGAGTTGTATTTCTTGCACTCATATTCTTATAAGAATAATAACAAATAAACAATTACGGGAGTTCTCCAACATAAAAAAAATCTACTTTTGTAGTTCTAAGCGAATTGAAATTACCCATTTTTGTTTTTAGATATTCTTCTAACACACATCATACTTCATATTTTATCTTCAACAACAATATTTATTTAATGCTCAATTTCCTTATCTAAATTGAATCATATCAGACATAAGGTAAATTTAATAAAATAAATAATAGAATCTTTTTTAGATTGATGTTCACATTGAATACACAAAACAACTTAGTATGTCAAATCTAAATTATAGAAAACATGGATCAAATAGCTGCATTCACTATAGTTACTTAAACATGCAATATTAAAAGACAACATGACTAAAGTTGAAAGAAAGATGGATAATGTAATTGATTTTCCTCCAACAAAGCTTCTAAGGTATATTGCAATTGAACATCTCAAGATAATCCCATAACTGATTATGTCTGAAATCAAACATGACTTTTATCTTCATAAAAAAAAACATCAAAGCTTCATCCCACTTATTTCACAAATGTGTCACAACGTTGCTGAGAGATATCTTTTAAATAAGAGATCTTAAAAACATATGAAGTTAAATAAAAATTGATTATTTAGGAGAAGATAATGTAGTCATTTCCTACTTAAATAGAAGGATAAAAAAGTCATTTCCATCACTAATTTTAATTGTATAATTGTGTAAGTTGATGTAAACAAACACCTTGATTGAATCGGAAAAATTGCATATTTCATAATATCTCTTTTGCTCTCATGTACTCTTTTCCACGAGTTTTTTTTATCGAAAATCTTATTAATCTTGAAATTACATGCAATTCTATTTCTAACTTCAACAAATGCCACCTATTTAAAGATATGAGTTGAACTAAAATAGAAAAATTACAAATTCTCTCTTCTTGTCCATCTCTTGGTTGAAGCGAACCTCTCCCCTTAACCAAATATTCACTTGATATTTCCTTTCCCAAATATTAAACCTTTCATGTAATCACCATGTCATTCCATCTCAATTGAAGCATAAAGAATCAAGGTAAGCTCAATTTTTCCTCGTTTTTTTCCCTCTCTAGCCGAACCAAAACCCTTACTTTATTTTTTTACCAAATTCCATTTCTATCATTTGGTTGAATTGTGTTGTTGATCTATGTACTGAAGTTAATTGTTTTAGTTAATTGGAATCAAAATTTAAGGATCAGTATAGGACAAGAAGCTTTAAAAAAGACAGAAAAGTTTGGATTTGGTGTGAAGAGGACTTCCCTACTAAAGAAGACCTCTAACTAATACTAAAACCTTGAGGAGAAGCACACTCCAGATACCACTAGGTCAACCTAAGTGGGTTTAGATTGGAAATTCTTGTTAAATAATTATACGATACATCATATATTTATCATTTATAAAAGTGTGTATGTTTTCGGGTGTATGATCGTATTTGACAACATGAAATGGTAAATTCTCAAATTTAAGTTTGACTTGGGATATTTAGGATTTGAGTTGTATGTAGTGCAAGCGTGAACTCTTAGAATGTGTTTGGACGAGGTAATATTATGAGAAAATTTAATGTTTGGAGGAAATTCAAATATATCTAGATGAATTCCATTGTTTGGATGATAATTTGGAGAATTTTCAAAATGATGGAAATTTATAAAGTATTTTTTTAAAGTTAAATTTAAAGAATTTCAAATGACACCGAAAAGCTAAGAATTTCAAATATCTTCATTCTTATAATTTATTAAATTTTTAATTTTGGTCCTCAAATTTTCCAGAATTTTAAAATTAACCCAATAAATTTCCAAAAATTGCAAATTGACCCATATTTTTTTGGAAATTACAAATTAACCCCTCAATTTTTTTGAAATTTTCACATCAACTCCTAATTTCAATTTTCAAATTTGGCCTAAAAAATTAAAATTTATTAAAGTTGTCCAAAAATGATAACAATGAAATTTTTTATTACTCCAGCCAAACAAAAATATTTAGAAATGAAGACAATGTAATTTAATAATTTGAATTGCTTATATTCTAAAATTTTTTAAAATTTTCTAATTACCTCATCCAAACACACTTGAATGAGGTGATGTTTTGAGGGAATTCAAATAATTTGAGGTGAATTCCATTGTTTGGATGATAATTTGAAGAATTTTCAAAATGATGAAAATTTAAGAAGTATTTTGTAGTTGGAATTCAACTCAATGATCTAAAATTTAAGAAGTATTTTCATAGTTGGACTGATCTAAATGATCTTATTCATTTACCTACAAGGGGTGCAACATTCACCTGAGACAATGGAAGATCTAACAAATGTCATACTAAAAGAAGATTAAACATATCAATAGCTTACCTAAAAGATGATTGATATATATGCTCATTTATTTCATGCTTTACCCAAACCAAAACTAGACCTGATCACTACCCTTTACTATTCGACTTTAAGACTAATATCCACACATTTGCTTCTTCTTTCAAGTTTTTAAAGATGTGGACTCTCCAGAAAGACCGCAAACAGCTCATCTCAAATTGTTGGAATGTTAATATTAGAGGAACTTGTTTTCTACTAACTTTGTTATGCATGATTTCTTGCTTGCGGAGGAAGTCATCCCAACCCTTATTGAAGATCATACTAACAATCTGCTCACTATGGTTTCTTCTAGTGAAGAAGAGATCAAGGTTGTAGTGTTTAGCTTGAATAGTGATGGATCCCCTGACCCTGATGGATTTGGTGCCTGCTTCTTTCATACCTATTGGGAGATTGTTCAAAAAGAGGTCATTGATGTTGTGCTTAAATTCTTTCATACTAGCTGGTTACTTCCAAACTACAATGCCAATTCTCTTATTTTGATTCCAATTTGGATATTGTTGAACAGTATAAACCCATAGCCCTTTCCAACTTTAAATTCAAAATCATTTCTAAGGTTCTTACTGAAGGACTTGCAAACATTTCACCTAACATCATATACGTGGTCACAGGGCTGGACCTTGGGGTGTGCAAGGAGCTCAACGGAATCGGACCTCCCCAAAGTATGTGTTTTGTTGTTATTAATGTAGTAGAATCAAATGTTTTGTAAAAAGAAAGAAAATGCATATGATCTTATGAACTCATCTTATTGTTATATAGAAAATATGCTTTGGTTGACTTGATGGTTTTTGGTCTTCTTGATGTTATCTTAATCTTAGTTTTTATTCATTTTTTTTAGCTTAGCCTACAAGTTTATTTCACAACACGCGTATAGGCATATGTATATGGTCGGCAGTGGTACTTACTTGGTAATTACAGTTAGTTCTAACAGTCTAATGAATATTTCTTTAAGAAATATTAGCAAGCAAAAAAATTCAAAATGTGAACCTGACGTGAATCGAACACGCAACCTTCTGATCTGGAGTCAGACGCGCTACCATTGCGCCACAGATCCACTTGTTATAACAATCTATACTCAACTAACATAATCTCCATTCTCTGGAAAAAATTACAAACCAAACAACTACGGCAACTAGAAATTTTACCTGCAGCTTCCGATGATCAATGTAATTGTTCTTGACTCTGATTTCCTCATATAAACAAATAACCTTTTTACAAAACCGGGGCGCTGGCGCCTGACAGTAGTGGTGTTGCGTCGCGGCGTCGACGTCGACGGAAGTTACCGAAGTGAAGCTCTCTCCGTTGTTCAACTGAAATTCTGTTTCAAATTTTATTCAATAAAAAAGAAAATTAATTAACTATCAACGTTTGTAATAAAAATATTATTTCAAAAAATTGTCACTTTTACTTTTTGACAAACTTTTTTATTTCTTTTTTCAATCAAACTTTCTAATTTATATTCCAAATACTAACATTGAAATATGTATTATCTTGATTGTCTTTCTGCTTTTTAATTACACTTAACTGTATATTTATTTTATGAAATCCAATCATAAATATTTTGGAATACAACACAATTAAATAAAAATTTAATTATTCATGTGAACTTATCCGAGTTAGTAGAAATAATGTATACAAATAGACTATGCACACGTTGACTTTGTGGTGACTGAAGCCAACTGTCATAACCTCCTTGGATCCAAGGGTCATGCATCACACTAAGTTGTTGTCCACTCCCGGTTGTCCACCTACAACAATATAAGAGGGACTGCCACAAATTCCATATACTTCGCCAAACAAAGCTTAGATGATATCTAAGTTTAGCATCCAAAAAAGAAAAATGGCGGAAGTACATGGACTTGAAAATTCTAGCAACCATTAGACAGAAAATTCCATCCCTACTTAGCTACCATATCAAGGTTAAAAGCTTTGAAGTTCCGAAACCCCATTCCACCAAACTGCTTAGGGAATGCCACTCATTTCCAAGCCAATGAGCCACCCATTTGATCCCTAGATCATTACCGTGACCTCCCCACCAAAACACATTAGTCATCTTCTCAATGTCATCTATAACGGAATTACACATATGTAAATACTCATAATACATGAAGGAATAACTTCGAGTACAAATTTGATCATAACTTCCTTACCCGCCTTCAATAACGCGCACCCCCTCCATGCATCAAAGGTAATCCTAAGTACTTGCATGTGCCCACAACAAACCGGGACACCAATAATACGCGCCAAGTCCTCTTGCGCTGCCCCACTCATAATACACACATTTTTAGGGTACACGCTATTAAAATTCGGAGTATCGATCACATCAACATATTAGAATGAGTCAACACGTTGAAATTATCACAATTGCAGTAGAAAAAGTTACTTGCCAGCGTTAAAAGTTAAAATTACTGGTGTACACACACTTCACCAATCACCACCAAAACAAAGCCCTACCTCGAAAAAAAACATCATGTGACATTCGCCGACACAACACACAGTCATGGATTTGGATTCACTGCATCTGGGTTGTTTGGATGGGCGGCTGCAAATCACGTTTTATTAGAAATTACAGCAAAAAACCACTAAGCTATAATTCTCAACTTCTTAAAATCACAGCAAATTTACATTGAATAGTATGTATATGTGATTTTGCTTCACCAAACGCCACTCGAAACCTGCACTCCATCAATAACAATTTATTCAATAGAACTTGAGTTTAATTTTTGGGTGAAACAATTCTTGACAACCTTCTCTTAAAAACCGGAGTATTAACACAAGAAAATGTAACTTTACTCAAATATATTATTCAATTGTTTAATCCAAATGATTATAAATTAAATTAACTTTAATTAAAAGCAATTTAGCCAAAGAGTAGTGATATTTGTACATCCAATTGATGACAACTTTGGTGACAATCTTGTTTTTCTCTCTTCTTATTGGTCAAAAACAATGGAGAGAGAAAAATTAAGAGAGATAATAAGAATGTCATGTGAGTATGAGAGAGAAAATTGTGTAAAAATTATCAAAAAATAGTTGTACAAATATCATTTATGTTAGCCAAAATCAGTTTTGATCACCGTTTATGAAATAAAAACATTGTGTTTGTTGTAGGACACCTCCATCCATGAACATAAATAATAATATTATTTTGATTGAATTCAGCAAAATTAATTAAAAAATACAAGTAGAATTGGGGTGAAACCGTAATTTTGTGAGTGTTAAAAACCCTTTCGCCGAGTCATCTTCTTCATAGAAACAAACAGAGAAGAAATAGAGACATTCATCAATAACGATTTGGGTTGGTTACTATACTCTCACTCATGTTGATAACGCTATTTCTTCATTCAACAGTTTTTCCATCGAATTTGAATCTCGATTCTGATTAACACTACCTAACCAGAAGCAATGTTGAAGAAAGCTTTCGGAACCCCTCGCTTTTTCGGGTTCCGCCGCAACCACAACAATTCTCTCACAACCTCTTCCGTTAGTTCCGACCAACGAGGTATTCGTTTCTGCATCTGGGTAGCTCTCAAATTTGAGAATCTTAGCTACGAACCTTATTGCTTGGTTAACCGTATCCTTTTCCATAGAAATTGGTATTCCATTTACTGGGAAGCTCTTGAGCTTCTCAAGAAAAATGGTGTTTTAGTAACTTCAGATTCCGTTAGAGCTTTGGTTAGATCTTATTCTCATATGGGTTATACCGAAAAAGCTATAGAATCATTCAGTAGAATGCGTGAATTTGGTATTGAACCTGATGCTCATATGTATAACACAATTTTGAGAGATGTGTTGAATGAAAAGTTACTTGAGCTTGCTCTTGCATTGTATACTACCATGCTTAAATCCAATGTTGAGCCTAATTTTTATACTTATAATATGTTGATTGATGGCTTTTGTAAAAGGGGTGAAGTTAAGGGTGCACAGGAGATGCTCGATGAAATGAAGAGAGTTGGTATTGTTCCTTGTGTCCTATCGACGACTTCGATTCTTTATGGGTGTTGTCAGGCGAATAATGTGGATGAGGCGCATAAGTTGTTTAATGATATGAAAGAAACAAGCTACCCGCCGGATATGATTTCTTGTAATGTTGTTCTTAATGGGTTTTGCAAGATGGGGAGGCTAGAGGAAGCACTTTCTTTTGTATGGATGATAAAGAACGATGGTTTCTCCCTTAATCGAAATAGCTATTCTTCTCTTATTAATGCATTTTTTAAGGCAAGGAGATATAGGGAAGCACATGCGTGGTATACAAAGATGTTTAAGCAGGGGATTGTGCCTGATGTTGTTTTGTACGCTATTATGATACGTGGTTTGTCGAAGGAGGGCAGGGTTGGTGAAGCTGCTAAGATGTTAGAGGAGATGACTCAGATAGGTTTAACTCCTGATGCTTATTGCTACAATGCTGTAATTCAAGGTTTATGTGATGTAGGTCTTTTGAATCGAGCACAGTCTCTTCGTCTTGAAATTTCCGAGCACAATGTTTGCACGCACACAATTCTCATATGTGAAATGTGTAAGCGAGGAATGGTTGCTGAGGCACAAGAATTATTTAATCAAATGGAGAAGCTTGGATGTGAACCTTCGGTTGTGACCTTCAATACGCTTATAAATGGACTGTGCAAAGCTAATAATCTTGAGAAAGCAAAAAATTTATTTTGCAAGTTGGAGGTCGGGAGAAGACATTCGTTACACCTCAGTCTTTCTCAGGGTTCTGGTCAGGTTTCTGATAGTGCCAGGCTCCTGAAAAAGGCGAAGGAAATGTGTGAGGCGGGACAAATTTTGAGGGCTTACAAGTTAATCACTGATCTTGCTGGCGAGGTTAAGCCTGACATCATTACATACAACATTCTACTCAATGCCCTTTGCATGGATCGTGAAGTTAACGCTGCTTATAATTTTTTTGAGTTCCTGCAAAAGAAGGGTTATCCCTCACCCGATAATGTTACGTATGGGACAATTATCAAAGGGCTGTTCATGGTTGACAGAGAAGATGAGGCATTTAAGGTTTTTCAACGTATGCAGAAGACTGGCTCTGAACCTACCCTTTCAGTTTATAGAACACTTATGACTTGTTTGTGTAGAAAGAGCAAGGTCTCACGTGCATTCACTCTTTATTTCGAACATTTGAAGAGCCTTCCTAGTCGGGACAACGACTCAATCAGTGCTCTAGAAAAATATTTATTCGGAGAAAAATTGGAACAAGTGATTCGAGGTTTACTTGAACTGGACTTCAAGGCCAGAGATTTTAAATTAGCTCCATATACAATTCTACTTATTGGGTTCTGTCAAGCAGGAAAAGTATCTGAAGCATTAATTATATTATCTGTTCTTGATGAGTTCAATATCAAAATCAACGCTACAAGTTGTGTACATTTGATCAGAGGCCTTTGTAAGGAACAAAGGCTACATGACGCAGTAAAAATATTTCTTTACAGTCTTGAGAAGGGTTTCATGTTGAAGCCAATGATTTGTAATCACCTCCTCACGTGTCTTCTTTATTCCCGAGATTATAAGGAGTGTGTTGTTGATCTTATTGGTAGGATGGAATCTTTTGGATACCGTTTAAATTCAGAAGAATTTGCAACGACATTGGCACTTTTACAACACCACCAAAAAGGAAAGAAAAGAAAAATAACCATCAGAAAAGATTAAATTACACTGATTGATTTAGATGAATGAGTTTCTTTATGTGGCTCTTCAGTGAATATCGCCAGTTACGAAAATGGTCGTGAATCAAGAGACCACTACACTTGAACCAAAGGTGCCCTTTATCCCTTCTGTATATGTTTTTTCTTGAAGCAGTCCTTATGTGTATGTTAAATTTCAAATAATGTGTTTCCAGAGTTGTTATAGAATAGTACAAGGATCAATTGAGAGGTATATCCTTGCATGCTTCCTTTTAGAATTTTACTTTAAACCAAGAAATCGCATGTCTATAACTAATTTGGAATCTAAACACTTAAAATATTTCGGAATTTTCTTTATTGCCTTAGGATTTTAAAGAGTGATTATCGGAGTTTTTTGTACAAAGAAACTGGCACATCCAATATCACTTGGATTTTTGGTCTCTTTGACATGAGATACCCACAAAGTTTCTTTCTTTCTTAAGCCTGCATTCGGTTATTTGCATGCGTTCCTATGTGTGGAAATGTATGGACATGTCTCTTGGTGATTACGGAGAAATTATCGTTTGGGCTTTCTGCTCCAATGGAAAAGAAAAGATGCACTATTTTTTTTTTGTGGGATCATTTTCTATTAAATTCATTAATGTTTAAAATGTTCCTATGATGTTGGAACATTGTTGATGCCATTATTCTTTACAACTTCCCTAACTTCTTGCAGGGCTGATGTCGTCAAGCCAATTTTTTTGCTCTATTGTCCCTCATCCTGTAGACCTTTGATTTGAGGTGTTTTAGGGGTGTTTCAGTTTGTTGTATGCTTCAGTATATTTCTTTGTATACACCTCAGAGACTCAAGCAAATATCGGCAAAGAAGATTCGAAGACTGCTATTTCCCATGTACACATTAATTGTGGAGATATCTCATATATAATATACTTGTAGGTAAGAGTATCTTCCTTTAAGGTAGTCACTGTTTGATTCTGAACGCACAATTGCCCTTGCTAATTGTATATTTGACGGGGTTTCTATTTGATGCCACACCCTTTTGTCATTGAAACATGCAAGGATCAAAACTTCGTAAAGTTTAAACATTATTGATGCTTATTTTGTTTTGCACCTAGAATTTAGGCCAGCCAAGTGATTTAGCTCACGTAATTAGAGGTCTCATTCAACGCATAAGCAAAAATAATACACATGTACACATAAAAAATAAAAAATACACATGTATACATTTTCTTTTTAGCTATATCTATCTTTAGCATGAATCACCAATGTTAGTTTGCTGAAATTGTAGTGATTGATCGATGAAATTGTCAAAATTCTAAAGTAGTAGTTGAAACTTAGAATCCTCAATCACAGTAGTCTGTCTATTTGAGACAATTTTTAATACAAAATTTGTTGATCTAAAAGAGCTAATAAGGTAATAGGAAAAGTGTCATATTTGAATTACATATTTGAGCTAAGGTAACATGGTTTCCACGATATCTATGGCCTTGATCTAGTAATGTTGGGGAAGCAAGTTTGGAAATTGTTAACCAACCCAAATCTATAGTTTCTAGAGTCTTCGAAGTAAAATATTTTTCACATTGGAACTTCTTGGTGTGGTTATTGGCCACAATCCAAGTTATATTTGGTGTAGTGTCTAGACTTTACGGATGGTTTTAGAAGAAGGACATCACTGGAAAATAGGTGATGGTTCGTCAATTAATATTTGGACCGATCATTGGCTTAGTGGTATGTACATCCCATGTGTACAAACACCTTATCTTTTTTCACTATATCACAAATAGTTGATAACTTGATAGATAAGAGTACAAGATCTTGGATTGGTACATAAGCAAATATACTTTTGGAGGTTCTGATGTGAGTGCAATTTTGAAGATTACTTTGTTGAGATTGAATAAACCTGATGAGAGGATATGGATATTTGATGGTAGAGGAACTAATGCAGTTAAAAATGCTTACATAGTTTGTGCAGAACACTTGGTCAATATAAAGGAGCTTAAAATTCAAGGAGAAATTTTTTATGTGGAGATTTGGGAGTAATTGTCTCCCAAACTGAGCAAACTTGCAGACTAGAGGGGTTGTAACATGCCCCACAGTCCGTGTCTGTTGTGAGTAAGCAACATAGAATTCTTGATACTTGTACCTTGAATGTACTGAGTCAGCAAAATGTGTCTCTTTAGCCAATATTGAATATGCTAATACCCGGTTGAGAGATTTGATGATTTTTCTGTGTGCAGGTTTCACATCATATGATTGATAGTCATATGTCCATCAATTTCCAGACACTAAATGGGATGAAACCCCATGACAAAGTTTTTGCGCTTATGGCTACATATACTCATCTTTTGCATGATCTAAGTAGTTCTTCCACAACACCATCTGTCAGATCTACTCCAAACAAAGATGATGGACAACAAGAAAAACCAGATTGTCAAGTGAAAAGATGTCAGCAACAACCTCACCTAATTATTGACGTCCTCCATGTGGTACGAAAGGACGACATATAGATAGATAGACACTGATTATTTTAAACAACTATTTGCAACTTTTTCTATAATTTTTCATTAATCATTAATATTATTAGTTTTTTTTATTTATTTTTAACCTTTTACAAAATTTTAAAATCTAAAATAAAAACACTAACAAAACCTCACCATTTGGTTTGGTAAAGGGCACACAATAGCTTTTAACTCATCCTCTCCGTTCCAAATGGTGTGATCGGGGGGTGACTTTGAGCATGGACGGCGACTCAGGGCACCTTTTTTTTTTGGCATCAAATTTATTATTTTTACTTCTTAGTTAGTATTATGTACATTTTTATTTTAAACAATTATTTAATTTAATTATTGTTAGAGGGTGTCTAACTGGAAATTAAGATGTTTAACAAGTAGAAATCTTCAACTTTTGGGACCAACGATTTAATTTAATTTTGTTTAATGATTTTGACCTTTTTTTTTAAAGTTAGACTAACCCACCAAAACTGACCATATAAAAAGATTCAAACTCAAAAATTTGAGTAGAACATTATAAGGTTTTAAGACGTCAACACCACCAAAGGCAACTAAAGAATTTAACATATCATATTACAAGGTTCTAAGTCGCCAACACCACCAACGGCAACTCAAACGAGTTATTTTTTTTATTTTTTTTAAATAAACCAAATAGTATAGGTAAAAAAAAACATAACATTTTTTATTTAATTGCAATTTTGACCCTCTATGTATCACAATCTTGCGATTTCGACCTCATATAAAAAATAATACCAAATTAGCCCCCTAAGTTTACCTCATTTTGCACTTTTGGCCTTCAAACCAATTTTGACCAAGTTAATATATGCGTGACACCCACATCACTTAAAGTGAGGAGCCACGTGTGATACTTAAGGGGCCAAAATCGTAAGATTGTGATACTTAAGGGTACAAAACTGCAATTAAATCTAATAAATAAATTGATTTGGGTGCCACGTATGCATTTACCCAATCAAAATTAGTCGGGGGCCAAAAGTACAAAAGGGAGTAAACTTAGGGGACTGATTTGTTATTGTTTTTTTATAGAGGGCCAAAATCACAAGATTGTGATACATAGAGGACCAAAACTAGAATTAAGCTCATTTTTTCAAAACTGCAATTAAGCCCCTTTTTTTAAAATATATATAAAAAGACCTTATATTTATTTTTGTTTCACACGGAAACAGGAAATTTATTTATTTTCACACGGAAACAAGAAATAAAGCTTAAATTTGAAGCAGAGTAGTTTAGCGTAAATTTAAAGCAGATTAACGAGAGCTTAAAATTTAAAGCAGTTAAATACTATATATTCAGCAGTGACCGAAAATATTCCAACGTTCTTCGTCCTCCTTCATCACTCTCACTCTCACTCTCATAATCACACTCTCGCGCAATTCGGTTCATATAATTTACCAGGTACTGTTACTCCCATTTGGGTCTTCAATTTCGTTTTTTTTTTTTCTTCACTTTTATAATTTTTGGTTGCTGCTGATATCGTTTTAATTTTATTTTTTTTACTAGTGCAAAAATGTCACAAGATGTTGTTTATCAACGCCCTTTGTTTGGTGGAAAAATATCAAGCACGTTCCCCAACAGGTTCCAGGTAAAACATCATTGTCTTTTATGTTGAAAAAGGTTTTTTTTGGCTATGTAGTAGCACCGACACTTCTGATCAAACGTGTCTGACCTATGAAGCATGGACACATACGCTACACTTACACAGACAAGTTGACACTGATATTTGAGAAAATGACATGATTTAATGTAATTATGTGTGTCGGTGTCGGACACTGATGCACCTTTGTGACAAGAAGTGTCAGTGCTATGGAGTGTTTGAGACACTATACACTGACATAGCATTGTCAGACGTGGTTAGATTCAATTGTTCTTATTTACTCAAATTAGTATGAGTGTCTATGTGACGGTGTCCTGTTGGTGTTGGTGCTTCATAGAATTTTGTTGATAGATTTCGGTGTTATTTGGTTGGTTTCATAGAATTTTGTTGGTCGTTTTTCTTGAAACACTATTTTTGAAATTTTGTTTGTGTAGCACCACTTCCGAGTGAAGGTGTTTATAATTTCCAACATGTATTGTGTCCGATACTTTTGTTGATTTTTTTTTTTTTTGTTCTTTGCACAAACTCTTGGAGGACACTTTAATTTTTAGTTTTCTTGAAGTTAAGGTTCTTGTCATTTCTTGTAGGATGTCAGTGATATACGACAAGTTCCTGATCATCAGGTTTGTTGGGCATTCTCTTTGAATTTGGATATATTGTATTGTTGTGTTTGATCTTGTTTACGAAGTTAATTTTTGTGTGTTGGTTATTTATATAGGAGGTGTTTGCGGATCCTAGCCGTGATGAAAGCTTGATTGTTGAGCTTTTAGAGTTTAAGCCTGATATTGCTGACGATGGAAGTGCTGCATGGTTTCTTCAAGACCTTGCTAGGGAGCAGGATGCAGAAGGAACTGTGGTATGTTATTGTTTCAATTTCAATTTGGTTTCTTCAAATTATTACAATGAAATTTGACTTTGTAATTGGTATAGAAACTGGATTATGTTGTGTTTGTTTATCATATGTGGCGGCAATGAATGATTAGGGAATGTGTGGCTGATACAATGAGTAAAGGCGTGTTTTTTGAACTATTGGGCCACTAATGAATGAATTGTACTGACGGGTTTTTTGTTGGTTTGGTTCAGTTGAAGTGTGCTTTCATTTTTACTCTATTTGATTCATCAAATCGTCGTAGGAAATTAGTGAAGGGATGCCTGCCGTAGAAGGCAATGGCATGGTTGTATGGCGGATTTTTGGCATTCTGCCATCCACCATGGTCAACACTGTTTGTATTTATATCTAGAGATTTAACTGTCAGCAATTTTTGGTAGACTCCATTTCGTCTTTCAGTTCACTACAATATTGCATGTAAAGTTTGCCCCTTTTTTTGATGAACCAACTATTTCAAATACTCAAGTTGTTAAGTGAAGATACATTCATGTAACAGTCCTGAGGCTTGAAACTTAGAGACTTAGACTATGCATAGATCCCATATACCTTTTGCGGATATTTAACATCTTGTACTAGAAGAATACAGACTGTGATATAAGAAAGCTCTAATACCATGTCATGAACCAAATTATTTCAAAAGTTCTCGCAGCTATGATATAAGTATTATGTCTATGATACTTCTGATGCTTGAATTATTTGACACAACGTAGCTAAAAAACTACGATTTCTCAATGTGTGCATGCATTCGCATATGTATTGCATCTCAATACAAAGGGACAATACTTTCTATAAGAGAGGATAAATTTCCTTCTGCTCAGTTCCTTTGCTGTTCCATGATCATCTATGCCCTTTAAATTATTTCAGGTTATTGAGCAATCAGGAGTTCTTGAAGCACCTGGTTTGATGTATAATAATATACCGGCTGTTGTAACAACTGCAGTAGGCCAAATGGTAAAGTTTTTATACTCTTTGACTTTTATAAGATGTGACTGCATCATTTTGTAGATGAGTAATCTCAGGACTAATGTGCATACATTTTTCTTATACTTCTTTGGATTGCCAATTAGATATTGAAATCCACTTGCATGCCTTTTTGTCCATCATGTTTAGCATTGGCAAATTGATGATTTTTAGAACTTCTGTTTCACTAAATGTTTGCATTGATGCTTTCTATAGTCTAAGTAATGCCGTGATTCTCTAATCCTTTTTAAGGCTTCCCATTTTTCTATTACAAACTACAAGCCAACTTTCAATTAGTCTGTTCTTAGTCCAGTGAGTTTGTGCCTAAGCTATGAATTCTTGTCTTGTGAACATAAAATACTTTTGAATTTTGTGACTTCGAGAAACCAGAAACTGGCATTTTATAGTGGTTTACTTTAGAACTGTCATTTGGATTATTTAGATTTTCAATCAGTTATTCTTCTTGAAGCTGCTCAAACAGAAAAACAACTACGTGTTTACTTCTACTGTAGGTCTGTTGAGTGTTGACCTAACAACGGGTTTGTTGTGCTAGTTAACTGCTATGTTCTTTGGCAGTTTGTGTTTCAGATGTTATTCTTTTTACCCTTCACTAACTCTGTTTCTATCAAATATTGCCAGGCGATTTCTAAGGGACGACAAGGACGGGAAGCACAAAATATTGTGAAAGTATGTTCTGTTTTGCTGGGCATTTTTTGAAATTTTGCATTTGCTAATTTGTCATTTTTTTTTCTTCATAATAATTAGTTGGTCTTGTGAATTTGTCATTGTTTCCTTTAATCAGGTTTATTTGGCTAATTTGCGTGTTAAAGGAGTTGACACTGATGTACTAATCACTGCATATGAGCCCATTGTTATCAAGTAAGTTTCTGAAATATCTTTTTCTTGACATAAGACCTTTGGATAAATGTCTTATAATTTGGCTGTTTAAACTGTTTACTCATTGGGTGAGTTGAGTTGAATTTTATACGGGCATTTCATTTGATTCAGACTCCATTTTTTTTATAAAATCTGATCTTTTGTGTACACGTTAAATTTGATAGTTTCAAGGGTGTGTCTGAATCAAGAGTTTAATTGAAAGTTTATTCAATAAACTATTCTAGTCAGCTTAATTAAACATCTATCCATGTACTATTCTGGCGTGTCTATAATTAGTCTGTGTTTTGATAAACTGACAACAGTTGTATAATCATGTTTTAATTTAGTTTTTTCAGTTTATTCAAATCTTAATACAAGAGCATGCTATGATGAGTTTAAATCAATTTTAAATAAGCTTTTCTAAACCTTCTCTAAACCGAACAACGTTAGAGCTTTGCATTAGAGGTAAATCAGAAAAAAGAAACGAAATGTTGGCTGCATTACATAATTGGGCCGACTTTGTGGAAGCTAGGTTACAAGTCATTTAAGCATGTGTTTGGTTGATCGGTGGGTAATCGCCATCGTGAATTTTGATCTCTCACTGAATTTTAGAAGCTCCAATATGTAGTTTGTTGTCGACCATGATTTTCCATTGTGATTCTGGTGTTTTCCAAAACACACACTAATTCGATTTTATTTTATGATTGCAGCCCTTTTAGCGAAAGTGCGGACACAGTTGGTGCGGGCATGGCTGTGCCTGCGTCACAAGCTGGATGTATGTCAATGGACGAGGTCTTTAAACTTGCTGCTACAAGCTTCAAGGTTTATGATTGGAGTCTTTTTGATGCATCAAGACCCTAAGTGTGTGTGCTAAGCAATGTTAAAGTATATGGAGTTGGGAAATTTTAGAATTATCATCATTTGGGTGAAATTTTGAACATAGGTGCCATTCCCATTTTCTGTTTTGGTCTTCCTCATGGAATTTTCTTTGGACAGAACTTTTTGTTTTCTTCTTCGTATTTATTAGTCGGTAGGATTGTCAGCGAGAATTATCATCATTTGGGTGAAATTTTGAACATAGGTGCCATTCCCATTTTCTGTTTTGGTCTTCCTCATGGAATTTTCTTTGGGCAGAACTTTTTGTTTTCTTCTTCGTATTTATTAGTCGGTAGGATTGTCAGCGAGAATATGTTCAATTATTTAGAAAAATTGGTAAAATTTTTCCTTTGAGGAGATGCAGGATTAGAGTTTGTTCTAAGTCTCTTAGACATGGTATGGTTCATGCATTATTGAGTTATTGGAAATATATACATTTTGCAGTCAATTTTTATTGAAATCTTTGTCGTAAAAATATCAAAATCACGTGATTTTACTATCGTGATCATGAACAGACTCGGTTGGATTGAGTTTGCCGCTCATGAAGGAAAAAATTATAGTTTTTCAATAAAAAATCATTAACTAAATGAGATACTTCCAATACTTTTAACTTCAAAAATACGAAAGTGGATTCATCAACAAAAGCACGCAGCCGAGCCGTGCATTCAGGACAATCGGATGGTTTCTGATGTCCGACTGCATGAATGCGAGTTCCTGTTGACCGCAAGAACCCAGATCTAAGACTTCAAATATATCTAAAAAACACAACCAACTACAACAAATTTATAACCAGTCAATAATCAAGTTAAAATAGTAATAAAAGTGGACATATTTTTTACACAATGGAGTGTCTCTATGGGATGTAGACATTTTGTTTTAGTGCAATTAGTCATTTTAGTCATTGAATAGGTAAAGAATAGATACAATAGTTTTTCAATGTACCAGTTTTAAAATAGTTCATGATTATGTATTCCGTTAGTCAAGATAATCTCTTTTTTTATATGATTGAAATGACAGTAAATAAATACTTGTAAGGACCAGTACGATAACAAGTAAGTACATTGAGAGACCAATATGACAAAATTAACGGAACATTTTAACGTAATGAACGATTTTGACTAACAATAGTGCATAGTTAAAGACTATTTTAAAATTTTGATGTATGGTATATATTGTAGCTATTTGTTACATATTTAAGGACCAAAATATCTATTTGCCCTTTGTTTTACGCAAAGTTGGTCTTGGATCTGGAGAAGATTCGGCAACTTTTTTTTCCACCTTTTAATGATTTTTAAAAATCACTTTTTGTCTGTGAAAAAAATTATGTTTTATCTAAATGTGATTTTTAAGAGAATTATCAGGAGTTAAGATAGTTCTCAAATCTAAAAAAAAAAAAATTAGTTCTCAAAAAAATTTAAAAAATTAATCCATACATTATGGGATTGGATTAATGGATCCAAATGTTGAACCTGCTATCCGAAGCAATTATAACCGAATTTACACGGGTTGGAATTTTTTAAGAAAATGTATACTTTACGATCATTTTAATAGTAGTCAAGGTCGACAACAATTATGAAATATTTTGTGCAAAATAAAAATAAAAATGCAATATAGCAAGATTAAGGTAAAGATAGTTTATGTTTGCAAGATCACAACGCAAGGGTCCATAGCTCAGTGGTAGAGCATTTGACTGCAGATCAAGAGGTCACCGGTTCGAACCCGGTTGGGCCCTTTTTATTGTTAATTTTTACATTATTTTTTATAAACACGGGATACATATTGATAAAAATTAAGACAAAATTTGATTGCAATTTCTTTGATGCTATTTTTTTCCAAGTCCAAAGGTATGTACAAACTATTTAGTTTTTGCCAAACTAATTTGACAAATCAAATTAAATATAGTAAATTAAATGCAAAAATTAATATTTTTTTCACTCTTAAATACATGTCGGAGTCAATCACTGCACACATAATACATAATTTTAACTATTAATATATTTAATTAGCTATCATTAAGAATTTGATATTTTGAAAATATTTTATAAGACAAATCAAACATCTTATATACTAACATTTGTATTTATATATTAGTTAAAAAAATATGGTTAAAGTAAAATTACGACATGTATTTATGAACCGAAGAAACATTGTATAATTGATAAACAACCTAGACAACACCTACAAAATAATACCTAAATTTTGTCCACGAATGTATAAGTTTAACCTCTCCAAAAACACTACGACGATTGCTTTTTCTACCCTATAACTTTCTCACATGTCCTTTTTTTGCTTCACAAAATAGATTGTGTTCGGTGGTGTTACATCAAAGGTTTGAACAGTTTGTGATATGTTTAATGTTGTTTTTGGTCGATTTATGCATGGTAAATGTTTCCTTTGATTGTAGTTACGGTCTATGATAAGTTTATGGCTATAAATAATTTTGCATGCTTCAACATATTTATTCCTTCCTTCTCATTTATTCTTACATTTTATTTCTCATTTTTTTTAGTTAGGGGTGTTTTATGATATCATGGTCACTGCTGACCGCTCATACAATCCTTAAAATTGCAAAGCAATTTTTTAGCGGGGATCGTACGGTGATCAGGAGAAACCTTTGACATCGATCACAACACTTATTTTTTTGTTTTTGCTAAAATTCAAATTTCAGAATCTGAAAATCCCTCCAATTTGATTCAGATTTCATATCCTGAATAAATAGTATTTTGATAAAAAAAAAAAATAGGACGTGCGGGAGGATTATGAAACGGAAAAAAAATAAGAAAATTGTTCTTCTCCCAACAAAAAACGTTCGCTCTCATACAAACTGACCAAAATACCTCCACGTGAGTTAACTCGCGTTCGGTAAGCTAAAGTATAACCTACATGAATTAACTCACGTTGAGGTTATAACCTACATGAGTTAACTCACGCTGGATTATAACCTACGTGAGTTAACTCATGTGAGCGTGAGTTAACTCATGTGGGATGTACCAATATAGCGAATGTAACTTAAATCACGTTGAATTTAACACCTGCGTGACTTAACTACTTGGGAGATATTTTCGTGAGTTTGTATAGAAATGAGCGTTTTTTTGTTAGGAGAACAACAATTTTCAAATAATAATAATCAAACACTAAACCCATAAATCCCAATTGGAACCCAGCATGTTTTCTGCCATCATTTTCCCTGCAAGCTCTACCTTTATTAGGCATACAGTGAGAGTTGGAAGTCCATTTCATATGTACTGAGGTTTTAATTAAGCAATTTCACAACTGATCATGATGTAAAATTGTAAGTTAGGAAGTGTGACAATTCAATTCCATTAGAGGTGGCACTCTTAGGACTTCAAAAGTTACGACTATGATATTTTGGATGAGTCAATCACGTGTCATTGAGGTAGTTTGAAAATAATGTATCATATTGGCCGACATAAATAATAATAATATAATAAATACATGGATTTTCATAAGATTGCAGTCTTCTTATGCCAGATGGTTTCACACATTGTGAATGGAAAAAAGAATACCCCTGAAAATTATAGGTGAGCAATCAACTTCAAATCATTTTCAAATCTCTCAAGATCAGCTTCTACTACACTGACAAAAGTTTAAGTACTATGTTAGTGCAGAAATCAAGACTAAATTTCCATGAAATTCTATATCAAGAATTTTAAGAAAGTTTTTTCGTTAAAGAATATAAATATAGAATTTTAAGAGAAGTTGGAAAGAAAGAAGTAGATTTGACGGAGTGTGGGAAGAGAGAAACAAATAAAAAATAGAGTATATTTGATGTGTTATTTAGTTGTGTTTTTATATCTTTAATATGTTGTATTTTGGATATTTTAAAATTTGAAAAAGAATTTTTTAATACCGAAGCTACTACTGAGTTGAGTAACAACCATGTCGTTTTCTTTAAAATGTTTTGTAGCATTGTTTAAATTTTTTGCAAGCAAGTTATCAACCACGTCGTCTCTAAAATAAAACAGCTCAACTACAACTATCTTGAAGTCCTACCGCACTGCAGGGTCCATTCTAAAATCACACCTCTAATATGGTATAAAGATCACTCGATTATGGTACTATGACCACTCTATTATAGTATTGCGACAAGAGGAATGCTAACAACATACATTTTAACACACACTTTTCAACACACACTCTTTGATTGATTAAAATTCACATGGGTGGTGGGTTCCATGTGAATTTTAACAAATCAAATAAAGTGTGTGTTAAAATGTGTGTCGCTAGCATTTCTTATTGCGACAACTCAAATATGGTGTTACCACCATTCTTGTTGGTCTATATGATGGTAACGTAACAAATCTAGACGGGGAGTGAATAGATTTCCTAAAAAAAATATAGACGGTTTTTGAAAAACTTTTTTGCAGATGCGTTTGTCTTTTTGAACAATAAAATAATAAAACAGTTGAGGGTTAAGAGATTTGCAATTTTTTTCTGTTTGCAACATAATAGGTTATCTGTTTTGGTTGCAAAAATGTTAGCAGCGGTTAGGATTCTTATAATCCCCCAATTCATTTGTTGGAATTAAATAACAGCCAAGTCGCGTTCAGTTATTCTAAGTAGATTATCTAAGTGATGAGTCCGTCGGGACGTGATAACCTAATCGATTTGTCAAGTTGCACCTGCTGATCGTACGGTGATCCTTATGTGCAGGGTCTTACTCTCTCAGTTGATTTCGGTCTATCCCTCCGCCTGTTGAGTTGTGTAACGCCCTACTTCTATTAAAGCAATTAAACATGCGAATAATACATTTATTCAAGAAATAGAGTCTACGCCACATTCAAAATTCAAAACGGATAAACATGTATATAAACCTCAACAGTCGCAGCAGAATATAAACTAGAGTAAATTCAAATATACATGTTATGAATAAATAAATTACATCAACATAGATGCATCTCAAAAATCCCAACAAACGGGTAATCTCCAAACATAACAAAATCCAAAATAAACTAATCTAGACCGACACAACGAAGCCTAGATCAGAGCCGACTAATTCTAAACACCGATATCGGAGAAAGCTCCCGATATCCACCAAGCACAAGAACTCACCAAGCAACTAAACCTGCACAACGTCTACCCATCCATACAGATAGGCAGGCGGTCCATAACAGATCCAATGGGGGTAAGTATTACATTATCATAATCCAAATAACAGTTAACATGAATATTTCAATTTAAACATCATGCATTTGATCAATAAAAATACTCACATCAATACTTACATCAAACCCCAATAGCTCACATCAATAATCACCAATCACATATGTCATGAACAAATATCAATTCACAGTTATTCATACACAATCACCAATCATATATACTTCATGAACAATCACAAATCATAAGCCATGAACAATCATTATCATATTTCATGAACAATCACCAATCACATATATCAATAAGACTCATGCCATGATATGCACCTATCGACACATATATGCATGTGGTACCAAATCTCCAAAAAGGGTCGTCACCCAAATCCAGATCTCAAAAGATCTCTGCCAGGCCGAAGCCCTATAACGAATAAAACATCGTATCCAGATCTCAAAAGATCTCTGCCATGCTGAAGCCCTAAAACTAGACCTCAAAAGATCTCTGCTAGGCCGGAGCCCAATAATGAATAAAACATCATTTCATCTCGACTATGATGCATGGACATGTATAAGGACTCGATAATGCGACAACAATCCACAATTTCAACCTCAATATATAGGACGACACCCAATTATATTGATTATCTCCACAACATTTGCATTATCAAGAAAACATGCTTATACACAATTAAATCATAGTATTCACCATCACACTCCAACATGATTATCAATAATCAACAACATCATTCAACATTAACTATATCATATAGTTTCACCATTCCAAACAATTCTCATATTCCAAATAAGAGAACATACAACATCTCATGACAAATATCATATTCAACATCTACGATTCATCATACATCAACATGATTATCAATAATCAACAATGTCATTCAACATCAACTATCACATATAGTTTCACCAATACAAGCATTTCTTACATCCTAAGTAAGATAGCATACTCATCTCATGATAAACATCATATTCAATACAATCATTCATTCATACAACTTCACTTAGTCATATAAGAATGGTCACAATAACTCACAAGACAATTGGCTCAAGAAACACTTCCGACAAAAATCCAAATCATGTGGCAAACGGCCAACATTGATAATTTTCAAAGCTAGGCAACTTATTCAAGTTTAAAATCCTACAATTCAATCTTAATTAATCATATAAATATGAGCATAGGCCACTTACGAACTATCAATCATTAGTTCAAAGATTAGCCTAAGTTCGTATGAGAAAATCCCAAGTTCACATTTTTCACATTCCCACCCGAAATCCAAGTTTAACATGATTAAGACATTGTACCAACTTTACAAGCATTGCCTAAGCCCATATGAACTGTAGACCAAGCTTGCAACCCTTTTGTTCACAAAAATTCCAAGTTTCGACAATTTCCGAAAAACCGAAAACGATACAAACTCAAGTTTCAAACCATTTGGAAAATTAAAGTTTCAACAAAGCCAAATGTATTCCAGTAGAAAAGTAGGTGAAAACAGCAAAATAACACTTCAAAACGATCGCCTAGGACCCTCACACGACCACCCCCAAGCACCCGGACACGGAGCAACAAGCATGTTGCCCTGTCTGAAGCGCCTAGCGCTAGCAGTAGGGCGCCCAGCGCTGGCTCCCTGACTTGTGGGCGCCTAGCGCCCTTGTTCAGGCGCAGCGCTCCGTAAACGCGCGTTTTCGCGTGTTTCGGCCGCGGGTTTTCGCCAATTTCGACCAAAAATCGAATGTTTAAAGTCCTCAATCATCAAAAGTGATCCGAGGCATAACCCGAGGCTCTAACACATCAAACTCGCTCGTTTCGTGGCATTTGTACAAGTTATGAAATTGTTAAAATGATTTTTCTCAAAACAATAAGTCTTCAATAACAACAACAATTCATTTCTTCCAATTCAACACAATTCACAACAACATCTCAACATAATTCATACCCAAGTCATGTAATGAGATTATCATCAACAATTAACCACAACCACAACTTATGATCATGCATTCCATCATGTTTCAACAACAACATGTCATAATTCACCAATTTCACCAAAACACCAACAACAATTCAAATTCTCATCATCAATTCATGAATATGCGTACCCAAGCAATGATTCATTCACAATAACATCAGTTAACAATAACAACATCAATGGAATATGAATTACATCTTATTTCAATCAAAACATATCAAATTTCATCAATTAAGTATAATTTCATTACTTAACATTTATACATACTTTGAAACATGTAATTTCACCCACAAACATACCATAATCATCAATTCATGCACAAGAAAATAGCATCACAGCAAGAGCACGAATTTATCAACAATTGTTCATCAACCCATTTTCATACAACATGAGAAAATACAAAATTTGTACATGATTATGATAATAACTAACCCCCTTACCTTTGAAGATGATTAACTCAAACTCTTGCTTCAATTCAGCTCCTAGCTTACCCCAATTGATTCCTCAAGCTATTCCCTTCAAATCCTTGTTCTTCTCTTCACCTCTTTCTCTCTCTACCTCTCTCTCTCTAGGAAAATATTTTGTGAAGTGAATGAATGATATTTTCTATGAGAACCCTAATGTTATCTCCCTTAATGGGCTCAATTCTAAATTCTAATGGGCCTAACCCATTCTAACATAACTCTAAAAAGTTTCTATACACTCAACGGTAATTACTAACAACGGTAAAATATAACCAACGGTCACTAACGGTAAAAACTAATCACTACACTAGTAACTTAGTAAAATAAGGGTTCTCACTAAATATTAAAATAATTCTCACCAAAATTACCATTTTACCCTTACCCGCCAAATGACCAAAATACCCTTCTAATACGGTAATCCATGTAAATGCACCCAATGACAATTAAATACACACAAGCACAATTAGTCACACACAAACACATAATAAAAGTAATTAAAATAAATCTAGCTAAAAATCGGGTTGTTACAAGTTGCACCTGTTGGTCACATGGTGATCCTTACATGTGGGGTTTTGCTCCCTCAAGGGTAATTGAAACATAAACTTAAGTTGGCATTCTTAAATTTCCAAAGGTATGGTGGCCAATGTTCCTAAAGGTTTTCCCATCTATGAATCTTAGGAGTACATAACAAACTCTCCCTCTCAGTAGTTCTACAAACGGGAATCCCTATCAGTGTCTACCTTACCAAGGTGCGAGGAGAATGAAGTTATTGGACTAATTTAAGACATGAAGTCACTTGTTTCCTTAATTAATAATTAGTTACATCCTAGATTCAACATATTTTACTCAATATTAATAATGCAACCTCCTAAGCACTTACTACCAGGGTCAACTCGCTATAGTATCTTTCGCTAGTTACTAAATAATTACTTCCTAGATAGACATATATAAATATCAAGATATAAATATCAATATTAGGCTCTGTCACTACCTAAGGGCCTAAACTAGGGTTGAGCTCCAGAGGAGACAAATCTTACACACTATAGTAAAACGAAATATCGTACAGAAAATAACTGAATAAACGACTATAAATTAAATAATTATCCAACAAATAAAACATAGGTTCATCTTAGAACCTTAGCCTAAAAAGATTTAGTTATCCATGGTAACTAAAAAGTAATTACAAAAGAAATAAAACTTACCCTAAAAACATGGAGAAAGGAGAGAGAAACTCCTCCTGAAAGCTCCTAGAATATGTCTTTCTCTTGAACTGCTCCAGTAATGAACGAGAAATAGAGAATGAGGAATGCGGTATTTATAGAGAGTTTTCACTTGAACTTGGGCTAAAATCGCGGGCTTTCTTCACAAAAAGTCACATAACAGTGACTTGACTTGCTAAAATCGCGGGCTTTCTTCACAAAAACTCCAGGTGCATGTGACTTGCATGTCAGGCGCTAGGCACCCTAAACCATGCGTCTGAGCGCTATCCTACCGACTCTGGGCACATGGGCACCCCGTTCTGTGCGCCTGGGCGCTTGTGAGTGCGTTCTATGTTGAAATCCCTGTTTTCTTCGCCTTTTTAGGTGTTTGTTTTTCTGCAAGATGTCTTGGACTTGGGAACATAATTCCTCCCTTTGTAAAGTCTTATGAGGCCTCTTGAATCTTCATTTTTCATCTTCTCAAGGACCACATAATTCTTCGGATGCCTTGCTTTGCCTATTTGCATGATTTCTTCGTGAATTACTTCAAAAACATCCTAAAATTGCTATGTTTTGGGAAGAACATAATTACATACTCAAATATAGAAAACATTACAACTGTTCCAAAATCATAGGCAATTGCTCTAATACTCCTCTGTTTTGCTGGTAAAACCTGCTGAAAATGATTGAAAAACATGCTAAGAATAACGTAAGATGGTCTGTCATCAGTTTCCTGACAACCTGGTGGATTTCCTGACAACCTGGTGGTCACTAGGAGGAGTTTCACTCAACCTTCATGTTAAGAACGTGAAGACGTCATCTCGGAATACACGCACATAATCTTAACACACAACATTTCTTGGTTAAGTCATTAATATTTCCCACTGAAGTAGTATTATATTCAGCCTTTTTCCTATGAAAAGAGTCCTAGTTAGATCTTAGTGCTTCCAAGCTCTCCCAAGATCTAGTACTCATGCAAAACAATATATCTTGTCGTCGTCACATTTGAGCACATATGGACGTAATTCATATCAAACAAACACTCATTCTCTTTCGGTTTAGGGAACAATAACATCAAAAGTAAAGAGATAACGTTTCACTTTTAAAGATTTTGAGTTAAACCAATTTGTTTGAAAGAAGCGAAAAGCTATAACTTTAAAAAACTTAAGCAAAGAATATTATAACGACATCATGTCTAAACCACAAGAAGGGGTTTAGTTCATGACGAACTTAACCACGAAGATGGGGGTAAAATGCAACATAAATGAAAACATGAAAAACTAAATTAATATATAAAATAGAGCTAGTAATAGATTACAATCCAAGAAGGAAATAGGTGAGCTTGAAGAATAACCAAAATAATACTAACTTTAAATCACTAAGAATAGCACCCATGACCATCTATGGAGAAGAAGGGATGGAGCGAGAACTCTAGTGCTACTAACCCTGACTAGACTTAGTCGTTCAATTCATAAGTATACAATTTTGGACCCATAGAACCATTATATGAGTTGTCCTTGTCTTATCCCATCATCGTCAGACATAGTCCTTTATTCCTTGTACTGCTAATCATTGGTGCCAACTCGTAGAACTTGCTCATTAAGCAATGGTAAGAAGGCTCCCATCAGTTTGTACAATAGTACGACTCGGTTGGCGATCTCGTGCGCTACATCCTTCCATATTTTCAGCAATGAATCTCTGATTCCAAGCTTTAGCTCCCTAGATCTCTAGTATCATTCTTCACTCAGTTCCATTAAACATCCAAAACAAGCATTGCTAGTTCAAAATGATTAAACTACACTAAAAATAATTAAAACTGTAAATTCCTAAATAGTCACTGATTAGATGCTTTATGCCACGCATTCACTCAATTTCTTATTCATTATGGGGGATAAGTGTAACATGATAAACTACAGTTTTTTCCTGTTATAAAAAAAACCCTATTTAAGTAAATAGGTTAGACTTAGACTATTAAAAAAGCCTACGAAACCTAATAGACCGACATGTTTATGCACATTATTACAACTTTTTTATTTATTTATACTAAACATAAAAATAAGGAAACAACATAAATAATGGACTATTTAAATAGGTTTTAAGGCCTTATAGTGAAATAGACTTTAATGGACTATGTTTAGCCTAATTAGAAGTAGATAAAATGGAATATTAAACGGCTTTAATACGAAATAGGCCTATAAATAGGCTTTCAAGCCAGAATAGACTTTTAAATAGGTCAAACCAAGCCAAATTAAAAAGGCCTAAGTAGGGCCATAAGCCAAACTCAGGTTTGTAAAATTTTCATAGGCCAAGCTTAGGCCTACCGAAGTCTCACTTGACCTATTTTCACCCTATGTGTTAGATTGAGTACCAAAATATATCATATTGCGGACAAGAATATCTTAGATTGAGTACCAGGATATTTTAGATTGATTACCAAAATATTTTAGATTAGCATCTTTGTTTTGTATGAAGAAATTATGCAGTTCGAATCTTGATGTTTGCATTCTGAGACTATATTTACATACAGTGTTTTGGAAGTACTGATTGAAATTTTAACTATTAACTATAGATCATATAAGTGGCTATCAAGCCATTGCCTCTTGGAAAACCAATTCTAATCAGGCTCCTACAACCAGTAATCAAGACACTACTATCTGGAAAAAACTTTGGGCCTTAAAGACCATTCCTAGACACAAAAATTTCCTATGGAGAGTCATAAATAACTCCTTACCCCTTAGGAGCGAATTAGGAAAGAGAGGGATTCAATGTTCTCCCTTATGCCCTCACTGTAATTCTAAGATTGAAGACATCAATCATGCCTTTATGACTTGTTCCTACATAACCAGAGTCTGGTTTGGGAGTCAGCTCAACATCAACATTGATAAATCTCCTATTACCAATTTTTCTGATTGGATATCTTATGCTATTGAACACAACGAACCAGATATCACCATTCAGATAGCAGATTTAACTTATCATATTTGGTTTGATAGAAATCAAAGGGTTTTTGAAGACAAAAGAATACCTGAAGAGGACATCATCCATCGAGCAGCTAATAGTATTCACGATTTCCACGAAGCTCATCTCCCCCAAAACGCTAAAGCTACGCTGGCTTGTTACTCTGGGTATTCCTCAAAACCTAAGAGAGTGACGACTTGGAAAAAACCAACAGACAATCTGGTCAAAATGAACTCTGATGCCAACCTCCAGGTCGACGGTTGGTGGGGATTAGGTACCATTGCTCGTGACAACAAAGGTTTGGTTCTAGCAGCAGCAACTTGGTGTGCACCACGATTCAAAGATGTTTTAATTGCAGAAGTTTTGCTTTAATGATGTCTCTTAGGTTTGCGCTGGATTGTGGTTTCAGACGAACTCTCTTTGAAGGAGATAATGAGAAGATTTTCAAACGAATCCAAAATGTTGAAAATGAAGATAGATTGTATTTTGGATTCCTCATAAAGGAAATCCAGATCCTCCAATCTAGATTCAACACGTGTCAATGTAATTTTATCCATAGAGAGGCAAATTCTACAACCCATAGTATGGCCCGGTTAGCTCATTCAAGCCTAAATAGGGTTTGGATTAAGGAGGTGCCATCAGAAATTTTGGATGTATACTGTAAAGATCTTTTGAATTAATAATATACAGTCTTTTATTTATAAAAAAAAATATACAAGTTGTATAATATATACAAAAGTTGGGCCGGATTTAAACTCTAGATTTTCCCTTTATTTATCATAAAGGGCGATTCTTATTTTTAGTAAAATAAACAGTGAATTTTTAACAACTAAACTACTTTAAAAAAAAAAAATACCTTTTATGGTAAAAAAAGAGACCTTCTACTTTTATGGTAAAATACCTTTTTTTCAACGCTTTGAAAAAAATCAACAAAATTCTTCCACTTCTTCTATCTTTTTTATTTTTTTATTTTAAGGATTTTCCTTTTTTGAGGATTTTTTTTTTAAGGATTTTCTATCGGCTAGAATTATAGAACAGCGACCAATTATTAATTATTGACGAATAACATAAAGCATATTTCTCTCTTCCAAAAAAAATAAAATAAAGCATATTTCTCCAAAAAAGAAACATAAGCATATTATTTTTGCACCAAATATCCCAGTAGCTCAAGAACAGTGACCAACATCATTTTTTAATATGAAGATTGAAGATACAAGGACCACATTATTCTTTACTGTCACATTCATGTATCGTAATTTTTCCATCACTTCTATTACGATATTTAGCATCTCCAAGAGTCCAGGTTTTCCAAGAACTTCTGCTTTGCTTCTCTTGTTTATGCTTTTTTTAATCGGTTAATTCATACTTGACACAACCCCATATAAAATAAGTAGAAGAGAAATAATTAAATGAAGTGATTAAATTGTCTCACTTTTAACTTTGATTGTGTCCCCAAATAAATTTTATATAGGGTTGTGTGTGATTAGACTTGCTCTCTTTAATCATATATGCATTATAGATATCCAGGACAAAATAAAAAGGCTGCAAACTATACGCATTTAAGGATGTTCAATTTGCATTCGTGTTCAATTGGTATAGACAATGCATAATATATATATGGTTCAGTTGGCACATATGGTCTTTGGATTAATAGTAAGTTATAAAAAAAAAAAATTATCGTTTACTATTATAATAACTAATTTTTTTGACCAAAAGTGTTGACAAAATAAATTTTATTTATTTATTTTTATTACTCATATTGGTGAATATATTTTTTTTTTACGATAAAATGTAAAAATTATAGTATGATTTTTATAAACAATGAAATGATGATTTTTTTTTTTTTATGAAATGATATTTTCTTTGTCCACGTGAGCTTAACTCAGCTGGTATGGACTATGCATAATATATGCAAGGTCTGGGGTTCGAACCTCGACCACTACAAAAAAAAATGATATTTTCTAAAATATAAAATTCGATAAATAGCTATTTATTCCATGAAAATGATCGTTAAATTATTATTTTAAGAAGGAAGTGTACCACTACACCTCAATTTGCAAGTGTATCATAGAAGCTCACTATTTTGTAACATGTAGTAGATTTTTTTTTTTTTTTTTTTTTTGTCTTAGATGAAGTGGTAATCCACTGAAATTAAACTTACAAAATTGTGAGGTCCCGGGTCATGACGTCCAGCCTTGCAATTTCGGCATTTGCTAGCTGAGCTAGGACTTTTAGACCATGTAGTAGAAATTTTACTTTTATTTTTAACAAACAAATAAAATTTATTTATTATTTATCCATTAAAATTAAAAGGTCAATCTTTAATTACCACTGAACTATTACTGGATTTGTCTACACTCAAGTAAACACTAATTAAGTGATACACTATGTAAGTTACTCAAAGTTTGTGAGATGATAACTCCATGCTAAGAGTTTAGTTATGTCATTCTAAAGGATGAAGTGAAGTTCAAGTTCTCTTACGATGGACGGTTGCAATTATTTCAGTTATCGAAATTGAGAAATTGATTAATTGTATAAAGTTCTCCTTTTAAAAGTGTTTATTCTTGGGTAAGTCTTCTTATACTTTCTACGAATAGATTTCAGATGGATTCCCTTGTTATCACTTTATAATGGATTGAGTACTCCTTGCATCCATTTTACACACAAACATATATATGGCTCAAAATTGATGTTGAAGTTTTTGCAAAATTGTAGGTCGTTTCGGAAAAATCGTGATGTGGTTTTGGTTGAACAATTTGGAGGAAGCTAATGGAAATATCATGGCGCGATTGGTAGAAATTATGGTGCAATATTGGATCAGGATTAGGACTATAATGTCGTACGAACTTCAAAATGTGGCACAATCCAGGAAAATCGTGGCACGATTTTGGTTGGATCTGAACACTATATATTAGGTTTCATTCTTCAATTTATTCACAAGAGAGATAAAAGATTCAAGCGAGAGAATTTCGTTAAACCAAAAGAGTTAACTTTCAGATTGAGGGTCTTTGGTGAGAGGTTCTTGGGCTGGGAAACACTTCACAAACACATTCGGTAGTAAGATCTCATTAGATGAAAGATCAAAAAGCTTTCTTTATTGTTTTGTCTTAAAATTCATTATGGGTTTGAGTGACTTGAAAAATAGATTGAAGTTAGGGTTTATTCTTTGTAATCTTGTGTAAGGTAATTTTCGTAACCTCTCTGTATCATTTTTATCATAGTTGGTTGGAGAGCTGTTTACTCGAGTTTGAGACCGAAAAGCAACGAAAATATAAAGGTCACTCTTTTATATGTATTGCTGCTCCATCATTTCAATATTTTCATAATAAAGTTAATTTTTTTTAGGGGGTACATAAAGTTAATATTGAATATTAATTCTTTTCATAAAATATCTATCATTTCTGGTGGCACATCCGTAATCATGTTAAATTTTGAGAACTATTACTAAAGCTTCATTATATTATGTCCAAAAACCATCTTTTGTTTTTAAAAAACAAAACCATATTAGTGTATGATGTTATGATGGCATATATATAGATAATCTAATCTATACGTGCTACAAAAGGGACATCAACTCTATCTCTCAATGAAAATGAAGGTGAGGGGATTGATATTGGCACCTTGTGCTATTATTATTACCCACTAACTAATCATTCAAAACAAGATGTTGCGTTTGTCACATTACCACACCTACTTTGTCTCAAGCCGAAAGAGACTTAACAAGGACACCGAGACCCTTATGGCATATAAAATTCAAAGATAATTTAACTAATTGATAGTAATCATTAACCAACGTTTAATCAAAACAATCAAAAAGCTTCTTCTTTAATTTTCATAATCCTGCCTCTCCTACAATCAGGACCGTTCCTATGAAATAGGATATTCGGCTCCCATAGTAAACTAGATAGGCCGGCCTTCCTGCTTAAATAAAGATGTTATCTTTTAAAAACTTTCTAATCATGGGAGGCAATTTAGAGGACATAGAGGAAGACCGGAGAAAAATAATGTAAAACCTAAAATTTAGGAGGCATATATTAGCAATATATACCAAAATTTGTCAACATTCAACACCCAACATATAACAAAATTAGCAATTATATTTTTCAACATTCAACATATAAATTTTATTTTGACATTCAACATATATTAGAATAATATATTTGCAACATTCAACAAAATTAGCAATGATACACTGAAATTTTAAAAAGTAATTACTAATAAGCATTAAGCAATGTATAACAAAATTCGTGTAGTTAAGCTTCATTAAAAAACTAGAATTAGAAGAACTTCTAAACATGAAACGAAATAAATAAAAAAATTAAGCGAAAGAGAGGTGTTGATTGAGAAGAAAAAAATTCGGACGTGTATTGATGAAAGAAAAAGAAAGAACATGTCTTTTTATTTGAATGCAGGATGGATTTAGGCTGTAATTTATTTTAAGGCCCATGATATTTGGAGGCCCGCCTTCGTTGAGTTGTTTGCACTCCTCCAAGACTGGGTCTGCCTACAGTCCTACATCCTTGTAAATAAAGGGAGAATACATATTTATACTTAATTTCTTTAGAAAAATTATACATAATTATTTTTTTATAAGGCCAGAGCATAATAACATCAAGAAAGAGAAAGATGATTTCTCAACTATACTCTAATCTTGTGTTAAGTGCTCATAAATATTATTAAAAAAAAGGAAAAAAAAAAATACAGAAAAAGCAGGGGGGACATAAACCTAATCCAGTAAAAAAAAACACAAATGTGCTAGATAACCCAAATGGGCATTACAAACATTTTAAGCCACACATATGATCCAACCTCCAATGATGAATCCTAATTAAGCCAAGGTCAGCTATCTGGTGTATGAACCAACCATCAGCACATAATAGTCCAAGAACCAACAACTCCCTGCAGGCTGCAGCGAGGCAACAAGCAATAGTAACTCTTTTGAGTCCAATTAGTCCAATGTCAATCATACAAATGATTAAGATTCCAAGCAGTCTGAAGTTAGCCACAAGGACTGCAACAAATATTCAAACAACATCAACGCGTCACCATATCTTGGAAACCTGCAGAACTCAACAACTCTGGATAATGATCAGAGAAATTAAAGGTATGACCACACGACAACTACCAATAAGCAAAATTAACAAAAACAACCATAAATCCTTAAAAGGTTAAAATCTAAAACATCAGAGAATGGGCAGTCTGCCAACACGAAAATACCCATGCACCATAGCTTTCTGCTTCTAACACGGAAACAGTTAGCTCGTGACCCTTTTGAGTCTTTCCGTCCGAAAAACCGAGTCAATGGTCAGGGCTCAAAACTACAAAAACAAGGCAGAGAACCAAACCAGCCCGTACGGATTTAAGATCAATATAAGTAACAACACACAAACGCGAATGTTCGCGTTTTTGAAACCCAGAGCACCACCAATAGCCACTGCCGCCGTGAAAAAGGTGGTGCTATATCAATAACAACAAGGCACAATCAATCTCCAAGAAACCGACCCGCAAACCTTCGAACATACCATGAATCTGAACAAACAACTATCCATGATAGGATCTGAATCACCTGGATCGAGCAGCAAAGAGATGAACAAACCATATCATAAAACATAAACCAAATTTGAATCCAAAGCAGATTCAGATCGTGGAAACTAAAAGAGCAAGAACACAACCACTTCAGAGGCGATGCCGTCGACAAAAACCAGACCCTCAATGTGTGAAAGGACCCCAATTGTGGTTTGACGGTGGTGTGGCCGTGAGAGGAAAGTGCACCACCGAAACCGGATGAATACATTTTGATTGTGACGATTAGATTTGAGGGAGATGAGGGAGATGAGGGAGAGTCGTGGTGGAAGGCAACATAGGAAAGGTGTTGCATTTTTAGGTTAGAGAGAGGGAGAGTGGCTCTCCAAATGTATGCATAATAATTTCATTTTGAGTCTATTTGGATTGGAGTATATGAGATTTTAGTCTTTCATAATTATATTTTTATGTCAATAACATCTATTTCTGCCTGTAAAAAAACGAATACTTCGGATTTACCAAAATTGTTCTTCTACATGTTTTCAATAAAATAAAAAATTTAATTCAATTTTTATTTAAAAATACGAAATAAGTTTAAAACATCTACGGTATACTTAGTACAATTTATAAATTTTATAAGTAAACACTAAACATTGTAAAATTTAAAAGATTTTCTATGATATGTTCTAGTCTAGAACACAAGCCTAGGGTTTCGTTTATGAGAAGTTGTTGCCTAGGGTTTTCAAGTGTGTAGAAAATGTGTGATCTTTTACCCTAGAAACTAAGCTCCCTTTTTTTAATGGACGCTATAGGGTTTTTGTGAATAAGATTTCATTCTTTAGACTTAGCTAAGTTTTGATGATAACAAACAAAAATCACAATAAAAAGATTATCATGGAGGCACAAGATGAAGATAAAGACTTTTAGATTGTATAGTGTGAATCATTGTAAGTATCGTCTTTATATTGATTTATCACTTTCAACATCTATATAACTTAGAATGCTCAGAAATTCATTTGAACTTAATCATAATTCATTTTCTAAGTTAAATATAAGAGTCTATGAGAAGCAATCTTTTAAAATGTTGGAAAACTGGCTTTTCATTTGAACTTAATCATAATTCATTTTCTAAGTAAATTGGTGCAATTCAAATGATTAGTAATTGGTCATGGAACCCCTTGAAATTGGTGTCTTGCTTCAGAAATGTTTTCTACAACCTATATAAATACCTTTGACATCTGAACAACATTAACCAACTTTCATATTAAAAAAATTCTAAGATTAAATATTACTTTCTCACTTAAACTTTAAAACATTCATTTTTGTGAAACCTTGATTATATTTTCATATCCAGAAAGATTTATGAGCATTAAGTTATATTCATTAGAAATTAATATTGATTTGATACAACCATACAAAAGTTCTTCAACACTTGTTAGTAAGAATTTCATCATAGTGTTAGGTGAAGAATCTTGCTTAAAGGTTGTAAAAATTTCAACATAGAGTTTGATGAAGATTGTTGTTCAAAGGTTGTGTGAATTTTATCATAAGGTTTGGTGAAGATTCTTGTTGTAAAGATACTTGAGTTCTATCTTGGTTAAGTAGGAAGATTGTTAGAGGAGTCTTGGGGTGAGACTTGCTTGTAACAAAATTCTTACATAGCGAAATCCTTTACGGGGTGTGAAGGGACTGGACTACCCTTAGGTTAGAACGGGAACCATTATGACATCTTTGTGTCCTTTTCTCTTCCCTACTCTCTTTATTTTTCAGCATATCGTTCATACATTCATCATAGCCCCCCCCCCGGTTTTAAGGAAAAATAACTTATAAAAAGAGCCTTAAACATGTTGGGATGAAGATGATCACAAAAATAGTTCTCACATTCCACTGCAGTTGTAAATGGCGTAAGTTCACCAAAACCAAAAACATGTTGGGATGAAGATGATCACAAAAAGGTTCTATACTCATCGCTAAATTTATCCTTTACATTAATTAACTATTATTTCCATCTTTATTAGTTCGTGAATTAATCTCTTGCAACTCTCTCTACTTTACCTTCAACTTTTTCGTAAGCAACAATTATTATGTCATTCACCATCGTCATATAACATTTATACTATCATCATACCTCATCATATTACAACTTTAACATCTCATACATCGATTAACATCATATCTACATATCATATATATAGTTTACGTCTTCGTTATTTGAACATCATGTTTAGAACACACCACCATCATTAGTTATATCTCCATTTTTCTACATTTTTTGCCCTAGTGACAGGTTTTACCCTTCGCTCTCAATCTTAAGATATTTTTTCACTCCATTCGTCATTCCTCATAATGTATTCCCCTTATTCTTTTAGGCTCATTAAATTTAGGGTCATATCTTCATATATAGTTTCAACGTTAGTATCTTCTAATGTCTTACGCCACTAACATCAGTTCATGTTTTAGACTCGCCATTTCCTTAAGGTAATCGTTTCTATTTATGCCTAAACACACTTCCTCATTTAGGTATATAATTTAAGGACTCTTACTTTTAATCTATATGAAGAGCGAGAACGTAAGAAAGTTGTTAGGTTAAAGATAAGAAGAGTCAAGGTAAATGGTAATGATAAAGATACGATGAGGTGTAGGTAACCGATGATAAAGAGGAGTAGGTCGAATAAAGGGATATGGTGATGGATGCCAGATGCGGTAAGGATGAATCTTGAGTTACTCATGAATAATTGGACAAGATCATAACGGTGTAAATAGTGAGATCGAATTAGGAATTAACGAAGAAAATGAGATTATATTTGGAATAGTTCATAGAAAGAAGATGTAGGTAATAAAAGAACCTAGGAATAAAGGTTAACTCTAATAACATAATCTAAAATTAAAGAGTACAAAAACCAAGTAAAACAAGAATATGATGTTAGTGGCCAAAGGCATTAGACGGTGAAGAAGATGAGTCAAAATATGAAGATGCTAGGTGAAGGGATAAGAGAATGGTAATTGAAAATATAATGTTGGGAAGAATGATATTGGTGAAGTAAAGACCTTAGGTTAAAATGAAACGAGTGTGGTCGATTTAAGAGGATAGATGATATTGAGAGAATTGATAAGATGAGGCAAGATAACGACCTTAGATTTAAAGAATAATGTTGGGGGTAATATTAGTGATGAGGCAAGATAACGAATCACTAAAGAGATAATGACCTAAGTTAGAATGAATGAAGGATGATAAGAGTCAATGAGGTAATAATTATAATATTTGACAATAATAATAACGATCGATATCGAGAGAATAACTTCTTAAATTATAATGAAGTTTTAGTGAAGAAGGTTGTTAAAGTCGAAAGTAACTATAAGATGAGATAATAACTTTAAAATAGAATGAAATTAAGGTGAACAAAATGATCGATGTATAGATGACGACGAATGTGAGAACGAGGTAATATAAAGTCGCTTTAATGGGAAGAATAAGTACAAAGAGTTAATGACGATGGTGAGGGAGAACCTAGTTGTATAGAGAGGAGACGTTATATGATTAATGATGATGATATTGGTGAGTAAACATATAAATATTAGTGATATTATTGGTGAGTAATTATATAAATTCTGGTGACGCTGTTGGTGAGTAATTATATAAATTCTGGTGACGTTCTTGGTGAGTAATTGTATAAGTTCTAGTGACATTGTTGCTGAGTAACTATATAAATTTTGGTGACGTTATTGGTGAGTAAATATATAAATTCTATGGTGTTGTATTTGGTAAGTTTCTTCATGCATCATATCATGATTAGGATTCTGGTAACGATTCTAATGACGTGTATGTTCAGTAACATAACTCTGACATACAATTTTGATGAGTAGAGACCAGTGCCGGCATGTTGGAACAAAATGTGTTTCACAATGAACCTTAATGAGTTTTGATGATAACAAGGTATTAAAAATTGTCAATTGGTTATTGCTAATAATTGTTCAAGTGTACAGGACCAAAAGCTAGTCAAGTAATTTCAATAGGTCTTGGAAGAACAATGGAGAGCAAAGGAATTCGAAGCATCTGAAGAAAACTGCGTCTGAAGCTAAAGTGCTTCTGAAGCTAAAAGTGCTTCTGAAGTGATGACGTCATCAGAAGCAGAAGCTCATCAGAAGCAGAAGGTCATCAGAAGCAAGGTTTTCATCAGAAGCGATATCATCACCAGAAGCTACATTTGATCCGTAAATTCAAACTGAAGATCCAAAGTAGCTGTTTCTCATTTCAACCTCGTCTAAGAAAAACGAAGAATTGAAAGGGAGGTATCAACGGTCATTTGGAGAACACTGAGTACTTGTCCTTCGTTAACAGAGTTGACAAAGTACAAGTGTACAACCACTACCTCCACTACTCTGTTTTTGTATACGCTACAAGACAAGACAACAGCCATGCCTGCAGAAATGTTCCTTCAAGTTGGGAATGAATTTGAAGCTAATTCTTCAAAGGACTACACCCAAATCAGGCAAAGGATTACTGGTGGATGATCAAAGGAACTCAACGACTCTTTAGACGTGCTATTCATCTCAACGTCTCTTTCACGCCTCTATATAAAGGAGTGAAGACTTGAAGAATGTAGATAGAGAGATACAAGTTAAAAAGCGCCAAAACTCTGTCAATTTGATTCTACAAAGCACATTGAATTTCTGCACTGATTTGATATATCTTAGAAATTCACAAAGTCTAGAGTATTTATTGTATTGTATTGTGAACACCACTGATTGTATATCAAGTGTTCAAGTCAAACATATTCCCCTGTATTTTTTGTTTGATCAGAAGACTCTTGCCTGCGTGCTTGAGCATTAGAAGACTCTTACTTAGTGCTTGAGCATTGGAAGACTCTTGCCTGTGTGCTTGAGCATTTTGAGAAGTCTCATACTTAGAGAGTATTGAGCATTTGTAATCTTTGTGATTATCGTGAAATCTCCTTGGAAGTGCAAGGGGGACTGGACTACTTCCGTTTTATGGAAGGAACCAGGATAACTGCTTGTGTCTTATTCTTCTTTTCCCTGCTTTGATCATTTCCGCTGCATATCTGATTCTGGTCATTACATCAGAAGCATTTCCAAACTGCTTCTGAAGTACTATCAGAAGAAGTATTTTTTGAGAGAAAAAGAAAACACAATTCAACCCCCCTTCTTGTGTTTTTCTCACCTTCAATTGGTATCAGAGCTTGCTCTGTTATCATAGCACTTAACCGTGTGACAGATCAAGATCCAAGAAAAACATGTCTGATGGAGAGGAATCAACTACTTCTATAAAATACAATAGTGTCAAACATGACTATGATACTGCTGAAAGAAAATCAGATTCTGGAAAAGCTCCAAAGTTCAATGCAGACCCAGAAGAGTTTTCATGGTAGAAAACCAATATGTACAGCTATATCATGGGATTGGATGAAGAACTATGGGATATTCTTGAAGATAGAGTTGATGATTTGGATTTGGATGAAGAAGGAACTACTATTGACAGAAAAATACACACTCCTGCTCAGAAGAAGCTTTATAAAAAGCATCACAAGATCAGAGGGATTATTGTTGTTTCTATTCCTCGTACTGAATACATGAAGATGAGTGATAAATCCACTGCTAAGGCAATGTTTGCATCACTCTGTGCCAACTACGAAGGAAGCAAGAAAGTTAGAGAAGCAAAGGCCCTAATGCTAGTTCATCAGTATGAGCTGTTCAAGATGAAGGATGATGAGAGTATAGAGGAGATGTACTCAAGATTTCAAACTTTAGTATCTGGACTGCAAATACTGAAGAAGAGCTATGTTACTTCTGATCATGTTAGCAAAATTCTAAGAAGCTTACCTTCTAGATGGAGACCCAAAGTAACTGCTATTGAGGAAGCTAAGGATCTAAACACTTTGAGTGTTGAAGATCTTGTCAGTTCCCTCAAGGTACATGAAATGAGTCTGAATGAACATGAGTCCTCTAAAAGGAGTAAATCTATTTCTCTACCATCTAAAGGAAAGTCTTCTAAATCTTCCAAAGCTTACAAGGCCAGTGAATCTGAAGAAGAATCACCTGATGGAGATTCTGATGAAGATCATTCTGTGAAGATGGCTATGCTGTCCAACAAGCTTGAGTATCTGGCAAGGAAGCAGAAGAAGTTTTTGAGCAAGAGGGGTGGCTATAAGAACTCCAGGAAAGAAGATCAGAAGGGGTGCTTCAACTGTAAGAAGCCAGATCATTTCATTGCTGATTGCCCTGAGCTTCAGAAGGAGAAGTCTAAAAGCAGACCCAAGAAACCAAGCTTCAGCTCTAGCAAATTCAGAAAGCAAATCAAAAAGAGTTTGATGGCGACCTGGGAAGATCTAGACAGTGAATCTGGTTCTGATAAAGAAGAAACAGATGATGATGCAAAAGCAGCCATGTGGTTAGTGGCAACAGTATCATCAGAAGCAGTATCAGAAGCAGAATTAGATTCAGAAGATGAAAATGAGGTATATTCCAAGATCCCCAGACAAGAACTTGTTGATTCTCTAAAAGAACTCTTATCACTATTTGAACACAGAACCAATGAGTTGTCTGATTTAAAAGAAAAATATGTTGATTTAATGAAACAACAAAAAACAACTCTATTGGAACTGAAAGCTTCTGAAGAAGAACTCAAAGGGTTTAACTTCATATCAACAACATATGAAGATAGACTCAAGATTCTTTGTCAGAAGCTACAAGAAAAGTGTGATAAAGGTTCAGGCAATAAACATGAAATTGCCTTGGATGATTTTATTATGGCTGGCATAGACAGAAGCAAAGTAGCTTCTATGATCTACAACACATACAAAAACAATGGCAAAGGGATTGGATATTCTGAGGAGAAATCCAAAGAGTACAGTCTCAAGAGCTACTGTGATTGTATCAAGGATGGATTGAAATCCACCTTTGTGCCTGAAGGTACTAACGCTGTAACTACTGTTCAGTCAGAACCTGAAGCTTCTGGTTCTAAGGCTAAGATTACATCAAACCCAGAAAACCTCAAGTCTAAGGTTGTGACAAAATCTGATCCTAAGACTTCAAAGATTAAAATTCTGAAAAGATCAGAACCTGTTCCTCAGAGTCTGATTAAACCAGAATCTAAAATCCTAAAGCCAAAGGATCAGAAGAACAAAGCAGTTACTGCTTCTGAGAAAACAATACCCAAAGGTGTTAAACCTAAAGTATTAAATGATCAGAAGCTACTCAGCACTTACCCCAAGGTACAAGGGAGGAAAAGTAAAACCTCCAGAACTAACCCAAAAGGACCCATGAAGATATGGGTACCTAAATTTGAATTGATTAAAACTGCAGGTGTGCCTAAGGGCAAGAGAGAAACAAAGGTCATGGTACCTAGACAGCGGGTGTTCAAGGCATATGACAGGAGAGAAAGCTTTGTTCCTTACCCTTACCATGAAAGATGGAGGAGAAGTGAAGTTTGGTGGCAACCAAACTGGAAAAATCATTGGTACAGGTACTATTGGTAATTCCTCCATCTCAATAAATAATGTGTGGCTTGTAGATGGTCTGAAGCATAACCTATTGAGCATTAGTCAATTTTGTGACAATGGGTATGATGTCATGTTCAGTAAGACCAACTGCACACTAGTCAACAAGGATGACAAATCCATTACATTTAAGGGAAAGAGAGTTGAGAATGTCTATAAGATTAATTTCTCTGATTTGGCTGATCAGAAGGTAGTTTGCCTTCTGTCAATGAATGATAAAAAATGGGTATGGCATAGAAGGTTGGGACATGCTAATTGGAGATTAATTTCTAAAATTAGTAAGTTACAACTTGTCAAAGGATTGCCTAACATTGATTATCATTCAGATGCACTTTGTGGTGCATGTCAGAAAGGGAAAATTGTGAAAAGTACTTTCAAATCCAATGACATGGTATCAACCTCTAGACCCTTAGAATTACTCCATATTGATCTTTTTGGACCAGTTAACACTGCATCCTTATATGGAAGTAAATATGGATTAGTCATTGTTGATGATTACAGCAGATGGACTTGGGTAAAATTCATTAAAAGTAAAGATTATGCATGTGAAGTGTTTAGCAGCTTCTGCACTCAAATACAATCTGAAAAATAAATTGAAAATTTTGAAAGTCAGAAGTGATCATGGTGGAGAATTTGAAAATGAGCCATTTGAATCTTTTTGTGAAAAACATGGGATTCTCCATGAATTTTCTTCTTCTAGAACTCCACAACAAAATGGGGTTGTAGAGAGAAAGAACAGAACTTTACAAGAAATGGCCAGAACCATGATCCATGAAAATAATTTAGACAAATATTTCTGGGCAGAAGCAGTTAATACTTCATGTTATATTCAAAATAGGATCTATATCAGACCTATGTTGGAGAAAACTGCATATGAACTCTTTAAAGGAAGAAGACCCAATATCTCTTACTTTCATCAGTTTGGATGTCCTTGTTACATTCTAAACACTAAAGACTATCTGAAGAAATTTGATGCCAAGGCTCAAAGAGGAATCTTTTTAGGTTACTCTGAAAGGTCAAAGGCGTACAGAGTGTATAATTCAGAAACACATTGTGTTGAAGAATCTATGCACGTTAAATTTGATGATAGAGAGCCTGGGAGTAAAACTCCAGAGCAAAGTGAAAGTAATGCAGGTACAACTGATTCTGAAGATGCATCAGAATCTGATCAACCTTCTGATACTGAAAAGAATTCAGAAGCTGAATCAAGTCCAGAAGCTGAACCTAATCCAGAAGCTGAGTCAATTTCAGAAGCAGAACCTAGTCCAGTAGTACAGAATGATAATGCTTCTGAGGACATTCAAGATATCACTCAGCATGTGGTTCAACCAAAATTCAAGCATAAATCTTCACATCCTGAGGAGCTAATCATTGGAAGCAAAGACAGTCCTAGGAGAACAAGATCTCACTTCAGACAAGAAGAATCTGTGATAGGATTGCTTTCAATAATTGAGCCTAAAACTGTTGAAGAAGCTCTCTCAGATGATGGATGGATACTAGCTATGTAAGAAGAGCTAAATCAGTTTCAAAGAAATGATGTGTGGGATCTGGTACCCAAACCCAATCAGAAGAACATTATTGGAACAAAATGGGTATTTAGAAACAAGCTGAATGAACAAGGAGAGGTAACCAGAAACAAAGCTAGACTTGTTGCACAAGGATACAGTCAACAAGAAGGCATTGATTATACTGAAACATTTGCTCCAGTTGCAAGATTGGAAGCAATCGGGTTACTTTTATCCTATGCAGTTAATCTTGACATAATATTATATCAAATGGATGTCAAGAGTGCTTTTCTTAATGATGTCATTGAAGAAGAAGTGTATGTCAAACAACCTCCTGGATTTGAGGATCTTAAGCATCCTGATCATGTTTATTAACTTAAGAAATCACTATATAGCTTGAAACAAGCTCCCAGAGCTTGGTATGATAGACTAAGTAATTTCTTAATTAAAAATGATTTTAAAAGAGGACAAGTTGACACAACACTCTTCAGAAGGACTCTTAAGAAAGACATTCTGATTGTGCAAATATATGTTGATGATATAATATTTGGTTCTACTAATGCATCTCTTTGCAAGGAATTTTCTAAGTTAATGCAGGATGAATTTGAAATGAGCATGATGGGAGAATTGAAGTTCTTTCTTGGAATTCAAATCAACCAAAGCAAAGAAGGAGTATATGTTCATAAAAAAAAATATACAAAGGAGCTTCTGAAGAAGTTCAAGCTAGAAGATTGTAAAGTGGTGAACACTCCAATGCATCCAACCTGCACCTTAAGCAAAGAAGATACTGGAACTATAGTAGACCAGAAGCTATACAGAGGTATGATTGGTTCTCTGTTATACCTCACTGCATCTAGACCTGATATTTTATTCAGTGTATGCTTGTGTGCAAGATTTCAATCAGATCCTAGAGAATCTCATTTAACTGCAGTTAAAAGAATCATCAGGTATCTGAAAGGAACAACTAATCTTGGACTCCTGTATAGGAAATCCCTAGATTATAAGTTGATTGGATTCTGTGATGCTGATTATGCTGGTGACAGGATTGAAAGAAAATCAACCAGTGGAAATTATCAATTCCTGGGAGAGAATCTGATATCCTGGGCAAGCAAAAGACAAGCAACTATTACTATGTCTACAGCAGAAGCAGAATACATTTCAGCTGCAAGTTGTTGTACACAACTACTTTGGATGAAACATCAGTTGGAAGATTATCAGATTAATGCTAACAGTATTCCCATCTTTTGTGATAATATTGCTGCTATTTGTTTGTCAAAGAATCCAATTCTACATTCTAGAGCCAAGTATATTGAAATCAAACACCACTTTATCAGAGACTATGTTCAAAAAGGAATTTTAGATATACAATTCATTGATACTGAGCGTCAATGGGCTGATATATTTACAAAGCCTTTATCTGTTGAAAGATTTGATTTTATAAAGAAAAATTTGAACATGCACTTTGTGTCTGATTAAAAATTTGCTTGTCTTTGAATAAGAAGTTTGGTTCTGAAGTCCATTCAGAAGCTCTTAACTGAGGTTCTGAGGAAAATGTGCTTCTGAAGGTGACGTCAGCACTAAAACTTCAGAAGCTGTATTCTTTGCTTCTGAATAGCAAGGCTAGTGGGATCGTTGGAAGTTACTTTTAGTAACAGCTGTCCCATTAACCAAAGGTTAGTTTTCTGAAAAGTTTCTGACGTGGTCTATTTGTATTGGAGTATAACAAAAAGGACAATGATGTTTTATATGCTTTTAAACTTACTAACACGCGCCCTCAATTTGTCATTAATGTTATGTTTGTTTGTCTCTTTTGAATTGCAAACGTTTTGATAAAAACACTTAAACAAACACACACTACTCACTTCACAACTCACACTTTCATTTCATCTTAATCTTCTCTGCTAAGAAACTCTCAAACCCTAGAAACTCTTTTCGTCTACAATCAATCAAATGACTTCATCTAGTTCTGCACCTGGATCATCTTCAAACATGCAACAACAAGAGGCTCCTGCCTATGAGATCAAAGGAAGAACCATGTCCTTGGAGGAATGGGAATTGAAAATACAATCAGAAAGTCCAGTGGATTTCAACTCTTTGGCCGCTCACAAATGTGACATTGGGAAATTCTACGAAGCTCAAGGCTTGGGGAGCTATTTCAACTTTTTGAACGGTCCAACCTATCAAACACTGGTACGACATTTCTGGGTCAGAGCCATCATCTACGACAGAGAAGCTGCTAAGGTTGAAGAAGATGAAAAAGTTCTTCTCAACCCAGAACTTAAAGGAAAATCTAGAAAGGAAATGGGCTTGGAACCATTTTCTCAGACTCAGATAAGGTCAAGCATCATGGGGGTCCCTGTATGCATCACTGAGGATGTAATTGCTTTCGTCCTCAGAAGGCCAGTAGAAGGGGAATATAAAGCTGGAATTACAAAGCCCAAGGATAGCCCCTGGAATGATGTTGTGAATCAAACCCTCTACAACAAGCTCAAGAACTTTGCTTATTCTGATATGAATGCGCAAACCAAAGTGATGTTGAAGATTCAGAATGACAATCTACTACCAAAAGGTGGTGGTAGTGATCAACCGTCTCTGGAGCACATAATCCTTTTACACTTCTTCATTACTGGTGTAAAGGCAAATGTGCCCAGATACATTTTCAGACACATGGTACAACAGCTCAGAGAGAGCCAGCTGAAGAAGAGGTGATGGGTGCCCTATGGAAGGCTACTCTCTGAAATTTTCCACCAAGGAGGGATTATCAAAATGCTGAAGGAAGCAGACATCTTCTCTGATGAACAGTTGGGAACTGTTAGAGGGAAGGTCATCAATGCTGAAACTCTAAAGTCCATGAAGCTGATTGGTGTAAAGGATGTCAAGAAGCTACCCACAGACTTGAAAGAATCTGATGCAAAATCAGCTTTGATGCCAAACTTTCCCCCCATCTGCAAACAAGATCCTTTGGATGTTCAGATGAACTACATCAGGGAGCATTTTGAAAGGACAAAGGAGAAAATCAGCTTGAAGGATGTGCCTGAGGAAATGTATGGAGGAGTTCTTCCTGTTGCCAAGAGCAGGAAGACAAAAAGCAAAGCACTGTTCAAAGAAGAATACTTGGAGGAAGAAGTGCCAAGAAAACCTTCCAAGAGGTCAAGAAAAGCTGATCAGGTTGAGGTTGCAGCACCAAAACCCAAGAAAGTTAAATCTGCCAAAACTGAAAGCTTAAGTGTTCCTGCTTCTGAAGAAGTTGTTCTGAAGAAAAGAAACAAAGAGCCTGAGGTTCAAGCTGATGCTACCAGAAGAAAGGCTGCTCCTGATGCAATCAGAAGCACTAGAGCAAAGGGAGAGAGAAGCGTTCAGGAGCGTATGAAAGAAGCTGTTGAACAGCTCAGAACTGAGGACAAGGAACCAAGCCCTAAGAAAGCTAAGAATGCTGAGCCTATGGAGATGCCTTGTTTCAGACTCACTCCTGAACAAGAGCAAGAGGCTAGGGATTTTGCTGCTACTGAGATAGCAAGGAGGAAGGAAATGAGGAAACAATATGAGAAGCAAAGAGATGAACAGCTCAAGGCAGCAGGGTATGAGCTTGCTCCTGAGAAAGTTGCAGAAATTGCTTCCTTGGCTGCTGAACTTGAAGAGGAAACTGTTAGGGAAGGAGCAAATATGTTAAGGCAAGCCCGGAAAGGAAAGCACACTTCAGAAGCTACTTCTTCAGAACCAGCTTCAGAAGCTGCTCAACCAGAAGCTCATTCTTCAGGTATTCCTTCTCAACCTAAAGCTAAAATCAATACTCAGATTCTTGACCTTCCATCCTCACCCTCCTCATCATCTTCCACTGACTCAGATGATGTTCTTCTGAGTCAGCACCTTAGTAAATTCCTCACTGGCTTCAAACCTACAAAATCTAAAGTTTCTGGTACTATAGACTTTGAGCAGACGCAAATCAATTTCTCTGAGCAGAGGATAAAAATCTGTGAAAAATTGAATTTGCCTGCTAATCATTTCTTTCAACCTCCATTAATTGAACCTGTCAGTATCCAACATCCAGAAACCAACCCACAAAATAACCAAACCCCACAAAGAGCCTCTGAAGTTGTTTCAGAAGCAACTTTAGAAGACCCCCAACAACAAGATACCTCAACACTTTACAACCTAGAAAAACATCTAGGAGGAGAAATGCAACCAACCCCCACAAAGGCCTCTAAAACAGTCCCTGAAAAGACTGTTTTGGAAAACCAACAAACAAACACCCAACAAGAAACTCAAACCGTCCCTGAGCAAATTGTTCCTGAACCTACTGTTCCTGAACAAGTTGCTTCTGACCAAGAGCAAAGTGTTCCTGAACAAACTGTTCCTGAACACATTGTTTCTGACCAACCAGAACAAACAGAACAACAACCAGAATCACCAACCATCAATCTAACTTCTCCTGAACATCAAACAGCTTCTGACCAACCTTCTATATCTCAAACAACCATCCCTGAACCTACACCTATTCCAGACACTATCCTGGAATCTGAATATATTGATGAAGAGCTTATAAGGTTAAGTGATGAGATTCAGAGACTGATTCTTCTCAGAACAGTTCATGTACCCCCAATTCACTATCTTGATCAATGGATGAATCTGAAGAAGGATTTCAATGAGTTGCTGGATCAACTTAGTTCAAAATGCATCTCAACTCATTTTGATATGCTCAAGAAAATGTTGGATGAACTTCATGAAGCTGCAAGAGTGAAAGAACTTGATTTTGTGCCTCTGTTAGCCAATACTCCTTTCTATCCAGAGAGTGACTGCATCTCAAGGGCTGACAGAATTCGTGAAGGGCTGAGAAGAAGACTGAGAGCCAAGGAAGAAATGGTAAACAAGCAACAAGAAGCAGTCTGAGCAGATTAAGTACTTAATGGAACAAGTGTCTAAGCTAGCCAAACCTTAGTTGCACACCAATTTTGCTTGTTTAGCTTTTTTTTTTTTAGTATTATATTGCTTTGACTTTGTACTTTGACTTTTCTATCATTACTTCTGAATCAATTGAATATTTCTCATGCTAATTACAATTTTGTTTGCTCTGATTATAATTGCTGTATTTTTTTATTTGTTTTTGCTCTGATACGGATGTTAATTACAATTTTACACAAACTCTTTCTTTTGTTTTATTTACTTTTTTGTTGATGACAAAAGGGGGAGTAGTTGTATAGTATTTTTTAGGCTCTGAGCCCCATTAAATTAACTTGATTAAGTTAACTTTTTAATGAGCTTTCCTCTGAACCATTTTTTGTTTTGTGCTCTGAACCTTTTTTTAAATACTTCGGATATTTCACTATCTTGTGCGTATTTTATTGAAATTTAATTAATGAGTATAGAACTCAGGGGGAGAGCTTACAAACCTCTATCCCAGAAGTCAACTTATTAATTAGATCAACAACAATTGAACATTTTAAATACTATTGTTTGTCATCATCAAAAAGGGGGAGATTGTTGGAACAAAATGTGTTTCACAATGAACCTTAATGAGTTTTGATGATAACAAGGTATTAAAAATTGTCAATTGGTTATTGTTAATAATTGTTCAAGTGTACAGGACCAAAAGCTCGTCAAGTAATTTCAATAGGTCTTGGAAGAACAATGGAGAGCAAAGGAATTCGAAGCATCTGAAGAAAACTGCGTCTGAAGCTAAAGTGCTTCTGAAGCTAAAAGTGCTTCTGAAGTGATGACGTCATCAGAAGCAGAAGTTCATCAGAAGCAGAAGGTCATCAGAAGCAAGGTTTTCATCAGAAGTGATATCATCACCAGAAGCTACATTTGATCCGTAAATTCAAACTGAAGATCCAAAGTAGCTGTTTCTCATTTCAACCTCGTATAAGAAAAATGAAGAATTGAAAGGGAGGTATCAACGGTCATTTGGAGAACACTGAGTACTTGTCCTTCGTTAACAGAGTTGACAAAGTACAAGTGTACAACCACTACCTCCACTACTCTGTTTTTGTCTACGCTACAAGACAAGACAACAGCCATGCCTGCAGAAATGTTCCTTCAAGTTGGGAATGAATTTGAAGCTAATTCTTCAAAGGACTACACCCAAATCAGGCAAAGGATTACTGGTGGATGATCAAAGGAACTCAACGACTCTTTAGACGTGCTATTCATCTCAACGTCTCTTTCACGCCTCTATATAAAGGAGTGAAGACTTGAAGAATGTAGATAGAGAGATACAAGTTAAAAAGCGCCAAAACTCTGTCAATTTGATTCTACAAAGCACATTGAATTTCTGCACTGATTTGATATATCTTAGAAATTCACAAAGTCTAGAGTCTTTATTGTATTGTATTGTGAACACCACTGATTGTATATCTAGTGTTCAAGTCAAACATATTTCCCTGTATTTTTTGTTTGATCAGAAGACTCTTGCCTGCGTGCTTGAGCATTAGAAGACTCTTGCTTAGTGCTTGAGCATTGGAAGACTCTTGCCTGTGTGCTTGAGCATTTTGAGAAGTCTCATACTTAGAGAGTATTGAGCATTTGTAATCTTTGTGATTATAGTGAAATCTCCTTGGAAGTGCAAGGGGGACTGGACTACTTCCGTTTTGTGGAAGGAACCAGGATAACTGCTTGTGTCTTATTCTTCTTTTCTCTGCTTTGATCATTTCCGCTGCATATCTGATTCTGGTCATTACATCAGAAGCATTTCCAAACTGCTTCTGAAGTACTATCAGAAGAAGTATTTTTTGAGAGAAAAAGAAAACACAATTCAACCTCCCTTCTTGTGTTTTTCTCACCTTCACGGCATGCATATGGGTGTTAGGAAAGAGTTGCATCTTCGCATATACATGATGATATTTTGTAATTTGGTGACGTCATGAATGATGTGTAATTGTTGATGTTTATGTTAATTGTTTATGTGTGAAAATGATGTGTTATTGTGACATGTGGAAGGAAGAGATTATATATAATGATTGTTGAGACGATGAGGTAATGAATATTATATTATTCTTGATATTTATTTAATGTGCGTGTTTTCCCTTATTATTATGTTGTTGTGTTATTTTCTATATGGCGGCTGTACTTAAGTACAGATACCCAGGTTGACGAGGAATTGTAACACCCAAGGCTAACAAGGACGGGGAGTGGTCGACGGTGCACAAGGCATGGCAATGAGCGGCTCCCAACAACTTCTAGAGGAACCGAATCACATCGAAATGAGAGGGATCCTGAGGCCGTGTAGGCATGGGACTACATGGTTGAAGGAAGGCTTATAAGAATTGTTTGGTACTACCTATATCAACAAGATGCATCTTCTTATCGGTAGCTCATTCCATAAGAAATCCACAGTTAAGCGTGCTTGACTTGGAGCAATTTTGGGATGGGTGACCTACCGGGAAGTTTCCCGGTAAGCGTGCGAGTGAGGACAAAACACGCTGAAAAGACTCGTGTTGGTTTGTGGGGTCAGTCGACAATCCTAAAAGTCGCCTGGGATGTTACAGGAATAGTTGTCGACGTTTTAGAAGGTGGAGATGAGGGGATGTCCTATGTTTAGTTTTGTTATTTGCTAGTTAAATAAGCATGTAGTCGTTACGAGCTCTGATATTGTAACACTAGGGTTGAGATTGGCGATTTAATTTTAATTAAATTCGAGTTGAATCTTGGAAACTTTGTTATTATCTATTTATGATTGTTGGAAGGCAAGTATAAATTTATTAATGAGATGAATGAATGATTTTCTTCTTCTACAATTGATTTATTTTAAAAGAAAACATTTAATTATTATTTTGTGATATAATGTCGAGTTTTGTAACATCTTTACTGTTAAATAAATTTTTATTATTTAATATTTATCGTCGGGAAGTATGATGTTACAGAGCTAACTCAAGGGACTAAATTATAAAGAATTTTTTTGGAGGGACGAATAAATGTGATTTTTTTAGGGATGAGAACCAAATTGGTTAATTTTTTAGGGTTGAAAAATTTATTACACTTTTTTTATCTTTTGGTTTTCTTGTGTCATTGAGTTTTGGGTCTTTTTTACCCATGTTTGTTGGATTTTAATTGAATGAAGATGGCGATCAGTCGATCATGATCAAGAAGTTGAAAATTTTAATATTTTTAATTTTTTTAACTTTATTTAATAAAGTTTATTTAAAATAATTTAAATTGATTAGTTGGACTTATCGTGTCAACATCGTAACTGCCACATAAGTCTCTTCTAATAGAGATGGATGGAAAATGTTAACGTTGTAAATGTTGCATTGCTTAATTGCTTAAAGGATCAATGCGATGTTAAAAATAAAGAACAAATGTTTTATAAGGTAATGTTTTGAGGTAACGTAATTTGTTTGAGGGAATTTAAATATTTAGGTAAATTCTATTGTTTGGATAATGATTTAGAGAATTTTTCAAAATGATGGAAATTTATGAAGTATTTTGTCTGAGTTAAATTTAGAGAATTTCAAATTTATTCTTTCTTAAATTTTCCAAATTTTGCATTCTAATCCTCATATTTTTCAAAGTTTTAAAATTGACTCCAACAAAATTTTTAAAAAAAATTAGGAAGTGACCCCTCAAATTTTCCATAATTACAAATAGACCCCTATAATTTTACAAATTGTCCCCCTATTTTTAAATTTTCATAGTTGACCTAAAGATTTCAAAATTCACAAAAGTAACCCAAAATAATAACAATAAAATTATTTAGTATAATATCTAAACAAAAACATTTAAAAATAAGGTAATTCCACTTATTTTTTTTATACGAATTCAATTGAATCATTTAAATTACTTAAAATTATAATTTTTTTTAAAATTTTCAATCTAACACACTCTAAACTTATAGGACCACATATGTCATTTTGCCAAAGAAAATAATATAGTTGTCACTCGTTAGTATTGTCGTCATACCTGTCACTCGGTTTTTAGTCTTGTTGAAAAGACCTGTCATTCGCTTAGGTTTTCTACTTTGAAAAGATCCTTCTCGCCCATGCTGTCATTCCTTCATATCCTTTGCATGTTAATCTTCCCATGTATGTTCATATGTTGTTTCCCATAAATCATTTAATATATGAAATTAATTATTTTTCTTATATTAATGATCTTAGTAATATATACACAAACGAATTGGTTATGATTAAATTTAAGTAAAAAATAGTGAAAAAATTGTTTGTAAAATTCAAAACTTAACTACTTTTACAGTTAACAGATTTATTAAAGCATCTAATAAGATGGATTTTTTAGATGAGTTTTTATTAATTAATATTATGCTAATTTCTTAGGATATTAATAAAAAATTTATTTTATTGAAAATACATGTTACATTTTTCCTTCAAGGTTCACTATTTGACATATTCCCATATTTTTTGGGACAACCATATTCCCATTTATATCAAATATATAAAAGTTCTGTATGGTGCACCATATATAAAAATAATATTAAATAAGTTATCCAAAACTTGTTATAATAGTTATAAAGACGATACGTTTGTTGAAGTAATCTTTTTATGTGTAGGCAAGAGGTGAGTGAGACCTAAAATATGTAACCATATAATTAATAATAATAAAAAAAAGAATAGGTGTTAGATTTGCATCTTTCAAAATGAGTGACTGGATTGACCAAAAATGGGAGGAAAATGATTTATTTAAAGGGCAGTAACCACCAATATTCCGACAAAATTGTTGTGTATGATTGAGCTGATATGGATGGTGAGCCATCCTCATCACCGGCATATATAGGAAGTAAAGCACGTGATTTGATTCATCTACTTTGGCCAAAAACTTTGATTTGTCATCACCAATAAGTACTGGTCCTTTTGCCTCATGACGAGGGCACTATTTTATTTTTTACTGTGCTTCAATTTTACTCTCAGGTGACCTAGTAATTATGAAGAAGAAGAAAAAAATGAAAATACCAATTATTTTCTCTTTTTTCTGGTAGTAGTCTGGTGGCTAGAACTCATACATTTTGAATGTGGAGAAAAAGAATGTTCGGGATTCGAACCTCATCCTCTATATATAATATATATTATCCCTACCAACTAAGTTAAGCATACGGAGATTATTTTCTCTCTTCTATTTCCTTATAAAATGACGAACTTCACGAATATAAATGTTTTTTTTTTTCCGTTGTTCTTGTGTATAAAGTAATGTATTATGCTATTGAGGACGTTAGTTTTGAGTTCATTAAGTTTTATATAAATTATTTTGTAACTTTTTGTAATATTAAGTCATTTTAATATTTTATGAAACCCTAACCGTCACTTTATTATTTTCTATTGAAACCCTATGTATACATATTAACATGCTACATTTGTCAAGTAAACACAATAGATTGATGATAGACAACAATCACAACTTTTTGTTGTTGGATGAAACAACAATAACAACATGAACTTTAGTCTTCAAAACAATAGTTAAAATCATAAGCATGATAATAGGCTACAGCAAAAACTCGAAACAAAATGATTTTATATCAATAAATAATTGAATCCAATTTATTTAGGGCGCCAACTACATATACTGTCAAATGTTAATTTTTTGGGATAAAAATCAATTGGAAAAAGGATTGACTTCTTCTTCGAATGGGTTGAAATCTTGGTGGCGATTCATGGTGAATTGGAGGAGATGGTTGGTGATGAAGATAAATATCTTGAAAAATCAGGGATTAACTTTTTTATTTTTCTTATACTTTTGTTTTAATGTGTTCTAAGTATATTTGATTTGGCGGGTGTGCTAGGGAATAGAGTTTTTGAAAAGTTTATATTTGTAAAAAGTTTCACATTTTATTATTATTTTAATTGTTATTAAATAATGATTGTGATTAATTAAGTTTCTATGAACTAGAAGGGGAATAGTCATTTTGGTGATTGACTTTGGACCTCGCTATCACAATGGTCACTGATTTAGACGTTCAAAACATCTATTAATTGATGATATGACAATTGATTTGGGCTAACAAAATGAATGTTGTGGCATAGGGACCAAATTGAAAGTAACCAAAATGGGAAAACAAGCATTTTGGTTCCTGAATGTACAGATCACTGTCATATTGGTCCCTAACTAAAAATAGTGTGACTTGGCATTAGGGACTATCATAACCATTATACAAAACAATGAAAAGAGGCAATGAAGGAATGGTGGATTCAACGAAACGTAGATTCAACGAGAGCGAGAAAGTCACAATAGTGTTTTGCCTTCGATTTAATCCAAAACACCTTCCAAAATCCTAAGCTTGAAAAACATATTTGAATGGGTTATGGTTTTGCGGATTGAATTCCTTTTTGAAAATATATAAATTTGTTTTGAAAATTGATTTTCTCCCAACAAAAAACGCTCACTCTTACACAAATTGACTAAAATACCCACCACGTGAGTTAACTCACGCTCGGTAAGCTGAAATATAACCTACATGAGTTAACTCACGCTATGTTATAACCTGCATGAGTTAACTCACGTGGGTAGCGAACGTGACTTAAGTCACGTTGAATTTAACACATGCGTGAGTTAACTCACACAGAGGTATTTTTGTCAGTTTGTATGGGAGTGAGCGTTTTTTTGTTGAAAGAAGAGCAATTTTCATCTTTTTTTTTTAGGCTTAAATGCACTTTTCATCCCCTGTGTTTCAAAAAGTTGCGATTTTGGCCCCCTTATAAAGAAAATGGATATTTTGACCCCTTAACTTTTGTCCCTCTTTTGATTAGCTGATTTTGATAGAGATTATGTCAATTTTTCAGTGTCTGATGGCGTAAACTGGCATGAGGATAGAAGGATGTTGATATGTGAAGTCCAAACTGGCATGTTGTCCAAACTGACATGATAAGTGGAATCTAAACTGATAAGTGGATCCTTCTTTAGGGGGGCCAAAAGTTACACGATGCCAGTTTGGACTCCACTTATAAGCATCCTTATATCCCCATGCTAGTTTTCACCATCAGAGACTGAGAAATTGGCATAAATCAGCTAATCAAAAGAGGGTCAAAAGTTATGAGGTTAAAATATTCATTTTTTTTATAAGGTGGCCAAAATCGCAACTTTTTTGAAACATAGGGGGTGAAAAATGCATTTAAGCCTTTTTTTTTACTTAATATCCAACAACATCAACTATGACACAACTGTGAGTGTAATAGAAAAGGAAGAAAACAACCTTCGATTGATGTTGTTATTAAGATGATGAAGAAAATGACAAATTTCTAGGTTTTTTATGATGGTTCATCAAGGTCATATTGATGAAGATGTTGAAGATCATCTTATTTTAATTTCGTCCATAACGTCACGTCCCACCATCTTGAGTCAAGGACCAATATGACAGTGATATGCACATTCAAGGACTAAAATGGTTGTTTTTTCATGTTTGTTACTTTCAATTAGGTCCCTATGCCACATCGTTTATCTTGTCAACCCAAATCAATTGCCACCTCAACAATTAACATAAATTTTTTAATGTCAATGACCAACTAATACCGGAGGTACATGTCTCGTGACTATTTTGTATTTTATCCCGAGTCATGGACCATTGTAACAACGAAAGGCAAAGTTAGAAACCAAAGTGACTATTTATCCAAAACTTAATGATGAAATTCAGAATTAAAAAATAAAATAAAATTTATCTCTAATTTTTAGGTCACTATATTTTCTCTTTTTTTTATAGGAAAAGATGCATCAAGTACATGATAAGATTGGAAATAGTGCATTTTGATTTACACATATGTAGGGGCAGTCCAAAACATAAAGTGAGACAAACCATTGCTTGGTTCACAACAATTTATCATACAGTTCCACAAATTTTATGACGTCTTCTTCTTCTTTACACCTAATATAAACTATACATAATGTCCCTTTCCTATAATTTGTTCATAGATTTTCATTTTAGGGCTCACCTAGGGCCACAAATATAATCAAACCAATTTAAATATAGTTCGCAACTTGAATTCATAATTCATTCGTTTAAGCTTAAACCAAAATTGATTCAAGGTAACGAAATGTTCACGTACTTACTTGAATCGAGTTCTTGCCAAAAAAGCAAACAAATTCTTTTCAAGTTCAATTAAATTTCAACCTAAATTAATTTTTATCGAGTCGAATAAGTCAGGTTAAACTAATTTTTATCGAATCGAGTCATTTTCATTTCATGTCCTACATGTCACCTAGTTTTGAATCACATTTTACTTTGGACTGGTCTGCTCATAAGTAAAAAAAGTAACATCACATAATCATATGATTACACACTATGAACTTTGTGCTTCATCTCAACATGTTTGTAGATTGCTGTTACGCAGGCAAAATAATGATCAGTCCCATTAGATTTCTGAGCACAACGTGGATGTGTCGTTTGCTATAGTGACATTGCATGAGACATCACACAAATATTATTTTGATTCTTTTCTTAGAAATGAAATTGTACCTTTGGTTACATGTTAAAGAATCAAAGGCTCATGGTTGGTTTCAACAAAAAAAGTGTATATTTAATTAAGTGAAATGACTTAGTCTCATTTGGAACATAGGTACTTAATTTTGGTACAAATCAAAACAAACATAACATAATTGGAAAGTTAGGACACAAATCAGTTTGTCACATGTGCAAAATAGCATTATATTAAAATTAAAACTTTCCTTAAACAGATAGTACAGTGTGCATAATTTTTATGTTGTATATATTGTTTCATCATTTTGTTAGGTATGTTGGTTGTTGAAATGTAATTGTACTATATATGCATTTGCATTGTGGTGTGATATAATTTCAATTTTTTTGTTCCCTTTAAAGTTACACTTGGGTCTTTTGGTCACATGGGGTGACACGTGCCATGCTTCAATCTTCTTTTTCTTGGATGTTAAGTTTTAATAATAATAATAATAATAATAATAATAATAATAATACTTTTTTTTGTAAGTCATGTTGCAGATTTTCAAGCTAGCTAACTAGTAGTGGAGTGGAGTAATTGATATATAATGAAGCCAATTGTATTTGGAAATTAAGTGGGTTATATATTTTATTACGTACTAACCACAATTTGTTGACAAAAAATGACAATATAATGAATGAATCTTTACGACTTTATGAAAAAGGAAAATCTTATGTTTTAAGGTTTTAAAATAAAAATTCTTAACCACCACGTATGTAATGAACTTTTAGGATGAAGACCTAGCTTAATACATATTGAGTAATCGACTCCTAATTTTTGTTAGCCAAAAAATTATTTATTATTTAATTAAATGAGTGAAAATGTTCTTTTATAACTTTTTGGGAAGTAATCTTATTCAAACTTGGTGTGTGAAATCGGTGTTTACCCAACGGTGGTTAAATAACATTTCCATTAATTTCAACTTTTAATCTCAGTCATTTACTAACTTTTTTTTCTCTCTACTTTATTATTATTATTATTATTATTATTTCCTTCATATACCAATCAACTTTTGAATTAGAAAAGAAGAGATGGTTGAACCAAAAAGGTTAAAAAGGATCCACATCCTAATAGCGCAAGATCTTTGAATCCCAAAAAAAAAAAAAAAAAATCTCAATAAAGGTCGATTAGATGAAGTTGAACTCTTTGTTTTTTTTTTTTTGTTTAAAGTTCAACTTCCTTAATTATCTTCTTGAAATTGATTTAAATTTTAGGGAAAATAAAAGGCATATTGTCAAGAACTTCGGAAAATACTTCTATGATAATAGGTTATATACTTAAAGAACATCCAAAACGAGGAGTCTTTTATTTAATAAGAACCTCAACATATTAACAACCTTTACTGAAGCAAGGAAAAAAATGGGTACATACTATTTATCGGCAATTATACAAAGACTATCTCTCTCAAAATAAGAAAGAAAATAGATAAAAGTTGGTTTTACTATTTCAAATTCTTATGATTCTCACTCTCTTTATTTCTTTTTATTTATTTTATAAATGCAAACATTAAAGTATAAATTAGTGAGACATATTTAAGGATTCTTTTTAGTTTACTACAACTGAAGTCATTATGATTTTAATCGGCACTTTCATTAAAAAATTATAAAGCTTAAATGCAGTTTTAACCGTCAAATTTCACAATTGTACGATTTTAGCCTCCAAAGTTTTGTTTTGAGTTATTTTAGCCCCCAAGTTTACCTCTTTTTGATTTTCTAGAGACCAAGTCTCAACAAACATGGCAACATTAAACACGCGCCAAGATTTTATTGCTCCATATTTGCAAAATCACTCATATTCGATAAGTGATGTGTATACTAAGACTCATTTAAATGATTCATGAAAGATCATTTTTAGTTTACTACTATTATAGATGCTCTTAAGAATCACAATGAACTGGTGCGATAACACCATGATTTTGTTTTAAGATTTAAAGTGTAATTTTGAATAATCACTATGGGGTCGCTGTGATTTTGCACTCACTACGAAGATGCATTGTAAGTTCAATTTTCAGTCTTGCCAGTCTTGTGGTTATGAAATATTTTCTATTTACAGTGTCATACACATGGAGAATAATGCCATGGAAAAATGATGATCTGATAGTGCAATAAATTATCTTGCAACTCGCAACTTGAGAATTCCTTTCCTTTCATTGATTTAAATTTTTTATTCAGAGATGACTTTTTTGTGGTTGGATAGTGGGGCTCTTTATGAGTATAAAAATGATGACTTTTTAACGAGTGTCCTAAGGGTACGTAGGATACTCTTTAAGAGTTTAAAATAGTAAGATTTTATAAAAATGTGTATATTTAATGAATTGAAAATTGAAATATTTAACTTTTTAAATAAATGTATTGGAATAATTTCTTTATTTAGAATTTTTAAAGAGTGTCCTAAGGGCACTCATTAACCAGACCCATATATTTTTAAAAGAAATATTTTTCATTGATGGTATTTAAGTGCAATTCTGACAAGAAGTACAAAGATTTACAAGGTGACTGTTTATTATTTTTGTGTCAGTCATATACATAAAAATTAAATAATAAAAAGAAATCTTTCAAAAGAATAAAGGAAAATGAAAATTAGCTAGAGTAAAAAATAATAGGGTTAAATAAGTTTTTTATCTATAAAAATATAATGAATTTAGATTTTAATCTCTAATAAATAAAATGAAGTCTTTTCATCCTCATAAATAATTTTAATTTGTTTTTAGTCCATAATGACTAATTTATGTTTATATTGATGTCAAGATTATAACTTTTTTATGTTTAAGATATGTCAATTTATTATCTTCACTCTTTTATGTCTATTTTATGTTCAACAAATGTCAAGAACATGTCAAAATAGTTTCCATTAGAGACTAAAAACAAAACAAAAAGCTTTGTGAAGATGAAAACATTCAGTTTTATTTTTTAGAGATTAAAATCAAAATTCATATATTAACAGAGACAAAAAACTTGTTTAACCCAAAAAAATATGTAAAGAAATGCCTTCAAATAATTGTTTAAAGAACTAAAATAAGCAACTTTTATGTAAAAAGATGATGTATTTTTTAGGATAATATATATTTCTATTATGAATTCATTAAATATTATCTTCAGAACACTTATTTTTATGTAAATCAGATATCTTCCATATATAACATTAAAAATTAATCTATCAAATCTTGTGAAACTCAAATAAACGATAAACTCTACTTAAATCTTTTAATGTTGGTGTATGTCCGATACTAAATTCGAAATCAAAAGTTTATTAACAAATAGAATAGTTACTTGAATTAATAGACCTTATCCTTTATAAAATGTTAGTTAGCAATCAATTAGGGCAAGAGGGAGAAGAAGGGCAATGATGAGTTGAATGAGATGGGACCTAGTTGATTAATCTTTTTATTTAATTGTGTCGATTTTAGTATTTTTGACTTGGGAGTTAGGGACCCATTCCGGCCACCACAGTCTTTATGGATTGAATGATAAAGAGCACCGCACGTGGAGTCTGAATCAAGGGACTGTCCAGTGTCCAACCACATTCAAATTACACCCTGTATTTTAATTTTTTTTTTTTTATGGTTTCCGGAGTTCAAATCACGTACTTTGTATATATTATACGCTGTCTTTATCAATTGAGGTAAGTTCACGAGGATATCCTATATTTTAAATATACACATACAATTCCTTCTTTATTTTTTAAAAAGTATATTTTAGTTTATGTGAATAAAAAATGGGTCTGACTAACAAACTAACAAGTGCATTGTTTAAGGAATTTATAAAAAAAAAAAAAATTATTTTAAAAATACAAATTAAACACATATAAAAAAAGTTATAACTATATAATTTTTTAGGTAAAATGTAACTTTTATTTTTTATTTTTTTATGTTTAAACAAAATGTTAGCATTTTCCATAAAAATAAACACATGATATTTTATACGAAGACAACATTAGTACATGATTCATTATTGTTGGAAATTCAGCCTTTATTGTGGTCCACCATTAATCGCCTAAATTGAGGCATTTGGTTTGTCTTCATTGCAACCTCCAACACCTTCATTGTGTTGGCATCGAGGGGATGCATTCAGTCCTACATCGGATAGATAAAACTTTTGAGAAGAGTTTATATAGAAGAGACATTCTTCATCTTACAAGCCAATTTTGTAAAGATGAATTAGGCTCCAAATTTCAACATGATATGATATCAGAGTCTACCCTAAATCTACCGTTGGGCTTCCCGCATTATCCACACTTCATACCCATTAAGCAAATTTCCTTATTTATTTGCGGTCTGTATTAAAGGGGTGGATCTAGTCTCACATATATTGAATAGACTAGTTTAAATTTAAATTTTATCAAAGCTAAATTTGATCGAGAAAATCACAAGAAATTAATCTTTACGCAACACTTACTTTTCAACACTCTCTTTATTACTCACTTTTATTGGATTAAACAAATATATGTTCTACTATTTTGTATGAGTTCTATTTCTAAAGTGTAGACCCACATTGATTTAAACCAATAAAAGAGTGAACATTAGAGAGATGTTTAAAAGAGAGTGTTGCTAACATTTCTGTCATCTTTACTCTTATAATTTTGTTTACTTTCGTTACTCTTTTCAAAGATTGATGATAATTAAGAAACTAAATAAAACCTTTATCCATAAGATTCTTTTTTACTTATGCTTTTCAATTTTATTTTTGAGGGAATACATATGCTTTTTTTTAACGAGAAACTATGTTTTGTTTAGGGATATGGTTTGTTAAAAGGATTCGAGTTCATCTAATATGTTAAGAGGAGTGGGGGTCAACATTTGTCCTATGTTAGGGATCTGAAATCAGAATCTATTTGTTTGTTAGGTTCTTAATTATTTGAAATGGAGTTGCTCTCAAATATTCAAAAAATCATACACAAGTTTAAAATATTGGTGGGGACTCATTTAAAAATTTATTTATTAAAAAAATTAAATATTTTAATTTCTAATGCATAAAATGTTACTAGTTAAGGGCACTTTTAATGGTGAACTCTACCAATAATTATTTTATAAGTTATATTATGCCAAATCATCTTGAAATAACTCATGCGTTTTTTACTCCAATGATGAACTCTAAAAAACTCATATTAGATCCCATAATTTTACCACACATATTAATATTTTATTAACATTTAAGTTTTATACGAGTTAAATTAGTGGATCCAACAACTCATATCCTTTTTTAATCAAAATCATCGTTCAAACAAACAGTTATTACAGGTTGGAGCACTTTAATGGCAACTTTTATAAAAACACCACAATTTATGTACTCCTCGCTAGAGGACCAAGGAAAATGTCAATAAGTGAAGTTACTATAAGGTTATTAAACAATGCCCTAAATACACTCATTAACATTTTCCTTAAAAATATTTACAAACATGAGTTTAATCATTCTATCATTTGTGTTCTATGGGAATGGATCCTTTCACTTTATTTTCTCTCATGTTTCTCAAGTGTATTCAATCTATTTGAACCTCCATAGATGAGAAATTAGCAAAGCAATCTACCATGAACAAAGATTATTGAATAGAGAGATGAATTATTATTCACAAATCTGAATATTACTATGTAGAGCTACACTAATTTACAATATATGTACTCTACAAGCTTAACCATAGTTAGTTATCTAACCATTGTAACTACCTTAACTGTCAAAACAATTGGATAGTTACCAAGCTACTCAATTACTTGCGTAACAAGTAATTGCCTTAAGTTTTATCAAATATTCCAAGCTTGTTTTGTAATGTATTAAATGGGTCTGGATAAGAGCTTTGGTGAGGACGTATGCTACTTACTACCCAGGAAACAGATACCATGCGCCTATGGCATCGAAAATTTCTTAGGGCATGGATTTAACAACCCATGCGCCTATGGCATGCATTGGGGTGCACTCAGATGCATCCTGTGCATGGAAAAATGTGAGGCACAACAGTCTTTTCCTGCTTCCGCGTTGGGTAAGCCTGCATTTTTAGCCCAAACCTAGGTAAAAGCTCTCACTATAAATATTAGCCTTCCTCATTCATAAATTCTCATTTAGAATTGTGGTAGTTCAAGAGGTAGGCTACTTTGAAGCTTCTGGAAAGTTTCTATCTTCTCCTTGATTTTCTAGGGTAAGATTTTATCTTTAGTAATTTGTTTTTAGTTATGATGTGTAACTAAATCTATTTAGGTTAGAGTTCTAAGATAAACCTCTATTTATTTTTGTTGGATATTTATTTAATATAATATGTTGTTTATTTTATTTATTCTTGTGTTGATTGTTAAGTTCCCGATTTAGTGATTTATTTCAAAGGAGCATTGTTAGCCTGTATTTTTGACAGTCTACAACAAATGCAGTCAATTAAGTTTGACTTAGGTTTTGAAAAGAACTAAATGAGTTCGACTCATAAGATGGATCGAGTTTATGGACTTAAAGAGATTTTGCCGTTTGATGGTGAAGCTTTGACAAGCAAGCAAGATATGGAAGAGAAGTTGGTGCCGGATTTACAAGCCAAACAACAGTTACTGTCGAGAGATGTCACTTGAAATTCAAAAGATGTCTGGGGTAGTTATTAGCAGTTATATTCGACTGTTTCTGTATAGGCAGTTATTTAGTATAAATAATAGTTTTTCATATTAAAAACGGTTCACAATTCAATCACACACAAAACTTACACACTCAAACTATCTGCATTCAAGGAGAAACGAGTAACAAGTAACAAATGTATGAATCTGTGTACCAATTTACATTCAATTTATGCAATTTAAGTTTATCTCTTTAAATTCCTTGCAATTTACTTATTCTTTCTAGCAATTTACTTCAACAAATTTGACGCTTGTTGATTCCGACGATTACATTCATATTTTACATCAAGAACATTCATATTTTTTGGAAAACATAAGCGCAATATTCCTAAGATTTACTGGTTGATCTTGCAAGTAAACTATTTTGGAAACCAACAAGCGTAGATTATGACTGCTCGTTTGTAGAACTACTAACAACGTAGAGAAGATGTGCTATGAGTGTCGTAAAATTCATAGATGGGAAGACCTAATGGAACCATGGCCTTCATTGCCTTGGGGAAAACTAGAAAGTCAATTTAAGTTTATGCTTCAATTACCTTTGAATTAGCAAGACCCCGCACGTATGGATCATCGTGCGATCAACTGGTGCAGTTAGCCATCAGAGGGATAAACCAATTAGGTTAGAAACGTCCCAACGACCTCATTACTTGTATAGTCTACCTAAGATAAATAAATGTGACATTACTGTTATTTAATATCCAACAATATAAACATAGGGTATTCGAAGAATCCTAACCGCTGCTTACTTTTCTGCAACCAAAACAAGTAAACTTGCTCTGTTGCAAACAGAAAAAAATTACAACTCTTTAACCCTTATATTTTATATCGCCAAAACTTATAAAAATAAGTAGCGTGAGTTGTTTGGATGAAACGACAATCTCTGTGGATACGATACTCTACTTTCCACTTTATTACTTGGTAAACGATTTAGTACACTTGTCATATCCGACCATCAAATTTTTGGCACCGCTGCAGGAGATTGTTGATATTTTCGATTAAACAATTTAAATTACTTATTTTTATTTATCTTTATTTTTCTGTCATTTATTTTTTGGCATTTTATTTTTTTGTTTTCAAAAAAAATTCAAAAATATTCAAAAAATTTAAAAATACCAAAAATATTTAGTCCTAGTTGATTTTTTTTTTGGAGTCTAGTTTATTTATTTTAGTCATTTCTAACACATTTTATTTTTTCTGTTTTGCATTTAGTTATTATTTCCATTTAGTCGTTACTAACCATTTTTCTTTTCTTTTCTTTTTGTTTTTCCCATTTAAGAACTAATCCCATTCGTTTATTTTTGTTTTTAGTTTTTAGAGTCTTACTTTAGGTTTTTAATTATTTCGCATTGCGGTCACGACGAATCAGCGTCACATCTGTTTCTTCTTTGTGATAGCTTCGGCCCTTTATGGGGGCAAATCCGGTCGTGGATTGGTGTTTCTAGTGTTGACTCTTTTGATATATGTGACCATTTCCTTCAATTCATTCATTGTACAGGTCACTCGAGGAAGCACAGATCCTTTCTTCAGCTGTTGTGGTTACTTTGTGTCTGGTTAGTTTGGAATGAACGTAACAATAGAATATTTAATAATATCAAAACTACCATTGATCAATTATTAGAAAAGATTAAATTCCATTCTTTATGGTGGTTAGAGGCTAATAATGCCTTGTTTGTGCATGACACTCAGATGTGGTGGTCGGACCCTATGTTATGTTTGGGTATCGACTGACCGTAATTTTGTAAATATTGTTTGACTGTTCTTTTTAAGGGGTGGCCTTTCAGTACATCTTGTGCTGAAATGGTTCCACTGCCTATATTTATAAATTCCATTTTGATGTTTTGAAAAAAAAATAAAAATATTTCGCATTGTATTTTAGGGAGTCGTAGTAAAAACAAAGGTTGTTAAAATATCTAAATTAGATTGAGTCTAGCTAGCATTAGGTTAATTAATAATTAGAGTCAGTCATTTAATTTTGCATCAAGATTAGCATCTAATAATTGTCATAGAATCATATGTTTAATTAGTAATAATATTAGGTATTAACTATAGTAGTAATTTAGATCGAGTCTGCATTTAGGAAATAATAGAGTCAAGTAATCACATAAGAATTAACCCCAAACCTAATTTAAATTTAAAATCAAGCGCAAAATTATTCTTGTTAGAAATTTTTCTCGAACAAGCAAAAGGACGAGGACATGCCACGAAATACAATGCTTTACAGTACATTCTCAAGCATGTACAGAGTAATCATGCCGATCAAGGAAATGGCCGATCAAAGTCCATGCTGCATCAAGTTTCTTCAAGAACTATTGAAGATTAATGCCGATCTATCCGAGGAAGAACTCATATCACTAACTAGCTTTTTTAAGGTCAAGCTTCAAGATCATGTACCCCTTACGACCATTCATAGTATACATAAATGAATATCTTGTTAGCACAAGAATATCATATGGAGTACTACTTCTAATAGGAACAAATTTCTTTTTTGAAATATTTACACTTAATTGTAAAAAAATGTTACCACGTTCATGTTTTAACATGGTTTGCACCGCTGATTTTTGGAGTCGTCTATTTAAAAGATAACTCAAGTCATATATGATAAAACAAATGTCTCACTCTTAATTAATTCATAGATTAGTTTCATATCAAACTCAAATTACTGAATTTGTGAGGATATATGATGCATACCAAAAGTCAAAGAACTTGATTGTGATGTGTTACAAGATGCAAAATAGTATAGCCATTTATTTTAAGATGGTTGAAAATAAGAAAGAAGTCATAAAATGAGAGAAGACTAGCAAAAATGATTCCATCCCATATACAAAAAATAAAACAACAAAAAGAAAGAAAAATCAAGTGTTTAATTTTTTCACAAAAACCCCTTATTATTCCCACTCATTATATTTGTTGCTTAAAGCTTGCTCTCCTCTCCCTTATCCTCTATCATTCATTTCCATTCTCTCTCTACCTATCAATCTCTCTCTCTCTCTATCTCTGCAGTATAGAGAACAACTCAGCTCCAAGAGCTCCCATCTGAAAGGAATTCCATGCTCCACAAAAACACACAATCTCAGAAAAAGATAGACCCACTTGCCCACTAACCGATAGAATTTGTGTGTCACCTCACCTCATCTCTCTCACTTCCCTACACACACAACATAGCAAAAAAAAAAAGAAAAACATTTTGTCACAGTGAGAAAAAAAAAACGTTTTTTTATACAATAAAAATAAACCCCACCAAGTGGTTATTATAGAGAGAGAAATTAGTTATATGAAATAGCACGATCATGGAATTGGAAGGTGATCATCATCAAAGTAATGGAATCCGAAGCAGACCCAATTTCCCTCTTCAGCTTTTAGAGAAAAAAGACAACAACATCCTAGATGTCTCCGAAGAACAAACTTGTACAACCACCGGAAACGATGGCTGTACTGCCATAATCTCATCAGACCAGCAGAAAAAGCCTCCGCCGAAGCGAGCTTCGACGAAAGACCGGCACACGAAGGTAGACGGACGAGGCCGCCGGATCCGTATGCCGGCGGCCTGTGCTGCTAGAGTGTTCCAGCTCACGCGTGAGCTGGGACATAAATCAGACGGCGAGACGATTGAGTGGCTGCTTCAACAGGCAGAGCCAGCCGTCATCGCCGCCACCGGAACAGGAACAATTCCGGCCAACTTTACTTCACTTAATATATCTCTTAGAAGCTCAGGCTCAACCATGTCTGCGCCGTCTCACTATTTTCGAGGTAACTACTTTAACCCTAGCTCGTTCTCCTCCACGGCGGCTCAGCTTAGAAACCGGGCTGAATGGGATAGAACTATGAACATGAACATGAACATGAACATGAACGTTGTAGCTGATGATTCAAGAAGGAGTAGTAACTCTACCATGTTGGAAAATCCTTCTTCTTTATCAGCAATGTTGAATTTCAACAACGTGCAAAATGCTATTCTACAAGCAAAACAAGAGCTTCGGGAAGAAAACGCCGCTGCCACCGCCTCCGGTGGTGGCGGAGGATTTGAATTGTTAGGTTCAGATTCAGATGGAAGCATGGGAAGAAAAAGAAGGTCAGAGCAAGAATTATTATCACAAAATATGGGAAGTTATTTGTTACAATCAAATGTAGGGTCACTTCCTTCAAGTCATGCTTCAAATACGGCAGCGTTTTGGATGGTAACTGGTAATGGGAACCAAGGTGTTAATGTTAATGGTGGTAATGGAAATGATCCAATTTGGGCAATTCCTTCTGTTGGGAATAATGGTATGTATAGAGGAGCTATGACATCTCCTAATGGATTTCATTTCATGAATTTTGCTGCATCTCCAATGAATCTTATGCCAGGAAGTCAATTAGGTTCAGGAATCGTCGGCGGTGGTGGTGGAGGTATTTTAGCCGAAAGCAATCTGAGTATGCTTTCGGCTATGAATGCCTATAGGCAGATTTCGACGAATGGTATGTCAAATTCGTCGGGGCAACATCACGGCGGAGGTGGAGGAGGAGATGATGAACATGACTCAAGCAGTCAACATTCCTAAGGATTGATCAAGCAATTAGAAGTGTATGATCTGATGCTAGCTTCTTAATTTTTCTTTTGATTATTATAATTACTAGTACTATATTAGCTTTGGTAATGGTTACTTAATTTGCAAAAATATATATATTATATATACATATATAAATATATTATATATGTTATTTGTTATATTATGTCCATTTGCAAAACACTCAAGCACAAGTTTGATTATTTTATTATTATTAAAAAAAAAAAGTTTGAGAAGAAATTTGATGGTGTACGTGGTGTGATTTTCATAGGATCATGTTAGGGTTTGAGAAGAAGTTTTTACCAGCTTATATATTCACATAGACATATTCTAATATATCAATGGCTATGCTGTTTTTAAAGCTAGTTTAAATTTAGTTTTTTTTATTAATCTGATAGTGGTTTTATGATTGCTAGTTTTGTTGGCACATCACATGTAATCATTTAGTTCATACTTTAACTTTGCTATGGATTAGTAATTGATTGATTTTTCAATTTAATTAATAGAGTTAAATACTATATATATATATATTAAGTGGTAAGTGACAAAGCTAATCTCTGTTTAGATAAACAATTTAATCAAGTGTTTATAGGATCTGCATTTTTCATATAATTGTTTTTGTATAAGTTATCTATATAACAAAAATAAAATAACAGTCTTCATACATGTGATAAACGGTTTCATAAACTCTCAAACATTGTCACTGGTGTTTATGTTCATAGAAAAACTCAAATAACTCAATTGAAACATGTTATTATGAGAAAAAGCTAGGGGTAGGTTTAACAAATTCTGATTATAACAGTCAATTATTGCTGAAGACAAAAATTAATATGGTACGAATTACATATATTTTTACTGCAATGAGTTGAAAGGAGAAGATGCTGTGGCTTTCTGGTGAGTACTGCAAAAACTGTCACATGCACGATGCATCTCTTATTGCTGCAGTTATGAATTATGTACATGTACTATACCATATAGCTAGCTAGGGACCAATATCTATATATCTACATAATAATCTAGATGCTTTATTTATATGAAATTATGAGCCCACTATCCTGAAAAATCATCAAGTAGGTATTAAACTCAGGTGAGTGACCAATGAATCAATTGCCTAAAATTGATATAAAATCTCTTTGATGAATAAAGAGCTTCATTCTTTCTCTTCCTAGTTTGTAATCTATAGTACATTGAAGGAATTTGTAGTAGTGATTTTAATTCTACCTAGTCTATGAACTTAATATATATCACACATTTGTATACCCTTTTGCATCTATTATTATGAAATGTTGTTTTCAAAAATTTAAAATAAAAGCTAGATATGCCAAAATAGGTTTTTTTTTTTATTTTTATTTTATTTTTTTATATCACAAATTTTCCATGACTCTCATTTTCAGCCCCACCTTTTTGTTTTCTTATATAAGAATTAATTCAGACATTAATTTAAATATTTAGACCTATGGCTTTCCTTGGCCAAGTTTTTCTTTAATGATATTTTCTTATAAAAAAATTATCATTTGCTTTATAGATAATAAAATATAAATCCACTATAGAAAACCTCTTTAACTTATTTTATTTTTCCTTTCCAATTGAATAAAGTATAAAAATATTATAGAATTTTGTGTGTGTATAAATATTTATTTTCCTTTTAGCATCTTAGACTTAAATATATAAATGCTCATGTCGGACTAATGGACTCACTTGATGTATACTTTTATCATTACAACTTGACTTTATTTTGCTTTTTTTTTTTCCTTTCAATAAATTAAAACCACCTTAGTATAATTTGGAGTGACACTTTACCATTATTTTGGAGTCACATCCCTTTGATTAAAATGTTGATAATTCATGGGAAAAAAGTAATGGTAATTATTGACACAAATATAATAGATTATTTAAAGGTTGATACGAACAGATTCCATAAATGATAAATATTTAATGAAAATCACTAATTTTCATCTTTTTGATAATTAAATTGGCACAATTTTTAAGATAGAATTTTCATTTTAGATTCCTTTAACATGTTATTTTACGCATTTTCCATATCAACTGAGCTAAGCTCACGAAGACTTAACATGTGTTCTTAGGACAAATTAACATTTTTCTTATTTAAAATCATAACTAAAAGCGAAATGCATATCATCATCAATTTATCCTTAAAAAAAAATCATCAATCAATTTATGCAGAAAGTAATATAATTATCGAACCTAATTAAGTACTTTTTCCACTAAAGATGACTCAATTAGATGGAGTGATTTGTGCTGATAAAAAAAAGGTGTTTGGTTTGTTTCTTACTAGTAACTCTATATATGTGTCCTTGTTGAAATTTATGTCATATCATGATAGTGAAATGAGATTGTGTCTCCTTCTCCAAAACTTACATGTAAGACTCTACATTTACTTTAATGGAGCTTCTACAACACATTGACAAATTGAAAAGTTTCAATACCTTTGTTTTCTCAGCTAATAAATTAATTAAATGATCATTGTTGTGAGCTATAATTATTTTTACAAGAATGAATATTATATATACACACACGAGTTAAGATCCGCTAACATCAGTTATTCAAACTAATTAATCTGACGGTTAATATTTCACTTGCATAGCGACCCTTTCTCCTTTTTCACAAATTCTTTGGATCAGTGACATCCCTTTTCAAAATCACTACCATGTTTATGAGTATTAGGTTATCATGTACCTTTTGAATCGACAGGTAGACATTAAAGTGATTCTTCTTTTCTTTTTCTTTTTTGAGTAAATTTAAAGTGCTTCTTCTGTGTCGACTATGAACCATATTTTTGCACAAAATATAAAATGATATTAGTAAATGATATTTATTCATTATAATTTTCTAAATAGCATTTTAGTAAACTCTAAATCGTTTAAAAGTTATTTCACTGAGAAATTTAGTAAATGATATTTATTCATTATAATTTTCTAAATAGCATTTAATGGTTTTTATCAAATAATAACTCATTCTTCAAAAAAATCAAATAATAACTCATCTATTAAATATTAGTTCAATGACCAACTGTATTGAAATCGAAACATGTCGATTTTGCATATCCACATAAAAAATCTTTCTTACTTTATTTATTTATTTTGGTACAAGAAATCTTTCTTACTTTGATGCTTCTCATCAATGTTGCGCATCGTTTAGCTAGGACAGCTCCGTCGGAAACTAATTTTTGTATTTATTATCACATCTCAACATGTATTTAATCTATTATAATAAATAAAATACAGTTCTCGTAACAAAAATAATAATAATTATATCGGGTATCACAATGTTTTGTAAAACAAAAGTTTATCAGAATGAAATTTTTACTATAACGTATTGTTGGGATACAAAGTTAATGATCGTTATTATGGAGAAAGATTTATGTGCACGTCCATGCATTTGTAATCAGTGCATGGCGTAGAATTTAGGGTAGGTAAGAAGCTAGGTAGGGTAATAGAGGGTACCTTGTTAAGTAAACGATGAGTTTCCACCAAAAAAGAAAAAGATGTGTACGAAAAAAGGTTATTAAGCAATGAGTGCTTATGATGCTCAACTGCTCGTCCACGTTAGATTACACAATTCATATCACTCCGACGAGAAATGCTCAAATTAAATTAAATTTAGTAAGATTTAGTTTACAGACCAAACTATCTATGGTTTTGGTCAAAGTGTGACTCTTCGTCTTTCAGGATGAAAACTCGATATAAACATTATTTTAGTCAATTTACTAGTTCATTTGATCTATAATTATCATATTTTGACTATCAGACTAATCAAATTAAATTTAGTAAGACTTAGCTTAAATAGGTTGATCTATAAACATTATTTTCTCAGATTTATAAATCAACAATAATAAACAATCATCTCTTAATTTCTTATACATTCAACATCTCATTTTCTCTTCATTTCTATCTTTCTTTGGCTAGAAAAGTAAATAGGTTGGTGTTTGAAATATCAATCAAAACCCTTACATACATTATACAATGTCTCTATAGGCTAAGGACATGGGAATTCTTCATTTCTATCTTTCTATAACATCACCAAATACAACATACTAAATCACATCATTCTCTTTGTTTCAAGATGCATACAACCACGTGAAATATACACACAACATTTTCCTTTATAAATTTGTTTTAGTACAACTCGTTAATTTAATTTAATTTAATTTGTTTTATTGATATAATATAGAGAGCCGAACGATATTTATTTGATATATCCATTGAGTAGGCCAGCTATATGGAATAGCCAGCTTGAAAAAGAAAGGAAATTGCTAACATCCAATGTAATCGTTAAAGAGTCCAACAACAGTTGTGAGATCACATAAATAAGTGTTTATAAGTAAGGGCAACTTTCAACTCATAAGTCGGTTTTGTGGGGTTATGTTAGCCTCAACCACGACTTCTAAGATGGTATCAAAGCCTCTTCAAAGATCTGTTGAGCCACCTGCTATCCGGTTTCCGCTATCGGACAACCCACCATTTACATCCATGCTCCAGATGTCCAGTCCTAGGCGTGAGGGGGTGTGTTAAAGAGTGCCACATCAATTGAGACTAGTATAAATGTTGTGTTGTGTTTGGTCCAACCAAGATTTCTAAGAGTGACCATAAAATAGTGTGCATAGAATCTAATGGAGCAAAGTTGACAACGGTTGAAGAGATAAAACATGAAGTTTTTGAACATTTCAAGGAAATATTCAAGGCGACAAATATCAACAGGCCCCAAATGCAACACTTTGAATTTAAGCAAATTGGAGAAGAAGACTACCTGAGGCTGATTGCTGAATTTTCAAAGGAGATAAAAAGAGCAGTGTGGGAATGTGAGAGTTTGAAGAGTCCATGTACGGACAGAATAAACTTTAGAGGTGATAAACATTCGATTAGATTAAATGAATATCGACTGATTTCTCTAATTGGTTGCATGTATTAAGTTCTTTTCAAAATTCTTGCAAATGGACTGGAAGCAATAATCAAAAAGGTAATATTAACCCCACAATTTGCTTTTTTGGAAGGTAGGAAGATGGTGGATGAAATCTTAATAGCAAATGAACTTGTGGATGAGGCGAGAAGAAAGTTGATTTTGAAAAGGCGTTCAACTTAATCGATTGGACATACCTCGATAACATGATGGAGAGAATAAGGTTTCATAAGAAATGGAGAGGGTTGATATTGGAATGCTTACCAGCTTGTTAGCTGATGACGGAGCATCATATGACATTTTTAAAACTAGTTTAATCCTGCAAGTAATAAATTTAAAACTATTGATTGTTTTAAAAAAAACACCCGTAAACAAATTGACATGTCCAATCAGACCCTTTTTGTGCAAATTTTTTGTAATTTCATTTCTTAGAAAATATTTCCGTTTTGTTGGTGTACTTGTTCTTCGCATAAGTTATTCTTAAAAGTTCATGTGTGTAAGCGCTTAAGAAATGGTAAAGCCCTTCATGAAATGGCACGACCAACCTCTAATAACGCTTCTACATCCAACACATGTAATAGCCTTCAAAGTACACAAGAATAATCAATCCAAGCGTCAGTTAGTGGCGTCAACGTTTCAAATGCTATGGGGATAATTGCTCATATGCCAGATTCGACGATTATTGGGGTAACTTCTCCTATATCAGTTTTGACAAAGGCAGCCTCGACACATTCTGAACCAATGACATCTTTGCCAACACCAACGAGTTTTACAATAACACCTATGGTTACAAACCCTACAAATGAAAACTCTATTGATTCTAGGTTCCCTTTTAAGCCACAGATTTTGTTACCAATGGTCACTATAGAATACCCTTATGCATAGTTTTGAAAACCGGACCGAATTGGTCCGACCGTAAACCGAAGGGGTAACCAGTACGGCTGACATATTGGATCGGTCATGCATTTAAACTGATGCAAACCGGCATGAACCGGACAAACTCGGTTAAAATCGGCGAACTGACGGTTTAATGAGTTGATCGGTTTTTTTAATGAACAATTGTTTTATATATCAAAAAATTGAAAACTGATGCAGCTGGGGATCAAACAGGCGCCCATGTAGTCCCAAAGGCACTAGGAACCACTGCACCACTTCCATTTGTTGTGATAAATTGTTGATTCATATTGATTATATATTATTTCAAAATACCATATACTAAAACTACACCATTTCCATTCACATTCGAACTTGTATTTTGTCTTTTTTTTTTTTTTTGAATAACTTGTATTTTTTCTTTCTTAAAAAAAAACAAAGAAAGAAACATCTATTCTCTTTTTATTTTTTATTTTATCTTCATAATATACTGTATAAGTAAACATTTCTATTTTTTTCAAAGTGTTTCAAATTTACAATACTCATAATATATATATATAAGGGTTTGCTAGGATACACCCACTAATTTTTATTAAGGTGTGTTTTAACAAATATATAACTAAAAAGTTGTTTAATACACCTTAAGGTGAATGTTGCTAAAATACTCATTCTAAAAAATAAGTGGGTGTATGTTAGAAACTCCTATAGACATTTGCTAGAATACACCCACTTATTTTTTAGAAGGTGTGTTTTAGCAAGTTATAACTAAAAAGTAGTTAAATACACCATAAGGCGTAGCTTGCTAAATCACTCCCACATAAAAACTAGTGGGTGTGTTCTAGCAAATCCCATATATATAGATATGTGTGTGTGTGTATATAAATTAATTTATGTGTTTGATCATATAATAATATCAAAGTAGATGGACTTGAATTTAAAGAACTAATTTGAGAAATTATCTTAATTTATTTGGGGATTTTTTCAAACATTTATTAGTGTTATGTTTTTTGTATAGCTCGAGTCATCTTATTTAATATAAAGATAAGAAAAAATTATGGAGACTGAGTGATAACCGAGTCATCCGATTCTTTTATGCGGCTCGACCTGCGACTCAGTGGTTCGATCAATGACTCAATGATCCAATACCCCTCTCGAGTCGATGACCGAGCCGAGTTTTAAAACTATGCCCTTATGACATGCCAACAACAATGATGGCAGGCCTACACACAAATGCATCTACATATAACACCCTAAATCCTATCTTTGATTTATTAAATAATACAAATGTATTTAAATAAAAGGATGTTACAAAACTCATCATATGTCATTTAAATAAACAATATGTAATTATTATTGTCATTTAAATGCTCTTATGGTCCCTTAAATATTTAATTGATATTGCTTTGGTCCCTTAACTTAAAAAAAGATTGTTTGAGTACTTTAAGTTTTTTTAGTCTCGTTTTGGTCCCTTTTGTTAGGTTTCCGTTAGGGTTTAAAAAAAAAGTTAACTCCTGGACACTTGTCACCTTGTCATTGACTCTGAGTTTTTTTTTACAAAAAAATAATATTTTTTTTAAAAAATCCCAAAGCCAATGACAAAGTGACGGTGTCCCAGAGTTAACACGTGTCACCTTGTCATTGGTTCTAGGAATTTTTAACTATATATATATATATATATAATTAAATATTTTTTTTATAAAAAATATACATTTTTTTGTAAAAAAAAAAGTTCTCTGAGCCAATCAGAAGGGATCAAAACGAGACTAAAAAAAATTTTAAGTACTCAAACAATCTTTTTTTAGTTAAAGGACCAAAGCGATACCAATTAAATACTTAAGAAACCAAAAGAACATTTAAGCGGTCATTTAAATAAACAATAGTAATTAATATTGTGAACTTCGTGAACAAGTCTATTCAATTTTTTTTGGGTAGAATAGCCAGCCTAATCAATTTAACTATAGGTCCTATTAATTATTTTAATTTAAATTGTTTGATTTTTTTTTTAAAGAGAACCAAAACCCAACTGTTAGGCGATTGGCTTTGAAGGGTTATAGGCGTAATCCAATGGTTATCTTTAAAAAAAAATTAAATAGATTAAAATAATTAATAGAATCTATAGTAACCACTCTTAAGGTTGGTTCACCATAATATTTGGGATTAAAGTTAATATCTGAGGACTTTTTTGAATAAAGGAGAGAAAGAAAAGGGACCGAAATATTAATTTTATGAGATATGGGACCAAAACAAAAATTGGAAATCAATTAGGGGATCAATCGACTAATTAAGCCTTTATTGTTTTATGCATTTAGTGGTGAGAGTATTATGGTCACAAGTTTCAGAAGCACTCACTAGGTAAGGACAACTCCTCCACGGTCACAATACTGGATGCAGTCCTTATGCACCATAACCGCAGCCCACAATACTATGGTTACAAGTTTTAGAAGCACTCACAAAAAATAAAATGTATAATTTAGTTATTGATTAAACACTCATTGGAACAATAATGAGACTTAAAAAAAAAGGCAACCCGGTGCACGAAAGAGAGCTGTTTCCAGGACTTGAACTCGTAACCTTTCAGTCACATTACAACAATTTTACCAGTTACGCCAAAATTACCCTTTAATAATGAGACTGTAAACTCAGATAAATCATGTGAACGAAAGTAAATTGTTTCTGGTTTATACATAGAGCAGAATTTTCTGGCAAAAAGTTGCTATATTATTTTACATAAGAAAGCAGATTGAAGTTTCAACCAAATGCAGAATTGTGCAGCACAATCTGTTGAAGGAGCTCAATCAACTAATGGGGGAAATCAGCAATCATAATAACTTCCACTGCAGAGCCTTACACACATTTATATTTTTGCTTCCCTAATACAATATATGTTCCAACAACAGTGTAACAAGCAAGTAATTCCTGCACATAGATACTATCATGAAGAAAATTACATGCACAACTATTAGAAAATTTCTCCTTTGGTTGAGCAGTAAAATATCTTTCATGTACTCTAGTGCTCTTTCTGAAGAAGTCAACAACGAGAAAATATAAAGATTTTTGAATAAAAATCAAGTCAATTGCATCGTACATGTAAGAAGGGGAAATAGAGATTCTACCTGTAAACGTCTCTTGCTTCTTAATACTTTAACTTTATTTTTGGAATATGAGCTATCTTGTCCCAATCCTCCCCGGTTCCCTCCTTGCATCGTTCCTCTAATGTTGGGGAGTCATAAATGTTCAGAAACTCGGGAGAAGTGAGGTGTCGAATACCCTCTAGCAAGCATCTCAAACCTTCACAATTTCCAATCGTCATGGTTCGAAGGTTACTAAACGAGAAAGGAGAGGAAACACCTCTTCGTTCCACTTTCAACAACCCCTCTAAGTTTGGTAGTTGTCGTAATATGAGAAACTCTAGAGATGGAAAAATCCTCATCATCATCATCCAAGTATTTCAGATTTTTCATGTAAGATAATTCCAGTAATTTTAGAGATTGTAGTTTACCAAATGACGAAAGCCGCACACAGTTCTCACAATTACTAAGTGCAACATTAACTAAATTACTAAGAATACTTATCCAACTTGGTAACAATATTCCATCATAGTAAGTTATTTTCAAGCACTTGAGATTTGAGTGAGGTTGAAGCACTTCAAGTAGTTGCTCAGCACTAACAATAGGGGTCTTTGTCAATTCATCGTTGCTTTTCCACGACAAGCATAATTCTTGGAGGTCTTTTTTACCTATCAACTTAGCTTCTTGAGCTTCAGATAAATTACCAACATCTTTTAAGCCTTTGATACTCAATTTTCCACCGAGGTTTAGATCACCTAACTCTACCAAGCTATTACCTCTCTCTGAACTAACAATGTATAAGCTTAATGTTCTTAGAGAAGTTAATTTTCCGATGCAAGGAAACAACTTAGACAGTAAACCAGCGTCATCAATGATAAGATGTCTAAGATTTTGTAAGCGAGACAAGCCTTTTGGTGGACAACTCAGTCGACTATGTTTTACATTCAAGATTTCTAGTTTTTGTAAGTTGCAAATTCAGTCCGGTAAAATGTTTATGTAAGCAGAACGAAGTTCTAAATACCATAAATGAATTAAACTCTCTAGTGAGGGTACCTGGAGAGAGGATGTGCATAAAACCCGAAGAGAATGGTTTCTTGGCAAGTGGTCATGTTTTGGTCTGTTATGATCTAACTGAAACAATGTTCGCAAGGATTCAACTTTTTTGAAGGCATCCTCATTGAGTGATAGCGAGTCATCAGAGTGAAAACATATGTGGTGTGTGCTTTTTGACAAAATAATCATGTTTGCATTCTCTAAATACATACATTCTTTACTATATCCTTGCCTATTGGGACAAGTTCCTCGCGCTCTTCTTTGTCATTTCCAAATGCATATTGTTTGAACAACAACCAACATTCATTATCAGAGAGACCATATAAAGGATAAGCTTGACATGTTCCCATGATTGCCGCAACAACCTCATCACGAGTGGACACTAAAATGGAACTACCTTTGGATCCACACATAAACACTGATTTCAACGTATTCCATTTCTCTTGGCTTAATCCGAATGCTAATTGTTGCATTTTGTTCCACACATCGTCCAAAACCAGAAAATATCTTTTACCTTTCAATAGTTCTTTCACCTTTCTTAGTAATACATCTAAATCCAAGGCATCACACTTTCCACCTATTATAGATTCTATGATGGAACACAAAATCCTCTTGATTGAGAAAGCATCAGAAACACAAATCCAAATTTTTGTATTAAAATTGCTACTCACCCTAACATCATTGTAGACCAATTGAGCTAGAGTTGTTTTACCAATACCACCTAACCCAACTATGGGATAGACTGAAAGGATTTCACAATCCCTTGCTTGGGTGAGCAGAAACTCAACAATCTTCTTTGTATCATCTTCCCGTCCAAACACCTTTGGTTCAGCAATAAAGGAGCTGGTTTGGCGCCATTCATCAAATCTCCTTGTAATCTCTTCCAACCTTTGGCCGATCTCACGGCGAAATATGATGTTCTTTGGTTTGAAATAGGATGAGCCTCTAAGCCGACCAGACTCGATTGAGCACTCATCAAGAATATCATCTAGCACATAAACAACATCTTTGAGTTGTTGAAGCCATACCTTGTTAGAGCGATCTGTGACTTGTTTATGCTCAGCATCTTCAAGAACAGCCTTGATCAGATCCAAGGTGGTTGATAGCTTTTCGACCTTTGACTTAATTCCAAAAGTGGTTGCAATTTCATTTTGAACCAGAGATAACAAATTCTCAAACACAACTCCAAGTAAGGCTTCTGCCATATTATTTCAGAAAAGAAAGGGTTGTAAAGACAAGAATATGAGAAAGTGGGTTTTTTTTATCAATAAATGAGAAACTGGTTTATATTGAAAGGGTAATGAAATAAACAGAAGAACATTGAGAATATAAATGCAATATTGGTAGCAAGTAGCTGGTAAACGGGAAATTGTGAAGAAACATCCATGAAGCTATAGTGCAATTTTCAATAATTGATGCAAGGTTTCATGATACCATGCAGTAGGAATAAAGAATCTATTATATTAACTTTATTTATTTCATAGTTTAACAAGACTAAAGAGTTTGATTATGCCACTTTAACCATTAAGATGCGTTCGATAGAGTGATGAACTAATTTTTCGTTATAATAACTTTTTATTTAGCTTTTAGAACAAGTTGCCATGATTACCATTATTATAACGGGATGCGAGAATAATGACAAACACCCCTTCCTGTCTTCCCATGGCTCCAATGTTATCCAAATATGTATATGCCTATAAAGACATGCAAGAATTCATAATTCAGAAATGAACCAAAGTAAAATGGCAAAAGAAAAAGAAAAATGCATGTGGGAATAAGTATTGTATTAGAGCTACCACCAACCTTATATTTTTGCATATTCCAGGGCCTATGTTTGTATGTGTGTCAATTTAGTAGGATCATATGATCCGTTATGATGCAACATTGTTGAGACCATAAAATATCATCGACATACTAATATTTAACCCTTCTCTTTGATATATGTGAGAATTGAAAAGATGACCACTCAAAAACTAACTGATAAAAACTTATTCTGGTAAATGGCAAAGGTACTCACTCCAATTCATTGTGAATTGCAGTCATGCCTGTTGGAGAAATCATATTTGAATAAATTCGATAAGACGCGTGCATCAACAAACAAACAAGTTTGTTTCAATGGCTAAAACCACAGTCACATAATTCGAATTTGTTTCCGTACGTTGTACGGGTAGGCAGTACGGAACTTTTAAATTTTTAGGTACGTGAGGGTATACATAGTTTGTACGCTATTTTAGTTTGTGGCACGTTCTAATATAAGTACACAATAGACAAATAGACATTATTTAAATAAATAAACAACAAAATAAAATGTTAAAATATTAATATAAAAAATAAACTTCAATTTTAACAAACTTAATTTTGTAAGAACAAAAATAAAAGCTTGATTAAAGTGCTTTTTGTGTTATTTTGTGGATCGTAGAGGCAAGATGAAAATGGTTAAGTAATTTAAAGTGCTTCCATGATAATGTTGTAGTGTATGACTCAAAATTTGATGGATGAAGAATATTGTTGCTAAAAATATAAAAGATTTGTTTCAAATATATTTTTTGCTGAAAATATATTTATGGACAATAAATATATTTTTGTACTGTATGAAGGAAAATTTGATGCAAATATATTTGGCTAAACTGCAGTTTTGACCCCCTAACTTTCACAATGGTGCGATTTTGGCCCACTCTTAAAAAAATGAAAATTTAAACCCCTATGTTTTAGCCCCTTTGCAAAAGAGACCTTTTGGTCAATTTTGACCGGGTCAACGCGGAGGTATCATGCCACATGTGTATTTTCCCATTTATTTTTATTCAAAAAGCCACTTGTGTAATACTTGAATAAAAAAAACAAAAAAGAAAATATATCTTCATCATCATCATTCAAACCACCGCCATGTCCTCCGCCAAACTTCGCAATTTCCGTCGCCGCACTGACACAAACTCTGACAACGACACTCCCACCACCGTCCCTTCCAAACCCTCCGCCCCTAAACCTGAAATAAAAAACCCAAACTTCTCAGCTTCGCCGACAAGGAAATCAACGCTGATATCGAAACCCCTTGTTCACGCTCCTCCAAACCCCACGACCACCGCCCCGAACCCTCTTCTTCATCCTCTCACAAAATTACCACTCACAAAAACAGAATAATTTGAGGCGAGTTTTGCTTCTGTTGGGATTAAGCTTGCAAAAGGATCAATTGTAGCATTCATAGAAGGAGAAACAAGATCAAAGCTTCCATTGTTGTTGTTACTGAAGTTGTTGTGGGCAGCGACAACATTTGATGTTGTAGATGTTGTGGAGAAACAGGACACGTGCTCCTTTAGATCAGTGTTGTTGGAGTTACACATTTGGTCGCCGTTGAATGTGGCGATGCTAGCGGCGGTGTAAGGAGATGAATCAAGAAGAGGTGGAAGATAAACGGAAGAAGGTGAACTTGGTTCTGGACAGAGACTCATGCTGTTGTTGTTGGCTGAGTTTGAGGCTATTTTGGTCTGTTTTGCACCACTTGTGGTGGCTGTCACGGTGGTGCTTCCATTTTCAATGTTGCTCTTTTGAAACACACGTGAAATGACCCATTCATCCTTCCTTTGCTATTTTTTTTATTTTTCATTTTCTTTTTTAATTTAGAAAATGATTATGTGGATTTTTTTATTTTTTTTAAATTTGTAATTACACATGTGGCATGACACCTAGGCGTTGACCAGGTCAAAATTGGCCAAAAGGTCACTTTTGCAAAGGGGCTAAAACATAGGGGTTTAAATTTTCATTTTTTTTAATAGGGGGCCAAAATCGCACCATTGTAAAAGTTAGAGGGTCAAAACTGCAGTTTAGCCAATATATTTTTAATAGGAATATTTGATGCAAATATATTGTGTTGAAGGGGAATAAAAAAGAAACGTATTTTTAGTGTAATATTCATTTCAAATTTATGAGTTATATCTCTTATTTATTAAAGTTGACCCAGACGCTAACTGTTGCCCTAATTTTAACCTAAATTATATGTTTACTTTTACTGTATTACCCCTGTTTAATTAAACATATTGAATTTAGTTAATTTAATTAATTTAATCAAAATCTTATTTTCAAATGGAGAGATCTCTTATCTCTTATTTATTAAAGTTAACCTGGACGCTAACTGTTTGATCCTATAATCGTTGCTCCTATTTTCAACTCATTGGTGCTACTTTGTTTTTACTAAAAGGAGTCCATCATATAACAGTTTCCTCCTATTTTGTTTCCCTGCTCCTACTTTGTTTGCAAGATAAACAATAACAAATATATACTACTAAATCTTGAGGTGTGGCGGTACTTGAAATTTTTAGAAATTGAAACTTTATAATATAATTGTTCTTGAATGTATGATTTATGTATCTCTATCACCCCTAATTTCCCAAACGTTGTTGGCTTCTACTTGAAAATAGGAATAAAACTTAATAGACTGATCAATTCAATATGCTATATTTATTATTATAAAAAAATATGAGTGGATGGTAAGAAAAAAGAGAACATGAGTGGACCTTTAATTAAAAAAATAAAATTTAGTATAAGTGAACCAAGTGGATATGAAAGCATGGGTGGCGAACGGTTAATATGCACATGAGTCCTATAGGGGTCCTATATATTTCATGGGTGGCGGCTGCCCCTTTTCATTAGTACCTAGCTCCGTCCATGTACTTAACCTATAATGTTAAGTTATGGTATCAAGGACGATGTCATGGAAAATTATGTTATGGTACAGTACCAACGTCTATGCTTCTTAATATTATGAAATACTATATGACAATCATGACATTCATCTAAACTATTTTGTTACCTATTACCGTCAAATATTACCTTCCATATGATCCGTGCTAACACACGGGTCGATGGTCTAGTTTCTCTATAAATATAAACCTTCTATCAGATGTAAACCTAGAGAGAGTGTAGAAAGCCAGAAAACAAGGGTTTAGAAGGCAGCACTAAAACTATGGTTTGTAGAGTTTGCTCTTGGCAACAAACACTAGGGTTGGGATTGATTCACCTTGGGAAACACTATTAGGATTGAGTCTCTTGGTCAAGGGAAGAGATTGAGACTTTAGGTAGAATTAGGTTTGAAAACTTATTCTTGTAACCCTTTGATATCTCTTTTGTAAAGTTACTCATCATTATAGTGGAACAGAGGGATGCTCTCTCCCCCAGAGTTGGTCAGTGTTGGACCGAACAAATTTCGTGTGTCCTCTCTTTCTTTCTCCCGTTGTTTCTACTTTTGCTTGTGTTTATAATTGTCACCCCCCGTGTTGGTTTGGTTGCTTGATTAATTTTGCACATTATAAGGCACTAAAATCGGTCATAAAAACAGCCCAAATCGGAACATAAATATGCACCAAATCAACACAAAAATATGCACCAAATCAGCACTTAAATGATGCTTGAATCATTTCTTTCCATAACCATGCTTCTAAATCCCTTCTTTTGCTCAAAGACTCGATCTTTCATCATATTTGTTCCTGAAATAAAAACAAACAAATTTAAAGTACCAAAGGTCTAAAAAGAAATTAAAATACATAAAATTCTACTAAAATAAACACTTAAAAACCACATAATTATTGACTTATCAAACTCCCCCATACTTGAATCATTGTTTGTCGTCAAGCAAAAGGCAAAGAACTTTAGCAACATGACAACAATAACAACATAACAACATAAATTAAAAACTTTTGTTTCCTCCAAGGCTTTGTTTTCAGCATACACTAATCACAACCTCAAGCGCTTCTCATGAACCTATTCAACCCAACAACATATTTCAAGTGAGTGTGTGTGTAGTCCAGCTTTTTCTTGCGCCTGTGTAAGAGATATTATGAGGAAACAGGTTCTAACCTCAACACTAAACCAACCGAGAAAAGTTCTTTCTTCATTTCATATAAGAGATGTGGGAATTATTTTTGATCATTTGACAATTATTAGATATTTTTTATCATTTCATATAAGAGGGGTGCTAACACATTCCTCTCGCATAACCAACTTCCGAACCTATCTCATGGTTCACATACCATGTTCACCCAAGGTTTTATCGATATTTTCTTTTCCCTCTTTTGGGATAAATAAAGTTCGATGGCGACTCCGTTATCGTTGGAAGTGTTTACACTCGTGGCCATTTCATTTCTTTAATTTTCGCGTTGCGACATATACATGTCAGGAAAACAAAGTATGTCGACTTGGTAAAGCTCTTTATGGTCTCAAACAAACCCCTAGAGCTTGGTTTGCTAAATTGCACAACATTATCACTCAGTTGAATCTCTCTTCCAGTGCTCATGACTCTGCTTTTTTTACTCGAAAAATTGAAAATGGCATTGTTGTCTTGCTTCTTTATGTCGATGACATGATTATCACTGGTGATGACTCTATTGCAATTGAAGAGCTCAAGCAATTCTTATGTCAACATTTTGAAATGAAGGATCTTGGACCATTAAGTTACTTTTTGGGGCTTGAAGTATTATCTTCGAGTGATGGCTTATTTCTCTCATAGGCTAAGTATGCTTCTGATCTTGTCTCTCGAGCAGGTCTCACTAATTGTAAAATCGAACACACTCCTCTTGAACCCAATGTTTGATTTACTCTTCAAGATGGTACTTTACTTAATGATGCTACTCTTTATCGACAACCCGTGTAACGTCCACTTTCGTTTAATTAATTATTTAATCGAGTTTAGACGATTATATTATATTTATATAATATATGTGTGAATTTTGTTGATTTATGACGATTTAGATGATTTGGATGATTTTGATGTGTTTTGATGATTTGATGAGATTATGAGACTTATTTTATTGTTAAATAAAATAAGATTTGAAAATAAAATAAAATATTTAGTTGAGGGCTGTTTTGAGATTTTACAGAGTTTTGGGGGAGAAAGTGAGATAAGATAAGATTTTAGGTGGAGATATAAAAAGGAAAGACCTAGGTTGTAGAAAAAATTAGTACGTACGACTGTTTTTGGAGGAAAGGGAGAAAAAGCCAAGAGAAGGGAGAATCACCATAGAGAGCTGCGATTTCTTCATACAAGGTAAGGATGAGACTAATAATTCAGTAATGTTAATTTCTATGATTCTGATGATTAATTGGCAAAGTTAGGATTGAATTAGAAAGTTTTGAAATTAGGTCAAATCCCTAAAATTGATGATCAAACGGTAAAAATTGATTAGATTGATGTAGAAACTGTCTCTTGACATTAGAATATGTTTAGGATGAATTCTGGAACCGAAACTAGGCTTAAAACCATGAGTTTAGGTGAATTTTTGAAGAAAACTGCTTTCTGCCCGAGCCAACATTCATCGCTCGCCCTAGCGAACGATGATCCTCGCCTCGCGAGGGATGAATTTCATCGCTCGCCACGCGAGCCAAAACCCCTCGCCTCGCGAGTTACATGTTGTAGCTCGCCACAGCGAGCAACCCTACTCGCCATAGCGAGCATGACCAGAGAGCATGTCGAATTCTGAGTTTTTGACTTTTGAGTTGAACCTTAGACGCCTTGGAGTACCTTTAGGTGTCTACTAAAGATTAGATGATGATTTAGAACAAGATTGAACCTGGAACAACCTTAGTTGGGAATCTGGCTTGTACTCGCCATGGCGAGCAGATGCTCTCGCCTCGCGAGCACTTCCAGAACTGAGTGCACTTGAGGATTTTGATACCTGAGTTGCTTGGATTGATTAGGAAAGGAACTTTAGGTACTAATGAGACCTATTTAAGATACCTTGGATTGCTTGGATTGATTTTGATACCTTAGTTGCTTGGATTGATTATAATGTGATTTATTGATTGATTGCATTACTTGAATTATTATTGAATGATCAAGAAGTTGTCGAAGATGAATTGATATTAAGTTGTTGATGTGATCTGATTATGCTGCTATTGTTAATTAACTAAGTTGCATGAGTCTGAATAAGATAATTAAAATGATGATGAACTCCAAATTATTGGATGTATAAGAGATTTTATGATTAAGATGTTTTGTTGATGGAGTCCATGCATTAGCATATATTGAGCTTTGTCCTCACCACGAATTGAGCTTTGTCCTCACCACGATACTATGATGACGATTGGTACCACATGCATATAAGAGGTATAAGTTGCATTGTCGCATTTGTCGAGTCTAAAGATGTTATGTTATTGGTGATGATTGAATGTTGTGATTACTTGATAATTGTTATCAAAGATGCAATGACGATTAAGACTGTTTATGATGTTAATTATGATTTCGAATTATATTGATTAATATTATTGTGTTATGAAATCTCACCCCTTCTGCTTGAAAATGTTGCTCTTCGTATGAGTAACTTGCAGGTGATCGTGCTTAGTGTGCAGTTTGCTGTCGTGAGTGGCCTTGCCTCACTGAGTCGTCTAGGTCGCTCTGATACGTAACGGGATGGGGTATTATGATATGCATGCTTCATTCTTTTACGTGTTCATTTATGATATTATACTGAATTATTATTATTATTATTAGATGTTTTAATGAGGCCTGCGTGCCAAGACTTTATGATGATTAGAATTTATTTCCGCTGCTATTTGGTTGATGAAGGATAAATTATTATTTATCTATGTTTTGAAGATTTTAAGAATGTGATATCCCGTTAAATGTTGTTTACTCTGATTATATGTTCGAAATTTTTATATTGGGAAAATGGGGTGTTACAACCCGTATGTAGTCTGATATACCTCACTGTTACATGACCAGATATTTCATATGTTGTTCATCTTGTTAGCCAATTCATGACTTCTCCATGTACCACACATTATGCAGATGTCCTTCAGATTATTTGATATATCAAGGGTACCTTATTTTATGGTCTTCATAACTCAAATACATCTCCATTGATTCTTAGAGCCTACTCTGATGCCGATTGGGCCGGTGATCCTAGTGATTGCCATTCCACCACTAGTTTTTGTAAATTTCTTGGGATTCTCTTATATCTTGGCGTAGCAATAAACAAACATTGGTGGCTCGCTCTAGCACCGAAGCTGAATATCGTGCACTTGATACTACTTCTGAGATATTGTGGCTTCGTTGGCTTTTTGCTGATTTAAAGACATCACAATCTTCACTAACTGATCTATATTGTGATAATCGCATTGCCATTTAAATCGTCCACAATGATGTTGATGAGTCAATAATTAGTTATTTTAATATAATATTTGATTTCGTTTTATTTAGATTTAAGTTTATTTTATTTAAATATTATTTCCTTTTAGAACTATTTTACTTCAATTGCATATTATTATATTTCAGGGACGAATGTTTGATAGATTGAGTCTTGGAGAAAAAGAAAGATGATTAGGAGCTGATTCGGGATGAAAATACGAAATATGAGACAAAAATATGTCACTCCCCAAGTCAGAGAGGTGGCACGGCCCGTGCTCCCACTAGCACGGTCGTGCCAAGCTTCAGGGTTCTCTTTTGCTGCTTTTGCTTCGGAAACATGCTACCTATTTTAACCGAAAAGCTTGTGGTTTCTTGTAGAACATTCTAGTGAATAGTTGCTTAGGTTTTAAGTCAACATAAGACTATAAATAGAGTAACTAGCTATCATAAACATTCATCTTTTGTTCTTCAAAATAATAAGTGCCAATTGTTTTCTTTAATAAAAGATCAACCTTTATTTTATGTTCTTGTTCTTCTTCTTCTCTTCTATGTCTCCGATGAACGTTAGTGAGTTGACTCTTCTTGTCTTGAATTTGTTGGATAAGTCTAATGACATAATCCTAATCAAACCCAGCTTTAAACCCTAATTTTATGTAACCTTAATTTCTAATTTATTTCACCATTCTTATAATCAATAACAAGTATTAATCGAAGGATCGAAAGATGAAGTTTAATAGTTGTTATTGATTCATCACAAATATTAAGCGAAGGATCGAAAGATGAGGTTTTAATATTGGAATAAGTGAATATAGACAAGGATTGCGAAGGTAGCAAAATAGTCTTGGCAAACCTTGAGACATATAAAGTTTCGAACTTCAAGGATTCCAATAGCAATCAAACCAGCAAAATAGGCGTGATTGCTAGAGGAACACACTCACTGAGACCGAAAGGAGATGTGATAGGCTAAAGAGAATCTTGTCTTTAGAAATTAGGTCTAACATAAGGTTCTAGGTTTAAAGGTTTGGTTTGTGAAGGGTTTGTCACCATGATAGACCAATAATCCCAAGACGCCTTTTTTTGTTTTTGTTTTCATTCAGTTAAAAGTCCAAACTTTTTAATCTCAAATTCTCATCTAATCATTATTTAAAGTTAATTGAATTCATAACTCCCTATCAGAACGATGCCCTTTTTACTACTTTGGTAGAATCGTGCACTTGCGGTTTTATCTCATCAGATGTTTTCCATGAGCGAATCAAACCTATTGAAATTGATTATCACTTCATTCGTCAACATTTTCTCTGTGGTAAACTTCATCTTATCTCTAATGGCACGCTTGACCAGCCGGTTCATTTGTTCACAAAACCTCATTCTCCAGAACATTTCCGCACTTTAGTGTCCAAACTCAAGTTGATTGAAGCTCCATCCACTCGAGTTTGAGGGGGATGTTAAGATATATTATGATTCTTCATTTATTGTAATTATGTTAGGAGTAATCAATATTTGTGTGTAATTATTTTTTGTATTTATTTGTCTGAAATCCTATAATATAAATAGGACAACATGCATGTATTTGAATAACATAATGAAATATAAATGTTATTTTATATACATGTGAGTTTTTACACAAACACACAAGTCTATATAGTAACAAGTAATTAAAGTTGTAATCACCAACAAAGCGTATTTCACGGAAATTACCTTGATTCAAATCAAATCTACAAATTTTAGGTTAGATAATATTCTCCCTTCGTTCCATATTAGATGATCCGTTGACTCAGACACACATATCAATGTATATTTTTTATCTTTAATTATCTATTTGAAAAAATTATAAAAATTTAATATTTTAAAAATATTAATCGAGACGAATTTAATATATATTATTTATCTTTGTATATATTAATAGAAAAATATAATCAAAATATGTTAAATTAAAAATGCAAATTGTCAAACAAATTATTTAATAAGGGACATAAAGAGTATTTGTTTCCATTCCTCAAGAAAGAAAAAAAATATTTGTTCCGAGATTCTCAAACAAAATAAAAGGGCTAGATGACTAGATAGATACAACCGCGTCAATGTGTCAACATACGGTCCACGAGGTAGGAAAATACTAACATCATAAAATTTTCGGTGCCTCTTTTAATGTGCCCGAAATCTATGTTCTTTTTTTCTTTCTTTGTTTTCTTGCTAGTGTCACACTCTCACTCGCTCACTCACTCACTCACTCCTTTTCATGCTTTTCTCTTCTCATTAGTTCCATCTTTGAAACCCTTTTTCCCACTCTTCAACAAAACAAGAACCATTCTACGCAACATGGGTGCTTCTGGCAACAATTTGCTTCAAGTTCTCGCCAAAAACTTTGATGTTCTTGCTCTGTATGTTTTCTCCTTTGCATCTATGTTAAATACCATTGATAATTTTTTTTCTCTTTCAAACTTTTCTATTAGTTGATTTTCTTGTGTTTTTTTTATGCAGGCCTTTGGTAACCCTTGTTTATCCTTTGTAAGTATGTTATATATATATATATATATATTTTTTTTTTTTTTTAATTTTGTAGCATTATTTAATTAATGTGTGAGAGTTTTTTTTTTAATTTATTGGTGTGTTTTGTGGCAGATATGCTTCAATCAAGGCCATAGAAACCAAGAATATTGTTGATGACCAACAATGGCTCACTTATTGGGTTCTTTACTCTTTGATTACACTCTTCGAGCTCACATTTGCCAAAGTTCTTGAAGTGTAAGTTTTTTATGACTAAATCTGGACTTTTTATACTATGTTGTTGGTATAATGTCTATTTCAGTATTTTTCTTGCAGCAAATTGAGTTGCTTTTTTAATTAACATAAAGTCTATTTTAAGGGTTTATGGAAAAGTTAGAAAGGTTTTTTTTTATATAGTGAAAGTGAAAAGTTATAAATTTTGATTTCAACACACGTGAGAAGTAATTATAATTTAAAAGATCTAGTTTTATTATAATGATATCTTTTCAAATAGGCCCAATCAATGCCTTTTGTTTTGGTCAAAACACAGCACTGTTGACTGAAAATTAGCAATTACTTCCTCCGGCTCTTATTATAAGAAGAGAATTTCACTTCTTGAATTAATTCAGTAATTGATGTATCTGATCTATAGTATAAACCAAATAAATAAGTTATTTAACAAACCTAGAAAGTGAACTTTTCCTTATAGTAGGGATCGGAGGGAGTATGTATGGCTGCTTTTAGTTTTCAAGTAAGTTTTTTTTATTTTTTTTTATTTTTTTTATAGTATTCAAGGATTTTCCTTTCATAGAGTACAGCCACTTCATATTTTGTCTGCCTGATACTAGTCTCAAACAGAACCTGCAAACTCTCAACCATGAGAAGAATTAAAGGATAAGCCAAACAGAAGTAGCAAGAAACCTGTTTAGATTAGTAGACTTAATAGTTGCATTAACATGTCTCGTAGGTTGTTGCCAGGAATCAGGATAGTTATATTATTATTAATTTTATTGTTCTGCAGTTGTTTCACGACCTTCAGTACTTCAGATAGGATAGTTGCAATAACTTGTCATTGCAAATTAAGCCACAATTGAACTAAACTATCCCACCGAAATTAGCATTGGGGGAGAATCGAACTGAGACCTTGAGAGAGCACATTCAAAGGTCTTAAGCTAACACCACCAGACCAACCCAAGTGGGTTTAACAATTTATCACTACTTACTCATGACTAGTGAGAGAATTTTCAAGAAGAATACTGATAGGTGAATAAAGCCTCCAAAGAGAAAAATGTTATCTTCGCCTCATACATCATAAAATCATTTGGTTTTGCGATATAGATCTTGACCTTGTAGTGATCTCACCATAGTGCGATTCTTTATGTGATCTGACTCGTTCCAGGAGAGCAAGATTGTATACTCGTGCGATAACCCATATGACATTTTCAATTCATGACCTAAAACCATGATTACATGGATAATCCATGACCCCGATGACTTGATCACATGGTTAACCCATCACCAAGATACCATGATCTTATGGATAACCCAAACCTCATGGCTATGGTCACATCAAAAGCCATGATCACAAGATCAGTCCATGACCCGATTTCATGATCACATAGTTTATGTATGACCTGATTCCATGACAACCTAGTTCACCCGTGACCCGAAGTCACAATCCCATAATTCACCTAATATCCTTATACCATGATCATAAGGTTTAGTCATGACCTCAACGCAGTGATCACATCATCTTCAAATGTCACACTCACTTGGTTAATCGATGACGGTGGCACCATGGTTTTGTTTTTGTCTTAACCCTTTGATTGGTAATGGAAAAGGGTCACAGTAATCCGTAGTTCAGTTTAGATGGCAAGTAAAGTTTGACCAAGAATTGTTCCAACCATGATTTGAACTCGAGAACTCTTAATCGTTTCGTGTTTAACCGGAGGTCATCAACCACTTGGCTAGCTACCCTAACACCGTGATCACATGGGTAACATTTGACTTCAAAGATACGATAACATGCTTAACCCTTGCAATGCCACGATCACATGGTTAATCCATGACTTTGTACCCCTGAGTTTGATCACATGGGTAATCCATGAACCCAATTCCATAATCACATTGTTAACAAACAACCCTGATATTATAATCATATTGCTAACCCAAGATTTGAATGCTATGATATGATCACAATTTACTAATTGGCTAATGCATACTCAATTTACATGGAAGAATTTAGCATATTTGTTGATTCCTTACTTCATAGTTCAAGATTTTTTTTTTTTTAGTTGGGTTCAACGTTTTCTTGTACACAACACTACTGTTCTTTCTATGTTGTTATTTGATACTGCCTTAGCATGATTTGCATGCTTTATTTTGTGAGCATGAAAAATTATTAGCAGAGTATAGTTTAGTTTCCGTGGTGCACAATTAAGTTGCTAGTTTCTTGCTTACAAAACTTTTATGTGAAGTTGATAGTTGCAATTTTCAGGCTTCCGATTTGGCCTTATGCAAAGTTGATACTGAGTTGTTGGTTGGTTCTTCCTCACTTTAATGGAGCAGCACATGTTTATAAATGCTATCTTAGACCATTCTACATGAACCCACAATTACCACAAATGCCGCTAATGCCAGGAACTTCGCAAATGTGGTATGTTCCACGGAAGAACATATTCAGTAAGCAAGATGATGTTCTTAGTGCTGCAGAGAGATACATGCAAGAAAATGGAACAGAAGCATTTGAAAGACTCATCACAAAGGTACACAAGCATATCACCTAACTTTTTTTGGTGAAGAGTATTTATCATAGTTCCGAAGTTTAAATTACTAAATTTGAAAAACTTGGATTATGTTGTTATTTTTTTAGAAAATTGGACATAGCATATCATTAAATTAAAATCTTTCCCAGCCTTATACAGAATTGAACATAAGTGCGTCTAATATTTCCAGGAAGGTGAAAGTTTATCTCGTAGGTTGCATATATTATGCTGATTGTTTCATAAATTTGATTTTGATATTAACTCTTGATTAGGAGATGAAATAGAACAAAAGAAAATCATAGAGCTGGTTTTTAATCATGTATTGTAACACTTACCTAATTGTTGATGTGCAGACTGACAGAGAAGCTAAAGCAAGGAGGAATGGAAACTACATGATCTTTGATGATGATTATAGATATTAACTGTTTTAACCAAGAGGCATTTTATGATGTTTTGTCACCTTAATTTAGTCACTTTAATAGTTCTATAATGGCTTAACTTATGAATTGACTGTAATTTCTTGAATTTTTTCCAACTACTTGCACTTTGATGGTGAATTATTACTACTTGCAGTAATGTGCGTTTTTCCAACTCATGAGAAAATTAGAGGCTCTATCACAAAACACTTGACTTGGTTTTGATACATTGTTCCACACTTTGTTGTTCTTTTGTTTCCAAATATTCCAAAGCATGACACTAATTAATTCTTGTTCCTCTTTCAAACATTATGCATTATGAAAAACAGATTTTGCGACAAAGTATTGTCGATATCGAGCATCTCGTGAATTTTGGTCTACAATATTCCTTTCTTTTCCAAATGTCTTGACTCTTGAAAGAATTATATGACGTTTTGTGCATTTTACATGTCATATACTCCTCTTCTAGGAAAGTGCCGCGTCAACAAAAATAAATTTGACGTGTCTATCTCCAATATCTTCGAATGCATATACTCCACTCTATGCTCCGCATTCTTATTCCAATAAAAGTAAAAACTCTTTTCTAGATTTAAAAAGAGAAATGATATTTGAACATCCATTTGGTGACAATTTTTGTGACAACTTTCTATCTCATAGACACATTATATTTTTACTTTATCTCTCTATTGCTATGATTTCCGTGTCAATATTAATTTTTCTTTATAAATTATGGTAGTCAAATAAGTTGTCACCAAATTGGTTGTTCAAATAACACTTTTCATTTAAAAAACTCATTTGTTATTAAGCTGTTACTCTTGCTCACAGTCACACTTATACAGCCTATTAATTGTTTCTTAAATGTGTAACGGCACATAAATATTTACTCCTCATTCCATTGCAGAAACCACCACATTTACCCCCTTTATTATACCAAAAGAAACATCTCTAAGTTTAAGCTACATTGAAGTTTCAGAAAATTACAAGTTGGGTGTAGTTACATAATCCATGAATCCTCACACATTTCCATGTCACCTACAAAGTTTAATATAGATAGTGTATATACATAATTCTAAGTTTAATCAAATTTCCATGTCACCCACAAAGTTTAATATAGATAGTATACCATGCAACTTATAATACACGATTTGCACATTGGTGCAATAGTTGTATGTATCTTTATATTTTGGCCCCTCATAAAACTATGTCAAACTCTATCACTGATTGCTGTTCAAATATCGTTCTCTTAATCGAGGTTATGTGGTCCTGATGTCTCTTAATCTTACTGATTTATGTATAAATCATTATAATTCTTACATTTTTAATTATTTAATTAAAAGTTTATAAAAAACTGTAAAAATAATTTATCACAGATTCTAGTTTTCATTATGTCAGGACATCACATGGTCAACATATGAATGGCGAAATCGGAAACTACCACCTCAGCTTCGGTTGGATGTCCAATGCATGAACAAGGTCAGTCTAGTCTTTTGCAACAATCATGTGTTTCATCATAAACTACATCTTATTGCAAAACAATTTGGGTGTGATGATTTCAAATATGAGAAGGTGTTTGATTTCATGGAGCACACATTAAAAACTAAGGATAATCGCAAAGTATCAAATCATAGATATCGCAAAATATACTAGAAAGAGCTCTAACTTTATGATGATTGCAAATGTCTTGATGACTATTTTTCAATAGAGAATTTGAAATCTTAATTAAGAGTAAGTCAACACACTTCTGCAACTCCATAAAAAGTTTGGATTCTGAAAACCATGAAGATATCGACACTTTTGAAATGATTAATAAAAAAGAAAGATTTAGGCAAGAGAACGATGATACCGGTACTTTTGAGATATTGAGATACTACTAACTGATAATAATACTCTTTGTTTTTTTTTAGGTTATGAAATTAGAACTTATTGTTATTCCTTTTTTTTTATCAAAGAGAATAACAATAAAGAGGAGAAGTCGTGACAAAAAAAAATAATCAAAGGGACAACAATAGTATTATTATCAGCTATAGTACCTCAATATTTCATAAGTTTCGGTATTATCGTTCTCTTGCATTGGTCTTTTCTTTTTATTAGTCATTTCAGAAGTGTTGGCATCTTCATGGTTTTCACAATCCAATCTTTTTGTAGAAGTGCAATAATGTTGACTTTTCTCTTAATTGAGATTTCAATTTCTCTATTGGCAAATAGTCATAAAGACATTTGCAATCATCCCAAAGTTGGAGCTCTTTCTAGTATATTTCGCGATATTTACGATCTGATGCTCCGTGATTATCCTTTGTTTTTAATGTGTATTCCATGAAGTCAAAAACCTCAAATTTGAAATCATCACACACAAATTGTTTTGCAGCAAGATGTGGTTTATGATGAACGACATGATTGTTGCAAAAGATTGGACTGACCCTTCTAATGCAATGGACGTCCAACTAGAGTTGAAATAGTAATTTTTATTCCGCCCTTCATAGGGTGACCATGTGATGTCTTGTCATAATGAAAATCAGAAAAGGATGAGTACACTGCTTTCTTCACTTCTCTATTCTCTTTGTATCTCGTGATTTTCGTGAAGAAATTGTTGTTCCAAATTGCTTAACAAATACTCTTTTTGTTAGGGATGAAACTAGAATGGGATCAACAGAGGACACAATCTCCTTAAACTTTAAAATAAATTATAGGTTAAATTACACCATAAGTCCTTTAAGTTTGAGATTTGTAACATATTGGTCATTTAAGTTATTTTGATCACACATAAGTCCTTTAAGTTTGAGTTTTGTAACAGATTGGTCCTGTAAGTTGTTTTGGTCACACACATAAGTCCTTTAAATTTGTAAACGTTTTCAATTTAGTCCTTCTACCACATCATTGTTTTGGTTAACTGAAGAACTAAATTGAAAACGTTTGCAACCTTAAAGGACTTATGTGAGATCAAAAGAACTTAAAGGACCAATTTGTTACAAATTTCAAACTTAAAAGACTTATGTGTGACAAAATAACTTAAAGAACCAATTTATTACACACCTCAAACTTAGAGGATCCTTAGTGTAATTTAGCCTAAATTATACCAATACGTGAATATTTTTTGTGAACTTTATATGTAATTGTATAATAGTCCTTATTTTACTCAATATATTGGGTTTAAACACCTACATTTATAAGCTTAATTGCACTAATATTTAACAAAAAATCCTTAACAAACGTATGAGAGAAAAGAAAAACGTTTTGATTTGAGTTTATATTGTTTCTCTTTCATCCAACAAGAATTACAAAAAAGAGGCTGGGAGAAATTTCATTCCAGCATCAAGTATACCAATGAATATATGGCAAGAGACTTCTACACCAATGCTTCTTCAAAGAGTAAAGATTTTCCTGAATATGAGTATTGGGTAAGAGGGGTAAGTTTGAAATTTTCTGGGGATGCTATTAATTCAGCATTGGGTTTGACCACCCCACCGGAGCGTTGGGCCGAGAAAATGAGAGCTAAACCGCTGAGTGCAGAGACCTACGGCATGCTGATAAGTTCTTTGTGTAAACCGGGAGCAATGTGGGTATCTGAAAAGGAAAATGATACATCGAAATTTTTACGCTTTAGGGATCTTGAATTAAGAGCTAAGGCGTGGCATTGTTTTTACCATGATAGTATAGAAGTGTGTTCGACAAACTATCCGAGACAATTGTTAGTGAAAAATGCGTTCGTTGTGTATGCTTTGTTGAATGAGAAACCGATTAATTTAGGACAACTTATTGCTGATAGCATTACTAATATTATAAATGAAGATTTATGGTTAGGGCATTCTTCTATTATCAACTTACTTTGTGAGACAAATGGAGTATGCGACGAGGAATATGGTGACTGCTTTATTAATCCTGAAGTCATCAACCAATCTTGGTACGATAGTGAGTGGAGGAAAGATATCAGCAGTTCAAGGCCCGTACCATAAGTGCAACCAGAATCACCCCAATCAGACGTGCGAACAGAATCGTTTGATTTTGAAACTAATAGTTTTATGTTTCGACAGTTTCACCCTCAACCGACCCAGCAGGCTCCCCCTCGACAAAATGTTCAACTTTTCACGATGGTGGATGAGAGCACGAGAGAACATGAGTTTCGAATGTTGCAGTTATGTGATATGCAGACTCGACATGGGTCATCAGGGCAACTCCCAAATTGGATGCATAACAGTCATGAATGGATGGGGTACCTGCAAAATTACCATAATAGAAACAAGAAGAGGATTTCAAGAGAGCAATTTTTCGACATAAGATATGGAATCCCTCCACCAAAGCAGATTCCTCTGATGACTTATTTTCTGCCTCCTTGTCCGCAACCACCACAACAAGACCCGCAACTGCCACATCAAGAGGGAGATCAAACTAGTGATTAAGGAACTGGTTTACGTGCTGCCCAAGAGTTGAATTTCAATCACAGCAGTTCAGCAGGTCCTAATCGAAGTCCTTTATTCCTGTATAATTGAGGCTGGCGCCGCAGCTTAAAATGCTATCTTCTACAGTTGAATGTAATGTTCACATCCTTGACTTAATCTATGTGAAATTATAATTTTGCTATGATGTTTGATTTTGAGCATTTGGTTTGATTGGACTATAAGTTTGTCTCCACTCTCAACTCTAAGAAACTTTTGACTTGTGTTCCTGATTGTTGTTTGGTTATATGATGTATTAATAATTTTTTGTGGAATAATTTCTTTTGTTTAGCATGATGGCAAAAAGCTCTTATTTCTCTTTGTTATCTCAATTATGAGTTTTTGATCCTAATTACGATTTTTTTTATGCATGAATTGTCCAGACATGTGTTTTTTCTTCAGAACCTGCTATATTCTTCACATCATTGTAGTATATGATTTTTGTCATCCTATTTTTAAGGTCACAATCACATAATTTACCCATTATCCTGATATCATAATCATATGGTTTAGCCATGGCGTCAATGCGATGATCACACGATTTTTATCTGTCACGGTCACTTAGTTAATCGCTGACCCTGGCAGGCACCATGGTTTTGATTTTGTCTTAACCCTTTGATTCACAAGGGAAAAGAGCCTTAGTAATACGCAGTTCGGTTCAGATGGCAAGTAAAGTTTGACCAAGGATTATTCCAGCAAGGATTCGAACTCAAGAACTCTTAGTCGATTTGTCTTTAATTGAAGGTGATCAACCACTTGGTTATGCTAACACCATGACCACATGAGTAACATTTGACTTCAAAGATATGATCACTTGCTGCCTTTGCGATACCATGATCACATGGTTAATCCTTGACTTTGAAACCTTGAACACATGGGTAATCCATGAACCGAATTCCGTAATCACGTTGTTAACACACAACCCTGATATCGTAATCATATGGCTAACCCAAGATTTCAATGCTATGATATGATCACGGTTTATCAATTGACTACCACATACTCAAGATATGTGTAAGACTTTAACTTTGTTAATTCCTTACTTCATAGTTCAAGATTTGTTGGCCTTAGCATGATTTGCGTGCTTTTTTTAGTGGGCAAGAGAAATTATTAGGATAGTATAAATTAGTTCTTCTAGTGCACAATTAAGTTGCTAATTTCTAGCTTCCGAAACTTTTATGCGAAGTTGATAGATGCAATTTTCAGGCGTCCAATTTGGCCATATGCAAAGTTGATACTCAGTTTTTGGTTGGTTCTTTCTCACTTTAATGTAGCAGCACATGTTTATAGACACTATCTTAGACCATTCTAGGAACTTCCACAAATGTGGTATGTTCCATGGAAGAACATATTTAGTAAGCAAGATGATGCTCTTAGTGATGTGCTGCAGAAAGATACATGCAAGAACATGGAACATAAGCATTTGAAAGACTCATCAGTAAGGTACACAAACTTCACCTAGCTGTATGTGCAGACTGATAGAGAAGCTGAAGCAAGGAGGAATGGAAACTACATGATCTTTGATGATGATTATAGATATTAACTATTTTATCCAAGAGACTCTAGATGATGTTTTTTCACCTTAATTTAGTCACTTTAATAGTTCTATATTGGCTTAACTTATTAAAATTGTACTGTGTTCAATTTAACAAACATAAATATGCTGCAGGGTCTGCTGGAATTTTTGACTAATTTTTTGTATATTGGAAATAAAAAAGACTAGAATGTTAGGTGACGTTAAGTGAGTATTTGTTTGATTAAATACTTGAATATGCTTATAAAAAATGGGTTACACATCAATACTTGTACTTGGTATTCGCACTAAGGTAACAGATGGCGGGTATCAATGTATAAAACTGGCGATCATCAGGGACTCATAGACGATGTTGCAGGAATCCTAGGCCTAATGACCATCGGAGTCGCTCTAGATGTGTTAACAATCATGTTACTTACTGAAATCGTACATGGGAAACCAATGCTTGATTGACGGAATCAAATTCGTGACTGGATGAATGTATTTGTTTCAAAGTCGTGTGTAGAAGAGAAGTACTTGTTTGCCAAGAGAAGTAGTTGTTTGTGAGGTAGAGGCAGCTGTCAGTAACCTGAAACTAAACCAAATTAATAATAATTTTCTTTACTTTTTTTTTCTCTTCATTATTTTCGATCAATAAAAAAAGAGAAAAGTGAAGTTGTCATAAAAGTTATCATCAATTGCTGTATATGTCATTACTCTATTGTTACAAGACATAAAGGCTTTGTTTGACAATAATATTATACGTTCACAGTTACCGTTCAATCCTCAAACGACGTATTACCTCAGAAAAACATTTTGATTTGAAAGACTCGTGTTTCTGTGTTTCTCTTTCATCGAAAAAGAATTGCAAAATAGGAATTGGGAGAACTTTCACTCATGTATCAAGGATGCCAATAAAACTTGGGTAAGAGAATTCTATAGCAATGCTTCTTCAACCGTTCCTGAATTTGAGTCTATGGTAAGAGGTGCGAATTTGAAACTTTCTGGGGCTGTTATTAATTCTATGTTAGGTTTGACTGCTCCACCTGAATGTTGGGTCGAGAAAATGAGAGCTGAACAGCTGAATGCAGAGACTTACGACATGCTGTTAAATGCTTTATGTAAACCGGGAGCAGGAACACAGTGGGTTCTTGAAAAAGAAAATAACAAACCAAAGTTTTTGCGCCTCAAGGATTTGAACATGATAGCTCAGGCGTGGAGTTGTTTTTACCATGCTAGTGTAGAAGTGTGTTCTACAAACTATCAGAAACAATTGCTAGTGAAAAATGCGTTTGTTGTGTATGCTTTGTTGAAGGGGAAACCGATAAATTTGGGACGATTAATTGCTGATAGTATTAGTTATATTTCAAAGAAGGATTTGTGGTTGGGGCATTCTTCTATCATCCACTTACTTTGTGTGACAAAAGGAGTAAGTGAGGAACCGAGTAACTGCATTGTTCGTCCTACTGTCATTGACAAATCTTGGTTCGATAGTGAGGTGATAAAAGATGACAATATAAAGCCCCAACCAGACCAACAACCAGAATCGTTTGATTTTTTTGAAGAAGCAGAATCGTGTGATTTTACCCCTTATACGTATAAGTTTCAACCTCAACCGACCCAATCGGCTCCCCCTCAACCAGACCAGGAATCAGAACCGTTTGATTTTACACCTTATCGGTTTAAGTTTCAACCTCAACCGACTCCCCCTCAACAAAATGTTCAACTTTTCACGATGGTGGATGAGAGCACGAGAGAACATTAGTTTCAAATGTTGCAGTTATGTGATATGTAGACTCGACATGGGTCATCAGGACAACTACCAAATTGCATGCATAATAGTCATGAATGGATGGGGTACCTGCAAAATTACCACAACAGAAACAAAAAGAGGATTTCAAGAGAGCAATTTTTCGACGAAAGATATGGAATCCCTCCACCAGAGAAGATGCCCTCACTGACTTATTTTCCTCCTCCTTATCCACAAGCAGACCTCGAACCACCACATCAAGAGGGAGATCAACCTAGTGGTTTAGGAGTTGGGTTGGGAGCTGCCCAAGAGTTGAATTTCAACCACAGCAGTTTCGGAGGTCATAATCGAAGTCCATTTTTCTCGTATAATTGAGGCGGAGCCTGTGCTTAAAATGCTATCTTCTTTTGCTTGCATTTTTTATTTTTAATTTAGTTGCATCTTGTTATTATTATAGTTGTAGATTATTGTGTCTTAACTTTAAAATTCTGTTGTTGAATGTAATGTTCACATCGTTGACTTAATATATGTTTTCCTATGTGGTTTGATTTTGAACATTTTGGTTTGACTGGACTATTTGTCCCACCTTAGAAGAAACTGTTAACTTGCGCTATTGATTGTTATTTGATTATATTAGTTTGCTAATAATTTTGGTAGAGATTTTTCTCGATTCTCTTCCACGCGAACGAGTCTTTCGTTCTGCTGCTGGAGTAGGTTGAAGATGTTCATCAACAAGTCATTTGGTGTTAGGGGCTCTGAACGGTGCTGATTAGTGCTGAAAAATTTGCTCCTGGTGATTCTGATGCTGCACATATTGTGAAATGGACGGCAGTTGAATCATCGTGGGACAAACATGAGACGGACCGTTCCTTGGAGCCAACAGTGGAGGAACCAAAGGAGGACAACTTGTGGACATTTGAGGAATTTCTTAAGTGTCGGAAGGAGGAAGAGCTTCACCTTGGTGGATGGAGAAAGAACAATGGTACCGCATTCTGCATGAACTGGAGAAAGGACGGTGTTGGTGCTACCTTCAAGTGCAGGAGAGAGAACAGGATCTGTGCGATCCTGCAAGATTTGCACCTCGGAACGGAGAGCCACGCGACAGCGCTGGAAGTACCTACGACGGTGTTTTTGTAGTGGGCTGAGCAAGTTCCAGCCATTGGAAAGTGTAACAGAAAACAGTTAAGGTGGTGGGTTTGGGGAAATCCGAAGGAATCGATGAAACGATTTCCCTCCTTCTAGCACCAATGATATGGAGTAGACCAGAACTTTGGATTTTGGATGATCGGTGGAAGTGCTTGTGCAAGAAGGGTTTCAATGCGGCGAAAGTTTTTCTTTTATGCAGTGGAAGATGTTCTCCGGTGGGGGAGAGAAACCTTCAAAAGAGGCTAACACTCCAACTCTAAGTTTGTATATGAGATTGGGGAGGGAAAACTGTGCGAAAAGTGGTAAAATATGATGGTACCTTGAGTGTGCGGGAAACCACACTCATATAGTAGAGTTCAATTGTAACCGACTTAGTGAAACCCGACACGAGGCCCAGGAGACCGTTAGAGATTAGCTCAACGGTCCAGATCAAACATGGTGTACTTCTGTGCGGTTAGGCACACCGGAGGTCTTCTATATTGCCTTGATCGACAAATATTGAGTTAATAGGCCAACGTTACGGACTGCGACCCGGTCCAAAACAGTTATCATTGATATCAACAAACTCAAAGTTTCAGAAAGTCTCAAACTCGACAGCAAAAATATTGTTATAGATATTAAATTCTAACATTAATTGAATTGAGAAGAAAAATATACCAAGTATGTAAAGCTTTGAGATCCTTTGTAGTTGCTATAGTGAAAGTCATACCATGACCACCTACTTTACAACACTCAGGGGCAACATCATGAGCAAAAGGAGAAAGCATTACCTGTTATTAAGTTCTATAGCTGAAAAGGTAATGGGTAAAAAGCTATTTCTTCAACAAAATATTAAATAAAATTGAACTGCTATTGAACATGAAAAGCATTATCTGTTTTATTCATTAGTTGATGCAATTTTTTGTTTCTTCATACTTCAAGTTATTGCCAAGGGTGCAAGTTTACAACATCTCACTACTTAAGACTACCATGAGCTTCCAAGTATACTCAACCCTTATTTCAATGAGCTACCTACCTTCTCGCACTTCCCTCGCAAGTAATTAAAACTACCACGAGCTTCAGGTATTTGTTTCAAATGCCTCAGTACATGCTTATGTAAGTACTTACCACTTGCTTACTTTTTATTTTTATTTTTTTAATCATGGTCTCATTTGGATTCTATATATTTTTCATGGCTCATTCTTGCTGGATGACACAGAACTTTGTAGGTGAGGAAACTGCAGCTACAAACTTTAGTAATGGTCAATCTCTATATTAAAAGACATAGACACGGCTACGGAGCACGGATACGCACATAGACATAGACACGGAACAGGACACATACATTGACACATAGACACCGCCAATAATTTGAGAAAACCGCATAATCATATGTGTCGGTGGTGGACACCGACGTGTGTCCGACACCGGGACACTCGTAATCCGAGGAATGTTCGTGCTTCATAGGCTACCGGTGCAGCGTGTCCTTGTCATGTTCGGGTCTGTGTAAGTGCTTCATAGTGATTGAGTTACCTTTACGCAACGAAGAATAGATGGAAGTTGCAAAAAGATTTTAACTGAGATTAGGTCAACTCATAAGATATGTGAAATTAAATTTTGTTTGAGTTCACTATTTTGCTTGGTTATAAGGAGAAGAAAATCAAAGGTTGGTAAAAAAACAGATAGAAAAAGATCCATGCTATAACAGCAAAGGATGCATGGGAAATTATGCTCAATACAAAGGCGTAGATCCAATTTAACAGACAAGGTAGCATGGCTCATCACGAAAATTGAGTTAACAAAACAATGCAAAGATGAAAGTATTGGAAAACCATTGACTTGAATAAGCCTATATTGTTCAAACCATCAAATTCAGTAGTAGTGAATATCGAAACTAACAAAAACACCAGGTATACATCTAGGAACTGCTGAGATTCAGCTTACATGTGGGAGACATTCTTGGACAGGAGGATAAATTTTCTAAAAATTGAGGGCTCTCCATTGGATTTGGGTGAAGAGTATGATGAATGGTCATAACTTGTAAAAGTCTCGCATTCTGCAAAATATATGTTGCGAATCGAAAATCAGCTTCGCAAGCTTCATAGTCTATAACTTCAAATTTTGTTAGATGAGACGAAACACATTCTGGAACATGATCTGGATATTCCCAATGCTCTATGGTTGTTGAATTCTTCGCCTGTCAATGTCAATCCGAGACAAAATAGGATTTGTAAAAAATACTTAATAGAATAGAAGAACTGGTAAAAATTAGTAACTATAATGAACAAACCTTTGCAATGTTAAGAGTTTGAAGTTTGGTTAAGTTTTCAAACACCGTGTCAAATGAATTGATTTCTTTATTGGGAAGACTTTTCCCAATCTGCACATCGCAAAAAAGAAAATACATACATCTTATAAATACAGATATCAAACATCACATATAATATAATATTGATTATAAAATAAGATGCATCATTATCATCTATCATACCTCACATACAGTTAGATACTTGACATTATAAACTGCTTTGAACGGCACATTGAACAAACTGATACAAGCCAATATCAACTTGGACAAGTGTTTAAAGTACCCTCCCTCTGGAACACCGGCATTAGCATTTACACGATCTATAGCCAAATATTCCAATTTGGGACACCCTAAAAGAAGTTTCGTGAAATCCTTTGTATCTTCGAAAAAAATGTTAAACACAAACAACGTTTCGAGCAAAGGAAGATCAACGGAACAGTGAACCATAGAGCCTACACTTATGCTCGTTGTCAAATTTGTCAAATACAGACGCAGAAGTGTTTTACAGCAGAAAATGGTAGGTGCCAATGGAACATTTAACAAGTGTAGATAGAGACGCTCCATGCCACGTAGTTTTGCTGCTTCAAGCCAATTGTCGAAACTCAAACAGCCATCAGCCTCTTCCTCCCAGAGTTCAGACCAGCAGCTAAGAGAAAGAGATTTGAGGGTAAGGCGTTGAGCGAGTGGAGACAGCATAACTTTGTCCATAAGACGACGGAAGTAAATCCAGTCCTCAGAATTGTTGACACCTTCATCATTGATGTTGAGAGTGGAGAGTGAGTGGCATAATGAGACCCATCTTTTCGAAAGAACGGTGGTTCTAAAAGCGTCTTTGCATGGAAGCAAAGAGAGAATGTGAGTTAGTATCTCATCAGGGAAGTCATTGAGAGTATCAACCGTCGCCGACTGTGACGGCAACAATCTTTTCCTCTTACCACTTTTATTTTTCATGGAATGGCTTCTTCGGATAACAAGCAATCTATTGAGGTGAGGTAGAATAGGTTAAAATTGTGGATGCTGTGAAGAAGGTATTTGAAGAGAAAATCAAATAAGAGCCTTGCAGAATAAGAAGCAAAGAAAAATGCTATTTCTGTTAGTAAGCTTTAGTTCCGTCCAATCAGCCTTACAAAATGGGAAAAGCTTATTCCTCAACCTATAATATAATAATTATAACGTACAGACCCTATATCATTAGAGATCAAACTCGTGTTGTTATCGATTACATTCGTTATTGTTTCATTACTTTATTATCCTTAATTATTTAAGTTTAAGGGTAAAACAGTAAAATAATTTTAAAATCCCTTCCCCTCCCCTCCTCTCCTAATTCTCGAACAAAACGGACCCTTAAAAGGGGGAAAATCTCTTACCACTGTGTAAACAATCCATTGTTGATTGTGTTTCTATCCTGCACTAAATTAGGGTTTTAGAAGGTAAAATAAAATTTAAAGATTTTAAAAGAAGATTGTATTGACTTTTAATAAGACTTTTTTTAGAATATTGTTTACGATTAGAATTTTAAAGATTGAAGTTTGGAGTTAGGGTTGTGTTTTTTAGGATAAAAAGATGCAGACTCTAGAATTTATAATAAGATCAACACATTTTTTGGACAAAATAATAAAATGCACAATTCATGCAAAACATATTCTAGTGTTTTGATCGTTCTGTCATATGAAAATATGTGTTGCTTAATATAGTACCAATGTATGTATAAATAGAATATAGTACCAAGCTGTGTTAATCTGGCGAATACTATAACTAAGTTTAAATAAACAATAGCTATGTGATTAACATGATCACATGGTTTTCATCTTTGAAAAAAAAAAGAGTATATAGTTTTCACAATCCCTCTCTTAAAAGTTTATCATTGTCTTCATCAGTACCACAGATTTCTTAGCCATTAAACTACATGCATAGCTTATTCGATTGAGTGCTTGATTAGTACTATATAGTGCTTTTCCAATTCTTACTTGAAACGAGTCAACACAAAAATTCATACTTCCAAATGTTGATAACTATTAAGATTTTACTTTTTTGCACTACCTAGGCTGACTATCTTTTCTTAACAGAAACAGATAATTAGCCTCCACTTTTATGAAGTTTTATAGGAATGATCAACCAAATATTAATTCTTCTGTTTTAATTTCACATTGCAATAGGTAACTCAATTAGGAGCAAGCGCACACATTCACAAAAGGATTACTAGATTATTACTTTGACAAAAATTAATTAAACATTCATATAAATGACATATTACATGCCAGAAAATTTCAGAGACTCCAATGAGTTCTGAGTGCAGCGGTGTTTAAATTTTGTGAGTGAAATTAAATTTTGTTTAAGTTCACTATATTTCATTAAGTGCTCTATTTTATTATACACATACATATTTACCTAAAGGACAAATTTAATTGCCACCAAATGGTATCAAGAGCCATGTTGAACTAAGATGGCAGCAAATTCAAGCACACGAGTAACCCAAATTCAGGAGGTACAATCAAGAGTTTACAAGTTTGGTGGAATGACGTTTAAAATCCAATGATTTATATAGATTTTAGAAAAAGGTTTTGGCAAACCCTATGAAGAAAATCAAAGTTTGGTAAGAAAACAGGTAGAAAAAGATCATCTACTTGATTAAAAAGCTTTGTTTTTAGTAAGTCAATATGTAGAGCTGCCTGATCTCTTGAAAAAAATCCCATGCTATAACAGCAAAGGAAGCTTGGTAAATTATGCTCAATACATACAAAGAAGTAGATCCAATTTAAGAGACAAAGTTGCAAAGACGAAAGTATTTGTGATTATTTTTCACGAATGGATAAGTTGTTTGAGAAATGAAGAATATCAATAATAGTATAACAGAAAAAATAAGTCATGTAGAAAATTATGTGCACACCTACAAGTAAATCCAATTATGACCTAACAACAATTCAAAATTCAAAAGATATTGACACTGTTAAGAAAGGTAAAATTCATATAAAGAAGAACAGAAATATGTGAATGGAAATTATTCTCATTGAGATTGAAAAGTGGAAATACAATTCTGATATATAGAGAAAGATGGAGCGTGCAAAATACTAATTGCTGTTCCTATCAAATCCCTAGAATATCTCCTTAATAATGTGAAAAATAAAAACAATAGAAACAAAATATTCCAGCTGTTCATTCTGAACAGATTGACTCTCTTTGATATCAGTAAGAGTTCTTCTATCGATATTATCCGTTTGATCCAATTCTTTATTTATGGCTGAGATTTGTTTGTTCAACATCCTCCCACAAGCTGAAGCATGGTATATGTTAAGCATGCCAAGCTTGGAAATAAAACTGTGAAACTTTGGAGGTGGAAGTGCCTTTGTCAGGAAATCAGCTAGCTGTTCTGAAGATGAGATAGGTAAGAGTTTTAAAATTCCCTTTTGAACCTTTTCACGCACAAGGTGACAATCTATTTCTAGGTGTTTTGTCCTCTCATGGAAAACCAGATTAGATGCTATATGAAGAGCAATCTGGTTGTCACAGTAGATAACTGGAAGCTTACTGCAATTAACCTTCAAATCTGCAAGTAAATAGAGCAACCATTGCAGCTCACATGTGGCAGAAGAGAGAGCCCTATATTATGCTTCAGAGGAGGATCTGGAAACTGTTTGTTGCTTCTTTGCTCTCCATGAAATCAATGACTTTCCTAGAAAGAAACAATAACCAGATACCGAGTGCCTTGTGTCTAGACATCCTGCCCAATCAGCATCAGAATATCCAAGTACTTGTAATTTTGATTGCCTATCAAAGAAGATACCTTGACCTGGATTATTTTTGAGGTACCTTATGACTCTACAAGCTGCATGATAGTGTGTCACAGTAGGTGAGTGAAGGAACTGACTTAATTGTTGTGTTGCAAATGTAATATCAGGGCGTGTGGTATTTAGATACAAAAGCTTTCCAATTAGTCTTCTATAAGATGAAATATCTTCATAAGGCTTTCCTAAGTCATTATGCAGCTTAATTGAAGTATCAAGTGGTGTGGAAGCGGGCTTTGCACCAAGTAGTCCTGAATCTCTCAATAAATCCAGACAATATTTCCTCTGTGATATGATGATACCTGACTTAGAATGTGCTATTTCCAATCCAAGAAAGTACTTCAACTCTCCTAAGTCCTTGATGCAAAAATTAATGTCCAGAATAGCTTTAATTCTAGTAAATTCAGTGAGAGATGTACCTGCAAGTATGACATCATCAACATAAATCAAGAGCGCTGTGAATTCATTATCTTTGTGAAGAGTGAATAATGAATAATCAGCAGTTGATTGTTGATATCCTTCTTGAATCAATAGTGCTGTCAATTTTTCATACCACTTCCTACTTGCTTGCTTTAAACCATACAAGCTTTTCATCAATTTACAAACTTGATTTGGTTTTGTGCATGTGACACCTTCTGGAATTGCCATATATACATCTTCTTGGAGATCTCCATGTAAAAAGGCATTGTTTACATCTAATTGATGTAAATTCCAGTTATTTATGGCAGATAGAGCTAGTAGTGTTCTGACAGTAGTAAGTTTGGCCATTGGTGAAAAGGTGTCAAAGAAATCCAAACCCTCTATTTGGTTGTATCCTTTTGCAACCAATCTGGCCTTGTACCTTTCAATGGATCCATCAGACTTATGCTTTATTTTATATACCCATTTGTTGCCTATGGGCTTCACATTCTAGGGCAAATCAACAATACTCCATGTGCCATTTCTTTCAAGGGCTTCTAATTCATCTTTCATAGCAAGTACCCAACATTCAGACTTACTAGCTTCTTGATAGGTTTGAGGCTCAGTGCAGTGTGTGATAGACATACTAAATGCCTTGTGTGAAGGAGACAAGTGTGTGAGTGAATGAAAAGAATTTAGAGGATAAAGAGTACCTGAGTTGACTGGTTCTGCTATGTTGACAGATAGATTCTCACAAACATAGTCTGCCAAATGTGGTGGAGTTTTTCTTTGTCTAATAGGTTTGTTTTGAGAAAAGGGTGGTATATGTATAGGTGCAGACCTGTCAGAGATATTTTGAGATGTGAGTGGTGTATGCACAACAGTTTCAAAATTTTGAGGTGAATTATTGATGTTTTGTGGTTCAACTTGTGATGTAGGATCATTGTTAAAGGTGATAGGATGGTAATTCCATGCAACAGTTTGTGAGTTTTGTTTGTAAGGAAGAATATGTTCATGGTGGCTAATATTTCTAGACACTAAAATCTCTTTGTTATTAATGTCAAGCAGTACTGCACCTTTTACTCCAGCTTTATAGCCTAAAAAAATACATTTTCTTGCTCTATGAGTAAGTTTAGTCCTATGTGACAATAAAGTGGAAGCAAAAACTAAAGATCCAAAAACTTTTAAAGTATGCAAGTCAGGCAATGTGCCTTTTAACAAAAAATATGGAGAATGATTTTGAAGTACAGGACTAGGTACTCTATTTATAATGAACACAACATGAGAAACAGCATATGACTAGAAATGTTTTGGTAAATTTGATTGAATTAATAATGCTCTTCCTACATTCAAAATATGTTGATGTTTTCTCTCTACCCTTCCATTTTGTTGGGGAGATTCCACACAACTAGTTTGATGCAAAATTCCTTTTGATTGATAGAAAGAAGGCATAATAAACTCAGGACCATTGTCTGTTCTCACTATTTTAACATGATGATTATGTTGTACTTCAATTTCTTTGATGAAATTTATTACATTTTGTCTGGCTTCACCTTTATGTTTCATTAAAATGATCCAAGTATATCTACTATAATCATCGGCAGCAGTCAAAAAATAAGAATGATTATGAATAGACTTTATTGCAATAGGACCCCATATATCAAAATGTATCAAATCATAAGGCTTTAAAGCTTTATTAGAACTATGAGTAAAAGTAGATTTTTTGTGCTTGGCAAAGTGACAGATGTCACATACTGCTTTATGATCACTAATAACAAAAGGAAATTGAGATTGCAAATTCAACATCCTAGAATTGGACAAATGCCCTAACCTAAAATGCCATAATGCATTATATGGTAAACTAACATAATTTATGGAATTGATGGTTTGAGTAGACAGTGTTGAGTCAGACACTGTTTCTTTATTTGGCAAGACTAGATAGTATAATCCATCCATCATTTCAGCTGAACCAATCATCCTCAAGGCTTTCTGTTCCTGTATGACATTTTTTGTTAGTGAATGACACTAAACAATTTGAATCAAAACACAAATTTGTAACAGAAATCAAATTTATATGAAAATTTGGAACATATAAAACATTTTTAATGGTGAGATCAGCTGAAAAATTTATTGTGCCTGCATATTTTGTGATAATCTGATGACCATTAGGTAATTTTATGGTCATTGGAGAGATTTCACTATAAGAGTGAAACCAGTGCAGTGAGGCACAAATGTGATGACTGGCTCCTGAATCTATGATCCATGAGCCGAAAGTGATGTTATTACAAAAAGAAGAATAAACAGAGACTATACCATTCCTATCAGTTGATGGATGACCAACTGTTTGGGACGAGCAAACCTGATTCAAATTAGCTGAAGCTGAAGCCGGAGCAATACTAGAATTCTGAATTAAAGCAATCAATTTAGTATACTGATCATGAGTCAGAGAAGGAGGTGTTCCTTTGTCCAGTGTTGCAGATGAATCATTACCAAACTCACTACCTTCATGGGCAGCACTGTTAACTTGAGAAGAATTGGTGCGTTGCAAATGAGGAGAGTCCATGCAAACGATAACACGTGTCAACAGTATGATTATTACGGTTGCAAAATGTGCAGACCCGTGGTGGATTAGAACCATAGGACGAATGGCCAAACTTGTTTGATTTGGATGCAAATTTCCTAGTATCAGATGCATTAACCAGGACCTTAGATTCATCACATAAAATTGGAGAACTCTGACGTTCATGTTGCAGAACCATTGAAAAAAATTTGTTCATAGTAGGTAACGGATCAAGAAGCAAAATCTGAGATTTAACTACAGAAAAATTGTTATTTAATCCAGTAAGAAACCGAATTGCCTGTAAAAGATGATGATTGTTCCTGGCAGTACGCATCGCATCACAGGAACAACGATTACAACAAGTGCAAACAGGAATAGGCATGTAAATCTCTAATTCTTCCCAAAGAATTTTAAGTTCAGAGTAAAATTCAGTTACCGATCGCGAATCTTGCTTGAGAGCGTAGATTTCTTGTTGTAATTCAGATACACGGACCAAATCTCCTTGTGAAAACCGCTCCTTCAGATCAAGCCAAACGTCGGCAGCGTTTTCCATGAAAACAATGGATTGACCAATGGATTCATTAACCGAATTCATGATCCAAGAAAGAATCAACATGTTGCAACGGTTCCAGGCACGAAATGAAGGATCAAAAGGATCTGCAGGCATCACAATCGAACCATCAAGAAAATCAAACTTCATCTTTGCACCAAGAGCTCTACGCATAGATCGAGCCCATGTATGATAATTGGAGCCGGAAAGTACCGGAGTAACCGTGACGGAAGAAGGACCGTCACTGGGATGCACGAAGAAGGGACTGGTTTGATCCATGGAAGGATCAATTGGAGGAGTAGGAGCCAAACGAGGCGGCATGACAAATAACGGAAGCGAAACTTAGATCGTTTACACAGCTCTGATACCATGTTAAGAAAGGTAAAATTCATATAAAGAAGAACAGAAATATGTGAATGGAAATTATTCTCATTGAGATTGAAAAGTGGAAATACAATTCTAATATATAGAGAAAGATGGAGCGTGCAAAATACTAATTGTTGTTCCTATCAAATCCCTAGAATATCTCCTTAATAATGTGAAAAATAAAAACAATAGAAACAAAATATTCCAGCTGTTAATTCTGAACAGATTGACTCTCTTTGATATCAGTAAGAGTTCTTCTATCGATATTATCCGTTTGATCCAATTCTTTATTTATGGCTGAGATTTGTTTGTTCAACAGACACAACGACCATGGATAATTTGCAAAGCTGACAAATGAGGGATTTTAGAGGTAAACCGCAACCAAAGAGGGTAGATTTTTAAAGGTAGAGGAAGGTTTCCGCATAATAACTCAAGAAATTGAAGTAAAGGTAATGACTGTTTGAAAAATAAATGCAATATTCATTGTCACATATGCAAGAAGCGTGAATGTAAGATACGGAAATGATAAGTACATATAGTTATGAAGAGAGTCCAAGAATTGGTAGACCATTGATTTGAATAAGCCTATATTGTTCGAACCATCAAATCCAGTAGTAGTAAATATTGTAAGTAACAAAAATACCCGGTATACATCTGGGAACTATTGAGATTCAAACAATGACAGCTTACATGAGGGAGAGATCCTTGGACAAGAGGATAAATTTTCTAAAAATTGAGGGCTCTCCATTGGATTTGGGTGAAGAGTATGGCAAATGGTCATATCTGCAAAAGTCTCGCATTCTGCAAAATATATGTTGCGAATCGAAAATCAGCTTCCCAAGCTTCATAGTGCATAACTTCAAATTTTGTTAGATTAGACGAAACACATTCTGGAACATGATCTGGATATTCCCAATGCTCTATGCTTGCTGAATTCTCCGCCTGTCAATCCGAGACAAAATAGGATATGTAAAAATACTCGATAGAAGAGAAGAACCTGTAAAAATTAGTAACTATAATAAACAAACCTTTAGAATGGTAAGAGTTTGAAGTATGGGACAATTCTGTAGCATTTTCACTACCACCTCCCAGTTATGAATGCGTCCGAACCAAGTTAGTTGAAGTTCCCTTAAGTTTTCAAGCACGGGAAGGCTTTTCTCAAATGTATTGATTTGTTTATTGGAAAGATTTTGTTCTATCTGCACAGGCACAACACAAAAAAGAAAATACATACATCTTATAAATACAGATAATCAAACATCACATAACTTAATATTGATTATAAAAGAAGATGCATCATTATCATATATCATACCCATATACTTAGAAATTTGACATTATAAACTGCTGTGAACGGGACATTAAATAAAGAGATACGAGCCCGAGTCAATTTGGATAAGTGTTTAAAGTACCCTCCATCTGGAACACCGGCATTTGCTTCTACAATTGTACCATTTGCTTTGATTCCATGTATATTCAAATATTCCAATTTTGGACACCCGAAAAGAAGTTTCATGAAATCCTCAGTATCTTTGAAAGAAATTTGAGACATAATCAAGGTTTCGAGCAAAGGAAGATCAACGGAACAGTGAAGCATAGAGCCTACACGTATCCTCGTCAAATGCAGATGCATAAGTGTTTTACAGCAGAAAATGCTAGGTGCCAATTGAACATTGAACAAGACTAGAGTGAGATTCTCCACGCCACGTCGTTTTGCTGCTTCGAGCCAGTCATCAGGCTCATCCTCCCAGAGTTGAGACCAACACCTGAGATCAAGAGATTTGAGAGTAATGCTTTGAGCACGTGGAGACAACATAACTTTGTCCATAAATCTACGAAAGTAAATCAAGTCTTTAGAGTTGTTGACGCCTTTATCATCGGTTTTGAGACTGGAGAGTGAGTGGCATAATGAGACCCATCTTTTCGAAAGAACATGGTTCTAAAAGCGTGTTTGCATGGAAGAAAAGAGAGAATGTGAGTTAGTATATCATCGGGGAAGTTGTTGAGAGTATTAACCGTCACAACCGACTGTGACGGCAACATTTTTTTCCTCTTACTCTTTTTGTTTTCCATGGAATGATACTTTCAGAGAACAAGCTATCTACTAAGAAGGTATTTGAAGAGGAAATCAGTCAAGAGCGTTGTTGAAAAGAGGGAGAGAAAAACGTATTCTGTTTTGAAATTCCACGAGATCAGCCTTGTATCCTCATCCTATAATTACAACGTAACAAAAAAAAAAAAAAAACTATAATTACAACATATACTCCATCGGTCGCTATCGTAGATAAATACTCTCCTTATTTTATTATTACGGGACGTTTTGACATTTTCACACATATTATTAATAAATATAGTTTAACTTTTTTTTTTTTGAAGGAAAATACAGTTTAACTTAACATTGAAAAAAGAAATTATGAGTAAGTTTACAAAAAAATTTATTTTATTCATAACATGGAAAAAAAAGATTAAAAGAACGGAATGATGAGAAACTAATAAATGGTAAAAATATTTATAGGAAAAATGATTAATGATAGTTAGTATTTTAAAGCGGCTTATCTTTTTTATTCAGGTACAATAACTCATGTATTTGAATGATGAGCATCATATGATATTTTTTGCTATGTGTTTAGTACTTTTTTTTGCATTTGAAGACAAATAAGATGAGAGTTAGAGGAGTTGTCAATGGTTTGAGGAACATATTGTATTGTTTTCACTCAAATCGTTGTATTTCACTTTTATCCTAAATCATGCAACTTTATGAGTGTTTTGTAGTGAGAAATCATGTAAATCGTCAAATCAAGACATAATGTGAAGGATCAAGGATATGAAGTTTGAAGACCAATGGTTCTTAGATTGTTTTTCGAGACATTAATACAAGATGAAGAAAGTTCATTTCAAGTTCCTAGAAGTTTTCAAATATAAGAACGATAAAAACCGAGACAAAAACACAAGAATTCGCACAGGAGGGGCTGCCTCATACACATACGTGCACATGCTATGCACCCCTACGCATGGGACAACATTGGCTACCGTCCCATCCACACTTGCGCCTCCCTCATGCGTACCTGCACATCCATGCGGGTAAAATTGCCCTTTGCTTGTTTTTCAAGCTGGGGTCGGTGGAAAAACTCAGTTTTCTTCTCTTAAACACTATGTAATCATACATTATAAATAGAGACCCTTACACACATTTTTATTTATTCAAAAAGATAACGGTTCAGAGCAAGGGTCACACATTTGAGTTCTAAGGCAGAGGATCTCCATCCTCCTTTTGTTCTCTCTAGGGTATGTATTTATATTGTTTTATAATGATGTTTGTTGCCATATGCAACTAAACCTCTTTAATTTAGTTTTCAAGATGAATCCCTTCTTATTTGTTGGATTCAATTAATAAAGTTTTCATTCAAATATGCTTTTCTTGTGTCTGATTTAATTTGTACTTGCATGTTCTTAATGTTTTTTCAATTGAGAATTCGTATTGGTAAACTTGAAAATTGATCCGTAGTAGACTAATAGGATTGACAACCCGAAATTCTTTCTCCGTTCTTGGCATATAATAATCACTTATTTCGTAATTATTGTTAATGAAATTTAAGTATGAAACCTAGGGTTTTCTAATTCTTCCTTTCGGGAACACCGCAATTTTAACTAGGTTAACTTGTAGCACATGTTGCCATTAGAGTTAATGGGGTTTAGAAACTAGTTTCTTAAATCATCAGTGGACACCACATAATTGTTGTTTTACTAATTTAATTCCAACAAAGACGAAAATGGGATTCAAGGATTCCATAATCGCCGTTAAATCTCTAAATCCCAAACCTAATCACGCATTGAGCAGGAAAATTAAACCCTACAACCTTCTTTTAATGTCTTTTCTATTTACTCTCTAAGTAAGTTTTGCTAATTTCTAAGTTTAATGACTATCCATGAGGAGACCATAAACTTATACTTGATTACTTGTTACGATTTAGCGCATTTGCCAATTTCATCCATCAAGTTCAGTGAAACTTATTTTCGTAAATAATTAAGTTAGGTTTAGGTTAAGGTAGGTAGTTTTCTTTTATTTTTACAAATTGCGGTTTTTTTTTATTAAGAAGTAATTTTATTTCCTATTTTGTTTTAGGTTGCATGGCTTAAAACAAATTTGAGCTAATTAAACAATGCAAAGATGAAAGTATTTGTGATTATTTTTCAGGAACAGAGAATTTGGCTGAGAAATGAAGAATATCAGTAATAGTATAACAGAAAAATTAAGTCATGTAGAAATATTTTGTGCAGACCACACTTCAATCCAATTAAGACCTAACAACAATTCAAAATTCAAAAGATATTGACACAAGAGGGCAGAATTTGAGAGTTGGAGCAAAGTTTCCTCGATAAACTCAAGAAATTGAACTAACAAATCCAGTAGTAGTAAATATTGAAACTAACAAAATTGAGGGCTCAGGAACTACTGAGGTTCGGCTTACATGCGAGGGAGATCCTTGGGTAGGGGGATAAATTTTCTAAAGATTGAGGGCTCTTCATTGGATTTGGGTGACGAGAGAATGACAAATGGTCATAATCTGTAAAAGTCACAATCACATTCTGCAAAATATATGTCGTGATTCGAAAATCAGCTTCCAATGGTTCATAGTCTATATTTTAAATGATGTTAGATGAGATGAAACACAATCTAGAACATGATATGGATATTCCCAATGCTCTAAGTTGTTGAGTTCTTTTCTTGTCGATCAAAGACAAAGTAGGATTTGTAAAAATACTCAGAAGATAAGATCGAGTAAAAAAACAGCATAAACTACCCATTGATGTGTCAAACAAATCTTTATAAAGTTAAGAGTTTGAAGTTTGGGCCAATCTGTAGCATTTTTAACCTGTGTGAAATATTAATTTTCCTATGTGGTTTGATTTTGAGCATTTGGCTTGATCAGACTATTAATCTCTCTATACCTTAGAAGACAATGTTAACTTGCGTTATTGATTGTTTTTTGGTTATATTAGTCTGATGATAATTTTTTATGGAATAATTAATTTTGTTTAGAGTTCCAACCAACCGAAAGTATAACAGAAAAAAGTTACAGTGGTGGATTTGGGGAAATCCGAAGGAATCAATGATACAATTCCCCTCCTTCTAGCTCCAATTATCTGGAGTAGACCGGAACTTCAGATATCCGGTGGAAGTGCTCGTGTAAGACAGGTTTCAATGCATCAGAAGTTTGTTCTCCAGTGCGGTGGAAGATGTTTTCCAGTGGGGGAGAGAAACCTGCAAAAGAGGTTAGCATCTGTCGTTCAAGCCAGTATGAGATTGAGGAGGGAAAACTGTGCAAAAAGTGGTAAAATGCTATGATACATTGTGTAGTGAAGCCACACTAACATAGTAAAGTTCAGCTGTAACTGACTCCTTCAAACTGGCACTAGGCGTGGGAGACCGTTAGAGATTAGCTCAAGGTTCTAGATCAAACAAGGCGTACTTCAGTGCGCTGAGGCGCATAAGAGGTCCTCTATGTTTCCCTAGGCGGCGAAGATTATGAGGTAATGACCTCCATGTACATAGCCGACGATATGGACTACGGCCCAATCCATAACAGTCATCATTGATATCACCAAACTCAACAGTTTTGGACAGTGTCAAACTCAACAACATATGGATGGTTATAGATATTAATTACCATTAGCAGATTTAGTGGCTAGTACTTACTACCTGCTTCCTTCCTTTATTTTATAAATTTATCATGCTGTCTCTTTTGGATTATATATATTTTTCATGGCTAATTCTTGCTGGATGACACAGAGAACTTTGTAGGTGAGGAAACTGCAGCTCCAAACTTTAGCAATGGTCAATCTCTATAGTAAAAGATTAAACTTGGAACCGCAACAGAAACAAATTTTTTTTTTAACAACCACTATTTTTAAACTGACCAGCCTGTATGCCTTTGAATATGCTTAAACCCCTTAAATGAGGATCATCTTGAAATATCAACTTGAAGAGATCTACTCAATCTGTTTTGTTTTGTTTTGTATTTCAATTTTTGATGATTTCATGTAAAAATGTGTACTCTGTAAGAAACATATTTTCTCTTTCAATGAAAAGATGATAGTTCCGGCAATATGTAGCACCGATACATCACATTGAAATCGTGTTCGGTATTCGTTGCCAACATGACACTAGTGCACGCAGTTTCATTCAATTATTTTATTTTGTCACATTGTTACCGCTATGAAGCACGGATACGGACAAAGACATAGACACGGAACACGACACATGGTTAACATGCTGCGTTAATCTGGCGAATACTATAACTAACTTTAAATATACAATAGCTAAGTGATTAACATGATCATATGGTTTTCATCTTCAAAAAAGAGTATATAGTTTTCACAATCTTTCTCTTAAAAGTTTATCATTGTCTTCATCAGTGCCACAAATTTCTTAGCCATTAAACAACATGCATAGCTTATTCGATTGAATGCTTGATTAGTACTATATAGTGCTTTTCCAATTCTTACTTGAAACGAGTAAACAAAAAAAAATTCATACTTCCAAATGTTGATGGCTATTAAGGTTTTAATTTTTTGCACTAACTAGATTGACTATCTTTGTTTAACAGAAACAGATAATTAGCCTCCAATTTTATAAAGTTTTTTAGGAATGATCAACCAAATATTAATTCTTCTCAGTTTTAAATTCATATTGCAATAGGTCACTCAAGGAGGCAGCAAATTCAAGCACATGAGTAACCCATTTCTGTTTGATGGAATGACTTTTAAATCCAATGGTTATAAGAGATTCTAGAGAAAGGTTTTGGCAAACCCTAAGAAGAAGAAAATCAAAGGTTGGTAAGAAAACAGATAGGAAAAGATAATCTATAACGGCAAAAGAAGCTTGGTAAATTATGCTCAATACAAACAAAGGATGCTTGGCTCATCGCGAAAATTTGAGCTAACAAAACAATGCAAAGAAGAAAGTATTGGCAGACTACTGATTTATATAAGCCTATATTGTTAAAACCATCAAATTCAGTAGAAGCAAGTATTGAAACTAACGAAAACACCAGACATACATCTAGGAACTACTGAATCAGCTTACATGTGGGAGAGATCCTTGGACAGGAGGATAAATTTGCGTGAAGACTATGGTGAATGGACATAACTTGTAAAAGTCTCGCATTTCGCAAAATATATGTTGCGAATCGAAAATCAGCTTCGCAAGCTTCAGAGCCTATAACTTTAAAGTTTGTTAGATGAGACGAAACACATTCTGGAACATGATCTGGATATTCCCAATCTATGGTTGTTGAATTATTCGCCTGTCGATCCGAGACAAAATAGGATTTGTAAAAATACTCAATAGAAGATAAGAACGGGTATAAATTAGTAACTATAATAAACAAACCTTTACAATGGTAAGAGTTTGAAGTTTGGGACAATTCTGTAGCATTTTCAATACCACCTCCCAGTCATGAACGCTAATGCTTGGAGACCAAGATAGTTGAAGTCTGGTTATGTTTTCAAACATGGGAAGGCTTTTGTCAAATGAATTGATTTCTTTATCGGAAAGACTTCGTTCTATCTGCACAGACACAACACAAAAAAGAAAATACATACATCTTATACATACAGATATACCTAACATATAATATATAATATTGATTATAAAGAAGATGCATCATTATCATAGATCATCATCATACCCAAACACTTAGAAATTTGACATTATAAACTGCAATTAACGGAACACTAATTAAAGAGATACGAGCCCGAGTCAACTTGGATAAGTGTTTAAAGTAGCCTCCCACTGGAACACCGGCATTTGCTTCTACAATTGTACCATTAGCTTTGATTCCATGTATACTCAAATATTCCAATTTTGGACACCCGAAAAAAAGTTTCATGAAATCCTCCTTATCTTCGAAAAAAATTTGATTCATGATCAACGATTTGAGGAAAGGAAGATCAACGGAACAGTGAAGCATAGAGCCTACACTTATGCTCCTCAAATGCAGATGGAGGAGTGTTTTTACAGCAGAAAATGCTAGGTGCCAACCGAAGATTGAACGAGAATAGAGTGAGTTTCTCAAGGCCACGTCGTTTTGCTGCTTCGAGCCAGTCATCAGGCTCATCCTCCCAGAGTTGAGACCAACACCCGAGATCAAGAGATTTGAGAGTAAGGCTTTGAGCGCGCGGAGACAACATAACTTTGTCCATAAATCGACGGAAGTAAATCCAGTCTTTTGAGTTGTTGACACCCTTATCATCGATTTCAAGACTGGAGAGTGAGTGGCATAATGAGATCCATCTTTTCGAAAGAACTGTAAATCTAAAAGCGTCTTTACATGGAAGTAAAGAGAGAATATGAGTTAGTATCTCGTCGGGGAAGTCGTTGAGAGTATCAACCTTTGCCGACATTTTTTTCCTCTTACTATTTTCATTCTCCATGGAATGGCTTCTTCACATGACAAGCAATTTATTGTGGTGAGGTTGAATTGGTTAAAATTGTGGATGCTGTGAGAAGGTTTTTGAAGAGAAAATCAAATAAGAACGCTATAGAATAAGAAGGAGAGATATACACTATTTCTGTTAGTAAGTTTTGAAATTCTGTGAGATCTTTAAGCTTTGATTCCGTCAAATCAGCCTTGCAATATGGGGAAAACTTAGCCTTCACCCTATAATAATTACAACATACAGACCAAGTCAGGAAAAAAAAAAAAAAAAAAAAAAAAAAATAGAGTTTCATAAAACCTAAATTGTATTTCATAACTGAAACTTACCTATACGTGTTCAAGTACAACAGGTGATTAATGTGAACATCCTGCAAATTGTAAACTTTATAGAACCAAATTCAGACTCTAATATTGATAATAAAATATACACATAAAATTAAGCAGTTTGGTCTAATCCTAATGTTGGTCGTGACATAAAAATCATTATTAGTGGTAAAGATATTGCCATCATTGTTAATTGTGATCAACCCTGCATCCTAATGTCATTCATTATATGAAAGTACTTTTCAAGCTTTGGAGGGTGGTGAGGACGACCAAAATAATGACCTGGATCGGTTTAAGGGCACCAAAGCATTTACCTAATGCATTCAAAAAATAAAAGTTTTACTACCTTCATGATCTTCTATTTATTTCTTCAATTGAATGATTTTTACTTTAAACTTGCTTCCTTCTGTTGTACTTGATAAAAAAATCTTCTTATATATTAAAATTAACAAGTAAGCCCTAATTTTAACCTAAACCCTATTGCATAATTTTACTGTTTTAACCCTAATGTTCACACCTAATCTCCTATTTTCATGAACAATCTTCTTATATATTAAAGTTAACATGTAAGCTCTAATTTAAACCTAAACCCTATTGCATAATTTTACTGTTTTAACCCTAATGTTCACACCTAATCTCCTATTTTCACGAACAATCCTAATGCTCTCTCCTAATCTTCTTATCTTCTTATATATTAAAGTTAACAAGTAAGCCCTAATTTTAACCTAAACCCTATTGCATAATTTTACTGTTTTAACCCTAATGTTCACACCTAATCTCCTATTTTCATGAACAATCTTCTTATATATTAAAGTTAACATGTAAGCTCTAATTTAAACCTAAACCCTATTGCATAATTTTACTGTTTTAACCCTAATGTTCACACCTAATCTCCTATTTTCACGAACAATCCTAATGCTCTCTCCTAATCTTCTTATATATTAAAGTTAACAAGTAAGCCCTAATTTTAACCTAAACCCTATTGCATAATTTTACTGTTTTAACCCTAATGTTCACACCTAATCTCCTATTTTCATGAACAATCCTAATGCTCTCTCCTAATCTTCTTATATATTAAAGTTAACAAGTAAGCCCTAATTTTAACCTAAATCCTATTGCATAATTTTACTGTTTTAACCCTAATGTTCACACCTAATCTCCTATTTTCATGAACAATCTTCTTATATATTAAAGTTAACATGTAAGCCCTAATTTAAACCTAAACCCTATTGCATAATTTTACTGTTTTAACCCTAATGTTCACACCTAATCTCCTATTTTCATGAACAATCCTAATGCTCTCTCCTAATCTTCTTATATATTAAAGTTAACAAGTAAGCCCTAATTTTAACCTAAACCCTATTGCATAATTTTACTGTTTTAACCCTAATGTTCACACCTAATCTCCTATTTTCATGAACAATCCTAATGCTCTCTCCTAATCTTCTTATATATTAAAGTTAACAAGTAAGCCCTAATTTTAACCTAAATCCTATTGCATAATTTTACTGTTTTAACCCTAATGTTCACACCTAATCTCCTATTTTCATGAACAATCTTCTTATATATTAAAGTTAACATGTAAGCCCTAATTTTAACCTAAACCCTATTGCATAATTTTACTGTTTTAACCCTAATGTTCACACCTAATCTCCTATTTTCATGAACAATCCTAATGCTCTCTCCTAATCTTCTTATATATTAAAGTTAACAAGTAAGCCCTAATTTTAACCTAAACCCTATTGCATAATTTTACTGTTTTAACCCTAATGTTCACACCTAATCTCCTATTTTCATGAACAATCCTATTGCTCTCACCTAATCTTCTTATATATTAAAGGTAACCCGTAAGCCCTAATTTTAACCTAAATCCTATTGCATAATTTTACCGTTTTAACCCTAATGCTCACACCTAATCTTATATTTTCATGAACAACCCTAATGCTCACACCTAATCTCATATTTTCATGAGCCCTAATTTTAACCTAAACCCTGTTGCATAATTTTACCGTTTTAACCCTAATGCTCACACCTAATCTTATATTTTCATGAACAACCCTAATGCTCACACCTAATCTCATATTTTCATGAGCCCTAATTTTAACCTAAACCCTGTTGCATAATTTTACCATTTTAACCCTAATGCTCACACCTAATCTTCTATTTTCATGAACAACGCTAATGCTCACACCTAATCTCCTATTTTCATGAACAAAGCAAATCGGCATCGCTTTATTTCCCCTATTTCTTCAAAACAAATCGCCCTATTTCTTCAACAAAACAAATCGCCCTATTGGAATAAAAGGGTTTTGAAAGATTATAGCAACATTTTTTTTTGTTAATATTACACTTTTCATCCAAATTAGAACTGAACTCTCTTTGTTAAATATTTACCTCAAAATGCACCTGAATTTTGCAATCTATATAAACAGGTGGAAGAAACATTTCAACAAACAGTTAAAGGGTATCATTTACGGTAAATGCCAAATATTCGATAAAAGGAAAATTATTTAAATAAAACATTTTACATGTTCAGGTTAAGAATGAACTATTTTTAGGTACATAATATAACATTAACATATAATTTTTACAAAAGAATGAAGTAACATTTTTTCAAAAAAAAAAAGAAAAATATGAAGTAACATACCAATAATATAATATTGACATATAATTTTAACAAAAGAATGAAGTAACACACGATTGATAAAAATTAATATTTTTTTGGTGAATAAGCGTGGTGTCTGAGGTTCGAATTCCAACATCTGCATATATTTGGGACCACATATTTCATTCTCTTTGATATGCATTGAGATTTGTTTTTGTCTACTATATCTACAATGTACTATATGACCCGTGCGGCAGCACGGGTGGAAAGTCTAGTAAAAAATAAAAAGTATTCTAATTTAACTTATGGGTTTTAGGGTTTAGAAAATGTCCAATCTAATTTAAATTCATACGATATATCTTATATGAAGAAAAAGATAGCTGCATAGACCATTTTAATGTCATTCACTCACTGTACATACTACATCCTTCTAAGTGTTACAGCAACATTTAGTGTCACAATATAGAAAATATTGCAGCCCAGATTGGCACCACCAACACAGGACAGCACATTGTCATTTCCTCCATGGTTTGAACCTTAGTTAAGATTCTGTTAAGAGAAAATATTGCAGCCAAGATTTTCAGCTGCCATTCCGGTCACACCTCGGCAAAGTTGCATTCATCATTCTTTTTAAATAAAATGACCCCTGCAATGACTTCTGCAGAGCAAAAGAGAATACATAAAACTACATGACCAGGCTATCTCCTACCAAGGGGAATGTAACTTTTATCAACTGAAGTCTTCTCTTCTTTGAATGGTTGGGTAGAGGGATCAGAGAGACTTGGTACTCTAGAAACACTGCCCTTCCCTCTCTTGGCATTTGGTCCCACCACCTCTATCATGTATTTCCACCCATCAATTGGCCTTCTCCGGCTAAATATGTGTGTCTTGATAAAACTAGCAATCTGCATACAAGTTTTATAAAGTTATAAATGATAAAGGAGCATACAAAACCAGGAAGATATATCATGATTTCCAAAAACAATATAATGTTTAATAAGTAAAATTTCAATCCTGTCTTTTAATATGCACCTGAAATTTGCTATACGCAATTCGCCGCTCGAATTCCTGCATAAGTATATCTTCTTCTCTTTGGGACATCTCCCATATATTTCCGTCTTGATTTTTCGATATTGTTTCCCACCCATCAGGCATGTTTTTGAATTCAGAAGTTGGATCTTTTGCGTTGTTCAGATCATTATTGTGGGAGTCAAAAATACTGCAGTTGATAAGAGGATTAGGTACAAGATACATTAATATTAAAGCAGGTTTGACATTTGACAACATTTTATATGCAATAGAGTACAACTACGATGCCGTGAGATAGTAATGTCTATGTTGTCAGTCCTGGATAGCAGATAGCAGGCTACTGGGTTGCAGGGTATATGGCCGCTATTTAAAATATTTAGAATTTATCACAAATTGCTACTAATTTAAAGAAAAGTCACACATATATTAAACAAAACATACTTGAAAATACCAACAAAATTTAAAGAAACAAACAGGTTAAGTCTTAAAAGCTTAAAGCAATTAATATAAACTCAAATAAAACAGAAATGAAAACAGTGGCTGCGAAACAGGAAGAAACAAAGGAGAAACAGAAACAGGGAGACAGAAGCAGAGGGGCTCCAAAACAGGCATAGCCTCCAAACAAAGGAGGGGATGGCAGTGGTTAGAGACGGCTGGGACTGTGTCTCCAGCGTCTGGTTTGTAATTCACAGCAGAGGTAATTGAAAGAGAAAGAAAAGGGAAAGTGAAGAGTTGAGAGGGTGTGGTCCTTCACACTGAAGATAATACTTGGAAATAGTTTTTACTGTGAGAAAACCATAAATTACCCCTTGTAATGACTCAATTTTAAGGGTAACACTAACAGTATCACTGTGTGGGGGCAACACAACATTTGCAAAAAGCAATGCCATGCTGCAACACGAACGCAACCCGGTGGCCGCTACTTGCTTTTGGAACGCAATACTGTGCGTGGGGGCTGCCACCCACTGCAACGCAACATGGCAGTGGACGGCGGTGACAATATCCGTGATTGACAAGATAGATTAATTTCGGTTCAAGGTCTATATTCTATAACACATCATGTCATGGACCTACATCTATGTTGGTGTTTGTTTGTGCGAGAAAACATAATATATTTATGAAAAAATACATAATCAAAATTATTAGGTAACACCTAAATATAAATACAGATAGGTGTTCTGAAGTGAAAGAAAACATTTCTATTATGCTACACTTAGATCAGTACAAATTCTTTATATAGATTGTCACTTCCTACCTTTGCTACCCTTTCTCAACATCTATCAGAATGCAATACAAAGACAGTGTTGATGGCATTTAAAATGAAAAGGCATATGCTAGGCAAAAATCCAATCCTCAACTTTCACAAAAAGCATAAACTACAAGATGAGGTAGTCATTGACACAGCTTCAGCACTTTCAGAATCAAGTGGTTAAGAAATAAGAACTCAATCTTTGTTATCACATTCCTTCAACATTAAAGTGAAAAAAATTAAAATAAATAAAATAAAAAATCCAACTTCAACACTAGTAGAGAGTTCTACAACTCAAGCCTAAAATATAATTGCACAAAAAAGCATGTTAGAAATATAAAAATCAATCTTGAGCATTATCCTAAAACTAGATATATTAGCAGAGTTAGTCAATAATCATAGCACACGATGGAATAAAAACACAGATGATCAATCATTAATAACCAAGACGACCAATCATTAATAACCAAGACGACCAAATACATAATGTTCCTCACACATCTTCTCTACACATGACACATTTTGATTTATTAGACATGCTAATTATCAAGGTCCAAAAATATCAAGTGTGTGATTATTAGAAACTTTTCAGATCAAAGTTTTGTGATTTCACATAGATGAACATTTAGAGAATTTGTTACAACAGAATGCTGAATTATTCATCTAAACTTTGATTGAATGAAATTCAGTTACATTTACAATTGAGACAATCTATTTATAGATTGTTCATCACCATCTATAACCTAGGGACTAGGCAAGCTATTCTCTAACCTATCATGTATTAGTGATCTGTTTCAAGGCAGAGCTTACCAAAATTTAATTTTTATCCACTCAAATATACCTTCGGAAAAATATATCGATTGGTTACAATTTGATGAGTCAAAATTGATTTTAAAAAACAAATATTTGTTTAATAAAAATACATAATAATAACAAACAAATCATGTTCCCTTCTTCTCTCATATTGCAACAACCTTTTATTGTTTTTTAATTTAAAATCTCAACCGTTAGATATTTTTTTGCCACATGTCTTGCATCCAAACCCTAAATGGAGTAAATGGAGTTTAGCATAAATGGAGCATACCCGAACTCATGAATCGAAACCTCAACTTAACTAGAAGTGATGAAAAGTTGCTTTTATTTTAGGTTGACTATGTTTTACATTAAACATGCTTTAAAAGTAAAAACCTCCAAGTATAAAGTAATATTACTACACTTTGAATTCAATTTTAACTAAATCAAGTTCATTCAAAATCACGTCCAAACACATTAAAAGCCTCCAAATTTTAAACTACCCGAGAAACACAAGCCATAGATTATGAACAATACGTGTTGGACTTAAAATTCAGAGCATTTAGGATCAGTATAGGTTATGTAGTACTGAAACTTCAGATTGAAGTGGTGTCCGACATGTCTCAACACCAACGTACCGTTACATTCGACCATTTTTCAAACTATTATCATTGTGTACATGTCATTGCTGGTGGCTGTGCTTCCAATTGAAGAGCATCAATCATGCATCAATCAATTAACCAACTATGGCCCTATTTTTATAAACATCTTAATTACGCATTTATGCCATAAGTGTTTGTTATACAAGCGCTAGTTATAAGTTATTTCTAATTCTATAACCAAAGTTAAACTGAATCCAAATTGTTTCCATATTAGCTATCTTCAAGAGCTTATAGAAATAATCTGAAAACAACTTATAGACATGTCATAAGCTGTTTCCGTGAGCTATACTAAACACTCTCACAAAGTGCTTATGTTAGTAGATAAGTCAATAGAAAGAGCTTTATGATCCTGTTTGGATTGACTTATTTGAACTTATCTACTGACATAATCACTTGTGACACTGAGAGAACTTATGAAAACAGATAATGACATATTTATAAGTCATTGGCTGGCAGAATCACATACGTGTCAGTTTCTGGCGGCCATGCTTCATAGAAAGTATGATCCAATTTAAGAGGATCACATCATGCATCAATCAATTAACAAACTATGGCCATATTTGCATAAATAGTTTAATCAAGTACGCTTATAGCATAAGTTCTTGTCGTATAAACGCTAGTGTATACATTAATTCTTAAAATAAAGTCAAATTTTTTCCATATATGCTATCTTAAAGAGTTTATAAAAATAATCTGAAAACAACTTATAGACATCTCATAGGCTGTTTCCATGAGCTATCCTAAACACTCTCACAAAGTTCTTATGTTAGTAGATAAGTCAATCAATAGACATCTCATAGGCTGTTTCCATGAGCTATCCTAAACACTCTCACAAAGTTCTTATGTTAGTAGATAAGTCGATCAAAAGAGCTCTGAGAGCCTGTTTGGATTGACTTATTTAAACTTATCTACTGGCATAAGCACTTGTGACACCGAGAGAACTTATGAAAACAACTTATGACATGTTCATATGCAGTTTTCAGCTTATTTCCATAACCTCTCCAAGATAGCTTATGAAAACAACTTATAGATTACACAAAAACAGTTTGACTTCATTTAATACTGTGTTATTGAAATAGCTTATTCCTAAGCATGTAAGTCCTATAAGGTTCAAAATAGGTCCGTCTTACAAATAGCACAGACACTACACCGATACTGAAGTATGTCATTTTTCTGAAATTATTATCTGTGTCAACGTGTCAGTGTTCGGTGTCGGTGCTTCATTTACAAGTGATTATCCAAACAGAGCATAAAATAAAACAGTAAGACAGAGAGAGAGAATCATACTCTGAACAACTATCAAGCAATTTCTGAATATCATCATCCCCATTACCACCACCACACCCCCCCAATTTCGCCTCCTCAAGTTTCTCAATCTCCTTACTCCAAAGCCCAGCATGCAACTTCTGTTTCTTCAACCTATAATCCTTCTTAATATTCTCCAAACTATAAATCCCACCTTTCACATTCTCCTCCTCAACCTTCTCCTTCTTCAACCCTTTTCTCCTCTCATTCCAATTCTCATTCATCTCCTCCACAAACGCCTTCGTCTCCGCGTCCGCCACTTCTTCCGAAGCGAAATTCACGTCTCCTTCCCATGGTGCTCGTGTCTTTGGTGTTAGGTCTTGTGGTAACCACGCTGATTCCCATGCTTCGTTCCATTCCTCTTCGCCGCTTCGAGGATTGCGAGATGAGAATTGACGGATTGTTGTTGGGAGTTTGCTGGTGGAGAAGAGTGATTTGAATTGGTTTGTTGTTGTTGCTGTTGTTGTGATTCTTCGAAAGGTTTGCATTTTTTTTTTGTTATGAAGGTGAGAAATGTAGCTGCACTGTCTTGCTCTTTTGTTTGGGGAACAAGATGATATATGAAGAGTTCTGCTCTTTATCTAAACGTTTTTGCTCATTCCCAAATGAAATGACCAAAATGCCTTCAACTTCAAATCAGACAACACTCCCATAAGAAGAACAAGTAAGTTTTTATTTAAGGGTCTGTTTGTTACAGATTGAAATAAAAGTAATTTTAATATAAAATAATTTAGTGATTATATTTTAGAGATTTTGTGAAAAATCAAAATCTATTTTGTGTTTGTTTACCGTAACAAAAAAATCTTTTAAATCATATTTTCTCTCTCTTCTAAAAAAAAATCTATTTTTTGAGAAGCTACTCTTAACAGCTTCTCATTTGAAGCTATTTTTAGATTTTTTTTTTTTTTTTTAGATTCTGATTTTTTAAAAAATCTTTAACAAACGGATGCAAAACTCTTAAAAGTGATTATTTGTTTAAAAAAAAGTGATTTTTTTAAATAAAAAAAAAAAAAAAAAAAACCTATAAGAAACGGGCTCTAAATTATGTTGGTATAATAAATTTTTTCACTTAAACTATAATTTTTTAGGTTTAGTGTTTTGTTAAAATTTTGATTTTTTTTGCAAGAAATGATACAATGTTACATGTAAATAACTTATAGTGCTTAATTGTTATGATGTTTAGATGTTTGCATGTTTATGTTGTAGTTATCATTTTTAGGTTTTATGTATAATTTGCACTCCAATTGTTTAATGAAATGTTTGAATGAGTTTTTTATTGATTATTTTTAATTTCTTATTGTGTAGATTTGAAACAATGGTCGGGTGGATCGAAGTTCATGCACAATTCAACGGCGGAGAACCTCTGAGGTTGAAGGTTCGGTGTCTTGGTGTAACGTTAAGAGGTCTCAAGGATGAACTGAATGAATTCTACCAAGGAGTCAACCCCGTAGACACAAGGAGGGTGGAATAGTTCGATATAAACGTCCAACCCTCGATGAGGGAAGAATATCATTTAGTTGGGTGGAATTAACGAACGACGAAAATGTGACAAACATGTTTTGGGAGCACAACATGTTCTAGTGGATTGATATGCGGGTACCGTTGTTGAGATCAACTAAAGATATTATCAAGAGTCTGATTCTGCCAGAATATCGTGATTAGTTAAGGATCGTGATTAGGTAGGGAAATGCACCTTCCAACTATAACAATTGTCTTCCTTTGGATGCAGTAATTCAAACGGCAGTTCCCAAGCATTCACCCGACATTTCTATTGTTCCTTTCAAAAGATTAAATTCTTGTTAAGCTGGTTTAGATGAAGGTATTGAATTGTCAAGGAATGCACCTCATTCTTTAGACACTTGAATACCATTATTTAAACCAAACCTAGCAAGAATTTAATGTTTTGAATGGAACAATAGAAATGTCGGGTGAATGCTTGAGAGCTGATGTTTAGCAAGTTTGAATTTACCTCATTCAGAGGTAAGATAATTGTTGTAGTTGGTAGATGCATTTCTGAATGTAATGTAATAATAGGACATATTTAGAAACATGTATTATTGAGAATTAGCTATATAAATTATGATATCGAATTCCTTCATATACGATGAGTGTCACGGAATGCACCTCAGTTTTATGTGATTACTCGTCTTATATGAAGGAAATTTTGCATGTTTCCCTTCAGTCTTTTCGTTGAATTCCTTCCACTTCTTCCATATTGAGTTGGGTTGTTTTCTTCAGCAGAATGATAATTTCCTCTATACGAGCCTCTCTGATCGGTGGTGAACAGTCCTCTTGTGTGGAAAATTGGGTTCTCCCATCCATTTAGGGTAGTACTCAAAACATTCCATAGTTTAGGTATTGTCATGTAATGACTGAACTGATTTGTAGCATATCCATGAAATGTTTCCTTAAACAATCATAAACAAAATACCTTAATAGCAATGTACTCCACAAAAGTGACTCAACTTATTATTTTATAATTGTAATCAATAAGTGTTATTGTAAATCTCTGGATTGAGATTAGAAAGTTCTCTAGGTTGAGATAAGGAAATCTATGACTAGGTTTTTTAATTTGTTTATAGTGGAAAAATCATTTGGAAGTGCATGAGAACTATATGTGATTCGGAGTTGTGGGGTGAACCAGGATAAATATGTGTGTTATCTCTTTACTTTCATTATGAATTTTCTCTCCAAAAAAAATCATAAAAAGAGATCAACACAATTAAAACTCTCTTCTTGTGTTTTTTCTCACCTTCAGTACACTACAACTAGTTTGGTGTTTACATCAACTAGATAAGTGTTCATGGTTATGTTGTGGTTTACAAATGAACCAAACACCCCAATTTATAGAATTTTTGGTGCATTGTGGACCATAGAAACTGTCGGTGCAACGTGGACCACAAAAAAATTATGTACTTACTGGTTGAAAATACACAATCCGAACAACTTTTTACATATTCCTCCCATTTATCGGAATACGTAATCTAAAATATTATGGGAATGTTTCGGATTATACAATCTGAACCAGCAATAATATGAATGGTGGCTTGCTCAGCAAGTATGGCTAGTTACACGCTCATTTAACACATTTTTTAGCCTTCATTGACTGGTCATCAAGATTGACCACAATTTTTAGCTTCTCTTTACTTCATTACACTCTATGTTTGTATTTTTCCTATAATCATCATAAATTCTTATTTCAACTCAAATTTTCTCCTTCTCTTTCATACATTACTTCTGAGTAGTTTATAAAATATGTTTAATTCTTGACAAGCTGTATCATTTATGCTCATTTTTTCATTTGCATTTATGGCGTTTTAATAATTTATGCCACTTTTTTTTTTTAAATAGTTAAACGCGAATAAGATTTTAAAAAATACACTAAAATGGAGTTCGGATTGTATATTTCTAACAAATATATTTTAGGAATTTTGAAGTACGCGTGAGAAGTGAAGAATGTGAGAAGAGAAACAGTTATTTGCATATACGACTTTTGTAACAGCTCATTTTTAGCTAGAATTATTTTAATTATTTATTATATGTGTTTATTTGTCTTTATGTGTATTTTATTCTGGATTAGTGGATTTTTGGCCTAGTAGGATAATTTAGTCATTTTTAGACTAAGGAGTATTTTGATCATTTCGCTAATAAGGGTAAATTAATCATTTTTATTAAGAAGTTAATTTTGACGTTTTAGTGTGAATAATTATTTTTGCTAAGTTACTAGTGAGTTGGATAATTATTTATAGAGGGTAATTATTCGGTGTTTTGACGGTTTAAGTGAGTAGTAAGTTTTGGGAATTAGTTAGTAAGAATGTTGAGCCCATTATGACAATTAAAAACCTAAGAGGTAGAGGGAGAAAGCAGATCACAAGAGGAAAGAAGATGAAGCTAGAGAAAGAGAGAGAGCTTTGGGTTGAAGAGCTAGGGGAGATTGAAGCCTAAGCTAGTGGATTCAAGAGGTAAGGGGGATAAATTATTTTCATAATTATATAATTTTCATCTTTTCAATTATGGGTCATAAGTGATTATTGTGAATTATGATTTTTTGTGATTTTTTATGATGAATTTCGTGCTCTTAATTCATGTGAATTTATGGGCATGATAAACTTCATGAAATTGATATGTTATGTGCTTAAAATTCATAGTTGTTGTTGTTGATAAGTTGTTTTGATGATTTTTGTTTAACTAAGTGTATTTAATGAATTGGTGAGTGATTATTGTTGAAACATGCTTAAATTCACTTAATAAATGTTTATTTATGTTTGCATGTTGATGGGGTTTGACTTTGTGTGGTTGTTTGTGAAGTTTGAATGAAAAATGAGAAAATGTGAGTTTTGGTGAAAAATTAACATATTGATGATTTTGATGAGAATTGATGTTTGAGCCCATATTTGTTGTTGTTTTGATTGCCTTTTGATGTATGTTAACTAATAAACAAGTTTGGGGGACGAATATGGGTCGAAGGGGATCAAAAACGGGATTTTGGGGTGAAAATGATGGGTTCCCGAGAGGGAAAACCCAAGAACAGGGTTTCTATCCTGGTGTAACTCGTTGGGCGAGTTCTAGTTCGTTGTGGCGAGTTGCACAGTGCAGAACCCCATGTTTTGGGTGTTTCGGGTACTTCGGGGCCGATCCGGACTTTCCTAAATGATTATTTTGATGTATTTAACTGTTGTCATGCTTTCTAAACCTTTGGAAACATCAAATAAATTGGATTGAACTTGGTTTTGTGAATGGAATCAAAACTTTTTGAAAAACGTTCAAGAACATGAATTTTCCAAAACTCGTTTTTCTCAAGGAAAAAGGGTAAGGTTAATTTTGTTTCCTGTAACTATGATTTATGAAATGGTTTTGGATGGTATTCATGACCTATAACTTGGTCTTGCTTTGAAAAATGGTTTTCTTTTGGAAAATGGTAAAATGAGATGGACTTGGTGAAACTTTGGAATTAATCGGAATTGGCTTAGGATGAGGATATGTATATGCTACTGTGATCATATGTGATTAGTGTCTATGCTTTTTCGAGGTGTTTGAACATGTATGCTTTGTTTTGGTGAATTACGTAGGAAATGATAAAAGTTTTGAAAATAGACGAACTTTGTTAAAATGTGGTTTCATGACCGGATAACTTGCAATTGGCTTTGTGCATAAGATAATATGATAGAATAAGAATGAATCAATGATGAGTAGGTGTTTAATATGTTGAATGCCATGAAGTGGTTAGTTGTCCGTTTTGATGTGAATTATGATTTTGAAACTTTGTTATTTCTTTGAGGTGATTGTCGATGATGATGATTTAATAATGACGATGAATTCTTACATGCAAAATGATGATGATTTTGATGATGACCGCATGTATGAAAAGTGACGATGTTTGATGACGATGTTTTGTTGAGTGAACGTATGCATTATTGAGCCATATGTTCATGCATTGATAAGTAAGATATTTATATCCAGTGAAGATGACTAGAATGTTTACATCCAACGACGATGACTAGAATACTTTGTATTAACGACATGATTATGATACATTTGTATCTTGAGGTGACGACCTTGACAATGACCGGTACCACATGCATATAGAGTCGTGTCTAGGCGCATTGCATACATTTGATAATTAGTTAAGTGTGTCATATTGATTATGTGCTTGGTGAACCTTGGTGATTTATGTGCATTGATCAACTTGGTGAATTATGTACTTGGTGAAATTTGGTGAATATGTGAAGATGTTGAAAGTGTACTTGTATGATTATTATACTTATATGCTTAATGATTATTAACGATGTTGAGTTGTTATAAATGATTTAATTAAGTGTTGTTTAATCATTTAAAATTAATTATGCCGCTTTACTTTAATTTGATTATACTTTAATTGTGAAGTGTTATCTAACCCCCAATGGTCGTTTGGTTGACCACCAACCTTATTCGTATGGATGGGTAGACGGCGTGCATGATTAGTTGTTTAGCTTTGCTTGGTGAGTATGATGGAGGCTAGCTTTGGAGCTACCTTGTGTTTTGCTTTTAGAGTCTTAGAGTCGAGCTCTGATTAGGGGTGTCTGTCTATTACAGATTCTTAGAGTCTTAGAGTCGGACTTTATGAGACTTATTCACTCAGTTGTTGAGATTTGGAGTTTTATTTTGTTGATGTAGTATGATTATGTAACATGGCTACTTTGGAGAATTTTATTATCCGTTGATGAGTTGTATGATATAATTATTCCGCTACGATTTTTTGAAAAATTGTTTATGCATGTTTAGACTTATAGAATAAGTCGCATCTAAATCCTTTGTATGATTTGTATTATTTGTGTAATTTATCGCTTTAAGGGTTTAGGGTGTTACAACTTTAGTGAATTATGAGCCGCTTCTCGTTTTAGGGTGGATGGGCTTATATTTTTTTGTCGAGAAAATTGCTCTTCTTCCATAAAAAATCGCTCACTCCCTATCAAACTTCCCAAAATACCCCGCGTAACTTTAGTCACGCATGTGTTATCCAAAATACCCCCGCGTGACTTTAGTCACGCAAGTGTTATACTCAGCGTGACCTAAGGCACGTTGGAATACAATCTGCATGACTTAAGTCACTCTCAGTTATGAGCTTCCTCCTTCTTTCTTCCATTCACAACCGCAATGTTAATTTCAGTTTCAGTTTCATATAGATTTTCAATTTGCCTCGGTAAACGATATCTCTAATTTCAATTTCCATTCACAGCCCTTCTTTCATATAGATTTTCAATTTCAGTTTGCTCTATGATTTCTTTTATTTTACGCTGCACCGCAAAAAATTATATCTCCTATGAATTCAATTGCTGCTACGTTAATTCAAGATCAAAATCAATCTCTAAATATTGTTGTTGGAATTCTCTGATGGTATGCTTTTCATTCTTTTCATAATCCTCAGCTTTCAATTATGCGGTTGTGAATGGAAGAAAGAAGGAGAAAGTTTTTTTTTATATAAGGCAAGAGTCCAACGACATAAAAAAAAAAAAGAATAGAAGACAATCCAACAAAAAAACAAAAAAGAACTGGGGTGACATAAACCTAACCCAGTCAATCCACATAAAGTGTAGGCCAACCCAATCGGGTGATACAAACAATAAAAACAACACTGGTGAATCGAGCCAAACAGTCCAACATCAAATACTGATGAGGATTTTGAAACCTCCCTCAAGTTATATAGTGTCAAACTTCGTGAAGGTGAGAGATTCGACCGCGAACATGGATACAAAACCCCACACATACAACCTGTTATGCTGCGACAAAAAGCTTCACGGCCATTTCTAGCCAAATCCAATATAAAGCAACTCAAATCCAATTGAAAGCCAGATCAATGGATGGTCAATCAACGAGTCTGAGCACCACGAGCACCGCCAACACTATAACACCCGCACCCACCATTCGCAACAACAACGGACAACAGGTACATAACCATTTCTAGTCTAAAAGACCTGTTACGAAACACAACCATGATCTTGGAGGAGCAAGAGCAATACAACACTGTGAGCATCATAATCAAACCAAAGATGGATCTGAACAAAACCAAACTCATCTTTTCAGTCATGGTATATGAACCGACCGCCAACACGGACAGATTCACGGACCAACTGCCCCTGCAACAACAAAGCACATCAAGCATCACGGCCCTTTCGAGCACAACAAACTCTTACTGCAGTGAAGAGACATCTGAACCACGTCAGGACGAATCATAGCATCATAACGAGTCTTATGATTCAACAGAACCATGGTGTGTCCCCTGAAGGCAGCCACACTGTCTTTTTTAGAGTCATCGCCTTTGAGACCGGACCACCGCGAATCCCTTTTAGAAATATTTGCAGACAACCAATGATGAATCTTGAGCAGCCACCGCTGTGAAAGTATGCGGAGCTGTTGAGAACAGACCCTCTTACGGGTTGTACGAACAAAACGGAACCAAGCAAAACCTCTGAAATCCGGCAGCGAGAAAAGCCAACGGCGGAAGTTTTGTGTAGAGCAACGGTGATGCGGAGAATCTAATCGATTTGGATTAACAGAATCTCATTGCACCACCATCCTCAAGGTCACATGGTGGAAGATTTTGATTGGGAGGGGAGAAAGTTGTACGGTGGGGAGAGTAGGTCAAAGCAAATTATGGTATCCTTGATTGAAAGAAAAAAGGAAATGAAATGGAGAAGAAGGAAGAGAAGTTGCGGCTGCCTGTAGGTCAAAAAAAGCAATCCCAAGAAGGAGGAAGTTGAGAACCGTGACTTAAGTCACGCAGTTTGTACTCCAAGATGATTTAAGTCACGCTGAGTATAACATCTGCGTGACTTATGTTATGCGAGAGTATTTTGAAGTTTAGTTGAGAGTAAACAATTATTTATGGGAGAAGAGCAATTTTCTTTTATCAATTGGATGGGCTTATATTTGATTTGATATTAAAGACCATGTTTATTAATACCTATATTTGAAAGGTTATATTTTTTTTCTCTCTCCTCTCTTTTCGCGCGCTCTATTTAGATTATAAAATTCAAAAACTTAAAAGGTTTCTGAATGTGTTTGGAGGGTTCGGATGATGTTAACGTTGCTCAAATTATAAAATTCAAAATTTGTAGGACGCGTGAAAAACGAATAAGATGGAAAAAGAAGCTACCTAACGAATAAGATGGGAAATGAAGCTACATATTTGAAATTAATTTTATAACCATGTGGACGAAGAAAGAAATATTGGTCATGTCTGGAGGGTTGAAAGCTATATATATATATATATATATATATATATATAAGGCAACTAGGAGAGAACATTGCTCGAAGCCTCTAACAACCATAGTGTGTAGTGATATCACATCCCACGACAAATCTAGTTGGACGAAACTCTTAGATTGTGTTTAGATAAAAAAAAGTAGATTAAATGGTTATTAAATAAGAACTTATTATATAAGCACATATATAACTTTCCAGAAAAACTATAATAACATATAAGTCATTGCTATAAAAACATAAAGAGGAAACGTGATTGAAAATATTCCATACAAGTAATTTTGTTTGAGGAAAAAAAAGAGATTTCATATATAAATATAATTTTTTTGAAGTGAAAATGAAATATACACTATCTGGGTAAATTGTTTTATGCTCACGATCAATCACAACTTGTCAATACAATAAAAAATTACATGTCAAATATAAGTGATAAATTGAAGAGTTGTTATTAGATGTAAGTGTAAAATAACTTTACACCAACAATATATTATCAATCTGTTGTTTTTATAAGACATATTCTGAATAAACTTAAAACAAAGTATAAATATGTCATACATTATTTAATTTTTTTTTTTTTTTTGAATAATACATTATTTCACTTGATCCTTTAGTTATGCCATAAAATTAACAATATAAAAAAAAAAATTAGGATGAGGTGATAGTGCACCATTCCAATAAATAAACTCTTTTTCCTTAAAAAAAAATATATAAACTCTTTTGAACTCACCCAAAACAATAAGAGAAAATGAGACATCCACCATCAATGTAAACTAGTCTTACACAATCATCAAATGAGTAGTGTTTTATCACACATGAGTTCATAGTTTTAAAAATCTGACCGGACCAATCAGTTAATTAACCCCTAGGGAATCGGTGCAAACCGACCAGTTTCCAACCGAACCGACCACCAGATGGGTTTTGTTCTAACTTGTTAGTGGTATGATTGGCCTCTCGCTAATTTTATTTTAAAAAATTATCTTGAGAAATTATGCTAATTTATGTGTCACGATTTTTTAAATGTTTTTTTTTATGCCAGTCATTTGGCTCAATTAGGATAATATGCATGCAATTTATGAGTTATCATCTTCATTAATTGACATGAAGACACATCATAGTATGCATGTGTAAAATAACTTTACACCGTCAGTGTATAACATTTAAACTCTATTTTTAAATAGTTGTTATACAATTGGCGTATGTGACAATATCATGATTTTTCCCATTGAATATTGGTGTAAATAGTACATCTCCAAACTCAGACTATAATATGTCAACCCAAAACTTTTTACCAAATTTGCAGAGCCTGACTCAGTGACTCTGTACATCTAAGTACTTCATGAGCACTAGCCAATCAACACAACAGACCATATCACAAACACAGACACACATTGTGCAACAAATAAGCAAGTACACAATCCAATGCCATTAACTACAATTTTTACATTTTTTACTTTATCATGATATTTTGTTTATATTTCCTCTTATAACTACAGTTTTTATTATGCAAATTGGACCATTTACCTGTTTTCTGCACCAGTTTAAAAAAATTAGGAAAATACATTCTTCATACCCTTGTTTATATGTTAACAGAATAACACATATACTTCACTCAATTATTATTATTAATAGATTTCAACTATCACAAAAATTATAGCAAGGACTGTGGTAGTTTAAGGACATTTTTCATGTCTGATAATTATGATTCAACTACCCAACATTTAATTCAAATCTACTGTCCAGGGTCTAATATGAGTTTCTCAGACTATGGTGAGGACCATTGTCGATGTACTTACTATAAGAAAGATCTAATAACTATAGTATTAAATAAGATTATGACAAATTGGATGTTTCCATGTTTCAATTTTAAGTTTTCAACTGCAACTATAGTGTCCATGAAATTTTCATCAATGCCTAACAATAGAAGACTATTGCCCTATAGTGTCCATACAATTTGTATATAATGAAATAAATCATTTATGATAATACATGTTGTACCTGTTGCAAATAATAAAAGAATAAATGGAACAGTCACATTCCAATTTTCAACCAAGAGAGAGCTCAAGTTACAAAATCCATGAATTCCAATGGAGAATTGAATCAATACATAATCCAGAAAATTATTTCATTCCTTCAAGAGAACTTAAAACAAACAAACAACAGTAACCTAAATCTGTATTGGAACTTCAATTATTTAACCTATTTCCTTTGCTACATGATACCAAGCTTTGAAAAATCTTGTCAATGAAAATGGGGTGATGATACAAATTTTTCAATGGAACAAAAAAAAAAGGTGAATTAAATTTTAAACATAAGATTAAAAGACTGAAGTTTTCCTCCCTAATCTTGATTAATATCTTAATCTCACCCCTTGCATTCGAAACGAAAATATCAATGAAAGAACGAAAAGGGGGAAGTACCAATTAGCAAGAATCCAGTGTCGATGGACGATGAACCAAAGTTGTGCAACTCGGTGAATTTGAAGCTTAAAAATGTGTAATTTTGGCACCATTCAATGCTTCAGCAACCCATCACCGCACAATTATAAACGAAGTTACCAGATCGTTTTCGAGCTAGTAGACGCCATTGTGGAGGTCCTTCACTAGGTACCCAAGAATTGAGTTCAATGAAACCTTCACCATGAGTCCTAGGTCCGCCAATAACAATGAGCATATTTCCACATGCCCTAAATGCAAGACCCCAACCATTCATCGACATCGCTCGTTCTGGAAGTCTACCAACAGTAATCCACAGTTTTCTTTCCTTGTCATACCTTTTAACTTCCATGTCAGCATAATCAGCAGCATACAATTCATTATCTACAACGGCAATGAGAGGCGGTGCCTCGGTTGCAGCAGGCATCTCAGAACCTCTACTACTTCGTCCGGGGGACATGTCAGGAATATCTGTCCATGTTCTGGTTTGTAAATTATACTCTTCACCGCATGTAAGAAGCTTTGAATCGCGTCCGCCGATTCCACCTACAACATAAAATTTTCCATCCATGAATACACCAGAACACATCTTCCTCGGTTTATTCATGCTCGGGAGTAGTTCAAACGTTTGCGTCTCAGAATTGTATAGTTCGGCGGAGTCAAGTATGCGTCCCTCCGAATCACAACCACCTGCTAATATCGCAATCTCACCAAGGCTTGCAGAGCCGAACAAACATCTTGGAGCATTCATTCTCATTCCAGAGGACCATGAATTTGTCAAAAGACTGTATCTATATATCACATGAGATCTAAGCTCCCTCCCAAACACAAGAAGTTCGGTTCCTACAGCTAAAGATTCTTTATCAGAACACATGAAGCAATCATTTGAAGCCATCCTCGGCAAATGCATCCACCTTTGGCGAATTGGGTCGTACGCTTCCCATTCAAGGAGAGCACACGAGAAATAAACCCAATGTTCCATGATACCATTTAGTCTCCTCCACCTATAAACCTCGCCGTTTCGGATTATTTCACGGAAGCTTCTATTCAGCGAAGCAAGCGAACCATAATCAGACCTTGAACAGCGACTGAGACACACGATTGAGCTGTCTCTGTTCATCCTTGGTAAAAGAGAACCAGAATCCGACGAATCTCCAGCATGCTGCTCCTCATCAGATTGCTGAATACCAGAATCTGATGAATCTATTGAATCACCACCATCATGAACTCCTTGACAAACATTCAAGGGTTCATTGATTTTCTGATCCGTTTCAGGAAGAACAGCATCCTTAGGATGTTGCAACGAAATACAAACCGTTTCAACTATGTGACAAGATTCCAACATCTTAGTACACTTCCTAGGATGATGTTCATCCTCAGCAGAATCAATTTTCATTGGTCTTTTGCCATTTTTGATGTCCAAATCCAGCATGTACTTCATGTAAGACCAATCGTTCTCTGTTTCACAAGTGCTACAAAACAACCTCGAAACAACACAGCAACGACCCTCCAACATGTCTCTACAAAATCAAGAACATGTTCAAACAAAATCAATAAAATCAAATTCAATTTTCTTTTCTCCAACACACCTCAAAAGATTCAAAGCATGTTCAATATAATCAATAATCAGAAACACCAACAAAAGAAAAAGAAACTGAATTCAGATCGTAATCCATTCAATTCAACAAACCATAAATCCACAAAAATCACTTTTTTTTTCTCATGATATGAACAAAGATGGAATCTGTGATTGAAGAAATGCTTCTTGAGCTGGATTAACATATAGATAGATCCAATGAAGAAGAAAAACAACAGAAACTATAAGAAGAATCTTCAATTGAACAAACACATGCAAGAATGAATCCATCAATTCAATGCAGCGACAAAACAAAAAATCAAATTTTGAACAAAACCCATTATTCTTCACACCCCATGATTCATAAAAAAACATATCAATCAAGATCTTAAAAACTTTATATCATAGAACAAACCCAATTAACTCTTTCATTAAAAAAAAAAACCCAATTAACTCATTCAAAAAAATTGAAAAAAAAATGAATAAAAAAACAGAAAAATAAACAATGCTAGATACTTACAGTGTTGAATGAATCACCAAAACGAACCAAAAAAATTGAAAATCAGAAAAAGGGTAGTAATTGATGAACAATTACAAAATTCAACAACAACAACAATCTTCAACTGAAATTTCTCTCTCTCATTTTGTATTATACAAATACAAATAATTAATTAATATCTAATATCAATTGCATGTTACTCACATAAAAAGAATCACTTTTTTCTCTCTCTAGTGTTTGTTTGGTCCTTTGAGAAATCTCTCTGTAAAATTTGAGAGCAAAATGTAAAAGAGAAGAGAAAGAGAACCTCTTCAAGCCCTTATCTCCCTTAAATCATATCTTAATATCCAATTAAATAATAAACGTTTTCTACTAATTTTCTTTTTTGTTTTTTTAATTAAGAATACTTTATGTTTTCAATTTTGATTTTAACTTATAATCACTTTTTCAATGTAGAAAACTTTTACACATAAATATGATAATGTATTCTCATAATATTTAATGAGTTAAAAAACATATAATTTAATTGATGAAAGTTGATTTAGCAAGGAGTTGACACATTTGAAAAACTCACATTTTTAACTTCTTTTGTCAATGTTATGATATCTTCGATGGATTATCGATAAATATCTTTGTATACTCTGATCTTGATAAACCTTCAAAATCCAGTTGTGCAAAACTCTTGTAAATGAGATTTTGTATAATTTTCCGAGTCCTAAATATATGTTGCAATCAACTATTTCACATATTAATGTACAATTTTAAAAATAAATATATTTAACTATTGATAATAAAAATATATAAAAAATTAATATTTTAAAAATATTTATCAAGTCGAATCAAACAATATTATACATTCTAACATTAATATTCATATATTTATTTAAAATATAACAAAAGTAAGTTATACGAATAATGCATATCTTAGAAAATGCAACTATGTATTTAGAAACAAAGGGAATATAAATTAAATATTTAAACCTTTTTATAGAAATGCTGAATTTTTTTAAAGTTATAGCGGTGGACGGTAGTTAAAGACACGGTGGTGTAGAAGCAAAAAGTGGGGACCACAACATAATCGCCGTTTTGTGACCGGTTTACCGGTTTAAAAGGTTAACACACGTTTTGGACGTTCCGTTTGGGATACGTCTCTCTCCGCCGTTGGATTCTGATTCCAATTTATCGGCTAGTCAATTTCTCGTGGAATCGCACGCGACGCGGTGATGATGACGTGGCATCCTTTAAGTGGTTGGTCTTGTAAAGGTAACCGTTAAATCTCTCTCTTCATTTGTGTGTATTTGACTGGTCCATTTTGATGAATTAATAAATCTCTGTTTTTTTTTTGTTTAATTGATTTTTAATTAATTATTATTGTTGTTAAAAAAGTGAAAAGCATGTTTAGAATTTTGATCATGATTTATGATCATTACGGTTGCCAAACACGGATGTGTAAATAAAAATATAAATAAGTTAAGTCAAAAAAGTAGATTATGTCAAATCTAGTTTCTTCTTAACTTTCAATTTTTTTTGAACTCTACTTTGTTTTTTTTCTTTTTTACTGTTTGATGGGATTTATATCGGTCTTGTCCTAGCTACTTTAATTTTACGTTTATTTCTACAGTATGTTTGCATTTATACTTGACTTTTTTTTTGTGAAAATAATTAATATTTTCAGTTTCCAAAATTTGAACACCGTAGGTTTTAAAGAATTTAAAAGCTACATTTACACCTTAAAATTTGTGAATAGGTAAAAAAATATTTTAATTTAAATGATCTTCGTCAATTTAATTATTCTTTTTTGTTAAATAATTTATAATGATTATAAATTCACCCTTAAAGTAAATAAGTAAAAAATTTAGAGTTTGAATACAACCTCTCTAATTAAAACATGTCCTGAGTTATTCTCATGGAACATTTAGTCGATTTTTTTAATCACTTATACAAATTAGTTCGAAATTAGGTATCAATTGTTTTTTAAGTGCTATAATTTCGGACTTAATTTGATAGGAAATTATATATCAATCGTTTGGAGGATTAAATTGTTCAATGTAATTTAAAATCACGTTATTTTTGTCCACTTGCAAATTTCGAAGTGTAAATGTTCAACCTCTAAGTTTTCCATGTTTTGTGCTTTAGATGTATTATGACTTTTACTTATATATTCGGTTTGAACGTAAGTTATTTGAACAACTATATTTTAGATAACATATGAAATAACTAAAACAATAGAGAGATAGAGAAACAATGTAATATAAATATAAGAAAAAATTGTTATATAAATTGTCACAAAATAATTGTATAAATATTATTTTTAATTTGTTTCGTATCTTCTCGGCCATTTGTGGCATAGATGTTGTGTATGTATATGTTAAGAGTCCCACATCGAATGAGAGATGACCTAACAATGTGTTTATAAGTGGGGGTAATCTTCACCTCACAAGCCAATTTTGCGGGGTTATGTTAGGTCCAACCACCATTTCTAAGATGGTATCAGAGCCTCTTCAAGATCCTTGAGCCACTTGCTATCAGGTTTCCGCTATTGGGTCACCTACCGTTTATGTCCACGAACCAAGCCCAATAATGCTGGTCGTAAGGAGGTGTGTTAAGAGTCCCACATCGATAAGAGATGACCTGACAATGTGTTTATAAGTGGGGGCAATCATCACCTCACAAGCCGGTTTTGTGAGGTTGCGTTAGGCTCAACCACCACTTCTAAGAGTATAGGCATACGTGAGGGAGTTTGCAAGATACTATGTGGAATGTATTTCAGTTGACAGAGACGTTGTAGTATATAACGGTGAATTTTTCAAATATTTATCTTTATAGAGAATTTCTAATCATTAAACTACTTTCAAAAAACTTTGTGGCTAATGTTTTTTTACAAAACATATACCTAATTAACTTGAGTTTGATTATTAAAACTTTTATTTTTAAAAGGTACATGGAATAACATTATCCATACTGTAGCAATTGTAATTAAAAACAAGAAAGAGATAAAGTATCACCGAAAGGATTAAGTTGGCTGGACCTAGAGCTTTGACATTGGGACACCTCTACAAATGAACCAAGAGATTAACTTCAATTTTGTTTCCTTCAGACGGTGAGATTCTAAAGTTGAATTTTCATAATCATGTCAAACTTTTAATTATACCAATTCAAATTATTATTTATTGCTACCTAGGCTTTGAATTTGGTAGATAGGGTATACTCTTTTGCAATTATAATCAAAAGTACTACTGTACATCTCTTTTTGCTTATCTCATATAGTACGTGTTTTCTTTCTGATCAAATGTACTACATGCTTCCTCTAAAAAAATATGTACTACATGCTTCCTCTAAAAAAAAAAAGATGTACTATATGCTTCAGTTAAAAAAAGATAAAAAGAAAATTACTACATGCTTTATCCAATTTTTTTAAGGATGTTTTATCCATTTTATGTCGACTAAAACTAGTTCCTATATGATTGTCTCATACAAAAAGTTATTAAATAAATTTTAAAATATAAAAGGCTGGATTAGTTTTTTTTTTAAAGGGTCTTGATTATTTTATATTTTATACTACCTTCATCTTAAATTGTAAGCAAAAAAACTGAAATCACATTTATTAAGAAAACTAATACGTAAAAACTTGGAGTATAGTTTTTTTTATTTTCGTTGGAATAAGTTTTATGGAAAGATGTAAAAACAATTTTAATTGGCTATTGATTATGGAGAAAATGACATAGAGAGAAAATTGAATGTAATTTTCATTTAATTTCATGAGAATAAGCTAAAGTTTTTCCTTAGAAAAGATGGTTTTTTGAAAGAAAAAAAAAAGATTAAATAGGATAAAAGTTTGTCTTTTTTGCTTACAATTTTGGGACAAAGAAAATGAGTTTTTTTTCGCTTACATCTTAGGACGGAGGATGTATATAGTAAGAGTTCCACGGCTTTTATACAACCTGTTCTGCAACCCGATTCGAATTTCAATGTTGGACCCTGCAAGTGGCGGCAAGCCTTAAAGGACCGGCCTGAATGTAAGGGAACCAAACTCATTGTCTTAGGACAATTGTTGTTTTGATATTCATTGTTTCGTAGAAACACATAAAAATGATATACATAAAAAAAACAAAAAAAAAAAAAAACAACGGTAAATAACTACCGTTGGCTTATAAATAGAAAACCGACAATAGTTAACTGCCGCTAAGTTTTTTGATAATTTCCATGTGTTTCTAGAAAACTATCGTTGTGAGAACAACAACACTCTTCTCTTAAATTTGTCATTTTTTTTTAATTTTACATTGTAAAATGGCTTCTTCTAAAATATTATCTAGAATTATTATTAAGTTAAATCATTTTATTATCAATTTAAAAAAGAAATAAAAACAAAATCGATTATAAATTTAATAAATGATTTTACATTATCAAACATATATCAAAAAACATTTCAATAAAAAAGAATATTACAAACTTAAAAATGTCTCATGATTAAATTCACCTTAGACCTCCTGATCGTACTTTATCAAAACGATAATGTTGGTATGGTTGTTCTGGGCGTTTGTATGCTCTCGAATGGTCGAGGGGATGTACCCGTGGACACTCCGGCGTTCAAGTCGGTTTAGAGAGCTAGAATGGAGGTTTAGGGTTTCGATTGATCGTACCTTTGGTGACTGTTTAAAATCCGCTTATATAGAGGTGACATGCAGGAGCCATTGTAAGGCACATCGAGACACTCGACGGTTATGAAATCGTAATCGTCGAGCGTAATATGAGGTATGTGGGAGGAGAAGTTTCCATTTGGTTTGAATGGGTAGCCTGAGGTGCTGTGAGAGCATCCCCTCACAGGGACGGGATGTTGTGAGAGTAAATGACCCGATGTGAAATTGGGCTAGTTTGACTTGGGCCTTAGGTGATTGCTCGATCTAGAAATTTCATGTGAGAGTCTCGAGGATGAGGCTGAGGGGATTGACCTTTGGTTTCTGAACGCCGCGTGTGAAGGCTACTTATGTACTTGAGTGGTTATTTATGTTAAACTATATGACGAACTAGAGGGGGTGAATAACGTTTTTCGTTTTTCAAAAGATTTTGCAAAAGCGTGGATTAACAAAGAGTATGACTATTGAATTTGTGCTTAGTGATGATAACAAAATTAAGACAATGAAAATAAACTAAGATTCAAAGGTGAATTGAGAAGTTCAAATAATGACTCTTATAAAGAAAATCAACAATCAATACACACATATACAAGTTCCAAAACTAAACTATTTAAATCAAACCTATTTACAACAAATCACACTAACAACTAATGAACACAAGGCATGTGAATCAATTTGTATGAAGCTTACTTTCAACTTGATTGTGATAATTAAATTTAGATTCTCTCAATTAAATTAATTGAGATTAGGTGAAGTAAAAAATTGAATTCACAATTAACTTAAGATGTCTCCACGCAAAGAATTCATATGCAATTAAAATGCGAAAATCTAAAAGGATAGGGAGAAGAATAACACCGCGATTTATAGTAGTTCCCCTTGTTTGTCCTCGCTAAGGGTACATCCACTCTTTTTGATAGAAAACGTATTTATCAAAGACTTTCACTATGATGAAAAATGTTTACAAATTTTTATGATTACAAATTTTTTTTTGTCGATTCTCTAATCTTTAACCCTAAGCAACTACACTACCACCAATCTTCAAGTCATCTTGAAATATAGAGCCTATAGGTCTTCGTAACTCAAGCTTACAAGCAATCCCTTGAAATACTTCACCAAGAATTTTTCTATGCTATGTCTAAAGCTTTGATCCTCTTTAACCTTTGAGAAGTTGAGAAACAACCCACACAATTCTCCTTGGAGGTGAAAAGAAAACCTTCTTTTCCCTTAGATGTAACAACCCAATTTTCGCTAGATTTATTTTATTTATTTATTATATGTGTTTATACGTGTTTGTGTGTGATTATTTGTATCTGTATTACATTAGACCCTTGATCCTAGATCAAGTTCCTTGAAAGAAACCGATGTACAACTCTTATAGAACCATAACAATCTATGCCTCAAATTCTATAAAGTTCTTAAAAAAAAAGTTTGATCTGAAGAAAAAGTAGAGAGAGGGTTGGAGAGTTTAGAGTGATATGTGCAAATTGATTCAGTGAATTTGAGAGTGTGTGTAAAGCTATATATAGACATGAGTAACAAGTGCAATTTTATTGACAAATATAACGATATGAATCGATTCTCACTAAGTATGAATCTATTTAGACACTTGAAAACAATGAGATCTGAAGCTATGAAGATTGATACAATTTAATGAACATATGAATCGATTCAATGGTTTTTCTAGATGAATATTGAATCGATTCAAGACTGCATAGGCAAGAACTTGAATTGAATCGTTGAAATCCAACTGAAGATTGAATCAAAGCAAAGAACATTGATACGAATCAAACAAGCTAAACACAAGGGCAGATATGACAAATTAATCGATTCAAAAGATTTGAAATTATTGTTGAATCGTATCAAAGTGATATGAATCATAGTATACATAAATCGATTCATATTGTCATGAAAAACCAAGAAGAGAACACGAGGGCACAAATGAGTCGATTCTCAACACCCATGAATCGAATCACATAGCTATAAAACAAGTTGTAATAAAACTTGACTCACATGAACCAACTTAAACACGATTTTAACATAAGACAGAATGTAGGAAACTAAGATCATGGATGACTAAGGTGGTTTAACATATAAGCTAACTAATATGAAAAGTAAACAACACCTATAATTCAACATCACCAAAATACCTAGTAACAAACATCATCATAACAACTTTTACATGAAGGGCAACTTCATTCTTCCCCTTTTTGATTATGTCAGCCAATTGTTGATGTTATTGTAGTTTTAGCTTCTCCTGAAATTTAACATACTAGCAAGAAGAAAAGGAAGAAATGTAGCTACATACAAATCATCTCATATATGCAACTTAGGTACATCAACATGATTTCTCCCCCTTTGACAACTTCAAAAAGAGATAATTGGCAATGTAAACATCCAGACAAAAGATAATAGAAGGAAGTAAGAGCATATCAAATCAATTACAATTATATATATTTTTTTGGTACATAAAAGGGCAAAGCCCAAAGAAAAAAAATTAAGAATAAACGAACATTCCTAGGCATGAAAACCCATAAATGTCCTCAAACAAAATACTATATAGCTCCTTTGCAAGGACCTCTAAAACAATGGGCACAAAAGAATCTTGTGTAAGACTGTATGTAGATAACCAATTTTCACTTTTGTTTCCTTCATGCAAGGTGTGGTTTATTTGAACCTCCCTAGGAAGTTCAATCAGATCTCGGATTCAACGAATCAACATGGGGATAGCCCCATTAATCTTGAAATTTTATGTTACAATGTCCACTAGCAGTTTGGAGTCGCTTTCCACAATGAGTTGCGAAAAACCTTATCTTTCGGCTATCCTTAAGCCCTCATACATGCCCCACATCTCAGCATAAAGATCATCCCATGTTCCGTTGGAGTCTCGAATAATCCCCCCACAACCTGCAATGTCCAATGACTCCTTATAAGCTACATCACAATTCAGTTTCACCCAATCTCCATGGGGTCTCATCCAACCGATGTAGATAATTGGTAAGTAATAGAAATCAATTAAATATCATATATATTTGAAGCACTTTAGTTACTTGTTTTACAAGTTATCTCATAAAAAACTAAAAAATAATTAATAATTGTCATTTTATGATTTTATATCTTATTCCAACCTTTTGTGTAGGAACTTGCTTGTCGTGACATTTAAAGAGCAAAGAAAGAAGAAGAAATTTAAACTTAAGCACGCCATGGTGAGGACATAGAGAGCATAGGCAGAAGCATCAAATTCTTGGGTTCCAACGCATGGCCAAGCGAGCCCCAAGCGAGGACATGGAGAGAGGCTCGTCACATCAATCCTGCAGCGAAGGTAGGAAGACAACAAGGTTTTCATCAAAACAGGGCGTGGCCAAGCGAGTCTGGACTTCGCCATGGTGAGCAAAGGCGGTTTTTGGGCCACCTTGTTGATATGGCAGAAACACAATGGTGAAGAAATCCTCGGTCGCCATGGCGAGCCTACTGTCGCAGCGAGAAAACACTCTGCAGAAAGAGTATAAAAGTCATCCATTCATTTCCAGTTGAGATATCACATAATTTTTAGAGAGATACATGGGAGAAATTTAAGGAGACAAGCAAGGCATGAGTTTTGGAAGATGGATTCAACCAGATTTATTGAGAAATCACAATCTTGATGTGTATTTCACTCTTTTCTTCTCATTTTTGCAAGGCTACCATGACAATGAGTAGCTAAATCTCATTTGTTGGGATTAAATGTAATTAACAAAACTCGATATGTATTTTCTTTGATCTTAGCAATATATGATTTTAGTTGTTTATTAATATTGATGTTATCCTTGTTTTCTTATGCTTGATTTGTGGATTTGAATTGTTATTGAAAAATGCTTTTTGAATCTAGACGCAGGATAATCATCTATTAAAACCTAAATACTAGAAATGGTTTTGGGTTTGATAATCACTTTAAGTATCAAGCCTTCATGCTATTGTATTGCTTAATAGGTTGAGAAATCGTCGATTAAGCAATACGATCGAACCCACGACATTATTTAGACATAAATGATGCTCGTCGAGTGATACATGATAATATCGAATAATAACTAGTGTCTATATGATTGACCAAGAGAATATGTGCGAGGTTTGCTTAATGAAGTCTAATCCCAGCAGTTTTATATCTCTGTTTAACTCTATCTTAATTACCGCATTATAGTTCGATTATGGTTTACAAAACAAACAAGTTATACCTCATCACTTAGGACGATAATAATTATTGAACAACTTAAAATATCGCACTAGTCCATATGAAAATGATACAAAAATATACTTACTTTTGATACTACATCAATAGTGTCAACAATTTGTGACACTTGTGGCAGGTGGAGATGTTCGCCCTTACCAATGGCTTGGACAAGTTGAAGAATGATACGAATAAGATCAATAGGCCGATGATGGTCATCCTCAAAGATAGATTTGTTCCTCCACTTCCAAAGGTTCCAACATGTCACTATAAAGATAGATTACCATTCCTCCTCGTGTGCTCCACGCTTCTAATGGGTGAGGTTATTGAAGATCTAGTCCCTGCAATTCAAAGAAAAGAAACTAGTAATATGATTTGATGCCACTAACCTGATCCAAACCTGGGTTGCGTAAACACAGTCACGCAAAACATGGATGACTGTTTCGTCTCCATTACCACAACTAGGGAAATGGGCGAAACTCCAATTCCCCATCTACTTCGACGGTAGTTTGTTAAAAGGAAGTTCAGGAACTAAAACTATGTGCTGAATTTTTTTATAGGAACCAACACATGTCATTTTTTTTATAAGGACTAAAAATAAAATTGACTATATTTATAGGGACCAAACACTTATTTAACCCTAAAAAGTATGAAGACTAGACATGAGTTGACTAAAATGTAGGAATCAAAAGTGGTGATGAAAAACTTTTAAATGACTAAATGCTAACAAAAATTTTAGAGAGATTAAAACGAAAAGCTGATATATTTATATGGATTAAAAACATATTTAATCCTTCATTTAATTACAAAGTATATTTAAAAAATAATATTAATTAAAATATTAGTTAGCTCAGTTGGTAGAGATATTACATATTATATGCAAGAGTCAAAGTTTGAACCCCGAACACCCCACTTCTTCACGTTTAATTGTGTAAGCTCTAGCACTAAACTACTTCACTCAAAAAGAAAAAAGAAAAAAAAACGTCTACTATATTGTCTCCTACGGTGAGAGAGACCTGTACATGTCATGCATCTCAGCCGGCACCTGTGAGTTCTAGGTTCTATAACACGTTGCATTTTTGTCCAGGTATTTTCCTTACTAAATTTAAAGGTGTATAGCTTTGACGTCAAAATAAAAAATTGAATGGTGTATAACTAGTAACTATGGTGGCTAGCCTGACCGTTCCTACGAATTTGGAGGTTCGGCTCTCTAAGTGGAAAAAAGTATGTAATAAAATTAAAATGTATTTTTTTTAAAATAACAATGTTCTATTTAAATTTTTTATATAATAAATACAAGATGTCATGTATATGCGGTACACCCAAAGATAAAAATTACTACCGTATCCACAAAGAACCTCAAACCACCATCCCAAAAACACCCACATAATACCAAAACTAAGAGAATTATGCTCTTTACCCAATAAAAATTGCTCGCTCCCAACTGAAAAGACAAAAATACCCCTACGCATGTTAACTCACGCTAGTGTTAATTTTGCGTGAGTTAACTCACGGTTATTACAGGTCTACGTGAGTTAACTCAAGTTCATAGCAGGCATCAGTTTCCTGCATTTAATGCAATGCAACCAAGTCATAAATGACTTTTAACCTTGACACATTCAAAACAGAACCGAATTATGCAGTTTAACAACATTATCAGATAATACAACATAAACGATCCAAATCACACAAATTTGTCGTTAACATCACTTAATCACACTTAACGACACGTAAACGATCCAAATTACACCTATTTATCCATAAATTACATAATCTCACATAAATGGTCAAAATTACACAAATTCATCGTTAAATTATATAACCACAAATTCATTAAAATTCAACAATACAGACACAAATTCGAACAAATTACGATATTACACGTTAATAAATATTACACTTCAATGGATCAGACGTAAAGATTCAAAGTGTTATTTTCAACCATCACACGAAACATGTAATCAGCGTCGGTATCATCTTCGACAAGTTGTGGAAAATACACGGTCTTTCAAAAGTTCTCTTCCTTATCCTCCCCCAAGTCCACGCTTGGCATATTTACTATTACATCACATGTTCTTTGATTTGAACCAATATGGATAAAGAAGTCGTCAAGTTTTGCCTTCAACTCGTCCAACTTCTCGGTGGGGTTTACAAAGAACCTAACCTTCTTTTTCACGGCTACATAACGAACATGAAGTTCAACTGGATCTTGTGTATCTTTAGACATGTTTCACTTCACAAAATATAATGAAAAACAAATATGAGATAAATAAGATAAAATAAATAGTTGAATAATCAGAGACCAAAAAATGCGAGCAATAATTGGCGTGACATAACCGACCACAAAAAAAAAAATTCACTCCATATATTTATATAATATATATAATATTAGTTATATATTGGCCATAAATATCCAAATTACATAACCGGCCACCAAAAAATACGTCGGGGTGTAATACCACAAAAAATAGGACGAACACCGACCGATCAAAAAGTGTCATAACCTAGCTAACTAGGCTAGTGATAGTGCATAATCAACATCTTCATACATGACTTCGAAATCTTGCTTTGGCTTTTCCGGAGTCGGAGTGTCACAAGTAATAGGATTGTGCTCATTTGTTGGTTTCTTTGGCGGCTTCGGCTCCTTAGACATGAGCTCATTGAAGGCGGCTTGTCTATCCATAAACTCAAAATGTCATTTCTCCGCCTCACCAATCTTGTGATTCATCCTCTCCTTACAAGGAGGTGGTAACAGAGAATCTTCTTTCAACAAAACATGAAGAAAGTGGCCGGGAATTAAGCAAAGACACATTATGTTGGAATGTGGCTTAAGTGGTGAAGCACTTCGGATTGGAAAATATGTCTCACATATACCTATTTTGGGCAAAGTCAATAGAACAACGGCTCTATTGTAGCAAGTAGCAATAATGTGACCCATATCCGGAGTAGTCAACCACTTATCTACCGGTGCAATACCACTTCTACTTGTTGGAGGGTGTAAACCATCCAAGATAAGTTTAAAACGCCTCTTGGTACCATATATCGGCAAATAGTCACTCTTATGATTTTTCAACTCAATAATAAGTGAATTACGAACCAAAACATGACTATCCTCATCCATTCCCAAGTGCCTAGCTATGACCCAGAAACCACAATTACCATCTCCTCTAACATTCACAATGTCTTCAATGTAAGGTCTCATGATCATTGGAATTTGTGAAATTTATGGTATTTTCAAATAAGGAATCAGTTTTAAAGTAGGAGTCGAAGCTTGTGAGCGGGAGCAAGTGCCAAGACGTGCACCTTTACTCTTTTGGAACATTACTCTTGGCTTATGAGCATTGACTATTGGGATTTGGAGAATCAATAGTATCCCACCTAGAGGGGATTCGACCCTTGAACCTCGTTTTCGGTGTAGACTTTATCCTTTTAGGTGCTCCCTTGGTTACCACTTTTCTCGGAGGCGGCTTCAACATTGTGTTCTCCGGAAATCCTAGTTCACGCAACTTTCCTTTGATGTGGAGTTTCATCTTGCAAGGGGTCCTCTTGAGACGTTCTTGAATGGTGATTCATTCCTCCGTAATGGAAAAATGTGCATCAACCTCTTCTCCAATTACACTTAACCTTTGCCAATGAGGGTGTATTTCATCGAAAGGAATAGGCAATTTTTTCTTTCTTTTCTCGGCAATAATACAAGCACAAGGCAACCCGAACGATGTCATTTGCACACAACCACAATCTTCTTTAGCAAAGCCGAATGTCCTAGAGCGTTGTAATTCCCTATCGATGAAACCCAAAGCGGCTCTAGAGACAAACACGAAATAATTTATTTTTTTTAAAAGTGATTTTTATTACGGTAAACAAACACAAAATAAATTCTGATTTGTCATAAAATCTCTAAATTATTTTTATAGCAAAATCACTTTTATTTTAATCCGTAATAAACGAGCTCTAAGCCAAAGATTAATCACTTTTATTCCATATTGTAATTTCAACTTTTTAAATATAGTTTGTATCAAACCTATTATTTTACTGTGTTTGTGTAATATTAATATTAATAAAAAAAATTATATTTTTCAATAAAAATCAATAAAAATTACATATTTTGCATTTTGGATATCCAAAATCCGATCCAAATTAAACCGCATATATTCGGATCGGATAGGTTCAATTTTTTTAGAATAGTCAACCAAATCAAATCGAACCGCATGTGATTTTTATTTTGGATTGGACGACATTTTGTCTCAAAACTAATCTAAATCGCACCGTGAACACCCCTATTTCTATACATTTGTGTTTATTTTTGCTTGTATATTTTTTGCATATGACGTAGTTATGCTTGAAGTCACATGAGAAATTGAATGGGGAGGCTATATACTTGCAGACAAGCCTCATAAGTGTATGGTTTTCGCCTGAATAGAAGCAAAATTGAGTATATGGAATGTAACTTTAGAAAAAGGCCAAATGGTTCTACCTTGGAGGTGGAAGTTGGAGATCATATCATACCTGAAATTACATGGTTTAAATATATTGGGTCCATAGTAGAAAATGATAGAGAAATAGAAGCAACAGAAATGATAATTGAACACAAAACATTAGACACATATACGACACCATACGTATTTACTGTTGCTTAATACGTTTTTTTTTCTTTCTTTTTCTTCTTTTCTTCTCTCTGCCTTTAACCACGTCTCCTTCCTTCCTCTACCAAGTATACAAAGGTTTTCTTTCTCCAAAGCTCTGACAGCAACACCACCACAACCGCCGCCGACGATTGCTCAATTGAGATGTTCCGGCGATGACGTACCTTGCTGTGGTGATTGGATTCCGGTCTCTCACTCCGTTCGTCTCAGATCCGCTCCGTCAGTTATATCTCTGGCGTCTTCACCAGCTCGGTTGTCGTTATCTGATTGGATCGTCGCCGATGTGAGGGAGAAGACGATGTCATCGGCGGCGTGAGGGAGAGCTGATCTGAATAGATTGATGGTGTGAGGACGATGGGGGTTGCAGTGGTGAGGAAGACTGAAGAAAAGATGAGAAGGATGGTGGTTAGGTGAGGACGGCGGTGGTTTTGACTGACAAGGACGGTGTTGGTGGTGGCTGTGGTGGTGGTGAAAATGTTGTTGCTGGGAGAGAAGAAGAAGTTAACGGGAAGAGGAGAAATAGAAAGGCATGGAAAATGAGAATAATGGAGTGGAGTTACCAAACTACCCCTCGAGTTCACACCAAAATTATTATTTTGCCCATGGTGTTGTATTTGTGTCCAAAATTGTGTGTCTACTTATCATTTCTCTAGAAGCAAATGTAAATGTATTCAAGTTAGGTGGTTGAAATGGAGAAGGACATCAAGTGTCTTATGTTGTAAGAGAATACCGCTTAAGTTGAAAAGAAAATTGTATCGGACAATAGTCAGACCGACAATGTTATATGATACAAAGTGTTGGGTGGTTAATAACTAACACGAGAATCAAGTAAATGTATCAAAGACAACTAACACGAGAATCAAGTAAAGATATTAGAGATAAGGATGTTGCGTTGGATGAGTGGTAAAACTAGAAGAAATGTGATTAGGAATGACACCATTAGAGAGAGGGTTGAGATAACACTTTATAGTAGAAACATTATTAGAAAATAGGCTTAGGTGGTTTTGACATGTTAAGAGAAAACTCGCAGATGATGTAGTATGAAGAGTAGATCAGATGGAGGAGAGTCAGGTCAAAAAGGGTAGATGAAGACTTAGAAAAATTATAATTGTAACTATTAAGAAAGATTTAGAGGTTAATGAGTTTGATCCAAATATGGTTTATGATATAACATTATTGCATACTTTGATTCATTTAACCGATCTGTTTGGTGGGATAAGACTTAATTGTTGTTGTTGTATATTTATTTTGCCTTGTTTCATGTTTATAATTGTATGCTCCAAAACATAAATGTGTTCATAACAAGGTGGGTGTAAAGTAGCAAAATGGATTTACATAATTTAATGAAAGTTACAATGTTAACGCATAATTTACGAGCTTAAAATAATAAAGATGAATGATATTTTGGTCGAAATAAAAAGATATACACCTTTTTTGATCCCTTAATTATTTAATTGGTATCGCTTTGGTCCCTTAACTAAAAAAAAGATTGTTTGAGGATTTTAAGTTTTTTTTTAGTCTCGTTTTGGTCCCTTCTGTTAGGTTTCCGTTAGGGTTTTAAAAAAAAGTTAACTCCTGGACACGTGTCACTTTGTCATTGGCTCTGAGTTTTTTTTTTTTTTTTTTTACAAAAAATTTATTTATTTTTTAAAATATATATATATATTTTTTTTTTGTAAAAAAACAAAAATCTCAGAGCCAATGACAAGGTGACACGTGTCCACACTGAACGTTTTTTATTAAAACTAACGGAAACCTAACAGAAGGGACCAAAACGAGACTAAAAAAAACTTAAAATCCTCAAACAATCTTTTTTTTAGTTAAGGGACCAAAGCGATACCAATTAAATAGTTAAGGGACCAAAAAAGCATTTAAGCCTTTATATTTTTAGATCGATGTAAATTAGTGCGTGTGTGTAAAAGATATTCCCTCTTGGAGATGTATTTTTGCCCACCCTAGTTTCTTTCATGGAGATGACTAGCTAGGGACCGAAACATTAATTTGTTTTTGGACTATCAGATAAATTCTAATGTCTTACTATATTATATATAATAATTAGGCCAAAATACCTTTTTCACTCAATTCTAAGACTAGAATACAACAATAGATATGTAGTACTTGTACTAGCATAAATACATGGTCATTTTTCTATTCCGTTGGAAAGTTGAACAAGACAAAATAAAAAAGGGGACAAAAATTGATCTAGGTATCCAAAAGAGTTTATAAAGAAACAAAATACTGACCTCTCAAAGTTGTTGCTTTCCATTGCGAATTAATTTGGAGTTGTTTATGTCATTTTGCTATCTAGATAATAACATAAAAATCTTCCTAGAACAAGCGTATACCAATAGCAACACTTTTTTGGGTACTAACCAATAACACTTATATATAGAAGAGATGTCTTCCAATGAAATTTGCATAAACGCAAAGAAAGGTAAAGTACATGTTGGATCAAACAAGTCTTTTTTTTAGATCTGATTAATTAATTCACTTTAAAAGAAGCACCCAATAAAAAATTTATCGAAATAAAACTTAGACATGACCACGTGCACGTGTCACTTAGAAAGAGATATAGCCATGATATATTTTTTTTGAATGAAGCCATGATATATTTTATACATCTAAATAAATAAAAATGCATACATAGTATACTAAAATTTGTATAATAAATAAACACAAGCTTCAAAATCAAGCAATTGCACTGTCCCAGGTCTAAAATAAAAAGATTCTTGGCGTGCACTAAGCACTTGTAAATAATCTACCGGCTCCTTTACAAACCAAGATAATTTCCTCTCATTGCCACCTGCACACGTGTCAAACTCATGTAAAGGTGTGTAGTCATGTGAAACATTATTGGGTGTTGAGTAAGACCTTAAATACGCATAGTCAATCACAAGTCCGATGTCCCGTGAGCTTAGCTCAATTGGTAAAGACAATACATAATATATGCAAGGTGTGTCGTTCGAACCCCGGACACCACAAAAAAAAAAATCACAAGTCCGAGTAAAAGGAGATGATTATGTTAGATGGTCGATAATCAACGTAAAACTTTATTAATGACTTGAATCAAATACATAATGTGAATGTTAGGACTTTGTTTAGAAGCATTGTGTTGTGTAACTCGAGAATATTGTCAAATAAACAAGGGTTATCACATCTTTATGAATCGACGAGGGTAAAGAACTTAGTAGTTCATACGAGTATGATTCTTAATGAAACATGAAATATGCACTCTTATAGGAAACAGAGCAAGACTCTTAAGAGTTAGAATTTCTAAGATATGAACTTAGTAAGAAATTCTTAAGTGTTTATGCGCCATGAATTTTGACAGGGTAAGGGCACATGTTAATATTGCAGAGTCTTATTGTGTTCTTCAAGTCTTCAACTCCATACATACGCAAGTATATTAGAGATGCTGGAGAAGTGGCAGTGCGTTAAGAGTCTTTTAGAAGCATTCAAATCAAGATATTGGAATGTTTCCTGATATTATTAATGTCGTTTGAAAAGACATTTAAAATTTATTGTTGCAAATAGAATTCTCCGCTTTATTTCTTTTGTCCTTGAATTTGAATTAGCACGTGATTTAGAAGAAGATAAATTATAATTGATCAGATCCTGAAAGTGACCTTCTCAGAAGAAGGCAAGGCTGACATGGCTTCTAGGTCCTCAGAGTCTGGATACCATAGAGTCTGGATGACTTAGGGTCTGAGTGACTCAGAGTCTGATGATTCAAAGTCTGATTTTCAATAGCTTTTGGGTGACTTCTTCACTTCTGATCACTTGTTGACTTTTTATTGACCTTTCTTCAGATCTTCTATAAAGTCTTTAGCTTCTTTTGTACTTTAAATGCTCTTATATATGTTCAGCCCTTGATAAATTTTTAATTTATGGTCTTGCACACTTAAACATATATTAGCATATCCACAGTTAGAATTCTTTGAGTCCACACTATTAATTTGTTGGAATTAATTAATGGTTAAATATTATTTAGGTATTGGTAAAATGTCTTCCATAAAAGTGATGCATTCATGGAGTTTTATTATCCTAGCGGCTGTCAAGTTGCATCTACTGATGACACGAGTTTGTACGTGTGGGGCTTGACTCTCTCAGAGGTCATGATTTTATTCCCCTCTAGCTGTTGAGTTGCACCTATTGATTACACATGCTACGGTATAGGGTTGATAGTCATATAGGATTTGTACACCTTCATAAGGAATATTAATGTGAGGTCGTACTCTTTTAGAGTTAATTGAAGCATATACTTAAATTAGAGTTCCTAAATTTCCAATGGTCCTAAAGGTTCCCTCATCTATCAATCTTAGAAGTACATCAACATACTCCCCCTCTCGGTAGTTCTACAAACGGACAACCTTATCTCGTCTACCTTACGAAGGCTGAAACAAGAAGAAAGTTACTATGTTGATCTAATTCCCTGTAGTTACTATTGTTTCCCTAAATATTGTGGTCTGTTATCTTAGTTACTTCCTTATTCAGGTAGGTTTTCACCAATATTAGGTTATGTCACTTCCCTAAGTACCGTTTTCTCAAGGTTGGTTTGCTTCAGAAGAAACAAATATTTCGCATGATAAAATTAAAAAGGATTCATAAAATTGAATAAAGAACTTAAATTAAATAATCCAAAACATAAAATAGAGGTTTATCTTAGAACCCTACCCTAATAGGGTTTAGTTATTCAAGGTAACTAAAAACAAATTACAAAAGAAATAAAACATGCCCTAGAAGCTTAGAGTGAGGATAGACTCCTCTCTTGAAGCTCCTAGTGCTTGACTTCCTCTTAAACCGTTTTTTGTGAATGAAAAATTATGATGAGAAGAGTTGTATTAATAGGCTTGGTTTCCACTTGGGTTTGGGCTTTTCCAACTTAAAAAATGGAGAAAGCAGTTCTAACCCGCTCCTAGCATGCCTCGGGTGCATGGTTGGGTGCATGGCTCATGCCCTAGGCGAATGGATCATGCCCTAGGAGCATGGGTGCTGATTTCTTGCGCGTAATCGCCTGTTGCTTCGTTCTTTGGGTGTTTTCTTTCATATAAGATGTCTTGGGACTTGGGAACAAAAATTCCCCCCTTTGTAATGTCTTCCCAATATCTTCACATGTCTTTAAAATGTTTTGTTTTGCCGATTTGCATGATTTATTCTTGAATTACATCAAAACACCCTAGAATTGATATGTTTCAGGAAAAACTACAACATCTCATGGGAGAGGGGAGTATAAATTTTATTTTTCAAGGGAGGAAGGTGTATATTTTAACTTAAGAGGGGAAGGGTGTGTAATTCAAACTTCTTTTAATGGAGGAGAGTGTTATTTACTTATAAGTTTACCATATGCTAGAATTGTGTCCGTAAGACCTATCAACATGATGTAATGGTTGCATTCTTCAAAAAAAAAAATGATGTAATGGTTGCATCTACGTATCTTCTTGGCTTCGAAAGATCCAGTGGTGTGGGGAAATTCACAATCACAATTAAACCTTTGTTCCGTTTACTTTCGGTTTTTATGGCATACATGTAGGTGGTGGTTTATGTTCATCTAAATTACACTATTCGCTATGAATTCGTGAAAATATTTCGCTATACATAGCATTTCACTATAAGTAAAGCCAACACGATGCAACATTGAATCTTGTCAATGAGGTGAATGGGTCGATCACCCTTCTTTATTGTTTAGGTCGGGGTAGAGGTGATGAGGGGAAAGAGAAGAGGGGGAAAATCATTTATTTTTATTTAAAATTTTCTATTTTAATTTTGAGTAAGAAATGGTTAAAATGACACATATAACTAATATTGTTATATCAGAATGACACATCATTATTGTGGCATGGACACATTTCATGAAGGATTAAAAGTGGAAGGATTTAAATTACCAAAATGGAAGGATTTAAATTACCAAAAATGTAATTAAAAAAAATATTGCAGTCACTAAAACTATACTGCTCTTATATTACCGGGAACAAACACTATTAACATTGTATTAAAACTGGAAAATGCTGTAATGCACGAGAAAGTCTATCGTCAAATTTGCACAAATTGATATATCATTGTAGTTTGGTATTTTATCTTAGTTTTAATTTGAGTCAAAGTGGCCAAATATGTATCTAAACTCCATAAACACGTTTCCATGTTGTGTGTTTTCCAAATCATGCATGTCTTAGTATCACCTTATAATTGACATGTGGAAAGGTGATATTTTTAGATCCGTATGATATCATTTTAGTTACATTTATTTTTGTACTATATGTTATATATAAGAACACAATAACACCAATAAGCTAGCAATAAGTCCAATAGTAAAGTAAATTGCCTGCAGTTTAACAAGTCGTGCGACTTCGTGCACTTGAAGCTCTCGTACCATTTAGCATCGCTCATTAAAACTATAAGATCCAATGGTTAATGATGAATAATCGACACAAATCATTATGATGTAATTCATATTGGACTGTGTGACTTTAAGTATGTGTGAAAAAAATATATACCTTTGTAAGAAAATGTACCTAAAATATCTCCATAAAAAAAATGTTCCTACAAAATTGAAAAGAATTGGAATTAGCAAAAGAGAAACGAAAAATTATATATATACATTGTGGAATCTAAACTTACAACTGAAAAGGTTGATTAATAGAGAATATAAAACGTTATTTATTATCTTTAAAAAGAGATAAATGTATCTGAAAATGGAAGGTGGGTGTCTTTGTTTGATAGCAACCAAATCAATAATAAGCATAAGGAAAAGCCAAACACAAATAGGGTTTGGTTGATGGAAGAGACGTATTTCTATTTATCATTGGTGGCTATCTATCAAAGTTGCTTTTCACACAAGGAAAAATATTTATCGTATCATATCATAATCATCATTAATTAAAAAAAAATATTCAGAGGTTTTTTTTTTTTAAGGAGAACCAACACAAAACAGTTAGGAAAACGTCACTTCAAACTTGCATTTCTCTTCCGTAAGTTTCTAATTATGTATACTAAGTATTAATTATTACGTACACATTATTATGTAAATATATGTCAGGTAATGTATGGGTGTAATGTCTTCTTATGAGTGTTGGATAGTTTAGCTTTATGTCCTATTCAAAAATAATAAAGATAGTACGTGAATTTGGCCTAACCAAAGCAAAATCACTCTTATTTTGGTACAAAGAGAACATCCCATCCTACTCTCCTAAAATGGTTTATTTTAACCACCCCATTTTGAACCTGAAAATGAGTGCACAGCATTAAGGTTTGGCAAAATATACGGACGAAATTATGATAAAACTTGAGTGGCCTAAAATGTGTAAAAGTAATAAAAAAAAAAAAAAAAAACTAAAATGGAACATGTAACTAAAACTTAGTCTCTCAAAGACAAGAGAACTAAGAAAGAAAAGTATTGTTACAACGGTTTAATAAAAAAGCTAAGCCTTAACCCATAATGCAGAAATAATGGAAAGATAATTTAATGAAAATAATATTAAACTGTTTTTCAGAAAAACCTACTATACTTCCCTAAATAAATTAAAAAAAAAACTACTATACTGATTAAATATATTCACTTACATAAGACCAAAAAAAAATACATATATTCACTTAAATGGAGAAGCAGTGGAGGCATAAAAAATGGCAATAATTAATATTTTTAAAATTAGTCTATTTTTTTTATAATCAGAGAAAATATGTTGCTTGGATCCTGGATGACATTCTGTGGAGGAAGGACATCCCGCTTAAGGTCTTGATTTTCATGTGGCGGCTCTTTTGGAATAGGTTGCCTGCTAAGGCTAATTTATTCCGTTGGGGGATTATTCCTGTTGATCAACAAATGTGTGTTGGTGGGTGTGGAGTGCAGGAGACTGATGTTCATTTGTTTTTAAATTGTGGTACCTTTGGAATTATTTGGCAAATGATTCAGAGTTGGTTAGGAGTTTACACAGCTATGCCGACAAATTTAACAGAGCATTTCTTTCAATTTAGTACAGCTTCAGGTTATGCAAAAGGGAGGAAGAATTTTGTGCTTTTGATTTGGTTTGCGACTTCTTGGATTCTCTGGAAGGAAAGAAACAACAAAATTTTTTGAGGCGAATAGATCACTACTCTTAAGCTTCTGGAAAATATTAAAATTCTTTCCTTTTGATGGCATAAGGCAAAATTTACAGCTTTCCCTTATCAGTTTCATGATTGGTGTCAAAACCCTTTGCTTTGTTTGGGTGGTGCTTAATTTATGTTTTCTTGTTGTTTGTACTCTCCTTGTAATCTTTGAGCTATTCTTTTCAGCACACCTTGTGCTGGAGGGATAACTGGTTGTTAATATAATTCATTTTGATTTCTTCAATAAAAAAATATATAATCTAATTATTAGTATTTCTTATAAAAAAAAAAACACATATTTTTTAGTCTATAGTATATTTTTAGGAAGTCTATAGTATTTGTTACTAATTAATATCATGATTTTTTTTTATCAAAATCGAGCTGTTCCCTCCACCTTTTATTAAAATATTTGTTTTCTTTATTTATGAGTGATGCTAAATGGTACGAGGGCTTCAACGCACGAAGTTGCACGACTTGCTACACTACAAGCAATTTATTTTATTATTAAACTTATTGCTAGCTTATTGGTGCTTTTGTGTTCTTATATATAACATATAGTAAAAAAAAAAATTGTTACCAAAGAGATATCATACACATCTAAGGATATCCACCTTTCCACATGTCAATGGTGAGATGAGACGAGACAAAGACATGCATGATTTGGAAAATACACAACATAGAAACGTGTCTTTGCACTTCAGAGACATATTTAGCCACCTTGACTCAAATTAAAATTAAGATAAAATACCAAACTACAATTATATGTTGATTCGTGCAAATTTGACGACAGAATTTGTCGTACACTGTAGCATTTTCCTTTCTTTATATGGCTCGTCTCCTTTGCTTTTCGTCAGGGGCGGTTTCACCGCCCGGCGACCCCGGGCGTTCGCCCGGGCTCGATCGATAATTTTTGCATATTAGACCCAACCCAAAAGCCAATTAACACACTTACAAAAAGAAAAATTTGGGCAATCTGAAAATTTTCACACGCAAATAGGTCTCGGAATTTTATTTAGCACACTATTGACGGATTCATCTCTCTTATTTTAACGGGTTAATTGTTCAAATTGACCCTATAATATACCTTATGTCTGAAAAATGACCCTTAAAAATACAAAACATATATTCTAGCATTGTAACTTGAATTTCTTCTTATTTTTCATACATGTTTAGCACATTAAAATATAGCTTTACATAAAAAATTAAATTTCTTCGACCAGAGATAAATTAATTATGATTTTTCATTCCCTCATAATTATGAATTTCTTAAGCAATTTATAATTAATTTGTATCTTGTTTAAAGACTACAAAATTTCATTGTGAAGGTTCTTATCATGTTCTAGTCATGCCTACAAAATTAAGGAACTAAATTTGACTTGCGAGTATATGCTTACGCGGAACAAAATTTCAATTTTGCACGTTTTGGTTGAAAAATCATAATAAATTTAAACGACTTCAAAATGCTATGAAACTTTACATATCCTTTTTATATATTTTTTATAGATATCTCTGCAAATAATGAGCTCAAAATTCGATTTATAGGTCCAGATTTCCATTGTTTTGTTTTTTGAGCTTTTTGACACTTTAAAAATTCATAATTAATTTGTCGTTTGTCGAAAATTTATAAATTTTTTGTGTAAAGCCGTATTTTAACGTTCTTAACTCGCCTCTAATAAATCATGAAAAATTCAATCTCTCGGTTGCTTTTTAGGACTTTGCGTATATTACAAGGTTATAAATAATAAAAATTTCGAATTACATGGTCAAAATACATGTTTTTTTTTTTTTTTTGACAAAAATAAACGATATTCATTCATTCAAATTGATAGAGTACATCGATACAATACAAATCCAAATTCGCTAAAAACAAAAAGGATGAATCTGTGAACAAACTCACATATTCCATGTTAATAGCATAAAACGGCAAGATACCTATGCCTACAAATATGACTAATATGACTATATTCAAGTCTCCGGAATCCTCATGTCTCCGGATCTGCAACGTTGACGACACCAAAGTCATTGTCATTGGTCGGATCTGCTCTTGTTCAAAACTAATCTTTCAACCTGAATCAAATAAACACCGCACTAAGACGGGAAATCAAAAACACACCGCACAAAGACGGGAAATCAAAACAAACAGAGTCGTTCAGAGACGACGAAATCACAAAAACAAACGAAAGAAAACAGAAAATATGTGAAATCACTTATTCAATTAAGATAGAAGGAAAAACAAATCGGAGGGGTGATTTTTGGGTCAAAATTGACCCTAAATCACCCCTCTGACAACAAGAAGAAGAAGAAAGGGGGCGACGGCTAGGGTTTGAGAAGGAGAGAAGAGAGAAGGAGAGAAAAGAAAGCAAGTCTTCTTACTTTAAGCCTTGGTCAAAATACATGTTATTTAATTACAGAGTCAATTTTCAGACTTCACATATATTACATGGTCAATTTTAATTAATAATCCTATTTTAAATTGTACTTTTATTGACAAAATGATAAACCTCTTTTATTTTGATTTTTTTTAATTATTAAAATTAAAAAAAAAATGATTTATGACTGTTGATATAATTTGGGATAAATTTTTCGCCCGGGCTCCATAAATTTCCTGGCTCCGCCACTGCTTTTCCTGGCTCCATAAATTTTTCGCCCGGGCTCCATAATTTGGGATAAACCTCTTTTGTCAAGTAACATAGCGGTTAGAGCTCACACAATTTAATTGTGGAGAAATTGAGTGTTCAGGGTTCGAACCCCAACCCGATCCCTGCATATAAAATGTAATATCCATACCAACTGAATTAAACTCACGAGATCAAATAACGTTGTTATTCTTATATTGCTGTTAATGACATAACATGGAAAACGTTTTGCATTAATGACAAACATTCAGGACTGTTTCCTTGTCTTTATTCCCCTATGCAAATCAAATTTCATCAAAGTTGTGATATTGATATACGGAGAACTTCTGACTTTTGATTAAAGCCTTTGATAAATGCTACTTCATTCATTTTACGATCAATGTCGTTAATTTTTTTTATACATAGACTAAAAAATGTAATGATACTGTCAAAAGACATAACACTTAACTAAATTAACCTTATTCAAAAGTAATTCGTACAATATTGTTTTAGTAAATGGGTTGCAAACGATGAACTAATTGCAACACCTTAAATAGATATAATTAAAAGGAAGCAAGAACAAAAAAGAGAATGAGAATATGCACCAAAACTTTTCTTAAAACGAGTATTATATAGACAATTTTTTTTTGAGCAACCAAAGACAATATTAACTAAATAATATAATTGAAAAAATAATTAAATCGTATATTAAAATTATAAATGAAATTCATCTCATAATGATTTTTTTTTCTAAAATAATATTCGTGTTAAAACGGAGAAAGTAACAGTATTTAGAGAAAAAAAGATGCCATGCAATTTAATTTTAAATGACATTTTAATAGAAAAAGGTATATAGATATTTTACAATTTTACTTAATTAATATTTAATTTTTTTAGGGGATATTGATATTGAATTCTTAGTATTCATATTTTCTCATAAATAAATAAAAAAGAGAAATGATGAATTGCTACCAAACACAGCATGACGAAAGAGCCACATGTACTTTTTAATATATGAGTTGGCGACATATAATATGGGTATATGAATGATGCCAACATAATTGGAATGTCTAGACTTTCTTTGATGCTTCACCTATTCTTGATTCATTAGAAAGAAAGAAAAAAACAATATGTTTTATCATTTTCTCCTCATGATGTAGCACCTGTGAATTATTCCAAATTTTCGATCTAAAGCCTTAATTTTTGTTTTTAACCAAAGGAGATCTAGTAATCCGAAAGCAAGTCAGAGTAAATAAAATCTAGCTAGTAATTGTTTCACTCAGCAATTTTTTTTTACAAATGCAAAAGCAAGAAAACAAAAGAAAAACAACGGAAAACGACTAAGGTCGATGATGCATCATCTGTATATTCATGTTTTGGGTATGAGAAAAGTGGTGAAATTATGTTGTTGTTGTGCTAAAACTCATGTTTAGTTATATTGATTAAGTGTTTTTGAGATTTTAGCTTAATTATGTGAAATTCATGATGTTTTTGATGAATAATGTTCAATTTATGTTCTATCTCTTTGATATGCTATTGTGTATGTGTTTATGTTGAATTTCATGAAGTTATCATGTTAAATGTGATGTTTGAGTTAAATTGATGTGTTGTTGTGAATTTGGTGAGAAATGGATAATAATCATGAAAGTTGTGGTTTGATGAATTGGAGTATATAATTGACTTCGTAAAGTTGTTATTATGTTTTGATGAGTATGATATTGTGTTGGTGTTGTTAACTTGTTTGGGTGTGGGATTGAATTGATGAATGTGATTTTAAGCTATAAGTTGCTTTAAGTGATTACTTGAGTTAATTGATGTTGAAAGAAGTTGAACTAAGTTGATTAAGGTGTAAGTAATTAGATAATGTTAGTTTGAGGTTTTGGGATAAATATGGCGCAAATGGGATCGAAAACAGTTTTAAAAACAAAGTTTTACGTGCGAAAACGCAAAATTCTAGAAATCCCGTCCTAAGGGGTTGGCACGACCGTGTGCCTTCTTGGCACGAACATGCGTGACTCTGCTGTTAAAATCTTGAATTTTTCAAAAAGTTAAGACCGTGCCTCTGGAGGGTACGACTATGCTTGACCCTCTAGTGTCGAAAACCCTATTTTTTTTTTACTTTAAAGTGTATCCAAAGTGCATAGTTAATTCCCAAACCTCCAAACATGATTAATAAGGATTAATTGAGGATGTATGGGTATGATTAACTTGGTATAGGTGAAACATGTGAAATAGACGGACTTTGTGAAATAATGATTAAGTGACGAATATTAATTGAATCGAATGAAGTGTTAGATTAATTAGGTGAAGGAAGTGTTAGATTAATCGGTAACATGCGTCTATGTGAGAGTCGTGATTGATTATGTGAAGTATGTGAAGATGTGTGTGCATGACTATGTGTATCAGGTGATATTTGGTGATGATGAATGAAGTGTGAATGATATATGCTTGATTTAGCGATGAAGCGACAATATGATTACTTGTTTATCTACTGTTGATGATTTAAGAATTGATATACTTGTTTAACTAAAAGGATATACATGAGAATACTTTCTTGGATATGCGGTGAAATTTGAGGAGCTTTCACGCTTTTTCACTCATTACAATGATGTGGGACAGAAGCGTCGAAGTGTATCAAGTTTAAGAGTGGTCTTCATCCGAAGATTAAACAATTTATCGGATTCCACAAGATTAGGGTTTTTGCAATCTTGGTGAACAAGTGTCAGATCTTTGATGAGGATAGCAAGACAAGGGCGAGCTACTATACTAATGTTGGTGATAAGTGGAACAAAGGTCAAGATCGTGGAATGCCTTATAGAGCTTCGGGTGACAAGGGAAAGAGGAAAGCTACTAGTGGATCTACTCAAAGTACAGGAGAGTTGAGATGTTTTAGGTGTGGAGGAGTGGGGCATGTTGCTGCTGATTGTAGGAGTCATGCACCAACATGTTACAAGTGTGGATAGACTGACCACTGTGCTTTTGAGCGCAAGAAAAAGGATGTGGTTTGCTATAGCTGTGGAGAAACGGGTCATATTAGTACCAAGTGTACCAAGTCAAAGTAGAAGTCTAGTGGCAAAGTCTTTGTATTGAATGTTGAGGAGGTCACGAAGCCAGATAACTTGATTAGTGGTATTTGTTTTATTAACAACACTCTTTTGCTTGCTATTATTGATATTGGTGCGTCACATTCCTTTATTTCTCTTGGTTGTGCTAAGCGTTTGAATCTTGTCATGTCTCCTATGTTAAGAGGGATGGTCATTGATACCCCCGCCAAAGGCTCAGTGACAACTTCCTTAGTCCGTTTGAATTGTTCGATGAATTTTGATGGGTTTAATTTGTTTGCCTTTGGAACATATGGACGTGATATTTTGTATGAACTGCTTGTTGTCTTTTTGTGTGAATAATAATTGTTTAACCAAAAGTGTTACATTTTCTAAATATAAAGAAATGAATAATTCAAGATTTGAACCCATTGAAGCTATCAACCGAGTTGCCGCTTACATGATTGCATCTCATAAGCAGTGTAAATGGGGAATTGATTTATTTATGAAAAAAGAGAAAGAAAATGAAATCTAAAAGGGATCGATGTATATCCATTGGAATCGAAGTTTGATCAACATATGCCTTTTCATTGATGCGTGGAGTGATCAAGTCAGAAAGGGAGTGACGGCCCTCTCATTTTTTGCACAATATTATTATACTAGTTATCATATACTTCATTAATTAGTAGTATTACATATATTTGGAATAAAATTAAATGACATAGTAAAAAAAATTACAATTTTAATTATTTTTTATTATAATTTCTGATAAAGATAGTCTATACTTTTTTTATGGCTACAGTAAGAGTAGATATAGGGGGCGGTTTTGACTGTTTATCATCATTAATACATTAAATGTATAGTTTTTTATTTTTTTTTGGTACAACATTAAATGTATAGTTTTTGTACACCTTGTACCAACTATTCTATCAAATATCAATGATACTTCATTTTGTCTCTTCATGAAATAAACTTTTTTTTCAAGTAATTCTTTATAGTTTTATTGATAGGTTTTTAACGAGCTTTTATTGTTGGATTGTTAGGTTTAACTTCAACATTTGTCAATTAGAAGCCTTTAGGAGTTTAGGTGACAAATCTTAAGAAGCTGGGGACCAGTTATTTGAGTTCCACTTACAGGTTATCAATCATAAAGTTAAATTATTTTCCCCAAACTAGTTACAGTAAGACTTACTTCAGACATTTAAAAACCTCAACAATTGAAACTTAGTAGTTTTCATTGAAACTTAGGTAGCTAATTGGTTAGGTCAAGAACATGAACAAATACTTTAGTAAGGAAATGTACAAAATAAAGGACATCGATTTCTTTAAAATTAGCTGAGTATATCGAATTCAAATTTTATCCAAATACTTTATAAAGTTTACTTTATATTTTTACTTCCTTTCAACTTATAGAAAGAAAGAAGAAACTTAGTTAAGGAAAAAAAAATCAAATGTGCACAGATGGTAAAAAGTGGTAAGAAAAGAAATCAGAAAATTTAAGGAGAAACTACAAAAGAAGGAAACTAATAATTTTCTATTTATCAATGTGGACCACGCCAATTTTTTTCCCTCTCTCCCCCTCTGTGAGCCGTCGGCTAAAACCCTAATTACTTCTTCTTCATCCACCAAAGAGTGGTGGTTTAGGGTCATTTTTTATATCCTAAATCACCCCTCTAAATCGTTTTTCTCCTTGCCTTCTATTTAAATAAGTGATTTTCACATCGAATTAGGTTTTCCTTTTGTGATTTCGTTGTCTTAGTGCGACCATGTTTTGCAGGGCAGTTTCTATGAAATATGAGGCTCGGTTCTATTTTTAAAATAGGCTCCAGTAAAATCAAAACGCAATTCTTTTTGTGTAGCTAAAATTCATTAAAAAATCAGAATCAGAAGAACTTTTAAACACGAAACAAAACAAAATAAAATAAAGTGAAAGATAGGTGAAATTTACCTAACGGTGTCGTTTGGAATGTCACTCCTACGTCGTAGGAAAGGGGAAAGCGAATGGTTTATGCGAAAAAGAAATAATTGTTGTGATTCTTTCAATGAAATAGTTTTTTCAAATTGACTGATTAAGTGATTATTCAAATCGATGGTAGTTTAATAGCATCAAATTTATGTCCAGAAAGTGGAACTAGAGTCTAAAAAAAACTCATACGTCTGAAAAAAAAAAAAACATATAATTTTTTAATTTAAGTGGGAGTGGGTATTATAATTTTTTTGAGGCCAATAGTTTTTAGAGGCTCGATTCGGCAGCGCTTCTTGCATTCCCCAAGGTCCGGCCCCGCTATTTTGCTTGTCGTCTTTGAGCGGCGTTGTTTGCTTTTCCCTTGTTCAGGTGTTTGTTCGATTCAGATTGTCAGATCAACTTCAATCCGGTGCAGATCCAACCAATGACTTTGTCGTCATCATAGTTACAGATCCGGAGGCATGACTATTCCAGAGATTTTAATATAGTCATATATGTAGGCTTATGTACTTTGTCATTTTATGCTATTAACATGGATGTTGAGTTTGTTTACAGATTCATCTTTTTTGTTTTTAGCAAATTTGTATTGCATCGATGTAATCTATCAATTTGAATGAATGAATATCGTTTGTTTTGTGTAAAAAAAAGTTTCTATTTATCTTTCAAAAAGAAAACTATTTAAACCCGTCAATTATTTTTTTAAGGTGTATATTTGAGTCTCTTACCACCAAACTAACCACGTGTTAATAAGTATTTTAAGAACATTCTCTCAAAAAAAAAAAAGTATTTTAAGAACATACATGTTGACTTTTGTAGAAGAACGTAGTGACCTCTGAAAATTAAAATTATTGAATGTCAAACATTAATTGAGCACATTTAAATTTAAATTTTATATTCCTAAGAAAAAAGTGTGCCTTAATAGTTGGATTATTTTTATTGATTAATTTGTAAATGCAATTCAGTTGATATAGCTTCATGAACATTGAAATGTAAGGATTGAAATTCGAACTATGCATCTCTACTTATTCATGTTTATATTACGCGAATCTAATCACTGAACTGCTTGACAAAAAAAATTCAACTTTTAACAACTTTTTTTAAGGAAATTTTAACAACTTTTAATAGCCTACATAAATTGTTTTTTCACTCAATAAAAAGAAGTACCAAGATGTGAGGAGTATTTTTAAGTTTAGCCAAGAATGAACAAGATTATAAAGGAGAGAGTTACGTGCAAATTGAGGTTACACTTAAGTAATGTGCAAGGTAGTTGAAAGTGTTACCCACACAATTATACCTTTCTTTTTTAACTAACAATATTCCAAAAAATTTTATGAATTGATTTATACAACTCTTTCTATTCTTGATCAATATTCCATTATCTTTTATTTTAATTAATGAATTATACCAATCTTTCTAAAACTGTAGGCCGACAAGTAAATTAGTGGTCTATCTGTGTCACTATGCCATGCCTAACATTATTAAACATCACTCTCATGCATTGCACACAATAATCAACCCACTGTGGAGCAATCTATCTATCCAACCCTACATTTTCTGCTTCACCACATGGCCGGCCTAATTACACTCAAAATGCTAATCATTTTAATTAATAATTAATCATTTTAATAAATAATTAGTTAGGCTTAATTAAGAATATTGGTGGTTAATTAGTAGTTGTCCTTTTGGGTTATTAATAGGAGTATTTTTTTTTCTATTCCGTTTTGGTAAAGTTTCTAAAACGTGGTTGATTATGTTGAAAAATGCTTTTCATCATAGGTCACAAAAAATGTAATGAGTTCATCTTTTTAATCATTTTTGTTTTATTTTTTTGTGTTTAAATGGTGAAAATGACAATTAGGAGAAGCACCTCCAAAGAAAAGGATGCTCTCGTTTTTTTCTCTCTCATGTTTTAAATCTCCACCTTTAAGCAACATTTGAATATGGAAAATGCTAAAATTTAAGTAAGAATTGATGCAAGAAAGCAAAGAAAATGAGGTGGCATATTATAATTGGGCAAAATAATTTGATTAACACGCATCTCATGTATTGTTATCAATCCCATATTTTATAGCACGTGCTAAATACGCACATTCTTGCTAGTTTCTTTCGTAAAGAATAACATCACTCTTTAATGATTTTTTGTATTATTTTCTCATGGTTCCTTTCACGGTAAGAGGATCTTAACTCATCTCCAAAACATCAACTTAAAATATTACAATATGTGTAAATTACAATCAATTTCAACTTTTTTTTAGAGAAAACAATTTCACCTTGTTAAAGTTTATCGTCAGATAGACGTTTACATACTTTTACTTACAACTCAACTTAGTCAATAAAATTTACATTTCTAACGGACGAATTAAAATACATGAAATTCGAAATATCAAACCAGTCACTCATCTTAAAGTTAAAATTTATACCCATTTAAATTATCTGATGATGCTTACTAGAAACCTTAAAATATATTCCGTAAGTTTTAGATTCAATTCTCCGATACTAGTTTAACTTCATAAAAAAAAAAAAACAAGAAGTGCAAATCTAATTCTAAAATTTTAACTAATTCTTTCCATATTCATTGGCACTATTTATTATTTTTATAAAGGTCGTTTTCCAATTAAGAGTGCTTTTTGGTTGGAGATTTAGAAGTGAATGTGGATGTTTGACAACGTGTGAAAAGATAAGTGTGTCTATGTGGATACTAATTGCGATGTGTGGATAGTTGAAAGCCTTTTACTTTTCTAACTTATTGGATAATCTTTTTTTGTCCACCCTAATTTTCTTCCCTTCTAGAACCAAAGGACGGCACGGCAATAACTACGATTAATTATTATTGTCATCATTTGTTTAATGTTTATGGATATTTAGATTTAATTGTAAAAGTAAAAAAGCTTGGATATAAGTTGTAGTATAATTTAACGGTGACGATATTATTAAGTTAGCTAGTGGTTTTGAAATGATAGTATTTCCTTGTTGACTTATGCCTTTCTTTAAAATATTAACTTTTTAAAATATTAACTTTTGCTTGTTCAATTTTTTTACGAGGTAAAAAGAAGATTTTATTGTATTAAAGAAAAAATATCTCAAAACACAATATATGTTATAAAGATGTTAAATATAGGGTAAGATCAAAGTTTACAGGAGAGAACCCCCTCAGAGCACCAAAATAAACAATAAAGATATTAAAGAACTCCTAAAAAGATAAATAATCTTGAACGTCAATATCACCAACCATTTTGACAAACCATGACAAAAAACCCAACAATGAAGAGAGAACTCCAAAGAAAAAGAGCTAAACCTCCGCTGAATGGCACACTTCGAACACCTTGACGAAATAAAATTGTCCGAGGATTGAATTAAAAAAGTTAACTAATTGTGCAAATATTAATTTTAAATTTAACTTTTGTTATGAGTCGAAAACAAAATTAACCTTTGCTTTGAAATTCTAAGTGGTGTCTTCGTGGAGAATTGATCTTCTCCCGTTTGATTTTACTCGTCCTGCCTTACTTTTGTGCTTACATCAACTAACTCATCTTAAATATTTTTAAGGAGAACAAGCAAAATCAAAAGAGAGAAGAACAATTCTCGTCATCGTGGGTTTCGTGTGGCCTAAGAGAATCCCCTTCCACTGCTTTTTTGTAAGGCCCCGTCAAAGCCCGAATTGGATTTTGGTTGAGCATTAAATTCTTCGTGGCCATTTAAATTTGGCTTTATGTAGGTCAAAAGTCTAGCATGTTAAATCGAATATATATGTGAGTATGTATGTAAGTAAAGTAAGCATCCATCATCACTATATCCATATTTGCAAGGAAAATATAACATGCACTCTTTACATTTTGGTTACGCTATCCTTTCAATAACAAAAGGAAAAGTCCTTTTAATTCCACCATCCTATTGAAATTAAGTCGTACACGAAATTTATTTTTTTGAAAAAAAAGTGATCCATACGGTTCATATGTTAAACTAAAATTATTCTTCACGTAATTAAAAGTATGCCTCAATTTCATCTCCTTATATTGATTTTTTTTAGTAAATTTACGTTGATTTTCAAATTAATATAATACAAATATAATTATATACTACTATCATATAACATCAGATAAACCCAAGCAGTTGAACTCAAACGTTTAATTAGCTTCATCAAAAGTCAAATCGAACGAGAGAACACATGAGTTCAGTTACTAATAAAAAAAATTATTGTTCAAACTATACTTACCGCATGATCGGACTCTAGATTATCAGGAAATCTTTCCTTATATACAATCAAGTGGGTTGTTTCTATCCACGAGGTTCATGTTTTTGAACAAATCAATCTTTTTGTTCCTTTTAGGCTTGAAATTATAGGCTTGTGGTTCATTCCAACTATACAAATGCTTTTAGACCCATCAAACCTCATTTGCCTTTAGACTTGGAGCTATATAGATACTATGTATAACTCCAACTACATGGAACTCATGCTCTCTAAGTAATCGTCCTTTTTCTTTTCCTTTTCATACTTAGAAGTTAGACTTGGAAGGACATGTGTTATCCCAACAAGGCCAAGCTTTGGTGTCCCCCCTCGGTTTACCCAAGTCCAGCTTGGTTAGCCTCTTTCTAGGACTTTGCTCAAATCACATATATTCCCCAAGAAAGGTTTGATAAGACAAATAAGGGAATAATAGGAAAATATTTACTAGTTATTCCCTCTTCCATAATGATGACGTGTCAATCTTAAATGAGAGATGCACAACAAGAAGAAGACATGTCTATATTAATTGTGATTTTTCCTTTGGTCTAAATCCAAAAGTATTTTATTTAAAACATTTGAAGATAAATAGTTGCAATATTTTGTTTTAATTTGCTAGGTAAAATTGGAGCAACGAAGGTCGTTGATCATTACTCTTCTCACTTATAAAATTGCTCATTTTCTTATATATTAGTGACAGTAGAGCTGTCAAAACGGGCGACCTGGCCCTAACGGGCTTCAGGCTTTATCGGGCCGGGCCAAAAAGCCCGGTTGAAAAAACGGATTTGAAATATACTACCCGAGTCCGACTCTACACGGGCCGCGGGCTAACGGACCGGCCCGTATTAAAATTACATTTTTTTTATATAAAAAAGTACTATAAAATACTCCTATAAAATTTTTTATAAATAATTTTTTAATATGTTTAAATAATATCTAGCACAAAAATAAATTGTAAACATTTTCGTACACTAGTCGTAAACTAAAACGGCGAGGAAATTTTTTTTAAATAAATTAGATACGTTATGGTTATAGATATTTACTTTCCTAAAAAAAAGTTATAGATATTTATATATTTGATCTTTAAAATTATAAATAACGAAACGAATAAATATAATTTTATGTTACATTCATATGTGTTAATTCATTGAATTTTCAATTTTATTTTTTACTTTGATAATCAACTAAGTAAAGAATTATTTGAAAAATATATATAATTTATAGGATTTTTTTTGTTATGCGGGCTAACGGGCTACCCGCGGCCCGTTCGGGCTAGCCCTAACGGGTACCGGGCTTTTTAGGGCCGGGCTAAAAAGCCCTATTAAAATCCGGGCTCAATATTTAAGGCCCAAGCCCTGTAATTAATCGGGTTAAACGGGCCGGCCCGTAAGGCCCGACCCGTTTTGACAGCTCTAAGTGACAGTTAACAGTCGCTCGACATTTTTTAACGGCGGTAGCAGTTAACTGTTAATGGCATTTTGGTTCAATCGATTTTTTAAAAGTGTCATCGGTAGTTAATTGCCGCTAAAAAATGTTGAGCGACAATTAACTACCGTTGATATAAGGGAATGAGTCATTTCGTAAGTGAGAAAAGTAATTTTCAAGGTGCTTTGGAAATAATGTTGCGCTTTTATTTTATAAAGAAAAACAATGTTGGGCTTGTGGGCCAAAATGTAATAGAATCAGGAAAATTGTTCCTTTAAGCTTCTAAAATTGCTTTCACACACACAAAAATTATCTTAATACCCCGTTCACTCCTAAACTAAATGTTAAGAAGCGAACGATAGTTAACTACTGTTTGAGGTATTGAAGGTAATTTTGAGCACATGAGAGTAATTTTATAAGTTTAAAGAACAATTGTCTAGCATCAGTTGGATGATCATTTCTTTTTTCACCTCAAACACTTCTCAGAAGTCCCTGCTTTATCTGAATTTTTGAATCCAAATTTTTACACTGAATTCTAAAATTCAGATAACCTATGAACCGTTAAGAAGTGTTGGGTGTGAAAAGAAATTGTCATTTAGAATGAGGTTCATGTTCTATTTGAACAAAGAATAAAATATTTTATAAAATAAAAATAGAATATAATATAATAGAATTGTTTTTGACGGACATGATTGAAATGAAATTGATTGAGAAATGTGCTAAATACCAAACATTTATTCAAAGAATAAAGTTTTCATTCATTGGCACCCCTGGCCAAAATGTGATCACAGGAACATATGCCAACCCTTTTCTTAATAGAAGAAATTCCACATCTACTTGCAAAGAATCTTGCTTGGGTTTCTATTTGCGCACTTAAATTAGCATATTCTAAGGGAAAAGAGGGAACTGTTATGTAGTCTTATCCCATGTTTAGTGAATAGTTGATTGATACCAATGATTGACAATTTTATGTTAATAATTTTTTTTGAGTAAATTTTGCCAATTGTTTGACTCTTTAGAAAGAATTTGAACAAATAAAACAAGTTGGGAGTTGGGCTGGGACAAACCAAAATTAGTCGATTTGATTTGGTTTTTTTACAATATTTTTCATGAAATCGGGACAAACCGACTTGTTTTTCATCCAAATCAAACATATTAAATCAGGTTAGTTTAGTTCAATAAAAATGATGGAGTAAGGATCCATTTTAGTCTTAAAAAAATGTGCAGGGTCCAAATTAATCCTCTACAAAAAAAAAAAAAAAAAAAAGACCCAATTTCATTCCTTACGAAATTAAATTTAAGAAAATTAACATTAAAATTTTAAAATAATTTTTTTCCAAACATTATCAGACTTTTTATACTATTAAACCAAATGTATAAACTAAAATGACAAAAATAAGGATGGGAAATGGTAGGGATACATTTTTTTGGACTGATCCGTGGTTTGGTGGTATTCTGTTGGCGGTGCGGTTTAGACGGTTGTATGAGTTAAATGTCAATAAGTTGGTGTCGGTGGGGATATGTTTGAGTCTGGCTGGGAGGAGGGGGAGTGGCGTGGCAGTGGAGGCGGAGGTTGTGGGAGTGTGAGGAGAAGCTATTAGGGGAGTGTAGGTTGTTCTTGTCTGATGTTACTTTGCAGGTTCAACTCTCTGATCAGTGGAGGTGGAGGCTTGAGGATAGCGGTGCTCACTCTGTGCGTAGCGCTTACCATATGCTCACAACAAATGTCAGTCATGTTGTGGACGCAGTTTCGGATATGATTTGGCACAGACATGTCCCCATTAAGGTGTCTATTCTTGTTTGGAGACTTCTCCGTAACAGTTTACCAACCATAGCGAATCTTGTGGCTCGTGGGATCATCTCTCAAGAGGTGCAAATGTGTGTGACCGGGTGCGGTGAAGTGGAAACAACTAACCATTTATTTTTCTCATGTTCTATATTCAGAGACTTATTGTATATAGTTCGTGCTTGGATTGGGGTCTCTGGGGCTGATCCGTTTGATGGTGCTGATCATTTTCTTCAATTTTATTTTTTGGTAGGCGGGTCAACAACTAAGAGATCCTTTGTTCAACTCTTGTGGCTTTTGTGTGTTTGGGTATACGTTCTGAACATAATAATAGATTATTTAAAATTAAGGTTACTACCATTCACCAAATGTTGGAAAAATAGCAAATTCATTCCTATTGTTGGATGAAGGTGGTTAATGTTGTTCATGTTTTAGGAGTTTATAGTTAGCTTTCATGTCCTCTTGCTTCTCTAGGCATTAGTTAGCCTTGTCATTTTGTTCATTGGACTCTTGTGTAACTTTTCCTGTATTCTTTTCACACATCTTGTGTTGAAGATGCGGTTGCGGTGTTGTTAATATATATTTCATTTTTGATTGTTCAAAAAAAAATGAGAAAAATAATATATATAATTAAAAAAAATATAAATAAACATATATTTTTAAAGGATAAATAAACATATTTATTAAGTTAACTTATACTATTTATTAGTTTCAATTGAATTTTTGTGCTTATTGATTTACTAGTTTGTACACCATCCTCTTAGAGTGGTGTTTAAGTGCATATCCATATTGTAATATCGAACCTAAACATTAGGTACCGAAAATTAAGGGCTAGGCCTATACGATAAAGGTCAGGTTCCTTTAATATTACTTTTCTGTTTTTCAAAGTCTTCATAATAATCATTCGTTAGCGAAAACATATTGAGGGTGGGGGGTTGTTCTCCAATTATGTACTTGTATGTTTGCATCACCTAGTAGATGAATGTTTGTAGATATCAAACATTTAAGTAAAATAAAAAAAGTATCGTTAATCAGTGTTATAAGAGCATTGTTAAGAAATTTATTAATAGAAACTTTGTCTTGGAAATACAAACTTTTACCTTTGTCTTAATAATAATCACACCACTTTTTGATGCAAATTTATTAATTTTAACACTTTAACCAATGCCTCAAGGACACTCGTTAACATTCTCCGATAAAAAATAAAGTGTAAAGTAGGGTTTACAAACACCTAGTAAATGGATGCCAATAGAAACCATGATTTTTATTTTCTCAATAAACTTTATTTATGATTTGTGAAAAAATAATTAAACTTTACTTAGATTTACTTGTTTAGGGAGATTCCACTACTCAAATGGTTAGTTTTTTCAAAATTCGATAACCGATTTAATACCCGACTATTCAATGGGAGCAATCCAACTGTCCATTTGTGGGGGTCCATTTAAAACTAGAGCTTAAGCTCTATATGAATTTGTCCATCAAAATTGATACATAAGAGAATCGAACTTGAGAGAAACAAACTTCAAGATCTCGAGCCAAATCACTAGACCAACCTCAAATGGGAAACAACACTAGGGACCATGAGAAATAGATGTTTATAGTTTTTCTTTTGTGTGAATGGTAAATAGATGTTTATAATGTATGCTGAACCCCTTATTGGCAAATTTAATTTCACTCATCTAAAAGTGACTGATTTTGATTTCACCCATCTAAAAGTGACTAATTGTTAAGTGAAACAATCAAAGAATAAATTAAATTTGACTCAAGTGAATAATCATAAAGTGAAACAATTATTTTAAGAAATGCATATTTTGTTATGGTGTTTCTTTATTCTGCATTATCATTGAATTATTCATCTATATGCCAATTGTTAATCTATGGAGTACTTGACAATACTGGGTTCACACAAAAAAAAATGTTGTTCACTTTATATTAATCGACTAAAAGAAGCTTACTAGAGAATGATTATTTTAGTTTACCATCATTGTAATTTTTCTCAAAATTATTTCTTTATTTTATTCAGTTTTTATATTTTAAATTATTTCTTCATTTCATTCAGTTTTTATATTTTATTCGATTATAAAACAAAATTCTATGGCATATTAGTTTGAGAAATTTTTTATAATGAATCGCTACAAACCTATATGGGCCACATAGGAAATTTAAAGAAGGCTGAAGTTCTCCAATTGGAAATTTGCTTTTCCCACTTCAAAAAATGCTTAAAAACACCAGGAAATTACTAATATAATCCCAACGACAATTAGCAGCCGCCGGTTATTGAGCAACGACAATTAGCTGCCATCGGTTATCTTACAACGGTAGTTAGCATTGGCGTATCTCTACAGGGTTAGAAGGCATGAGGAATTCATTATATGGCTAGAAGGCATGAGGAATTTTTACAGGGTGCACGAGTGGTCTTGGGGTGGGATGGCATTGGCGTATATATACACCCAGCTTTCTTCGGCTACGTCCCTACGGTTGGCTCCATTGTCGGATACATATCTCTACTTAAGGTAGTAATTTAACATGTTGCATATCATATTATAAATGCATAGATATTATTGTGTTTGTAAATAGTTGTGATGATGATTGTTTGTGTATACATGTGTTAATATGATTGTTTTTTGTATTTCTAGGCATGGACTCCGAAGCACTTCACCAAATTATATCAGTAGAACCCTAATGAGAATTATGAACATCCTTCCCACGTTTCAACCGATTTGTTCGGACAAGGGGTCATGCTTCAGCAAATCACTATCGAGGCTACCTAGATTGGTTGGCGATGGACGATGGCATATGGAGTCTGTACGATGATTACCGGGACATTGTGCCTTTTCAGGATATATTTTGGTACTCCTGTTGGATCATAACCAACACTGGGACGAAGTGTCGACACTTGCCGGAGCGGGTGATGAGGCAGTACGGGCGTGTGTAGAACGTTTTAAGGCCTCATACGGATGTGGAACCTCTTGACCTAGAGGAGATAGCCCTGGCCTTTCAGAGATTTTATTATCGATATCATATCGTTGGCTGATCGAAATTGTGTGGCACGGGATCCGTGGCGGACTACAGGGAGATACATTTATTGGTTCTACCGTGTCTCTCATTCGCATGAGCCATCTAGCTGAGGTTGTTAAGAAGCCACCACCTAGGCCTCATAATCAGGAGGTCATTATTGAGGAGGAGTATGCCAGAGAGCATCCCGACCCACTTCAGGTTATATGGAACATCTACGACATAGCAGAGGAGGTGTAGCGTAAATGCGAACCACATCCATACTATCACAATATGTTTATGAGGATTGATGTAAACTATTAGCGTTAATTGCAAAATGGCAAGTGTACCAGTAATTTTTATCAAGTAATAAAGTGATAAGTAAAGTATCGTATCCACATGGATTGTCCTTTCTTCCGAACAATTCTAGTTACTTATTTTTGTAAGTTTGTTGGTATAAAAGAAAGTTACAATTTTTATCTTTTTGCAATAGAGCGAAGTTACCTGTTTTGGTTGCAAAAAAGTAAGCAGCGGTTAAGATTCTTTGAATCCCCTCTGTATATTCGTTGTTGGATAATATGTAATCTAAATGTTGCGTTTATTTATCTTTTGGTGACTATCAAAAGTGATAAGGCCGTTGGGCGTTTCCTAAATAGGTAGAGCACTACCTGACCAAATGGGTTTTAGCCACTGGGTAACTAATTAGACCTTTCACTCCAATGGCTAGCTGCACCTGCTGATCGCACGATGATCCTTACATGCGGGGTCTTGTTAATTCAAAGGTAATTGAGACATAAACTTAAATTGGCTTTCCGGTGTTTCCCAAGGCAATGAAGGCCAAGATTCTCTTAGGTCTACCCATCTAGATGGAATTTGCTCCTCCTACATAACATGAGAAATATCTAAGGGACAAATATTGAATTGGAAAAGGGTGACATACTATGTATTGTGTTCAATATAGATATGGGGGCAAAATGGCAACTATATATCATCGTTATTACATAAAAGTTTCGTCAGATCACTTGACATTCTTTTCACTTGGGTAGCAGTGATGTGTTGCTAGACACCGCTTATTGTTTATAATATTAAATATAAGATTTAATATTATTGTCAATGCTACAAGAACCTACAGGGTTACACACAAAATGACAGTTAAATGAGAAAAATAAGTGAGACTTATTTTGGGGGTGCATTTAGTAAGTGGAGCTAATTAGTTAGCAAGAAAATCAAATGGGTTATTGGGCTTACATAAGTCCAATAGTGCTTGACTGGTTGAGTACCCAAGTGGTTTTATAATTAGAGCCGTTTTGCTGAAGCAAGAATACACACTTAACCTAATTCACTCTTTTCTGAAACCCTAAATCTGCCCCTTCTCTCTAGGCCTTCATTCGTAAGAAGCTAACACCGTGAGTGAAGGAAACAGTTCGTGTGGGCTAAGTGGAGGTGCTATCATTGAGCAGTACCCGTGATCACTCTCCTTTTGAGGTAAACACATAATCCTTTAAAGTTGTTGTTTGATTTGTGATTAATGATTTAATCAATATATGTTCATCTGAATTTATCCCGCCAAGAGGATTAAAATTTTGAAAAAAAACCTCTATTGAAATCCCTACAATGGATTCTTGAGAGAGTAGTTTGTTTTTTGTTTTGTTTTATCATTTTGCTTTCTTTTTACCCTTTGTACAAAAAAAAAAATCGAAGATCTGGAATTGAAGATGGAAAAACAAATTGTGTTATTACTACATATTATGTTGTGATGTAGATCTGGGATCTGCTACACTGCAACAATTGTGATAAAAATTTTGCTAATTAAATACAATTTTTTTAAAGAACTAATTAAATCCAAATTTAAAATCTCAATAATTAAATAGTTTTTTACTTTTTCAAATTATAGAAAAAATATATCTTGTCTATATCTTATCATATCTACATACATCTGCTTTAATCTATCACATTATCATATTCTAACTATCAAATGTGACCTTAATAGATTACAAACACAACTTATTGCAAGTAAATGTAATGGACACCTATTAAGTTGGTTTGGTCATATTTACAAAAACCAAATAAAGACATTACATATGGGGAAAATATATAAATTTATTAAATTTATAGTTAAATATAATAAAAACACTATATATGGTAATGAATTATTAATTTTTTGACTGGAAAAAAAAAATAATTAATTTCCATATGTAATATTATTTTATTTGGTTTAAACATAAACTTAATAGATTTATATATTTATATATTTTTCCAATAAATTTACATATGGCAGTTATTGGGGAAAAAGATTTTTGAAATTCAAATTTCATTTGGCGAAAATTCTAGAGACATATTGTATGTACCGAGGTCAATCACACTCATATAAATTAATATTATTTATGTTACAAACGTTTCTTCTCGATCTTTAAAAAAAAACATTTCTTCTCAGAGATTCTGCAGGTAATTTTTTTCTTTTAAATACTTGAGGGTGTGGCAAGAAGTTTTATGAATGATTTTAATAGATTTATTTTTTTTTTAGGAAAATTTTAATAGATTTCATGTTTGCTAAGTTCTTGATCTTCTAACATTCAAAATAACGAAATTTGATTTTTGTGATTGTTAAATGGAATTTATTTTAGGTTTTGAAGATCTTGATTTCAAAATGGACAACAAAGATAACGATCAATGCTTCGTTAATGGAGGTAAATTATTCTTGATCCCTCATTATATAATATTTATGTCTCATTCATATAACTTTTTTAACTTGGATTTAATTTATGAATTGGATTCTTTCTCTTTAATTGTTACATTTTTTCTTTTATTTGTATGATTCTAGTTTTCTATTAAACTGTGAATACTGAATATGATATTTTTTTTTCATTTGATTTGGTTTTAACTTGATAGTACAATAAAAAAAAGTAGAGTTATCAGATGTATTATCAAAAAATTGAAATTAATATATTGTACGAGATCATCATATCGTTAAAATGTTTGTTAGTTTTAAAAAAAAAAACAAATAATTTCAAACAAGAAGAGGAACAAATATGTGTGTAGGGGGCAATATATATATATATATATATATATATATATATATATATATATATAGAGAGAGAGAGAGAGAGAGAGAGAGAGAGATCTCAATAGGTGACAGAGAGATAGGAAATCATAAGCAAGAGAACTCAAGTTGATCAACCTAGAGTCGTTCTATCTTAATTCATCAAATCAATTAAAAGCTTTGTGTAAAACAAGATCGTTAAAAACAAATCATTCATATTATGGTGAAATTCTGATTGATTTGTGGACAAGATGTGTCATCTTTATATAAGAAAATATCTTAGACTATAAAAATCATGGTTTGTGTTGTCTTAAATATACAGAATTATGGTTTGTGTGACCTTATGCTTAGGTTAACCATTTCAATAAGATTTTATTTTGATTTTTCATTGGAGTTCATCATCTTTGAGGCACTACTAGAGACAAAATCGACTAATATACATATAAATAATGATTTTCTTTATTTAGCTGGTTTTCATTTTCTTTTATATTATTTTTATATTCTTTTGTTAAATTCTCTTTTACTTCTCTTCGTATTTATTTGTCATCTGGTTCAATCTTGGTTGAAGCAATTTAATCGTGATTTGAAGGCCTCAATGTTATCATCTTAAGTTCAATTTTATAATCTTAGATAGATACCATGTTATTGAGTTCAATATAAATAATTTCTCCAATACAAAGATGTAAAGACAAATAACAAAATATCATTATCTCCTTAAAATTCCATTACAATTAGCATGGGATATTGTTGGGGAATAAGTATTATCTTAATGGTTATATATATGCAAAGGATTTTAGTACAATTTTATTACTAAAATAAAATCATTTCTATCTAAATAATTTGCTTCATACAAATATATAAAGAAATAGAAGAAGAGACTATTATCCCTTAAAATCCCAACAATTAACTTAAGGTTATCATTTGTGTAAGAGTCTACTACTGATAATTATAACTACGTGTACATTCTTTTTTAGAGGATATGTATGTATGCCTATATATGGTAAGTTATATACACACATATTTATTTATACTATGAAAATATAAACTTCGAAGTACTAATTTCTAATGTTGATTTTATTTATAATTGAAGTTGATTCTTCTTCAGTTGGAGTTGTCAAAAACATAGCTTCAAGCACTTGTGAAAAAACAGAGGACATTAGCGGAAAATCAAAGGTTAGGCCTAAACTATGTAGAAATGTAATTTTCTTGCATGATTTTGATGAAAAGTAAGTACTAAAATTTACATATTCAATATTGTACATTTTCTTTATTATCTTTGGTATAGAGAATTTAAATTAATTTTTTTTTACTTTATTTATTATTCTTCTTGTCTTTGGTTTTTTTCTTCTTCTATTATATGTGTGGATTCGATCCCTCAATTTTAGTTTAGTTTTTCTAAGTTGAGATGGTTTTGGTTCATGTATCTCATCTCCTTTTATTCATGTTTTCTTTTATTTGTATATATTTAGGGTGCTACAGTTGGTTTACAATATGCACCTAATTTTCCAAAACAATGAATTAAATTGATTACTTGTAAGAAATTGTTCATGATATCTTTGCATAGGATACACATGGAGTTCAACCAAATGACAGTCGTGAAAAAGATAAGGATGTTCCCGAGCCTAAAAATATAATAGGTCTTGACATCTGCAAGGAATTTGAAAGGGTTAAAGCTTTTGGGACTGTCAATAACTACATGCCCTCCATGAATCTATTTGAGGTATGAGTTCTTTCATTTTTATGAAAATGATCAATTGTGATGCATGCATTAATTATTATAAATTTTTCTTTAAGTTAATTTATATCTTATTCACATGTCTGTTTACATAATCAATTTTTACATTATTAGGATTAAATTCATATGTTCTTGTGAGCATAACTCAATTGGTAAGAACATTGCATAATTTATGCAAGGGTCGGGATTCCAACCCCGAATGCCCACTTATTCATCTTAAAAAGATAAATTACTAGCTACTTGACAAAAAAAAAAGGATTAAATTCATATAAACTGTAGTAGTATTGTAAGGATAATTTACACCAACAACCAATAATAATGGTTATATTTTTAAAATTTGTTGATTTTAATAACCTTTTTTTTACTTTTATAATATCTACTATAATAACGTCACATTAAGATTTGTTGACTTTGTAAACATTTTGCACTAACCACAAGATAATATCATGGTTGTGGATGTGTTAACCACGGCGTTGCGTCCCCTTGAATGCACTTTTTACTCTAATTTACAATATCATTTCAATTAGGACTCAGTGTGGTTGTAGGCACTGCTACAATCCAATATTTAGGCCACATACCATGATACAATCCACAATTTGAAACGTATATATAATGGCGTTGTATCAAAATTAACTTTTTCTTATTTATAAATTATAAAATTTTAAAACTTTAAATAAAATGTTAGTTAGCTAATTGTTTATAAAATTTCCTACAAGTTGTTGATTTTACTATAAACTATATTAATAAAGTGTTCATTAATATTATTTATTTGGATATTTAGGTTTTCTACCATAATGATGACCGAGTGAAGTATTTGGAACCTGGAGAAGTTTTGAAAAATCTGACAAATAAGGAAGATATATGTGGGCCTCAAGTACCACCGCTACAATCAAGGTATTATAAAAAAAATATAAACAAATATCTCTCTTGATGTTGGATTCTATCAATTTATCCATTAGGGCCATGTAAATAATTTTTGCTTTTTTTTATTTGTTATCATTATGTATATTCATTAATGATTAAATGTTTATGATTGTAGCAATAGCTTAGAGGATGATATTTTGATTGTTGAACTTGGGGAGGCATCCACTTTAAACAACAAGAGGAAACATATTTCAAGTAAGAAATTTTTGATTGATTGTTAACATTGAAATATTTTACTTTAAGAGAACATATTTGCACATTTATAAATGAACATCAAAATATGTAATAGACCAATGGATTTAATTCAATTTACTTTAAGAGAACATAATTACACATTTCTAAAAAAGACATGCATCATTTAAAAAATGCAAATAATGATATTAAAGTAAATTGTGTTTTTGTCCAAAATACACATTCATATATATATATATATATATATATATATATATATATATATATATATATATATATATATATATATATATATATATGTGTGTGTGTGTGTGTGTGTGGCGCTAACTTACTTCCACCAAAACACATTAAGGAGTAAGCTAGCTACCTACACCCACTTAGTTTTGACAAAAAAAATAAATTAAGTTCTACTATTTTAAATAACTAAAAATTAAAGAATAGTTTTGTCAATTTAACTATATTTTACAAAAATGTAATAAAATGACCTAACAGTTTTTTTTTTTTTTTTTTTTTTTTTTTTTTTTTTTTTAATCCTTGAACTTGTTAGTTTTTTTATTTTATTAATCCATAAAAAAAAAGGCATCAGTGGATTGACATGGGAAAAAACATTTCATTCCATTTTTTTTCCGGTATATCCCATACCATGTTCGAAGATAATAACAATAATCTTTGTTTCATTTTTTTTTAATTTTTATTTCGAACCAATCTTTGATTCATGATTGGAATGCTATATAATTTCCTTAAATTTTTAATTTTTTTGTTTACAATAAAATGGATTTTACATATTTATAGTACAAAGAATTAAAAGATACTTAAACTATGATTATTAACTTAGAGGTTACAATATTAGGGAGATCATTTTTTTAAAGAAAATATTAGGGACATCATTGTTCTAAAAGTATATTGTCAATGTATATATGTATAAAATATGTGTGCGTGTATGCATTTTATGATAAATGTTCATATATATTTGAGAAAATGGAAGATGCAATAATGGAAACTAGTTTTTTGTTTGTTTGTACAAGAGTATAAACTAGTTTTATAATTATGTTCAATACGAATCAGATAACTTTTTGGTATTTGAAAAATAATGGCACAATATAGATTTTTGTGCCAATATGATCAGTTCTTAGTGAATATCCGTGAAACACGAAAAACTACTTCACACCAACAATCTATCTCCATTAAACTATGTATTTATACGATGTAAATTTAATCATATTAATTTCTAAAACTGATTTTCTTTTATTGTTGAAGATTTTTCTTCTTCAAACAGTGCTGTCAAGGATATTGAAGAGAGTAAAAAGAAAGGGAAGTCAAAATCTGCTGCAAACTCCGTATGTTCTTGAATCCATTTGATTAAATTTAATCACTAAAATATACATTCATTGGTTGGATTTTATACATGTTTTATTTTCATCCTTTGTTTAACATAAAATTTACTAAATGTTAATTTTGATGAAATATTTTTTTATATATTTCAGACAAATAAAGAAGCGGAAACAAAGTACAAACCATGGAATTCAAAAAGAAAAAATGCGACTGAAACTGAACCTTATGAGCCTTATCAATTTGTGGGACTCTTTATCTGCAAGGAATATAAAGGAAAAAGATGCATAGGAACAGTTGATGGCTATAGTCCTAAAAAGGATAACAAGCTCAGAGTATGATTATTTATTTATTTATGCAACTTACTTAGTTTATCGCTTTATAATTTATTAACTTTTTTGCAATGTTTAATTTCTATAAAAAAATTATAAGTTGTGTTGAATTTTGGACTAAAACAGTACTATATCTTGTTTCTTATATATATATATATAGCTAAGTTATTTTACTCATTACCCTAAAACTATTTGAAATGTTGATTATACTCTCCTTATGTAGATATAGGTAGATAAGTTATTAACTGACAATTATTTGGATGTAGGTTCAGTACAAAGTTGATGGAAGGATAGAATACATGACTCAAATTGAGGCTTTGTATAGTATGGCAAAGAGTGAAGACTTTTCGTCAGTTCAACCATCACTATATGAAAGGTATACATAGATTGTTATCATAGTACTCTATAACAAAAAGTTGAATTATCGATAAAAATAAAAGATGAAACAGGGTAGTCTCTAATTTTGTTGTTTTAATGTATAATAGTCAAATTAAATTGAAGATAAAGAAATTGTTAATCTTTTTGTAATTCAACATTTTTAGTAGTAATATTTGGAATCAACTAGATAAACTTCTTGGTTTATTTTAGATATTTCCAACCTAACCATTATAATACTAATAATACCATTGATCTTGTTTTTCTTGTACAACTATATGTTTAATTTTCTTAACTATGTACAATTGAAGCTATCACTCAAAGAAGAAAATCAATAAGAAAAAGGATGACAAAGGAAAAGGATCAACTCCAGGAAAGAAAAAATGAAATGCATATTGCGGTAAGTAGAAAGATACTTAAGTTTTTTTGGCATCTATAAAATCTTCCAATAGCTAGTAGAAAATATGGTTAATTTACTAAATTGATGACCATGATATATTATTATGAAGTAAATATTAGTGTTTAAAATCGAAATGAATCTAAAGTTTTTTTTTATGCTTATGAATCTAAAGGTTAAATAGGTAGAGTTTTAAGTCAATATCCTCTATGTAAACACAATTAGCATAATTTATAATTTTATGATTTATTGATTGAGATAACAAAATATCTTATAGACTTACCAAAACTCTTGTTTGACAATAATTTTTATCGTGTATATTTCAGGTCCAAAAATATGAAGGGAATGCGCAACAATGAAGAATAATTAGCTTGACAAAATCTTCCAAACCTTAATCTATTTTATGATATTTTTAAACTCTTCTATGTCGTATTTAACTTTGGTTTATGTTGATTCCCATTTTTTGACACTTTACCAATCGATTATACTAGTTTGTTAAACTTGTATGTGCTTTTTATAAATCCTTTAAAGTGGATATAGAACTTAGACTACTTTATAAATTTTCTTGTTAAATTTGCTTGGATATAGAACTTAGACTCCTTTAAAGTGGATATAGAACTTGACGTGTGAGTATATACTAGCACAACCCAATACATTGATCCATATTAAAAAAATCTAGGACGTGAAAACAACCAAGTTGGGATTTCTCTCATTTGGGTGCTAACAACCAATGACGGAGCTTGGTATGGGCTGAGGTGGGCCACGGCCCACCCTCCCAAAAACAAAACAAAATTTTTTCTATAAGGAAAATACTAAAACACCCTTTGTATAAAAGAAAAATCCAAAATGGCCCACCCTCTCCACTAGCCGAGCATGATCCTTCATTCCCTCTGGCTCTTCTAACATGGTGTTTCATTCAATTTTCAATTTCAACTCCATCTCTTTTTATTGTCGTTTCCTGTTCCGCTTCCAATTCACCCAATCGGCGTTGCCATAACTGAGTTGAAAGCCCTCATCGTAGTCTCTCTCACTCTCACACTCCTTATCTCAGGTTTTTCACTTCAAATTTGAAAGTTTATTTACCGTATCTTGTTGTTTTTTGAATTGATAGGTGTTTTGTTGTTTTATGTGTGTCTTTATAAAATTTTTTTATCAACTTTGTGCTTTTTTTTTTATTTACGACGTGAATTTTGTGTTTATATATTAAAGTTTGCACTTTATCGTTTATTTTAGCGGTCCACCCCAAACTTTTTTCTTGGCTCCACGACTGCTAACAATCAAGTTGGGCTTTCTCTCATTTGGGTGCTGTGTAAGTTAAACAACTTGACTTAAAAGTAATTTTCAAGCATCAATTTTTTGAGGAACTTTCTCTACTCCTTTTTTTTTTTTTTTTTTTTTTTTTTTTTTTTTTTTTTGTAAACAGGTTATCCTTCGCACACAACTGAAGAGACTAATTCTTTGAACCTTTTGGAATGCAAATGATCAATAAAATCTTCCTAAGAGTTTTAACGCTCTAATCCCCTTAATTTTTAAAAAAAAAATACATATATTTTATTGTGAACCCACTATAATCATGATCCCCCCTCCCCCCTTATTCATACCTTCACCCCAACGAAACACTTATAATTCCTGTTTTACCCTTTTTGCCATTCATTTTTTTTACACATTTATTTGTCACCCTTACTTTCAACTTTTCCGAATTAAGCATGAGTTCACCCGATATTTATTTTCATGAAAACTAATACAATGATTACCAATTTCAAATTTAATTTTAGAAAATCCGAGAAAATGTTTTCAGTTAGTTTATGTAATATCCTGTGTAAGACTTCTCGGTCGTCAGTGCCATTTAAGTATGTCTGAGCAAAATTTTATAGAAAAGGGCATTGTGGTTATTATAACACTTGTATATAAATATGTCAAGTTACATTTTTTCTTCATTTTCCCTACCCATTTCTCTCTCTTGGATCTTATGCTCTGTCCCTTTAGTCAAACATACAGATGTGATTCTTATGTCAATTGAAGCTTAATGCATGCAAGCCTAATTTTACTTCCTTTTTCCCTTTCCTCTCCTGGCCGAAATCTTCCCCTTTTCTGCTTGTTTGAGGTTCAGTCAGAAGATGTGCACATGTGTGTTTGGTGCTGTATATGGCTTAGTTTGGTAATTAGAGGCAAGAAGTGGAGGAAAGAATCAAGGCAATAGTTTGGGTATGGGAGATGAAGCCTGCATAGTCTTAGTTTATGTTTTGATGATGTTTTGATGTTGATAAGAATTTTTAGATGTTGTTTTTATTTTGGTAGTATAGCATAAACTATGTTAAAGCACCTAGAAAAATTGCGCCTCGTTATACTTTGTGATTCTTTTGTGTCATACATAGCTTATGTCCCAAATAACTTCTTTTCAGCTGTCAAAACTGGTTTTCTGCACTTTTTGAATCGATTCATTCTTGCTTGAATCATGTCACCAAAAGTCTCTGACTTGGGGTGATTCATTCCATGAAATTTTAAATCTTATTACTCCTGAATCAATTTAAAATAGTTTGAATCGTATCATGAAATCTTTCTGATTTATATTGTATCGATTCAAAATAGTTTGAATCCTTTCAATCTTCTTCCCGGGCTTTATGAATCGATTCAAATCTTGTGTGATACGTGTAACACACATACTAAACTGTCTAGAATATTTAGAATGTGCGTTAACTTAGTACCGGATACATTAAAATTACAACATAATTTCGACCAAATGAAAATATACATCAATACAAGTTCGTACACCTGATAAAGAAAATGCTAGCTGTCAAATACATATATCTAATACGTATTTGAGTACATAAGAATAGTCTGCAACTGGTAAGAACGGGCACTTGACGATAATCCATTCAACTACGAAACTGCCACCTCTTGCTAATAAATGGATTGGGATGAGATGGAATGTCACGGTGAGTTTCACCTATCCAAGGCAGTAGGCAATCTTTGGGGAAACCTACGATCGCCATTTGACTATACTCAACCCATTTCGAGTTTATACGTGCGTGTGTGCTCTAAATACCTCAACGATCATGAGATACTAAGATCGTTATCTGAACTACTTAACATATCCTGAAAACTGGACAATCAGGGGTAGACTAAGATTGTCATTTGTGTGCTATTAAAAAAATGTTCTGATGCATAAGCATATACATGTTCTGATTCATAAACCGTTCATCTTAATGTTAGAAAGTTAGCGTTGAACAAACATAATTATCTGAGTTCATTTTACGGAATGGATCCCGAGTGGAGTAACCCCGGTCACCATCCCAATCCCACTGCCATCTGGTGAAAATTCCTATCTGAGGCTAATCACCAGAAGTCCTCTTGTCGTTGTGTAGATTTCTCAAGGAAATCCCATCCAGCCTAATCTGGAGCCTGCGAGGGACACAACTTAATTATGCATAATTATTGAAACATTAAGGATTTGCCTTTTAACTGGGGTTCTAATGTTACCCAGGTTTGCCCCGCTCTCTTTCAATGAAACATTCAGGATTTTCCTTTTAATTGGGGTTAGAATTCTACCCAAGTATTTTCATACAAATAAACTATTAAATTCTCACGTGTTATACAATGATGACCTATGCCTGGACTCACTTACACATGTTATTTTCTATTATAAAATGGCCCTACTGAAATCTTGCAAATCGGTCTCTGGATGTGAATAATGTACATTTTAAAAAATATTATTTATGGTACTGAGTTGTTCGCTCAGTGAGCTTTGTTCTCTTGGAGAGCCAACCACTGAGAGGCTCGCTCGACAAGTTAGAACCTCGCCATAGCGAGATAAGTCAGTAGTGAAACTTGACTTGCTCGCTCTGGCAGCTCTAACTCGCCTCGGCGAGCATGACAGTTGTGGAAAATTTGCAGAATTCTATTCTCGATCCAATCTTCATACCCAAGCCTACCAATACCTATTCAGTAATTCCAGAATGGTCTAAATGTTCTAAAATCAACTTGTAAGTGAGTGTTAGCATAGAAGCTCAGGCATAACATTTATGGGTACTAGAATTTATACATTTAAATCTATAAAGTGTTAATTTCTCACAATATACACACAACACCCAATGGTGGGTTCTATCTAAAGGAACTTACCTAGATAATCACTTATGGAATCTTTAATCCTTCTTGATGCTTCTGTTTAATTCCCCATAATCACTTCTGCCTTCATCTTCCCAAAACAGCTTATTTCTCAAAATCCATGACAAAACCCGTAAGTATTTTCCAACAGAATTTACCAAACTTCGAATATGTTTTCTGAATTCATTTCTAATCCGAATCATACAAAATTTATATCCGAATTGAAGGGAATTGAACGTAGAATCTAAAACTTCAACAATTATTCACTTCCAGTTTACCCAGAACAAGGTCAAGACGAAAATGTCCGTACGAATTTTAACTAATGTTCCATATAATTCAGCCATAAACATTCTAATCACACAAATCAGTTTTGACAACAACACCAGCCCCTATTACAGCAACAACAGTCCACATTAATGTCTTAAACAACTTATTTACGTAAGGTAAGACCCCAAGGGTGGGAAAAATAACACTAGGAACTCACATGACAAAATCTGAAGTCTTTCTATGCTTCCAACTCTAAAGCTAAAACACCCAAGCTTAGTTATGATGCCTTCTTCCAAAACTTGTTTCTAATCACCAAAATATGCTATAATCGGAACCACATAGAGACATACACAATACTTCTCTTGCTTGGAATGAGAAAAAGAGTCCAATGGGTGTAGGGTGGGAGAGGCACGGCCAAGAGGAAAAATAGAAGGAGGATTATGGTTGCATTAACTTTAAAATGTCACCAAAATTGATTTTCTAAGCTTGCATGTTGGCTTTACTTGTGATTGGATGATCATTTGATAACTATGGTGAAGTGAGAGTGGGAACCGTGAGTGAAGAAGAAAGTGGGAGAGTTTTAGCTTCAGCTTGGGAAATTAAAATGAAAGAAGAATGAGAAAAATGAACATTTCTAGGCTTATATACACATGTAGTAGTTACCACAATGCCCCTCCATGAAATAGTTCCTCTCAGTCATGTTAAAAGGACATTACAGTCTAAACATTTAAGCAGGATATTACAGTACGTATCAATCTTCAGAGTTCACCAGGCTTGAAATTAGGTGTCTGAATCGATTCACACATATACAAGTTCATGTTTCCACATATTCGCAACATTCATCAAATTTCACCTATACACATAATCACCAAATCACATAGTCAAGTATGACACGTTTCACAAATCTCAAGTACATGCAATGTTCTAGACACCTCTACATGCATGTGGTACCAAGTTTTGGATTCAGAGATAATTTTACCGAGATTCCACCAACGTAGTCCTTTATGGATTTCGATCTTCACCATAACCAACGTCATTCCTTACGGAAAGTGTTCTTCACCATAACCAATGTCATTCCTTACGGAAAACGTTCTTCACCATAGACTCGATATGACTATAAAATGCATGAACTTTCAAGTAAAGACTCAACAGTGCACAAATCACCAATTCTATATTATTAAATTTGACCATCATATAATATCTTCATCAAATTCACCATTGCATTATCAAGTATTTACATCCATACAATCAACAAGTTATGATCAACAAAAGATTCATCATCAACATTTATCACCATAAGGAAACAATCATCGTTTCATAACACAATTCACAAATAGACGACAATCTACCAATCATGATAACCCACATAATATACAACAATCAAACATTTATTCATCCTTATTTCCTCATATTATCATGAGTACAAAGCCATTTGCAAGTTATCAAGTTATAATTTCTCATTTAGACAAAGTTCGTCTATTTTCACAAAGTCAACTATTTTAACATTTCTTCACAAAAATCAAGTCTCATATTCATATCAATCCTACTTGGTTATTCTAAGTTCATTGTTACAGAAAACAAGTCATAACCTCATCATTCGTTTGAGAAAAGAAACCCTTGGGGATGTCCATAAACAATCCCAACAGCCCGGAACGTCCAAAACTATGGGTTCTGTTCTAACCAGCTTGCCATGGCACACAGACTCTCGCTCAACGAGTTTGACAGTAACAGGAACCTATATTTTTGGGTTCATCTCGGGAACTTCCATAAAATTCTCCACAAAACCCTAATTTTGATCCCAATTGACCCAAAAACGTTGTACAAACTTCACAAACAGTTAACATATATCAAAATAACATTAAATTAAATCAAAACACGAGATCATAATATCACATCACCAAATTTTCATCACCACACTCATTTTTCACGAAAAACTCCAAAACTTCACAATTATCATCTTCAAATTCATGAATTCTCATCAACAACATATACCCAACAACATTCTTATTACATAAATCATGAATTCATCATTTATCAACAACATTATCATTTTCACTAAAATACTAAAATACTAAAATAATATCCATTCAAAGATTACTAGTCTACCCTTAGTCCTCATATGACCAAAATACCCTTAACCTAAAAAATGACTAAAATACCTTTCTCGCCTCAAAATCTACTAATCCCAAATCAAACACACAAACAAGTAGTTACGCATATAAAATAAATAAATAAATAAAATAATCCTAGCGAAAAACTGGTTGTTACACTTACTGGTTTTTTGCAATTGGGAGGTGACATACCTAGCCCGTGAACTGAACTTAGATTAGGGTTGAAGATTGACATCTTATTTTAACCACAATCTTTAGGGTTAAAATTTGGTTAGGGATGAAGAATCTTAATCATCACTAAAACTCTGAATCAACCCCCTTTTATTATTCTGCAATCACATCAACTCGCTTAATGTAATCAAACCAAAGTCGCTACCCCCCACCCCCCTCCCTCCAATTTAATGTTTTAATTTATGAGTTTAGTAAATTTACTAGTCTAAACAACAATCCACATGGAGAAAATAACTCACTACTTAATACTAGGAACGGTTCTTGCACAATGCAAATCTTTCTTTCTTGTGTTTCCACCCACCTTCCATAATCCTGCCCCAAATAGTTTTATCAATTTTCAAAAGAACATGTGATAAAGGATGTGGAATCTAGGATTATTTCTTGAAGGTTACATTTAAAAGTTATTATTTTGTATTCAATTTGAAAACATATGAATATGATTACATGTAAACCTCATATTTGTATCTTGTTTTAATGATTAAGATATATAATCATTTTACTCTTTAAACTATATTATTTCAGTTATCTAGTATCATATATATCTTTCTAAATGCAAAGGTCCTAGTGTGTTCATAATATGAGAAAACTATTTTGCATTGCTTACAAGACTGAAAATTTGCATCCAAGATTTTGCATTTTGTCTGCTTTACTGATATTAATTTCTTTTCCCAAGTAGATGTCATTTCTTGGATTAAATCTAATGGAATTGACCCTTATTTATCTCTCAAGATCTTGAGCCAATTAACGATGGCATGGTAATTTACGAAATCTTTAAGCTTTCCTATTTGGTTGATCAATGCTTTTAGGTCACAAAGCTTTCTAACTCAATATCTTGTTCTGTTGTGTGGAATCCTTCTCATATCACTTGAATTATACTTAACGTCGATGAAAGCTACCTTTAGTGATATGGGTAGACCAGGTTTTCGTGGACTGTTTTAGAAAAGGGATTTCTCATTGGATTGATGTTTCTAGCAGTTTCCCTTGTGACTCTGACAATACTCATACTGAGTTGGTTGCAATTATTATTCACGGGGTTAAAGTTTGCTAGGAATCAAAATTTTGAGAATATTGTATGTTACTTTGATCTCATGCTCGCTCTCAATCTTATTGCTAAAACAATATTAATTTCATTATTATTCGGTTGAGATTCTCTCTATCCAAGATTTGTTAAAGCTTGATTGGAATGTCTAGTTAATCCATACCTTAAAATAAGGTAATTAGGGTGTTGTCATGTTTGTTAAATTAGGATTTCCTGGCTCTAAGAAGTTATACATTTGGCATGATCCTCCTCCTAGTCTCATTTCCATTCTAGAGTATGATTCTATGAGGAATGGAGATTGTTGGAGTAAGCCCGAATAACTAATCTATATTTATTGGATTTGACTTTTTATCATGATATTTATATTTGGCATTTATTTATTGATTTTGTTATGTTTATAAATAATAATATCCAGAGAATAGTTAGTCCGATTAATGGAACATTAAGTGCGACTTAATCGTGAAACCCTAGTAAACTAAATGACATTATTCTTAAAGTATTCATAGTCGATCTTTATTGTTAAGTGGGATAGTATTAAAGCATATAGACTGATGATCACACATATCACGGGTCATGGATAAAGAGTTATTAAATCTTCACATAGATATAAATATTAAGAGTAATATTTATATTGGATTGACCCACCATGAGAATACTACGTAGAAAGTTATGTAAATGTCATAAGTTATTCTCATAGTGATAAGTGGCGTATTCCACCCTTCAACCTGAAACCAATATGTACCCTAGGTTTAGGAGTCGAGTACTTTGTTTCCGTACAAACGTTGTCCGTAATAGGATGACTATAAAATCGGTTGATGGGTGCTCCATGATTCATGCTTAGGGACATGAGTGACCTAGATGGAATTTGGCCCTCCTACATAACAGAAGAAATATCTAAGGGACATATATTGAATTGGACAAGGGTGACATACTATGCCTTGTGTTCAATATAGACATGAGGGAAAAATGGTAATTATATATAACATCGTTATCACATAAAAGTTTCGTCAAATCACTTGACATTCTTTCACTTGGATAGCAGTGATGTGTTGCTAGACACCGCTCACTGTTTATAATATTAAATATAAGATTTAATATTATTGTCAACGCTATAAGAACCTACAGGGTACACACAAAATGACAGTTAAATGAGGAAAATAAGTAAGACTTATTTTGGGGGTGCATTTAGTAAGTGGAGCTAATTAGTTAGCAAGAAAAGCAAATGGGTTATTGGGCTTACATAAGTTCAATAGTGCTTGACTGGTTGAGCACCCAAGTGGTTTTATAATTAGAGCCCTTTTGCTGAAGCAAGAATACACACTTAACCTAATTCACTCTTTTCTGAAACCCTAAATCTGCCCCTTCTCTCTAAGCCTTCATTCGTAAGAAGCTAACACCGTGAGTGAAGGAAACTATTCGTGTGGGCTAAGTGGAGGTGCTGTCATTGAGCAGTACCAGTGGTCACTCTCCTTTTGAGGTAAACACATAATCCTTTCAAGTTGTTGTTTGATTTGTGATTAATGATTTAATCAATATCCGTTCATTTGAATTTATTCCGCCAAGAGGTTAAAATTTTGAAAAATACCTCTATTGAAATCCCTACAATGGATTCTTGAGAGAGTAGTTTGTTTTTTGTTTTGTTTTATTCTTTTGCTTTCTTTTTACACTTTGTACAAAAAAAATCGAAGATCTGGAACTGAAGATGGAAAAACAAATTGTGTTATTACTACATATTATGTTGTGATGTAGATCTGGAATCTGCTATACTGCAACAATTGTGTTACAAATTTTGCTTATTAAATACTTTTTTTTTGAAAGAACTAATTAAATCCAAATTTAAAATCCCAATAATTAAATAGTTTTTTACTTCTACAAATTATAGAACTACGAATAGTTTTTCAACTTGGGTACTTTGATGTTCTAAATTATTTATATTATAATATTATTAGCTTATTGCAAAATACATTATATTGTAACATTAATTAGTTTTCTATCTTGTTCACATAAAACATATGATAAGAAAAAATATATCTTGTCTATATCTTATCATATCTACATACATCTGCTTTAATCTATCACATTATCATATTCTAACTATCAAATGTGTCATTAATAGATTACAAATATAATTGATTGCAAGTAAATGTAATGGAAACCTATTAAGTTGGTTTGGTCATATTTACAAAAATCAAATAAAGACATTACATATGGGGAAAATATATAAATTTATTAAATTTATAGTTAAATATAATAATAAATTTATGGTAATGAATTATTAATTCTTTGACTGAAAAACAATAATAATTAATTTCCATATGTAATATAATTTTATTTGGTTTAAACATAAAGTTAATAGATTTATATATTTTTTCAATAAATTTACATATGGAAATCAGTTATTGGGGAAAAAGATTTTTGAAATTCAAATTTCATTTGGGGAAAATTCTAGAGACATATTGTATGTACCGAGGTCAATCACACTCATATAAATTAATATTATTTATGGTACAAACCTTTCTTCTCCATCTTTAAAAAAAAAAAAAAACATTTCTTCTCAGAGATTCTGTAGGTAATTTTTTTCTTTGAAATACTTGAGGGTGTGGCGAGAAGTTTTATGAAAGATTTTAATAGATTTAATTTTTTTTTAGGAAAATTTTAATAGATTTCATGTTTGCTAAGTTCTTGATCTTCTAACATTCAAAATAACGAAATTTGATTTTTGTGATCGTGAAATGGAATTTATTTAGGGTTTTGAAGATCTTGATTTCAAAATGGACAGCAAAGATAACGATCAATGCTTCGTTAATGGAGGTAAATTATTCTTGATCCCTCATTATATAATATTTTATGTCTCATTCATATAATTTTTTTAACTTGGATTTAATTTATGAATTGGATTCTTTCTCTTTAATTGTTACATTTTTTCTTTTATTTGTATGACTCTAGTTTTCTATTAAACTGTAAATACTGAATATGATTTTTTTTTTTTTCATTTGATTTGGTTTTAACTTGATAGTACAATAAAAAAAAAAGTAGAGTTATCAGATGTATTATCAAAAAATTGAAATTAATATATTGTACGAGATCATCATGTTATTAAAATGTTTGTTAGTTTTTTTAAAAAAAACTAATAATTCAAACAAGAGGAACAAATGTGTGTGTAGGGGGCAATATATATATATATATATATATATATAGAGAGAGAGAGAGAGAGAGAGATAGAGAGAGAGAGAGGATAGAGAGAGAGAGAGAGAGATCTCAATAGGTGACAGAGAGTTAGGAAATCATAAGCAAGAAAACTCAAGTTGATCAACCTAGAGTCATTATATCTTAATTCATCAAATCTATTAAAAACATTGTGTAAAAAAAGATCTTTAAAAATAAATCATTCATATTACGGTGAAATTCTGATTGATTTGTGGACAAGATGAGTCATCTCAATATAAGAAAATATCTTAGACTATAAAAATCATGGTTTGTGTTGTCTTAAATATACATAATTATGGTTTGTGTGGCCTTATGCTTAGGTTGACCATTTCAATAAGATTTTATTTTGATTTTTCATTGGAGTTCATCATATTTGAGGCACTACAAGAGACTAAATCGACTAATATACATATAGATAATGATTTTATTTATTTAGCTAGTTTTCATTTGCTTTTACATTTTTTTTTTATATTCTTTTGTTAAATTCTCTTTTACTTCTCTACATATTTATTTGTCATCTGGTTCAATCTTGGTTGAAGCATTTAATCATGACTTGAAGGTCTCAATGTTATCATCTTAAGTTCGATTTTATAATATTAGCTAGATACCATGTTATTGCAAAAAATTAATTGAGTTCAATATAAATAATTTCTACAAATTACAAAGATGTAAAGACAAATAACAAAATATCATTATCTCCTTAAAATTCCATTACAATTAGCATGGGATATTGTTGGGGAATAAGTATTATCTTAATGGTTATATCTATGCAAAGGATTATAGTATAATTTTATTACTAAAATAAAATCATTTCTTTCTAAATAATTTACTTCATACAAATATATAAAGAAATAGAAGAAGAGACTATTATCCCTTAAAATCCCAACAATTAACTTAAGGTTATCATTTGTGTACGAGTCTACTACTGATAATTACATCTGTGTGTACATTCTTTTTTAGAGGATATGTATGTATGCCTATATATGGTAAGTTATATACACACATATTTATTTATACTATGAAACTATAAACTTCGAAGTACTAATTTATGATGTTGATTTTATTTATAATTGAAGTTGATTCTTCTTCGGTTGGAGTTGTCAAAAACATAGCTTCAAGCACTTGTGAAAAAATAGAGGACATTAGCGGAAAATCAAAGGTTAGGCCTAAACTATGTAGAAATGTAATTTTCTTGCATGATTTTGATGAAAAATAAGTACTAAAATTTACATATTCAATATTGTACATTTTCTTTATTATCTTTGGTATAGAGAATTTAAATTATTATTTTTTTACTTTATTTGTTATTCTTCTTGTCTTTGCTTTTTTTTCTTCTATTATATGTGTGGATTCGATCCCTCAATTTCAGTTTAACTTTTCTAAGTTGAGATGGTTTTGGTTCAGTTGGTTTACAATATGCACCCAATTTTCCAAAACAATGAATTAAATTAATTACTTGTAAGAAATTGTTCATGATATCTTTGCATAGGATACACATGGAGTTCAACCAAATGACAGTCGTAAAAAAGATAAAGATGTTCCTGAGCCTAAAAGTATAATAGGTCGTAACATCTGCAAGGAATTTGAAAGGGTTAAAGCTTTTGGGACTGTCAAAAACTACATGCCCTCCATGAATCTATTTGAGGTATGAGTTCTTTCATTTTTATGAAAATGATCAATTGTGATGCATGCATTAATTATTATACATTTTTCTTTAAGTTAATTTATATCTTAATTACATGTCTGTTTACATAATCAATTTTTACATTATTAGGATTAAATTCATATGTCCTTGTGAGCATAACTCAATTGGTATGAACATTGCATAATTTAAGCAAGGGTCGGGGTTCCAACCCCGGACCCCCATTTATTCATCTTAAAAAGATAAATTACTAGCTACTTGACAAAAAAAAAAGAATTAAATTCATATAAACTCAAGTAGTATTGTAAGGATAATTTACACCAACAACCAATAATAATGGTTATATTTTTAAAATTTGTTGATTTTAATAACCTTTTTTTTTACTTTAATAATATCTACTAATAACGTCACATTAAGATTTGTTGACTTTGTAAACATTTTACACTAACCACATGATAATATCATGGTTGTGGATGTGTTAACCACGGCGTTGCATCCCCTTGGGTGCACTTTTTACTCTTTTTTTTTTTATAAAGGCCAAGAGAAAGGTTAGGTATCCGGGCGAGTCTGAAGCATTCCAACTAGGTTGACACCCAACAGAAACCCCCATCCTCTATCGCCTTTACAATACGTAATATTATTAAAAAAAAAAAAAAGGAAATTTATGTACAATAGAGGGGGGACTAGTCCAAGACCCTCCGAAATAAAAATAAACGGAAAAAAGAAAAGACTAGACAAGGCTACAGAAATCTAAAGTTGAGAAGCCCATGTCAAACTCTTGCAAAATCAACTGACAGAGGAGCAGTCATAATAGGAATTAAACCAAAATGTAAGTAAGAGCTACTCAGGAATCATTGTTACCGATCCCCCGAATGTTCCAATAGATAAAATTCATTGAGAAGTTGGGAGAGCACCCTGTGATCGGGTTTGATAACTAGCCTTAACTTGTTTCTTTAGCTTCTTCTTCTGAGACTTAGAAAGGACCAAGGAAAAAGGCTCATCTTCATTAACTGCCGCCTTGTCCAACCATGTCTTCATAAAATCCAAATCTAATTTACAATATCAATTCAATTAGGACACGGTGTGGTTGTAGGCACTGCTACAATCCAATATTTAGGCCACATACCATGATACAATCCACAATTTGAAACATATAATGGCATTGTATCAAAATTAACTTTTTCTTATTTATAAATTATAAATTTTTAAAACTTTAAATAAAATGTTAGTTAGCAAATTGGTATTTAAATTTCCTACAAGTTGTTGATTTTACTATAAACTATATTAATAACCTGTTCATTAATATTATTTATTTGGATATTTAGGTTTTCTACCATAATGATGACCGAGTGGAGTATTTGGAACCTGGAGAAGTTTTGAAAAATCTTACAAATAAGGAAGATATATGTGGGCCTCAACAAGTACCACCAATACAATCAAGGTATTATAAAAAAATATAAACAAACACCTCTCTTGATGTTGGATTCTATCAATTTATCCATTAGGGCCATATAAATAGTTTTTGCTTTTTTTTATTTGTTATAAATATCTATATTTATTGATGATGAAATGTTTATGATTGTAGCAATAGCTCAGAGAATGATATTTTGATTGTTGCACTTGGGGAGGCATCCACTTCAAACAACAAGAGGAAGGATATCTCAAGTAAGAGAAAATTTTGATTTGTGAACGTTGAAATATTTTACTTTAAGAGAACATATATTTGCACATTTATAAATGAACATCAAAATATGTAATAGACCAATGGGTTTAATTCAATTTACTTTAAGAGAACATAATTACACATTTCTAAAAAAGACATGCATGATTTAAAAAATGCAAATAATGATAGTAAAGTAAATTGTGTTTTTGTCCAAAATACACATTCATATATATATATATATGTGTGTGTGTGTGTGTGGCTAACTTACTTCCACCAAAAAACATTAAGGAGTAAGCTAGCTACCTACACCCACTTAGTTTTGACAAAAATAAAATAAAATTAAGTTCTACTATTTTAAATAACTAAAAATTAAATAATAGTTTTGTTAATTTAACTATATTTTTTAAAAATATAATAAAATGACATAACAATTTTTTTATAATCCTTGAACCTGTTAGTTTTTTTTATTAATCCATGAAAAAAAAGGCATCAGTTGATTGACATGGGAAAAAACACTTCATTCCATTTATAATCCTCAAATTTTTAATTTTTGTTTACAATAAAATGGATTTTACATATTTATAGTACAAAGAATTAAAAGATATATGATTATTAACTTAGAGGTCACAATATTAGGGACATCATTTTTTTAAAGAAAATATTAGGGACATCATTGTTGTAAAAGTATATTGTTAATGTATATATGTATACATATATATGTGCGTGTATGCATGTTATGATATATGTATATATATATTTGAGAAAATGGAAGATGCAACAATGGAAACTAGTTTTTTTGTTTTTTTGTACAAGAGTATAAACTAGTTTTATAATTATGTTCAATACGAATCAGATAACTTTTGGATATTTGAAAAATAATGGCACAATATAGATTTTTGTGCCAATATGATCAGTTCTTAGTGAATATCCGTGAAACTCGAAAAACTAATTCACACCAACAATCTATCTCCATTAAACTATGTATTTATATAATGTAAATTTAATCATACTAATTTCTAAAACTGATTTTCTTTTATTGTTGAAGGTTTTACATCTTCAAACAGTGCTGTCAAGGATATTGAAGAGAGTAAAAAGAAAGGGAAGTCAAAATCTGCTACAAACTCCGTACGTTCTTGAATCCATTTGATTAAAATTAATCACTAAAATATACATTCATTGGATGGATTTTATACATGTTTTATTTTTATCATTTTTTTAACATAAAATTTACTATATGTTAATTTTAATGAATATTTTTTTATATATTTCAGACAAATAAAGAAGCGGAAACAAAGTACAGACCATGGAATTCAAAAAGAAAAAATGCGACTGAAACTGAACCTTACGAGCCTTATCAATTTGTGGGACTCTTTATCTGCAAGGAATATAAAGGAAAAAGATGCATAGGAACAGTTGATGGTTATAGTCCTAAAAAGGATAACAAGCTTAGAGTATGATTTTTTATTTATGCAACTTACTTAGTTTATCGCTTTATAATTTAATAACTTTTTTGCAATGTTTATTTTCTATTAAAAATAAAAGAAATTATAAGCTGTGTTGAGTTTTGGACTAAAACAGTACTATATCTTGTTTCTGATACATATATATATATATATATATATATATATATATATATATATATATATAGCTAAGTTATTTTACTAATTACCCTAAAACTATTTGAAATGTTGATTATACTCTCCGTATGTAGATATAGGTAGATAAGTTATTAACTGACAATTATTTGGATGTAGGTTCAGTACAAAGTTGATGGAAGGATAGAATACATGACCCAAATTGAGGCTTTGTATAGTATGGCAAAGAGTGAGGACTTTTCGTCAGTTCAACCATCACTATATGAAAGGTATACATAGATTGTTATCATAGTACTTTATAACAAAAAGTTGGATTATCGATAAAAATAAAAGATGAAACAAGGTAGTCTCTAATTTGGTTGTTTTAATGTATAATAGTCAAATTAAATTGAAGTTAAAGAAATTGTCAATCTCTTTGTAATTCAACATTTTTAGTAGTAATATTTGGAATCAACTAGATAAACTTCTTAGTTTATTTTAGATATTTCCAACCTAACCATTATAATACTAATGATACCATTGATCTTGTTTTTCTTGTACAACTGTATGTTTAATTTTCTATTAACTATGTACAATTGAAGCTATCACTCAAAGAAGAAAATTAATAAGAAAAAGGATGACAAAGGAAAGGGATCAACTCCAGGAAAGAAAAAATGAAATGCATATTGTGGTAAGTAGAAAGATACTTAAATTTTTTTAGCATCTATAAAATCTTCCAATAGCTAGTAGGAAATATTGTTAATTTACTAAATTGCTGACCATGATATGTTATTATGAAGTAAATATTAGTGTTTAAAATCGAAATGAATCTAAAGTTTTTTTATGCTTATGAATCTAAAGGTTAAATAGGTAGAGTTTTGAGTCAATATTCTCTATGGTTCAATTACTTGAATAGTTCGATTGCAATTTTATTCATATTCAAACAATTTAATCAATTTAAGTCAAAATAAAAATTAATCAATTGAACCATAACTAGGAGGTCTAATTACTTTAAAATCTAATTCAATTCTAAAATGTACATTAGGTAATAATTTTTTGCCTGTAAAAATTATGTAAACACAATTACCATAATTTATAATTTTATGATTTATTGATTGAGATAACAAAATATCTTATAGACTTGCCAAAACTCTTGACAATAATTTTTATCGTGTATATTTCAGGTCCAAAAATATGAAGGGAATGCGCAACAATGGAGAATAATTAGCTTGACAAAATCTTTCAAACCTTAATCTATTTTATGATATTTTTAAACTCTTCTATGTCGTATTTAACTTTGGTTTATGTTGATTCCCATTTTTTGACATTTTACCAATCAATTATACTAGTTTGTTAAACTTGAATGTGCTTTTTACAATCTTTTAAAGTGGATATAGAACTTAGACTACTTTATAAATTTTCTTGTTAAATTTGCTTGGATATAGAACTTAGACTCCTTTAAAGTGGATATAGAACTTGACGTGTGAGTATATACTAGCACAACCCAGTACATTGATCCATATTAAAAAAAAAATCTAGGGGGTGAAAACAACCAAGTTGTGCTTTCTCTCATTTGGGTGCTAACAACGAGCGGCGGAGCTTGGTATGGGCTGGTATGTGCTTCCAATTCACCCAATCGATGTTGCCATAACCGAGTTGAAAGCCCTCATCGCAGTCTCTCTCCCTCTCGCACTCCTTATCTCCGTTTTTTCACTTCGAATTTGAAAGTTTATTTACCGTATCTTTGTTGTTTTATGTGTATGTCTTTATAAAATTTTTAAGGTATGTAATTTTTTTTATCAACTTTGTGCTTTTGTTTTTTTATTTACGACGTAAATTTTGTGTTTATATATTAAAGTTTGTACTTTATCGTTTATTTTAGCGGCCCATCCCAAACTTTTTTCTTGGCTCCGCCACTGCTAACAATCAAGTTGGGCTTTCTCTCAGTTGGGTGTTGTGTAAGTTAAATAACTTGGCTTAAAGTAATTTTCAAGCACCAATTTTTTGAGGAACTTTCTCTACTCCTTTTTTTTTTTTTTTTGTAAACAGATTATCCTTCACACACAACTGAAGAGACTAATTCTTTGATCATTTTGAAATGCAAATGATCAATAAAATCTTCCTAAGAGTTTTAACGCTCTACTCCCCTTAATTTTGAAAAAAAAACATACATATATTTTATTGTGAACCCACTATAATCATGATCCCCCCCTCCCGCCCATATTCATACCTTCACCCCAACGAAACACTTATAATTCCAGTTTTACCTTTTTGTCATTCATTTTTTTTTACGCATTTATTTGTCACCCTTACTTTCAACTTTTCCGAATTAAGCATGAGTTCACCCCATATTTATTTTCATGAAAACTAATACAATGATTACCAATTTCAAATTTAATTTCAGAAAATCCGAGAAAATGTTTTCAGTTAGTTTATGTAATATCCTGTGTAAGACTTCTCGGTCGTCAGTGCCATTTAAGTATGTCTGAGCAAAATTTTATAGAAAAGGGCATTGTGGTTATTATAACACTTGTATATAAATATGTCAAGTTACACTTTTCCTTCATTTTCCCTACCCATTTCTCTCTCTTGGATCTTATGCTCTGTCCCTTTAGTCAAACAAGTCAAACATACAGATGTGATTCTTATGTCAACAAGTTACGATCAACAAAAGATTCATCATCAACATTTATCACCATAAGGAAACAATCATCGTTTCATAACACAATTCACAAATAGACGACAATCTACCAATCATGATAACCTACATAATATACAACAATCAAACATTTATTCATCCTTATTTCCTTATATTATCATGAGTACAAAGTCATTTGCAAGTTATCAAGTCATAATTTCTCATTTAGACAAAGTTCGTCTATTTTCACAAAGTCAACTATTTTAACATTTCTTCACAAAAATCAAGTCTCATATTCATATCAATCCTACTTGGTTATTCTAAGTCCATTGTTACAGAAAACAAGTCATAATCTCAGCATTTGTTTGAGAAAAGAAACCCTTGGGGATGTCCAGTAACAACCCCAACTGCCCGGAACATCCAAAACTATGGGTTCTGTTCTGACCAGCTTGTCATGGCACACAGACTCTCGCTCAACGAGTTTTACAGTAACAGGAACCTATATTTTTGGGTTCATCTCGGGAACTTCCACAAAATTCTCCACAAAATCCTAATTTTGATCCCAATTGACCCAAAAATGTTGTACAAACTACACAAACAGTTAACATACATCAAAATAACATTAAATTAAATCAAACACGAGCTCATAATATCAAATCACCAAATTTTCATCACCACACTCATTTTTCACCAAAAACTCTTAAACTTCACAATTATAATCTTCAAATTCATGAATTCTCATCAACAAGATGTACTTAACAACATTCTTATTACATAAATCATGAATTCATCATTTATCAACAACATCATCATTTTCACTATTCTTGCTAAAATACTAAAATAAGATCCATTCTAAGATTACTAATCTACCCTTAGTACTCATATGACCAAAATATCCTTAACCTAAAAAATGACTAAAATACCTTTTCTCGCCTCAAAATCTACTAATCCCAAATCAAACACACAAACAAGTAATTACGCAGATATAATAAATAAATAAATAAAATAATCCTAGCGAAAAACGGGTTGTTACACTTACTGGTTTTTTGCAATTGGGAGATGACATACCTAGCCCGTGTACTGAACTTAGATTAGGGTTGAAGATTGACATCTTATTTTAACCACAATCTTTAGGGTTGAAATTAGGTTAGGGATCAAGAATCTTAATCATCACTAAAACTTTGAATCAACCCCCTTTTATTATTGTGCAATCACATCAACTCGCTTAATGTAATCAAACCAATGTCGCTACACCCCCACCTCCCTCCAATTTAATGTTTTAATTTATAAATTTAGTAAATTTACTAGTCTAAGCAACAATCCATGTGGAGAAAATAACTCACTACTTAATACTAGGAACGGTTCGTGCAAAATGCAAATCTTTCTTTCTTGTGTTTCCACCCTCCTTCCATAATCGTGCCTCAAATAGTTTTATGAATTTTCAAAAGAACATGTGATAAAGGATGTGGAATCTAGGATTATTTCTTGAAGGTTGCATTTAAAAGTTATTATTTTGTATTCAATTTGAGAACATATGAATATGATTACATGTAAACCTCATATTTGTATCTTGTTTTAATGATTAAGATATATAATCATTTTACTCTTTAAACTATATTATTTCAGTTATCTAGTATCATATATAACTTTCTAAATGCAAAGGTCCTAGGTTTGTCTACTTGTGTGGAAAATCATGATGGAATTTATTCGGCTGGTTCATAATACAAATGCTTGCTAAATAATAAACATCTGTGATCCCTAATATGTTTTAGCAGTGGATTTGGAAAATTAAAATGTCTGAGGATATCAATATTTTTATTTGGTGTATTTCTCATCAATTAATCTCCACCCTTTTTATACTCCAACATAGACTTATGGCTTCCTCTAACTAGTGTGTTCGAGGTTCATAATATGAGAAAACTATTTTGCATTGTTTACAAGACTAAAATTTTGCATCTAAGGTTTTGCATTTTGTCTGCTTTACTGATATTAATTTCTTTTTCCAAGTAGATGTCATTTCTTGAATTAAATCTAATGGAATTGACCCTTATTTATCTCTCTTTTTAGCTGTTCTATGGTGGATTTGGAAGGTGAGAAATTCCACATGTGTTGGTCTTGAGCCAATTAACGATGGCACGGTAATTTTTGAAATCTTTAAGCTTTCCTATTTGGTTTATCAATGCTTTTAGGTCATAGAGCTTTCTAACTCAATAGCTCGTTCTGTTGTGTGGAATCCTTCTCGTATCCCTTGAATTATACTTAACGTAGACGAAAGCTACCTTTAGTGATATAGGTAGACCAGGTTTTCGTGGACTGTTTTAGAAAAGGCACTTCTCATTGGATTGATGTTTCTAGCAATTTCCCTTGTGACTCTGACAATACTCATACTGAGTTGGTTGCAATTATTATTCACAGGGTTAAAGTTAGCTAGGAATCAAAATTTTGAGAATATTGTATGTTACTTTGATCTCATGCTCGCACTCAATATTATTGCTAAAACAATATTAATTTCATTGTTATTCGGTTGAGATTCTCTCTATCCAAGATTTGTTAAAGCTTTATTGGAATGTCTAGTTAATCCATACCTTAAAATAAGGTAATTAGGGTGTTGTCATGTTTGTTAAATTAGGATTTCCTGGCTCTAAGAAGTTATACATTTGGCATGATCCTCCTCCTAGTCTCATTTCCATTCTAGAGTATGATTCTCTGAGTAATGGAGATTGTTAGAGTAAGCCCTAATAGCTAATCTATATTTATTGGATTTAACTTTTTATCATGATATTTATATTTGGCATTTATTTATTGATTTTGTTATGTTTCAAAATAATAATCTCCAGAGAATAGTTAGTCTGTTTAATGGAACATTAAGTGTGACTTAATCGTGAAACCCTAGTAAACTAAATGACATTATTCTTAAAGTATTCATAGTCGATCTTTATTGTGAATTGGGATAGTATTAAAGCATATAGACTGATGATCACATATCACAGGTCATGGATAAAGAGTTATCAAGTCTTTACATAGATATAAATATTAAGAGTAATATTTATATTGGATTGACCCACAATGAGAATACTACATAGAAAGTTATGTATATATCATAAGTTATTATCATAGTGATAAGTGGTATATTCCACTCTTCGACCTGAAATCAATATGTACCCTAGGTTTAGGATTCGAGTACTTTGTTTCCGTACAAACTTTGTCCGTAATAGGATGACTATAAAATCGGTTGATGGGTGCTCCATGATTCATGCTTAGGGACATGAGTGACCTAGATGGAATTTGCCCCTCCTACATAACAGGAGAAATATCTAAGGGACAAATATTGAATTGGACAAGGGTGACATACTATGCATTGTAACGCCCACTTTCGTTTAATCGTTTATTTAATCGAGTTTAGGTGATTATATTATAATTATATAATATATGCATGATTTTGATATGTTTTGATGATTTGCGATGATTTGATCGATGACGTGATAAGTTATGAGTTTTGGAAGATTTGATAAGGATATGAGAATTATTTTATTGTTAAATAAAATAAAGATTTGAAAATAATATAAAATATTTAGTTAAGGGCTGTTTTGATATTTTAGATAGTTTTAGGGGAGAAAGTGAGATAAGATAAGTAAATAAGAAAAGATATAAATAGGGAAGACCTAATTTTTAGAAAAACTGATTGTACGTGAAAACTTTTGGAAAAAGGGAGAAAAAGCTTAGAGAGGAGCAAGAGACCAAGAAGGCTGCGATTTTTCTGCAAATTTAAGGTAAGGGTGAGACTAATAACTCAGTAATATTAGTTGTTGTAATTCTGATGATTAATTAGCAAGAATTAGGATTAATTGGAGAAAACGAAAACTAGGTCAAAACCTTAGAATTGATGATCAAACGGTGAGAATTGGTTTAATTGATGTAGAAAGTGTTCCTAGACCTTAGATAATGTTTAGGACGAACTTTGGAATCAAAAACAAGCTTAGAACCATGTGGATCGACAGATTTTTTGTGATTTTAGGAAACCTGGCCGTAGCGACATTCATCGCTCGCCACGGCGAGCTATGAATCTCGCCTCGCGAGTGATGAACTTCATCGCTCGCCTCGCGAGCCCTTTCCTTTCGACTCACAAGCATTTCTGGCATCGCTCGCCACGGCGAACAACCCTTCCTCGCCTCGCGAGCTTAGGCAGAGAGCATGTCATATTTTGTGTTTCGACCTTTTTAGTTGGACCTTGGATGCCTTAGAGTGCCTGAACATACCTAGTATTGATTAGGAATGAATGTAGGATCAGATTGAACCCAGAACAACACTAGTTTGGAAGATGAGTGGTACTCGCCATGGCGAGTAAGAACTCTCGCCTCGCGAGCACAACCATAATTTAGATGCTTGAGTGTTTGTGCGATCTGTGTCCCACGTGTTGATCAAGAGTGAACCCCTAATTGGTAATGAAACCTAATGATGACGTTTAATGCGATCTGTAAAGCCTTTAAGACATGTTGTCGTTAATTGAGCATGGTTAATGTATTGTACAATCATGTAAGATATGAAAGTTAATTATGATGCAAATGATTTGCTGTTGATATAATGATATCATCTTGTTATGTGACTTGTTTATGCTGCTTCCGTTATTTAACTAAGTGCATATGGTATATGATGAAGTTTAGCTCCAAATTATTGGATGCATGTTGATATGTTGATTACGGTGTTTTGTTGTTAAGAGTCCATGTATAGCATATCATTGAGCTTAGTCCTCACCACGTTTATTAGGAGCTTTGTCCTCCGCACGTTTTATAGGAGCTTTGTCCTCCGCACGATTAAAGTATATTAATATTTATGATGACGATTGGTACCACATGCATATAAGGAGTCTAAGAGCATTGTCACATTGTCATGATTAAGATGCCTTGTTGATAATGATTGAATATGTGATTACGTGATAAGTGTTTATCAATTATGTTATGTTGTTCATGATAATTAGATATATGATTACGCGATAACTGTTTAGCAATTATGCAATGTTGTTAAAGAAATGATTATGATGTTAATTTATGATTCGCAATTACACTGATTAATGTTATTTTGTTATGAAATCTCACCCCTTCTGCTTGAAAATGTTGCCCTTCGTATGGGTAACTTGCAGGTGATCGTGCTTAGTGTGCAGTTGCCGTCGTGAGTGGCCTTGCCTTCTCTGTGTCGTCTAGGTCGCTCTGATATGTAACGGGATGAGGTTATATGCTATAACATGCTTCATTCTTTTACGTGAACTGCTATGATAATTTCTGTTTTGATTAACTCTTTTGAGATACTTTGTTGGGGCCTGCGTGCCAAACTGATTTATGATTTCTGAACTAATATTCCGCTGCTATGTTAAGATATTATGTGAAAGTTAAATTATTATTTAACTGTTTTTGGATTACGTTTCTATGTGATATCCCGTTTATGGTTTTTACTCTGATAAATGTTTAAGAAATTTGTATATTGGGAAAACGGGGTGTTACACAGCAGTGACCTAGATGACTATAAAATCGGTTGATGGGTGCTCCATGATTCATGCTTAGGGACATGAGTGACCTAGATGGAATTTGCCCCTCCTACATAACAGGAGAAATATCTAAGGGACAAATATTGAATTGGACAAGGGTGACATACTATGCATTGTGTTCAATATAGACATGGGGGCAAAATGACAATTATATATAACATCGTTATCACATAAAAGTTTCGTCAGATCACTTGACATTCTTGTCACTTGGGTAGCAGTGATGTGCTGCTAGACACTGCTCACTGTTTATAATATTAAATATTGGATTTAATATTATTGTCAACGCTACAAGAACCTGCAGGGTCACACACAAAATGAAAGTTAAATGAGAAAAATAAGTGAGACTTATTTTGAGGGTGCATTTAGTAAGTGGAGCTAATTAGTTAGCAAGAAAAGCAAATGGATTATTGGGCTTACATAAGTCCAATAATGCTTGACTGGTTGAGCACCTAAGTGGTTTTATCATTAGAGCCCTTTTGCCGAAGCAAGAATACACACTTAACCTAATTCACTCTTTTCTGAAACCCTAAATCTGCCCCTTCTCTCCAAGCCTTCATTCGTAAGAAGCTAACACCGTGAGTGAAGGAAACTGTTCGTGTGGGCTAAGTGGAGGTGTTGTGATTGAGTAGTACCAGTGACCAGTCTCCTTTTGAGGTAAACACATAATCCTTTCAAGTTGTTGTTTGATTTTTGATTAATGATTTAATCAATATCCATTCATCTGAATTTATTCCGCCAAGAGGATTAAAATTTTGAAAAAAAACCTCTATTGAAATCCCTACAATGGATTCTTGAGAGAGTAGTTTGTTTTTTGTTTTGTTTTATCCTTTTGCTTTCTTTTTACCCTTTGTACAAAAAAAAAATCGAAGATCTGGAATTGAAGATGGAAAAACAAATTGTGTTATTACTACATATTATGTTGTGATGTAGATCTGGAATCTGCTACACTGCAACAATTGTGTTACAAATTTTTCTAATTAAATACAATTTTTTTAATGAACTAATTAAATCCAAATTTAAAATCTCAATAATTAAATAGTTTTTTTTACTTCTTCAAATTATAGAACTACGAATAGTTTTTCAACTTGGGTAATTTAATGTTCCGAATTATTTATATTATAATATTATTAGCTTATCGCAAACTACATTATATTGTAACGTTAATTAGTTTTCTATCTTGTTCACATAAAACATATGATAGGAAAAAATATATCTTGTCTATATCTTATCATATCTACATACATCTGCTTTAATCTATCACATTATCATATTCTAACTATCAAATGTGACCTTAATAGATTACAAACACAACTTATTGCAAGTAAATGTAATGGGCACCTATTAAGTTGGCTTGGTCATATTTACAAAAACCAAATAAAGACATTACATATGGGGAAAATATATAAATTTAATAAATTTATAGTTAAATATAATAAAAACACTATATATGGTAATGAATTATTAATTCTTTGACTGGAAAAAAAAATAATTAATTTCCATATGTAATATTATTTTATTTGGTTTAAACATAAAGTTGATAGATTTATATATTTTTTCAATAAATTTTCATATGGCAGTTATTGGGGAAAAAGATTTTCGAAATTTAAATTTCATTTGGGGAAAATTCTAGAGACATATTGTATGTACCGAGGTCAATCACACTCATATAAATTAATATTATTTATGTTACAAACGTTTCTTCTCCATCTTTTAAAAAAAAAAAACATTTCTTCTCAGAGATTCTGCAGGTAATTTTTTTCTTTTAAATACTTGAGGGTGTGGCGAGAAGTTTTATGAATGATTTTAATAGATTTATTTTTATTTTTAGGAAAATTTTAATAGATTTCATGTTTGCTAAGTTCTTGATCTTCTAACATTCAAAATAACGAAATTTGATTTTTGTGATTGTTAAATGGAATTTATTTAGGGTTTTGAAGATCTTGATTTCAAAATGGACAACAAAGATAACGATCAATGCTTCGTTAATGGAGGTAAATTATTTTTGATCCCTCATTATATAATATTTATGTCTCATTCATATAACTTTTTAACTTGGATTTAATTTATGAATTGGATTCTTTCTCTTTAATTGTTACATTTTTTCTTTTATTTGTATGATTCTAGTTTTCTATTAGACTGTGAATACTGAATATGATTTTTTTTTTTCATTTGATTTGGTTTTAACTTGATAGTACAATAAAAAAAGTAGAGTTATCAGATATATTATCAAAAAATTGAAATTAATATATTGTACGAGATCATCATGTCGTTAAAATGTTTGTTAGTTTTTTAAGAAAACAAATAATTTCATACAAGAAGAGGAACCAATGTGTGTGTAAGGGGCAATATATATATATATACATATTTCTAGATATAGAGAGAGAGAGAGAGCAAGTATAGAGAGAGAGAGACCTCAATAGGTGACAGAGAGATAGGAAATCAAAAGCAAGAGAATTCAAGTTGATCAACCTAGAGTCCTTATATCTTAATTCATCAAATCAATTAAAAGCATTGTGTAAAACAAGATCGTTAAAAACAAATCATTCATATTATGGTGAAATTCTGATTGATTTGTGGACAAGATGGGTCATCTCAATATAAGAAAATATCTTAGACTATAAAAATCATGGTTTGTGTTGTCTTAAATATACAGAATTATGGTTTGTGTGGCCTTATGCTTAAGTTGACCATTTCAATAATATTTTATTTTGATTTTTCATTGGAGTTCATCATCTTTGAGGCACTACTAGAGACTAAATCGACTAATATACATATAAATAATGATTTTCTTTATTTTGCTGGTTTTCATTTGCTTTTACATTTTTTTTATATTCTTTTGTTAAATTCTCATTTACTTCTCTTCATATTTATTTGTCATCTGGTTCAATCTTGGTTGAAGCAATTTAATCATGACTTGAAGGCCTCAATGTTATCATCTTAAGTTCCATTTTATAATCTTAGATAGATACCATGTTATTGCAAAAAATTAATTGAGTTCAATATAAATAATTTCTCCAATACAAAGATGTAAAGACAAATAACAAAATATCATTATCTCCTTAAAATTCCATTACAATTAGCATGGGATATTGTTGGAGAATAAGTATTATCTTAATGGTTATATCTATGCAAAGGATTATAGTACAATTTTATTACTAAAATAAAATCATTTCTTTCTAAATAATTTACTTCATACAAATATATAAAGAAATAGAAGAAGAGACTATTATCCCTTAAAATCCCAACAATTAACTTAAGGTTATCATTTGTGTACGACTCTACTACTGATAATTACATCTGTCTGTACATTCTTTTTTAGAGGATATGTATGTATGCCTATATATGGTAAGTTATATACACACATATTTATTTATACTATCAAACTATAAACTTCGAAGTACTAATTTATGATGTTGATTTTATTTATAATTGAAGTTGATTCTTCTTCAGTTGGAGTTGTCAAAAACATAGCTTCAAGCACTTGTGAAAAAACAGAGGACATTAGCGGAAAATCAAAGGTTAGGCCTAAACTATGTAGAAATGTAATTTTCTTGCATGATTTTGATGAAAAACAAGTACTAAAATTTACATATTCAATATTGTACATTTTCTTTATTATCTTTGGTATAGAGAATTTAAATTATTATTTTTTTACTTTATTTGTTATTCTTCTTGTCTTTGGTTTTTTTTCTTCTATTATATGTGTGGATTCGATCCCTCAATTTCAGTTTAGCTTTTCTAAGTTGAGATGGTTTTGGTTCAATTGGTTTACAATATGCACCCAATTTTCCAAAACAATGAATTAAATTAATTACTTGTAAGAAATTGTTCATGATATCTTTGCATAGGATACACATGGAGTTCAACCAAATGACAGTCGTAAAAAAGATAAAGATGTTCCTGAGCCTAAAAGTATAATAGGTCGTAACATCTACAAGGAATTTGAAAGGGTTAAAGCTTTTGGGACTGTCAATAACTACATGCCCTCCATGAATCTATTTGAGGTATGAGTTCTTTCATTTTTATGAAAATGATCAATTGTGATGCATGCATTAATTATTATACATTTTTCTTTAAGTTAATTTATATCTTAATTACATGTCTGTTTACATAATCAATTTTTACATTATTAGGATTAAATTCATATGTCCTTGTGAGCATAACTCAATTGGTATGAACATTGCATAATTTATGCAAGAGTCGGGGTTCCAACCCCGGACCCCCACTTATTCATCTTAAAAAGATAAATTACTAGCTACTTGACAAAAAAAAAAAAGGATTAAATTCATATAAACTCAAGTAGTATTGTAAGGATAATTTACACCAACAACCAATAATAATGGTTATATTTTTAAAATTTGTTGATTTTAATAACCTTTTTTTTTACTTTAATAATATCTACTAATAACGTCACATTAAGATTTGTTGACTTTGTAAACATTTTGCACTAACCACATGATAATATCATGGTTGTGGATGTGTTAACCACGGCGTTGCATCCCCTTGAATGCACTTTTTACTCTAATTTACAATATCATTTCAATTAGGACTCAGTGTGGTTGTAAGCACTGCTACAATCCAATATTTAGGACACATACCATGATACAATCCACAATTTGAAACGTATAATGGCATTGTATCAAAATTAACTTTTTCTTATTTATAAATTATAAAATTTTAAAACTTTAAATAAAATTGTAGTTAGCTAATTGTTTTTTAAATTTCCTACAAGTTGTTGATTTTACTATAAACTATATTAATAACGTGTTCATTAATATTATTTATTTGGATATTTAGGTTTTCTACCATAATGATGACCGAGTGGAGTATGTGGAACCTGGAGAAGTTTTGAAAAATCTGACAAATAATGAAGATATATGTGGGCCTCAACAAGTACCACCACTACAATTAAGGTATTATAAAAAAATATAAACAAATATCTCTCTTGATGTTGGATTCTATCAATTTATCCATTAGGGCCATGTAAATAGTTTTTGCTTTTTTTTATTTGTTATCATTATGTATATTCATTAATGATTATATGTTTATGATTGTAGCAATAGCTCAGAGAATGATATTTTGATTGTTGAACTTGGGGAGTCACCAACTTCAAACAACATGAGGAACGATATCTCAAGTAAGAAAATTTTGATTGATTGTGAACATTGAAATATTTTACATTAAGAGAACATATTTGCACATTTATAAATGAACATCAAAATATGTAATAGACCAATGGATTTAATTCAATTTACTTTAAGAGAACATAATTACACATTTCTATAAAAGACATGCATGATTTAAAAAATGCAAATAATGATAATAAAGTAAATTGTGTTTTTGTCCAAAATACACATTCATATATATATATATATATATAGAGGGTGTATCAAATGAGAGGAGTGTTATAATGAGAGAATGAGAGGAGTTATTTGTGTCCATTGGATCTAATTTAATGATTGAGATTAAAAGATCCCTTTTAGTGGAACACATGACTTCTTTTTCCAATAAAACATACCCTCACGGGCTTCAAACTTTTGTTGTTTTCAATAACGTCTTCCTCTTCCTTTTGTTGTCTTCTCTTAATTTCCCTTCCTCTCTTCTTTAATCAAGACGCCGAGTTTTCTTTTCTGAAGAACCCAGATAGACAACAACAATCATCTACCCCATAAAGACACAACCTTCAATTAAAATTTAATAAATCTTAAATCATTTTCAAAATTCAATCAAAAAAAATATAGAAAATCATATTGAAGTAAACCGTAAAAATCAGCACTTATTTAAAACAAACAAAAATCTCCCAAATATTTATTTATTAATGAAGAAATCAGTAAGGGAAATTGAAAATAATAGTAGTATATATTAGAGAGAGAGAGAGAAAGAGAGAGAGAGAGAGAGAGATGATGTAGAGAAAATGATTGCTGCAATTTTCAATTAGGAATTTAATAGTTGACACAAGTTCTGAATTTTACATTTGCTGCAACCGACACGAGTTCTACTAGCAGTTTGGGAAAATATGGGATTTAGGTATACAAATACAGATAATATTTAAGTCAGCCATTTCCAATAGATCATTTCCCTATCGCCCCTTGAAAGAAATCAAATATTGTGAGATTTCTGGAGATAAGCACACGAGAGAAAAAAATCGTAACTTTCCAATTTGAAGTTGTAATCTCATGTGTCAGTTTGATCTGGAAAACAAGGTAGATGAAGAGTAGTTGGGTCAATGGAGAAAGGAAACTGAAGGCGCGTGATTGTATTTCTTACGAAAAGATGTCGTCGCATGTTTCATTAAATACAAGTTTTTAATCTCAACAATTAAATTAGATCCAATGGATACAGATGGCTCCTCTCATCCTCTCATTATAACCTCTCCTCTTATTTGATATATATATATATATATATATATATATGTGTGTGTGTGTGTGTGTGTGTGTGTGTGGCGCTAACTTACTTCCACCAAAAAAACATTAAGAAGTAAGCTAGCTACCTACACCCACTTAGTTTTGACAAAAAATAAAATAAAATTAAGTTCTACTATTTTAAATAAAATAAAAATAAAGAATAGTTTTGTCAATTTAACTATATTTTTCAAAAATATAATAAAATGACCTAACAGATTTTTTTTTTTTTTATAGTCCTTGAACCTGTTAGTTTTTTTTTTTTATTAATCCATGAAAAAAAGGCATCAGTGGATTGACATGAGAAAAAACACTTCATTCCATTTTTTTTTTCCGGTACATCCCATACCATGTTCGAAGATAACAACAATAATCTTTGACTCATGTTTTTTTTTTTTATTTCGAACCAATCTTTGATTCATGATTGTAATGCTATATAATTTCCTCAAATTTTTAATTTTTTGTTTACAATAAAATGGATTTTACATATTTATAGTACAAAGAATTAAAAGATACTTAAACCATGATTATTAACTTACAGGTCACAATATTAGGGACATCATTTTTTTAAAGAAAATATTAGGGACATCATTGTTGTAAAGGTATATTGTCAATGTATAAAAAATGTGTGTGTGTATGCATGTTATGATAAATGTACATATATATTTGAGAAAATGGAAGATGCAATAATGGAAACTAGTTTTTTGTTTGTTTGTACAAGAGTATAAATTAGTTTTATAATTATGTTCAATACGAATCAGATAACTTTTTGGTATTTGAAAAATAATGGCACAATATAGATTTTTGTGCCAATATGATCAGTTCTTAGTGAATATCCGTGAAACACGAAAAACTACTTCACACCAATAATCTATCTCCATTAAACTATGTATTTATACGATGTAAATTTAATCATATTAATTTCTAAACCTGATTTTCTTTTATTGTTGAAGATTTTTCTTCTTCAAACAGTGCTGTCAAGGATATTGAAGAGAGTAAAAAGAAAGGGAAGTCAAAATCTGCTGCAAACTCCGTATGTTCTTGAATCCATTTGATTAAATTTAATTACTAAAATATACATTCATTGGTTGGATTTTATACATGTTTTATTTTCATCATTTGTTTAACATAAAATTTACTAAATGTTAATTTTGATGAAATATTTTTTTATATATTTCAGACAAACAAAGAAGCGGAAACAAAGTACAAACCATGGAATTCAAAAAGAAAAAATGCGACTGAAACTGAACCTTATGAGCCTTATCAATTTGTGGGACTCTTTATCTGCAAGGAATATAAAGGAAAAAGATGCATAGGAACAGTTGATGGCTATAGTCCTAAAAAGGATAACAAGCTCAGAGTATGATTATTTATTTATTTATATGCAACTTACTTAGTTTATCGCTTTATAATTTATTAATTTTTTTGCAATGTTTATTTTCTATAAAAAAAAAAAATTAAAAGTTTTGGACTAAAACATTACTATATCTTGTTTCTGATATATATAGCTAAGTTGTTTTACTAATTTCCCTAAAAGTATTTGAAATGTTGATTATACTCAACTTTTGTATTGTTTGTTTGCGTTGGTGTTTGTTTGTTATTGTCTCGCTTTAGGTGGTAGTTTGTATTGTTTGCTTGTTTTGTTTTGATGATTTGGTGATTGTAATTGGTTCAGGCCTCTCCTGCTTTTTCAATATATTGCTAGCTTTATCAAAAAAAAAAAAAAAAAAAGGTAGATAAGTTATTAACTGAAAATTATTTGGATGTAGGTTCAGTACAAAGTTGATGGAAGGATAGAATACATGACCCAAATTGAGGCTTTGTATAGTATGGCAAAGAGTGAGGACTTTTCATCAGTTCAACCATCACTATATGAAAGGTATACATAGATTGTTATCATAGTACTCTAACAAAAAGTTGAATTATCGATAAAAATAAAAGATGAAACAGTCTCTAATTTTATTGTTTTAATGTATAATAGTCAAATTAAATTGAAGATAAAGAAATTGTCAATCTTTTTGTAATTCAACATTTTTAGTAGTAATATTTGGAATCAGCTAGATAAACTTCTTAGTTTATTTTAGATATTTCCAACCTAACCATTATAATACTAATAACACCATTGATCTTGTTTTTCTTGTACAACTGTATGTTTAATTTTCTATTAACTATGTACAATTGAAGCTATCACTCAAAGAAGAAAATCAATAAGAAAAAGGATGACAATGGAAAAGGATCAACTTCAGGAAAGAAAAAATGAAATGCATATTGCAGTAAGTAGAAAGATACTTAAGTTTTTTTGGCATCTATAAAATCTTCCAATAGCTAGTAGAAAATGTTGTTAATTTACTAAATTGATGACCATGATATGTTATTATGAAGTAAATATTAGTGTTTAAAATCGAAATGAATCTAAAGTTTTTTTTATGCTTATGAATCTAAAGGTTAAATAGGTAGAGTTTTGAGTCAATATTCTCTATGGTTCAATTACTTGAATAGTTCGATTACAATTTTATTCATATTCAAACAATTTAATCAATTTAAGTCAAAACAAAAATTAATCAATTGAACCATAACTAGGAGGTCTAATTAGTTTAAAATCTAATTCAATTTTAAAAACATTAGTTAATAAATTTTTGCCTTTAAAAATTATGTAAACACAATTAGCATAATTTATAATTTTATGATTTATTGATTGAGATAACAAAATATCTTATAGACTTACCAAAACTCTTGTTTGACAATTCTTTTTATCGTCTATATTTCAGGTCCAAAAATATGAAGGGAATGCGCAACAATGGAGAATAATTAGCTTGACAAAATCTTTCAAACCTTAATCTATTTTATGATATTTTTAAAACTCTTCTATGTCGTATTTAACTTTGGTTTATGTTGATTCCCACCCATTTCTTGACACTTTACAAATCGATTATACTAGTTTGTTAAACTTGTATGTGCTTTTTATAAATCCTTTAAAGTGGATATAAAACTTAGACTACTTTAAATTTTCTTGTTAAATTTGCTTGGATATAGAACTTAGACTCCTTTAAAGTGGATATAGAATTTGATGTGTGAGTATATACTAGCACAACCCAATACATTGATCCATATTAAAAAAATCTAGGGCGTGAAAACAACCAAGTTGGGCTTTCTCTCATTTGGGTGCTAACAACCAGTGACGGAGCTTGGTATGGGCTGAGCTTGGCCACGGCCCACCCTCCCAAAAACAAAACAATTTTTTTCTATAAGGAAAATACTAAAACACCCCTTGTATAAAAGAAAAATCCAAAATGGCCCACCCTCTCCACTAGCCGAGCATGGTCCTTCCTTCCCTCAGGCTCTTCTAACATGGTGTTTCATTCAATTTTCAATTTCAACTTCATCTCTTTTACCGTCGTTTCCTGTTCCGCTTCAAATTCACCCAATCGGCGTTGCCATAACCGAGTTGAAAGCCCTCATCGCAGTCTCTCTCTCTCACACTCCTTATCTCCGTTTTTTCACTTCAAATTTGAAAGTTTATTTACCGTATCTTTGTTGTTTTATGTGTATGTCTTTGTAAAAATTTTAAGATATGTAATTTTTTTATCAACTTTGTGCTTTTGTTTTTTTATTTACGACGTAAATTTTGTGTTTATATATTAAAGTTTGTACTTTATCATTTATTTTAGCGGCCCACCCCAAACTTTTTTCTTGGTTCCGCCACTGCTAACAACCAAGTTGGGCTTTCTCTCAGTTGGGTGCTGTGTAAGTTAAACAACTTGGCTTAAAGTAATTTTCAAGCACCAGTTTTTTGAGGAACTTTCTCTACTCCTCTTTTTTTTTTTTTTTTTTTTTTTTTTTTTTTTTTTAAATAGGTTATCCTTCACACACAACTGAAGAGACTGATTCTTTGAGCCTTTTGAAATGCAAATGATCAATAAAATCTTCCTAAGAGTTTTAACGCTCTACTCCCCTTAATTTTAAAAAAAACCATACATATATTTTATTGTGAACCCACTGTAATCATGATCTCCTCCCCCCTCCCCCAAGTAGGTACTCCAAGGAATCGTATATGAGATAACTAGGTTTTTTTTACTAGGGTGCTACCTTTCAAATGGACAACTCATGTATTCATACTAGAGCTGTCAAAATGGATCAGGCCCACCGAATTGGCCCTTCGGCCCTCTATTTTATTGTGGGTCGGGCCGTAAAAACTGCATGAAAAAAACGACCCTATCTTTTTGGGCCAACCCATCGGACCTGCATTTTAGATGAGCCGTCCGTTTAAAAAAAAATAGTGTATAAATAGTTTTATTAGGTAAGACTGAATTATTTTATTACGTAATATTGGATTTTGTTGTCTTCAAGGTTCACTTTGTGAGTTATGATAAATACTCTACTTTTGCATTGATTTTTTTGTGCTATTTATCTTTATGGATGTTGATTTAACAGGCGTTTTATATATAATTTAACTAAGTTTACGAAGACATGTGATTTATTTGATGTATAATAATTTATGTAATATGATTTTATTAAAAAACAAAAATGTGATATGTAGCTTTATTGTTCATTCCATTGTTTTTTTTTCTTCCAAAAAATAACAAAATAATACATTTTGAAGTATGGGCCGGGCTGGCCCATCTAGTCGTGTAGCCCACTACTCATTGGGCTGACCTCAATTTTGGTAGCCCATGAATCAAGTGGTCCGACCCACTCATGCCTATTTATATGAGCTGGCCCATCGGGTCGTGGCGGGCTGGGCCGGACCGGCCCATTTTGTAACACCCCGTTTCCCAAAATCAATTTAATTATAATTATAAAATCAAAGTTCAACACCAAACGGCATGTCACACCACTATACAAAATTTCTTAAATAGAATAAAACTATTTAACAACATCTTTCATAAAACTTCATTAAATTGCAGCGGAATATTCTTCAAAATTAAACTCCATTATCCAACAATAAATCTTGGCACTAGGCCTCAACATAATAGTTCAACAATAAACAAAGGCTACATTAACTTGTTCCAAAAATTGATACATAGGTAGAAATTAAACTATAAATCCCATCCCACGTATCAGAGTCCTAGACACTTTGAGCCACCACCAACTACTTAGGATCACCTGCAAGTTACCCATAGGAAGGGCAACATTTTCAAGCAGAAGGGGTGAGATTCACAACAAAATATAGGTAAAGAATGTATCAATTGAATCTAACACCCTATCAGATAATTCATCAACAATATTATATAAATATCATCATTTTCACGTATCATCAACAATATTAATTTATAACCCTCTCAACAACATATGCAACCCATCACCACTCCACTAAGACTCCTCTAAACACCCATGCATGTGGTACCAAAAATCAGGGCCGTGACCCACACCGCTGTTGAATGGTTAAAGCATTCTCATCAGGACATAAGTCCTCACCACTAACACCACTTTGAGTAACTAGTACTCCACCACTTTGAACGACCGAGCGTTCCAGAGCCGAAGCTCTCCCACTGTGATGTTTATGCAACTAATCCCCTTGAGTATATCTACATACCAACCAATCTAACATATACTTATATATGATTCACCATCCAATTTACAACATTTAAGTGAATTTTAATTAAATACAACATACATTCAGTCAGCATCTATTCATCACAACCAACCAGGACATCCAGGGAAATATATATCAACATACAAGCCATGCTTAATTCAACAATATAAATCATCCAAACAACAACAGAAATCAAACCAACAAAATACTGGGCAGCTCGCCTCGCGAGCACATCTGCTCGCTATGGCGAGCTCAGGAAATCAGGTACTCGCCATGGCGAGTTCGAGGCGAACTCGAGGCGAACAGAAATATGGTGCTCTCGGGAAAAATGATATTTTTCTCACTAAATCAACCATTCTAAGCTCCCTAGTTAACTTTTTAACCTAAAACTTGCTCCAGTCATCCTTATAATCATCTAGGTACATAGTACTACCCAAATTACGGCTTATAACAACATTTTAAAAATCCAGATTTTCACAAGGCTACTCGCCACGGCGAGTTGTATCACTCGCGAGGCGAGCGATGAAGTTGTTCACTCGCTAAGGCGAGCATAGGCTACTCGCGAGGCGAGCGATGAACTTCTGTACGGGCAGAATGCAGGTTTTTCCCAAAAATCCCATTTTTCCTCAATTCACTCCCCAAATTAGTTTACAGATATGCAATGAAAGGTTTTATGCACTCAGAACCCATTTCTAACCCCAATTCAACGATTCCTACACTCAGAACCCATTAATCAACAAAAACCTAACTTCCCCCAATTCTCACATAAACCTGTTAGAACAAAATCAGAATTCAGAACCTATAAGATTGCGGTAAACCTCACCCTTACCTTAGAATTGCAGAAATAACACAGCAGAAATCGGTTCCTAGGTTCCTCTCCCTTGCTCTTGGCTTTCTCCCAAACTTGTCTGTTTTCACGTAAAACGTTTCTCTGGTTTTTCCTTTCTTAACTCCCAACTTGTAACTCCCCTAATTAGTAAATAACTCCCCACTAACTATATTAATTATAACATAACCCCCCAAACTCTAATTAATTATATTCTCCACTTATGCTAATTATTTAATAAAATAAATCATATAATAAATATATGTACACCACATAAATCACCAAAAAAAACATATAATGACACCACATAATCAAAAATAATTAAATAATGGTTAGAGCGTTACAACTCTCCCCAAATTACTGAATTTCGTCCTCGAAATCTTACCTCAAACAAACAACTCAGGATATGAATCCCTCATCTTACTCTCCAGCTCCCAAGTCAAACTTTCACCAGTCGCTCCGCCCCAAACGACTCTCACCAAGGGTATTTCCTTGCCCCTCAATGCCTTCACTTTCCGATCATCGATCCTCACCGGCAAAGTCTCAACTGTGAGATTGTCCCTAACCTGCACATCATCTCTCGGAATAACATGCGAAGGATCTGCTACATACTTCCGGAGTTGTGACACGTGAAATACATCATGCAAGTTCGATAGATGTGGTGGCAAGCCAACTCTATATGCCACCGTCCCGATCCTCTCTGAAATCTGATACGGACCAATGAACTTCGGAGTCAACTTCCTCGATTTCAAAGCACGTCCTACACCCGTCATCGGAGTAACTCTTAGAAATACATGATCACCCTCTTGAAACTCAAGGGCCTTTCTCCGCTTGTCATGGTAACTCTTCTGTCGACTCTGCGACGCTTTCATCTTCTCTCTGATCATCTTGACTTTTTCTGTAGTCTCCTGAACCAAATCCGGTCCCAACACAACACTCTCTCCTGACTCAAACCAACACAACGGAGTCCTGCACCTTCGACCATACAAAGCTTCGAATGGTGCCATTCCTATACTCGAATGGTAACTGTTGTTGTAGGTGAACTCTATCAATGGTAGGTGACTATCCCAAGCTCCACCCTGTTCAAGCACACACACTCTCAACAAGTCTTCCAATGATTGGATCGTCCTCTCCGACTGACCATCTGTCTGAGGATGATAAGCCGAATTAGTCTCAATTTCGAACCCAGAGCGTCCTGTAAACTCTTCCAGAACCTAGAAGTGAACCTCGGATCCCTATCCGACACAATACTCGAAGGAACTCCATGTAGCTTCACAACACTATGTATATAAATCTCAGCCAACTGAGCTACTGGATAACTGATGTTGATAGGAATAAAATGTGCCGACTTCGTCAACCTATCAACCACAACCCAAATCGAATCATGTCCCCTCGGAGTGTTTGGTAAACTTGTCACAAAATCCATAGAAATGCTATCCCATTTCCACTCTGGTACATCCAACGGTGTCAACAATCCTGCAGGTTTCTGATGGTCAACCTTAGACTTCTGGCAAGTTAAACATGCATACACAAAATGAGCGACATCTCGCTTCAACCCAGACCACCAAAACAGCTTTTTCAAATCATGATACATCTTCGTAGCTCCCGGATGAATGCTCAAGCTACTCTTGTGACTTTCCTCTAGGATTAACTTTTTCATTTCTTCATTATCAGGAATACAAATTCTACCTCTGAATCTCAACACACCCTGATCATCAACCTTGAAGTCACTATCTTCAATGCCATTACCAGCAACCATCAGATCAACAAACTTGACATCCACCTGCTGTGCTTCTCGGATACTACTCAGAAAATCACTGTTAATCTTTAGCATCCCCAACTGTACGCTTTGAGGCGACAACTCACATACCAAACTCATGTCTCTAAACTGTTCCAGCAAATCGAATTCTTTTATCATCATAGCAGACATATGCAGTGTCTTCCTACTCAATGCATCAGCGACTACATTAGCTTTTCCCGGATGGTAATTCAACCCAAAATCATAATATTTTAACAGCTCAAGCCATCTCCTCTGCCTCATATTCAATTCCGTCTGATCAAACAAATATTTCAAGCTCTTGTGGTCACTGAACACTTCAAATCTGGAACCATACAAGTAGTGCCTCCAAATTTTCAAAACAAAAACCACTGCAGCTAACTCCAAATCGTGAGTGGGATAATTCTTTTCATGTACCCTCAGTTGCCTAGAAGCATACGCTACCACCTTGCCATCTTGCATTAAAACACCTCCTAAACCCAGCTTAGACGCATCACAGTAAACAACGAATGGCTCTTCCGGCTTAGGTAAGATCAAAATAGGAGCAGTTGTCAATCTTTTCTTTAATTCATTGAAACTACTCTCACACTGAGCATCCCACACAAAGGACTTACCCTTACAGGTTAACTGAGTCAACGGCAATGCTAACTTTGAAAATCCTTCTATAAATCTGCGGTAATAACCAGCCAAACCCAAGAAGCTTCTGATTTCAGTCACCGACTTCGGAGTCTCCCATTGTGATACTTCATCAACTTTTGATGGATCAACCGCTATACCATCACCAGAAATAATATGACCAAGGAAACTCACTTCACTTAGCCAAAACTTACATTTCGACAATTTGGCATACAACTTCTTTTCTTTCAACACTTGCAACACAATTCTCAGGTGTTCTGCATGCTCTTCTTCAGTCTTTGAATAAATCAGAATATCATCAATAAATACCACCACAAATTTATCCAGAAAGGCATGAAAAATTCGATTCATATACTCCATGAACACACCGGGCGCGTTAGTAACACCGAAAGGCATCACTTTGTATTCGTAATGACCGTATCGTGTCCTAAAGGCCGTCTTCTGCATATCCTCATCTTTCACCTTAATTTGATGGTAACCTGACCTCAAGTCAATCTTACTGAACACCTTTGCACCCACTAGCTGGTCCATCAAGTCATCAATCCTCGGAAGCGGATATCTATTCTTAATTGTAACTTTGTTCAATTGACGATAGTCAATGCACAACCTCATACTACCATCCTTTTTCTTCACCAACAACATAGGCGCTCCCCACGGTGAAACACTGGGTCTAACAAACTTCTTATCAAGCAAATCTTCCAACTGTTTCTTCAATTCAGCTAACTCAGAAGCTGACATACGGTACGGTGCCATCGACACCGGCTTTGTTCCGGGAACAAGGTCAATTGAAAACTCCACCTCCCTCTCTGGTGGCACATCGGGAATCTCATCAGGGAACACCTCCGGAAACTCATTCACCACTGCTAGTTTGTCAAACACAGCTTGGTTTTCTGACGACAGATATGCCATTAGAGAATACATCAGAATTCCATCACGTTCCAACTGCTTCATTTGCTTCGTATTCAAAAACTCAACTTCACTCTCTTCTTCGGCGGAAGAAAAATGTACCGTCTTACTAAAACAGTTGATATGAACTCAGTTATACTCTAACCAATTCATCCCAAAAATAACATCCATTCCCGTCAACGGCAAACAAACTAAGTCTACTTCAAAATCTCTACCAAACATAGAAATTGGACACCTCAAGCAAACAAGAGAAGTAGTCACTGAACCCTTAGCTGGAGTTTCAACAACCATTTCTCCTTTCATGTTAGACACAAACAAACCCAACCTATATGCACTTTCTAAAGCAATGAAACAATGAGTAGCACCAGTGTCTATAATAGCAATTAAAGGAGTACTATTAAAGAAACAAGTACCTTTGATGAGACGGTCCTCATTAGCAGTCTAGGTACCAGTCAAAGCAAAAACTTTTCCACCAACTCTAACCTTCTTCGGCTGTGTGCACTGAGTACTGATGTGACCCTCTTCATTACAATTATAGCATACAACATCACCGCGCTTGCAATCGGCTAGCATGTGACCCTTCTGTCCACACCTGAAGCACTTCTTCTCATCCTCGGTACAAACGTTACTCTTGTGACCTTTCTCGCCACACTTAAAACACACTATCTCAGCAGGAGCATCCCTCTTACTCGGCCTCCTCTCATCATTAAGTCTCTGCTTACCCTTGTCAGCAGGGGCACTATACGGTTTAGGACGACTCTGATGCCCTTTACCTCTTCGCTCACTCATCACCTTATAATGAGCTTTGGTGTCCTCCTCGTAGATCCTACAGCGACTTACCAAATCAGAGAAAATTCTAATCTGTTGGTATCCTATAGCCCTCTTGATGTCAGCTCTCAAGCCATTTTCAAACTTTATGCATTTGGAGAATTCAGCTGTCTCCGGAGCATAATGGGGTAGAACTTTGCAAGCTCCACAAATTTTGCAGCATACTCAACAACAGACATATCACCCTGCTTCAACTCCAGAAATTCGATCTCCTTCCTACCTCGGACATCTTCCGGAAAGTACCTGTTCAGAAATTCCCTCCTGAACACTGCCCAGGTCACTACAGCTCCATTCTGTTCCAACACTGGTAGCAAACTTACCCACCAGTCATCTGCCTCCTCAGCCAACATGTGCGTCCCGAACCGCACCTTTTGCACTTCAGAGCACTGCATGACTCTGAAAATCCTCTCCACTTCCTTCAACCATGACTGGGCGCCATCTGGATCATACCTTCCTTTGAATGCTGGGGGATGATTCCTCAAAAAGGTCTCCAGCATCCTCACTTCTCCGTTACCAGCTTGCGGTTGTTGTTGAACAGCTTGAGCTACGGCCTCAAGTGCAGCAGCAATAGCAGCATCGTTCCTACCAGCCATCTTAAGATTCTACATAATGAACAACAATTCAAAACAACAACAACAACAACACAACAATATTAGAGTTGACACTCTATCCTAGGTGGCTCAACACGACTCTACTACTTGGCCGGACGGACCAACCTGCTCTGATACCAATTGTAACACCCCGTTTCCCAAAATCAATTTAATTATAATTATAAAATCAGAGTTCAACACCAAACGGCATGTCACACCACTATACAAAATTTCTTAAATAGAATAAAACTATTTAACAACATCTTTCATAAAACTTCATTAAATTGCAGCGGAATATTCTTCAAAATTAAACTCCATTATCCAACAATAAATCTTGGCACTAGGCCTCAACATAATAGTTCAACAATAAACAAAGGCTACATTAACTTGTTCCAAAAATTGATACATAGGTAGAAATTAAACTATAAATCCCATCCCACGTATCAGAGTCCTAGACACTTTGAGCCACCACCAACTACTCAGGATCACCTGCAAGTTACCCATAGGAAGGTCAACATTTTCAAGCAGAAGGGGTGAGATTCACAACAAAATATAGGTAAAGAATGCATCAATTGAATCTAACACCCTATCAGATAATTCATCAACAATATTATATAAATATCATCATTTTCACGTATCATCAACAATATTAATTTATAACCCTCTCAACAACATATGCAACCCATCACCACTCCACTAAGACTCCTCTAAACACCCATGCATGTGGTACCAAAAATCAGGGCCGTGACCCACACCGCTGTCGAATGGTTAAAGCATTCTCATCAGGACATAAGTCCTCACCACTAACACCACTTTGAGTAACTAGTACTCCACCACTTTGAACGACCGAGCGTTCCAGAGCCGAAGCTCTCCCACTGTGATGTTTATGCAACTAATCCCCTTGAGTATATCTACATACCAACCAATCTAACATATACTTATATATGATTCACCATCCAATTTACAACATTTAAGTGAATTTTAATTAAATACAACATACATTCAGTCAGCATCTATTCATCACAACCAACCAGGACATCCAGGGAAATATATATCAACATACAAGCCATGCTTAATTCAACAATATAAATCATCCAAACAACAACAGAAATCAAACCAACAAAATACTTGGCAGCTCGCCTCGCGAGCACATCTGCTCGCTATGTCGAGCTCAGGAAATCAGGTACTCGCCATGGCGAGTTCGAGGCGAACTCTAGGCGAACAGAAATATGGTGCTCTCGGGAAAAATGATATTTTTCTCACTAAATCAACCATTCTAAGCTCCCTAGTTAACTTTTTAACCTAAAACTTGCTCCAGTCATCCTTATAATCATCTAGGTACATAGTACTACCCAAATTACGGCTTATAACAACATTTTAAAAATCCAGATTTTCACAAGGCTACTCGCCACGGCGAGTTGTATCACTCGCGAGGCGAGCGATGAAGTTGTTCACTCGCTAAGGCGAGCATAGGCTACTCGCGAGGCGAGCGATGAACTTCTGTACGGGCAGAATGCAGGTTTTTCCCAAAAATCTCATTTTTCCTCAATTCACTCCCCAAATTAGTTTACAGATATGCAATGAAAGGTTTTATGCACTCAGAACCCATTTCTAACCCCAATTCAACGATTCCTACACTCAGAACCCATTAATCAACAAAAACCTAACTTCCCCCAATTCTCACATAAACCTGTTAGAACAAAATCAGAATTCAGAACCTATAAGATTGCGGTAAACCTCACCCTTACCTTAGAATTGCAGAAATAACACAGCAGAAATCGGTTCCTAGGTTCCTCTCCCTTGCTCTTGGCTTTCTCCCAAACTTGTCTGTTTTCACGTAAAACGTTTCTCTGGTTTTTCCTTTCTTAACTCCCAACTTGTAACTCCCCTAATTAGTAAATAACTCCCCACTAACTATATTAATTATAACATAACCCCCCAAACTCTAATTAATTATATTCTCCACTTATGCTAATTATTTAATAAAATAAATCATATAATAAATATATATACACCACATAAATCACCAAAAAAAACATATAAATGACACCACATAATCAAAAATAATTAAATAATGGTTAGAGCGTTACACATTTGACAACTCTAATTCATACCTTCACTCCTACGAAACACAATTATAATTTCAATTTTACCCTTTTTTCCATTCACTTTTTTTACACATTTATTTGTTACCCTTACTTTCAACTCTTCCGAATTAAGCATGAGTTCACCCCATATTTATTTTCATGAAAAGTAATACAATCATTACTTGTTCCAAATTGAATTTCAGAAAATCCGAGAAAATGTTTTAAGTTAGTTTCTGTAATATCCTGCGTAAGACTTTCGGTCGTAGTCTTGTCCCCCTTGCACTTCCAAGAAGAGTTCACTAAAATTAATATCTGATTACAAATGTTCAAACACACAAGCAAGAGACTTCAAATACTCAAGCACACAAGCAAGAGATTTCATACGCTCAAGCACAAAAGCAAGAGACTTCTAAACAAACACAATTTCTAAGATATGAAAGTTAATAAGAAATTCTAGGTTTATGATGCACAACAATTTCAGCAGAGTTTTGGTACTATCAAAACGTTGTAGAGTCTCTCATAAACTTCAAGTCATCGCTCCTTTATATAGATGTGTGAAAGAGACGTTGAGAGATTGCCAACACATCAAAGTGTCATTACTGAAGCTTGATCAAATCACCAATGATCTGTTGCTTGATTTGGTTAATGTCCTTGGAAGAAATAATTTGAAATCAATTCCTTGTTTGGAGAATTAATCAATGTAGACACAACTGTAGCAGTACTATATGCAGACATGAGAGTGGAGTAGTGGTTGTACAATTGTACTATTGTCCTTTACCTGCGCTCTTCAGTGGATAAGCATCCAATGCCTTCTCATTCCTCTGAAATAGTCATTGCTCCAGGCTTCTATTCCTTTTGCAGACTTAACTGCCGAGAAATAGTGAAACTAACGACAGTTAAGTGTCGAGAGATAATTTGATCATTTACTGATGTGTTTCAGTTTAAACACATGTGTGAACAACAATTTTTTAGGTATTACACACAACTCTCGAGTGTAAGGCTGAAATAGTGATCAATCTATTTTTGTTGTTCCTTCGTGAGGATAATTTCTATGTCACAACTCCCTTATTTATTTCTCCTGGCGATGGTTACTTCAACATTAATGCTTTTTGAGTCTTCCTCTCCAAACCATTTATTTTCATAACCTAATGATTCATTCTGATTTCCCCCCTTCTTCACTTGTCATCATTTCCCCTATAATCCCCTATAATGTTGATTAGCTTTCTTTTACTTTTTAACCATTGTGCTCCTATCTTCTGTCAATCATTTGGTTCTTCTATCATTCTTGGGACTTTTGATCATTTTCGCCCTTTGCTTTTTGTGGCTAAAAAATTTCAAACTGTTTAATGGAACCAACTATTTTTGTCCTGTTCCAGAATATTTTGAACTCATCTAGTCTATTTTCATGGTCATTTTTACCTTAAACTTTCAAAAATAATAAAAATAAGGCCTAATACTTGTACCTTGTGGTCGTACACAAATTCCTCCCTTATGACTTTGCTTTCTCCTCTCTGTCTTTTTTTTTTTGTTTCTTTGTTTTTGTTATGATTTTGTTGTCCCCTCTCCTCCACTTTGTAGCCTTACCGTAGTTCTCTAGCCATCGATCTCTCGTTTTCTTCTTCAGGTTACTATCATTGTTGTTGTTGACTGAGCCCTTGTCTCTCAAAGAGAAAAGTGTGGCGGCCGATAATAGGTATGGAACATCTGTCGATGGTAGGTATTATTATTATTTTTTTTTTGTGATGGCCGGGGTTCAAACCCCATATCTTACATATATTATGTATTGTCCATACCAACCGAGCTAAACTCACGAGGACTATCTATGGTAGGTATGTAATCAAATGCTGGGCCTCTAGAAACACATCACAATGCTCGACCGACTTGGGGATGTCTTCCTTGGTGAAGAAAGTCTTTCTATTTTGTAATAGGGGAGGCTGATCGACCTTAAGGCAATACTAGTATAATTTGTCTTCCTAGGCTTTTATATTTTCTCTCGTATCTCAGTCGTAAAGTTTTAGTATAATTGCACCATGCGTAAATTATTCAAAGAGGAGGACAATTTCTTTGAAACATGACAACATAAAATCACTCAATTTTTTTTTTATAATCTTCTAAAAATGTTTGCATCCAAAATTTTAAAAATAGATAAATAAATTTGAAACATTTATGAAAACGAAAAACGAAAGTCATTAATTTTGAAAGACGAAAAAAATATATTTAACAACTTTATTTATAATAGAATTAAAATTTTACGAGAAAAATAAAAATCTATACTATATATAAAAAAAACTACCCCTTTCAGCATTTTTGGTCTGAATTTTTTTCTTCTTCTTAAAAATACCATCAATTTTCAATACAAATAACACATGTAACAAATACATAAGAATAAATTTAAATATTAAAGGATTAATTAAGTAAATGGTCCCTATAAATACCCTCAATTTGAATATATATATATATATATATTTTTTTTTTTTTCTTTCCTTATATCATTTAAAAAGTGTAACAAACTAGATGAGTATATTTATACTTACTTTGTCATATTCAAATTATACCCTTAAACAATTTTTTCTATAATAAAATTGTTGTTGGTGTCATAAAATAGAATTTAGATTATATATTTTTTGTTATGTTGTATTATTGTCGATGTCGTTGAAATAAATAATCATGGTTAATTTGTTTTTTTTATAATTTGAATGCAACAAACATTTATATTTTTTTAAGTTTTAATCAAAATCAAAATTTCATAAAAAAAAAAACACCGTACATAGTTTTCAAACGTTACCCAATAAAAAGAGTGGAAAAACGTGTTTGTCTTTTCGCTAGTAAATTATAGGCTTAATTGCACTTTTGGTCCTCGCATTTTGACCAATTCACGAAAATGATTCTACCTCTTTCAAATCGAACAAAACCATCCCTAAACTATCGTTTTTTTTTTTGCAGTTTTATTCCTTACCCCCATTTTTGCTTCCAAAAATGTTGATGTGTCGCATTTTTTTATGAGGTGACTAAAAAACCGGTTAGGTGGCAATTCCAACATGGAAAGAGACATTAACATGTCATCAAATCAACTTTTTAAAATTTATGAAAAATCATTTTTTTGAATTGGTCAAAATGGAAAATCAATTTTATCAGGGTTTCAAGATGTGAAAATAGGGGGTAGGACTAAAACTGCAAAAAACATGATAATTTATGGACAATTTTGTTCGATTTGAAAGATGCAGAACCATTTTTGTGAACTGATCAAAATACAATACGAGGATCAAAAGTGCAATTAACCTTAAATTATAAAGTTAAAATTACTTGTCACATATGCAGTTAGCTCACCTCAGACAGTCCTGGTACGACCAACCGATCAAACAAAAGCTTCAGATTTTTGAATTTCCGACGGTTGACTTCAATTTCCAGAAAAGAAGTGTCTAACTCTAACGTTGGTTGAAATGTTGAGTCTAAGATTCATTCTTTTGTTGGCTTTTGCATCTTCGATTTCTTCTTTTGAACCCCAAATGGGATCAACCCGTGTTGTCTTTCAGGTTTTCTTTATCAAAATTTCTTCATTTTTTTTACTTTTGATTGTTTCAATTTGTAGTAAAAGTTTAATGCTTGAGTGGTATTTAATCTATTTATCTGTACTTTGTTAAGTCCTTGAATGATTGAAAAGCTTAAACTGTAGACCCCATTTTGTTGATTGAGAAGATCTCAATTAGTTACCATCTGGGTATGAGTGAAAATTTAAATCTAGTATTTTAATCAGTGAGAATTCCCATCTTGCTGTGCAAGTTCTGCTTGCTTTGTAGAATAGCGACCAATTTGGATCGACTCAGGCGCTATTTGGTTAAAAATATGGAATAAATGATAAGCTAGCTTACAGCGGATAACTCATAAGCTAGCTTATAACGGATAAGGTAGCTTATAATGGATAGAATAGCTGATTGAATTTGCAGTGGTTAGTAAAATTAGCGGTTGAACTAGCTTATAAGTATGAAATGACATAAAAAAGATATATTTAATTAATACTTAATTTTTTTCAATTAAGGCTACAAGTGTAAATTTGAGATGAAAAATGATAAGTTATAAACTTTAAGCTATAATCTACTTGAATTAACTTATAAAAAAACGCTATAAGCTAGTGAATATAATCTTTAAGCTCGTATGAAAGCGACGGTTACCAAACGGGTCTTTTTAGCCAATTGAGCTTATAAGACATAAGCTATAAGCTCAAATATGTGGCTTGCGAAACAGATCCTCAGTTGAGCTTATCTACTAACATAAGCACTTGTGAGACTTGTTGAGTGAGCTTTTGGAAACAACTTTTGACATGACCATGAGCTGTTCTAAGCTTATTTCCATAAACTCTCTAAGATAGCTTTTTAGAACAATTTGACTTTATTTTGTCTGTTGTTATAGAAATAGTTATACATACAAGTTCGAATCCTTCCGTTGCCCATTTGTGTGGGCTAGTCCATACAGAGCTGTGCTGCCTTTAAATGGGCCCCGGATTAGTCGGTCTTTGGACCAGATACCAAGTTTCAATTTTTTTTTTTTTTTTTTGCAGCTTATAGCATAAACCCTTATCATGGTAAGTGCTTATGAATAAGCCATTTCCATAACACGCGACAAAATAAAGTCAAACTATTTTCGTACAATCAATAAGCTGTTTTCATAAACTATCCTGAAGAGCTTATGAAAATAAGCTGAAAACAGCTTATGAACATGTCATAAGCTATTTTCATAGGTTCTCCCAAAGAATGTCACAAGTGCTTATGTTAGTTGATAAGCTCAAATAAGCCAAATCCAAACAGGCCCAATCACTTAAATGACGAGGGCTTATGCTATAAGCACAAAATTAATCTGTTTATCCAAACCGGGTCTTAGATAACTTGTTTGTTGTTTTTGTAAGATTTTTGAAGGTGAATACTCAGGTTCTTGTGTTTATGAATGCAGACAAACTATGGAGATATTGAATTTGGTTTCTATCCAACTGTTGCACCGAAAACCGTTGACCACATTTTTAAGCTTGTGAGACTTGGAGGCTATAACACAAATCATTTCTTTCGGGTATTATTCTTATCAAAACATTTACAAAGCATGTAAGCATTGATTATTTATGAAGTTGTTGGGTGTGACTTTAGTATTGCTGTTGCAGTGCAAGTGAATGGTTTTGGTTAATTCAATGCTCAGGTAGATAAGGGATTTGTAGCCCAAGTAGCAGATGTTGCAAATGGAAGATCTGCTCCCATGAATGAGGAACAAAGAAGAGTAGCTGAAAAGACCGTTGTTGGTGAATTTAGTGATGTCAAACATGTCCGGGGTATTCTTTCCATGGGAAGGTTAGTTTTCTTATGATGCCGATTGTTGGTTGTAACCTTATTTCTTTTTGATTTCTTGGTTTTGTGTTGTCGTTTATCTTTTGTTCGTCATTAAGTTGCATATATGATCTTACAAATTTATTAATTAGTTTTAGTCAGTACTAGATTTAACTTTAGTTCAAGTATTGGTAAATGCTTGAATGTAAAATCAAAATATTTTCACCTACATGTTGCTTAATTTTGATGTAATGTTCTTGCTATATTGCATCAAGTCAGTTTCAACAATCATCTGAGAGCTCATTTGAGCTTCACACTGCTGCGCTTTTAATGCTATTAAATGTGCGTGCGCACATATATATATTGTTCATGCTCTACAATTCTGAAACTATATTCATCTTTGGTTTGAGCAATTGTTGGAAGACCTCGTGAATGCAGTTTGTTCTTACAGGCATGACGATCCAGATAGTGGTGGATCCTCTTTTTCAATGTTGCTGGGAAATTCTCCTCATCTTGATGGGAAGGTGAGGTAACTATAAACTCCAAACATTTCGGAGGATTCTATTTTGTAATTGATATGCTGATATAACAACTGTTTTCAGTATGCAATATTTGGAAAAGTTACTAAAGGTGACGATACATTGACAAAGCTTGAGCAACTACCTACCCGTAGAGAGGGAATATTTGTCATGGTATACTCGAAAATCTTATCTTTCTTGTTTATTGCTCCTTTCCCCCCTTCATTTAATGTTCAGTCATTGTTTAAATGAATTTACATTTCTTGGAAGTTCATAGATGATAGATTTTTGCATGCTTTGATTGTTTACTTTGAGGTGAAAGCCAGGGGTAGAGATGGAGACTGAGACTTGTGTGTTTATGGGAGAAAGGATAAAGAGGGGCGGGAAATCCTTAGAATTTGAATGCATATATAATGGTATAAACCCAACTTTTCTAGTCTAAAAAATAAACAAATTTGAACTACTTTGATATTATTTAATGGTAGAAACCCTATAATACCATTCAACTTATTTTGAATTTATGATTCCAATTACCTTTTATTCTCATGAAAACAAGTTTCAATTTAGTGTAATTTGGACAATACACATATTTTGATTATATGAAGTAACTTAAATGATATTTACTAATTTTCTTAAAGTGAGTTTTTTTTTTTTTACTTATATTCAAGACGTGTGGGAGTATATATAGTAATGAGAGATGCTAGGGTCAAGCCGTCAACGGCTCATGCACTCTCTCTCTCGGACACTCTCCGAATCCTAAAGCCACGACATCCACTTTCATAACCCTTGTAATTGGCAACCGGTTTAATCTTTTCCCCTCATCTCACCATCTTTCTCAAACTGGATACCACTGACACGACCATCCCTCAACTTCACCTACCACAAATTACCCCACAACACCTTGCACCCTTCCCCTAAATAATGGATTTCTCTATGAAACATGTTATTTTTCATTCTATCTAATTTTTTTCGTTTAAAATTCTAATTGAATTTTGAAGTTTTAGGGATGGTAGTGAAGATACTTTCACAAGATCTTATGATGTCTTGGTTGTAATATGTGTCTTCCTCAATCACTACAGTATCCCTGTTACAAATCTCACTAACATCCCTCTTATCTCATTCAAGCTCTCTCTTGGTTACTCAACCATCAAAACACATTTTTGTTTTCATCAAAAGAAAGAAAAAAAAAAACCATTTCTAGTTCGTCAATTGCCATAACATTGAGTTTTTCTCCATAGGGTTTTAGAAGAAAAAGAAGAAGAAAGGACAAACACAAAGGCTGCGTGACATTGCTTATAGGTTTTTTTGTTTTGTTTTTGGAATAACATTGTTTTCAGGTTTTAATAATAAAAATCCTTAAAATTATAGACACAAGTAGATTTGGTCACCTGGTACATCGATTAATAAGTAGGCGACGTGGCTGCATTTGTTGAGCGAGTGTTATTAGAAGTGACTGAGAGAGTGACCTTAGCAGTGCTCATATAGTAATATGTAGCTTAAATTGAGGGTGGTTTATTAGAGAATGTTTCAGAAAACTATAATCAAATGACAGCAAACGTTTATGTTTATCTGAGCATGAAGTGAATAACTTTACATCGGTATTTCAAATTTTTCTTATGCTTATGACTCTATGTGAATGCTAAGTTAGCATCATATGTTTTGTACCTTATTGGCTTTACCTCCAATTTGAATAGAACATGAAGGGGCATCTAACTTGCGTCTCTGTAGTTGCTATCTGTTTCATGGATATATTTATTGTCTAAATTGAATCTTAGTTTAGCTGGTTTTCTATCAGAACAAATGTGCACATGCTTAGCATTTGTTCTTTTATTTTTAAGTTTTTTAGTGTTAAATTCAATATCACTCGACTTGTACTTATATCATATTGTTTTCCCTTTTCCAGCCAACGGAGCGCATCACTATCCTCTCATCATATTACTATGGTAAGAATCTTTCAACCATAAGTCTGTTTTTAGGGAAAAACAAAAATATTTATCTGTGGCTTTTATAGTTTCACCTGATTTGAAATTTTCTCCCCAATAGTTTTTTTATTTGAGCATCAACCCCTCTCTGAATTGTGTTAGGGACCAATATTTTTAAAATTTGAAACAAAGTGATCAAATCTTTATAGAAAATTGAGTCCAAGACCTTTATAAAAATGTAACATATGGTCCAAATTGAAGCCTAATTGTCAGTAAAAATCCAACAAATTGGAAGTAGAGTCTGATATCCAAAATAATATAATATAGGGACCATTGATATAAAAATCGAGCGAAACTAACTATGGATTAACTGTCTTATAAATTTTTTGTACATGGCCAATTAAGTGAAAGGGTTTGAAGAAGATTACAATAAACAACAAATTGGAATGGATAAAGATCTACGAGTGATCACACAACAGATCCACAAGAGACTCCCAAATCCACCAAAATTCTCAGTAACATGTATTGCACATGGCCAACTACTAATACCCCCTAGGCCCCTACATGATGGCAACCACAAAGCCACTGACCGACTTTAATACAAACCAAAATGCCGGAATTTTCTTCTCACCGCAACTGCACAGACAACAAAATCACAACCAGTATAATCAGACATAGCACATGCTTAAACAAAGTTGCAATCAAAAACTTGTTCCCTAGGGTGTGTTTGCAAGTTGGTTTTTGGAGGGTTTGGGAGGGGAAGATTTTGGAGGGTTAAGTCTATATTTTGATATATATTTGATATTTAAAAATAAATAAATACAGAGAACAACATGATATCAAACCCAACTTGCAAACACACCTTAAAAAACTCTTGATGCCAAGCACCGTAAAGGGTGAATGTACCATTGATGTAAGCATAGCAAAAACTTTTACTCTTAGTCTTCAACCAACACCAAACCAAAATTTTTATCCTCTCCAAAGTTTGGTTTGCATCACACTCCTTTTGATAAAATTTTACAATATTTCAAGGTTTCCAAATCATCCTTATAAACACGCATACCAAATTAAAAATAAATAAATATCTGCCTCGGCATATTTCCACTATTTACCAAACCAAGGAACTCCCATGGAAACTTACTGTATGCCCAGAAACCAATTCAAATAAAAGTAAGTTGGCTTTTATAGCCCAAATGTTGGACCAACACCACCCAGGATCAAAGTGTCATTAAAATACTGCTGCATGGGTATGGATTTTCCCCTAGAACCACTTGGTACTCCTTTATCAACCCCAAATCCACGGACGATTTTACTATGGAATTCAATCCTTCAGTAACAATGGGAAACAAAAATGGGAACAGGGGATCAACTTGTGGGAGTCCTCTAGCCATTCCAAAATCCTTTATAGGACTCCCATTAACTAGAACTGAAATTGATACTGAGCTAATACGTTCCTTCACCCAGCTCCTCCATTTCTCTGGAAAATTCATTCTCTTCACGACCCACATCAAATAATCCTGCTCCACTGATTCACATGCCTGTGTCAAAATAAATTCCAAAATTTGTCTACCTTTTAGAAAGGAAGCTGGGTTTCTGTTATCAATTTCACGACCTTCCTCAAACGATTAGTTAACACCTGTGACAACACCTTGTGTGTGTAATGTGTACCTTTTGCGTTCTTATTTATTTTTGTTTTATTTACTTCTTATGTAATTCCATGTATTTTTTCAAAATTCTTTTTTAATTTTTAGATGTAAAATAAAAAGGAATTAATGGCTGCATTTATACCCATTCCCATAAGATTTAGATGGACTGGGATTCTTAGCTGACCCAAATGTAGCACTTGATGTTGGTAAAATATGCATACAAGACAGAGACATAGGGCAACATTTCATACCATAAAATCCTTGTTATTAATAATACTGTTGTAAACAGAAGCAAAATTGTTAGAACGCCAAGCATTTGAAAATCGCCACTAAAAGAATCACTTGCATACACATTTATTTTTAAATACAAACATCTTGGTTCCAGGAAACCCGACAAAAGACATGCTAAATGTATAAAGGCCGATCTCCGCCATTACTACTGACTAATCACACCATATTGGATGTTTTATACATACACCCAGAGAAAGGGTGCAATATGCAATAAAAACTCCCCATTGCTCTCAGATTGGGATAAGTCGTTTTAAGCTATTTTAAGATAGGACCTGTGCCCGTGGAAGCCATAATCTAACTCAAACAAACCTGGATGTGGCTTAACAATGACCAAAGATTCAAAACACGCTAGGCCGTTCTACACTTTCCAGAGTCTATTAATGTAGATGATCTCTCAACCATTATCGGTATAGACCTCCAACCATAGTCATTTCCAAATACAACTATGTTTTCATCACACAACCCTTCAGAACTCCTTTAGTAGTGAGAGACAAAATCCCTATTGTGTAAGATGAGCTCAGTAGAACTGGACCAAGATTCCCTGCAGTCAGAGAAATCTTGTAGCACACAGTCAGTGTGTTCAGGGCCGTCCGATCATTAAAGTTCGGAATTTTTAAATTGGTAATATGAAAACCAAATCTGCATTTTTCTAGACTATCCGATCAAGATTGGACTGCTCTGAACACACTGACCGTGTGAATGTGGCTTTCTAATGACTGTAGGGAATCCGCTTTGAGTTGAACCATTCCTTCACTCAGGTATGCACACCGCTCATGTCACAGCTATCTCCATATACCTAATCTAACTTGAGCATTAGAGCGATAATGAGATATATCCATGGTTGCTTGCAAGAAAGCAAGTCACCAGATAGTGGATATATTTGCCCAAATTTGAACAATAATGAGATAAAAAAAGTTGTCCTTAGCTATTGGAGAAACAGGTTTTAATCGTGTATCATGTGCTTGTCCTTCTAATAATATATGGACAAATAGATGTATAGCACGCCATCTCGTCTTAGTTATCTAGTTATAATTTGGTTGTGGGGGTTGAATAGTTCAACTAGTTTAAGCTTAAGTTTGAAGAGCCGAAGGAAATCAATGACTAGATATCAATTTCTCTTGAGACAACAGCTAAAGCATTTGCTGTTAAAAAAAGGTTATATTGATGTTGTTGTCTTTGTTTCTTTTACCGAAATTTTTGTTATGAGTTGGTTTCTTTTCTTTCCCGTTTTAAATCTTGCTCGCCGCATTTGTTGTTAGACACGGAGGCAGAAACTTGTGAGCAAGACAGATCAGTTTTGAAGCGTAGGTTAGCTGCATCAGCCATTGAAGTTGAAAGACAGGTAATAAATGAGACCAAATTTTTAAGACATAAGTCATAAGTCATAAGCTAATATCATATTGTTTGTTCCACTGGTTAACACTTTTTTTTTTTTGCTTTGCAGAGAATGAAATGCTTCCCCTGATAGAAGCACGTAGAATATGGAGTTGGAATGAATGTTATATTGCTTTATTCGATTTTTGTATACTGTCCAAGAGAAATACTATATGATATCCAGATATTGGTGTTTGTTAAGAATGAGAGATGAGAAATTATTCTAAATATGCAAAAACATGAACAATAGCAGCTCAATATAAAAGGCTAAATGTTGTTGAAATGAAAGACTAGGACACTTTTTTTTTTCTTTTTTCTTTTTTGGTACAAAAGAAGGCCTAAGCTCAGAAAAAACAAAACTAAGAAGCTAGACGAGTACTCTTAGGCATGCAAGGCTTAGAAATTTCGTCAAAAAACAAACTATGGAGATCATTAGGAGGAGATTCCACCACGTAAGTATAAAAATTCAAAGATAAATTGTAATTAGCAAGCTAATCAGCATTTCGGTTTTCCTCATGCAAATTATAACGAACTCGGACCTGCCAAACCAAAATTGCGAATAGAAATGCTTGAAAATTAGATTCTGGAATATAAATGGTAAGAAATTAAAAGTTTTGACTTGAGATGAATTACTTAATTTTAAAGGAAAGAAAAGACATTAGGGTGCGATTGTTTCGAGTTACATACGTAGATTCCTGAGAATAAAATGATAGAAATATACATGTTTATGTTTGTTATAATTTTACTAAATTTTATTCTCGAGTATAAAATGTTCATGATAATAGAAAAAATTTCCCAAAGAAAATGATGGGAATAAAGTTTCCATGAAGATGAAAATAAATTCATGTGTAACTATATATTATAATCCCTATTTTTATGGTTCTAGGAATATTAAAATGTTAACCAAACATCTTTTTATCTAAATACCTTGGAAAAAAATTCCTATCCTTATATTCCAAGAAATGTTATTGTAGGAATAAATTTGGTAAATTTGAAACAAACACACCCTTAGACTCTTTTATTTGGTCAAGTAGCGGCTGGAACTGACATATATTAAATGTGAAGAAATGGGGTGTCTATGGTTCAAAGATCAGCCCTGCCCTGCATATATTATACAATGTCTCTACTAAGTGATATAAGCTCACATAGACATACATTCTTATACTCTAATAGCTTGAATTCAGTTTAAGAATGAGATTCAGAACATAAGTATACATAAAAATGAATGAAATAACTTCCCTACATTCGTGGAAATTTCTTTGCTAAGTTACATTATTTATGTGAGCTTTGTTTTTTCCACTTGACTTTCGAATATATGTCTTGTCGACTTCATATATGCAGTATCGATCTTCTTTAATTTGCACCAGTGCTAACTTAATAATGTATTGACCTAGACCTAAGGTCTTGTCGTCAACACCACCGTAAATATCATTCTCTACACACTCAATTGATTAAATTGGTCTTTGCTTAATTTTACCCATTTTCTCTATTTTTCTAGCAACCTTAGTAGTTAAATCTTTTACGCTACATGCTCCTTGAAGTAGTCTAAAAACCCGCAACTGAAAAACGTAGTCTTTTCTCGTCATAATCGTCGGATCAAAAAGGAGATCGTCGTTATTCATACGAGTTAGTTGACATATTATATTTATCGGTGGAGAAAACAAGGACGAATCAAACAAACCAACAACTAATGAGGTGAGCACATTGCCAGTTGGGGGTTTCCATTATGATGACTTTAAGTTTCGGCAACATTGGTGACTTTGTCTCTATCACTTTTGCAGTAGTCTAAAAACTCGCACCTTAAAAACAATCTTTTCTCATCATAATCCTATGATAAAAAAGGAGATCATTGTTATACATGCAATTTAGTAAACACATTATCTTTATCGGTAGCGCAAACAACGACGAGACAAAGAAACCAACAACTAATCAATTAAACACATCGTTAGTCGGTTGTTCTATTTGGGTAACTTCGAGTTTTGATAACTTTGTCTCTATCTCTATTCTAATCAATCATTTTCTCTCATCAAAATAATTTACTTTAATCATTCATCTATCATTCTCTTTCATCAAAATACATAAGTTATCAAAGTCATCAAAACTCAAAGTCACCTAAATATTTTCCTGACTAGTCGGCTACACATACATTTTTGCATGATGACAAGAGGTCCAAATTCAAAATAGTTTTTCCCATAACCTTCCAAAAAGAAAAAGTTATATGCTTGGGGTGCTCCCAACAAAGAAATGAAGGAAAAATAAAAACCAAGATTCAGGAGAGACAAAGGTGATCTCGACATATCACGTGACATACCAAATCATGAGTAATGGGCACATGATCAAGAACCAATTCTTAGAGAGGACCCTATTCACTAGGACTCTTATCCTTATTGGATGAACCAAGTTTTAGATTTAGATACTGAGCTGACTCTCTCATGTTTGAATGCTCTAAATTTGTCCTAAATTTCAGCAGAGGGGAAACATACCACATGGCTCAAAATGCCTAGTACTGTGGAAGAAATTTTTGTATAAATTGGTCAATTTTCAACCATAGGTTCTTGTTTTCCACTACATGGGTTGTTGCCTTCAAATTTGGTCCCATTGACTACGATTGTTGACTGTTCAAGACAACGAACTATATCTTCACATGTTGAATGAAACAAAAGTACTCAAACCTAACAGTGTTGTTTCGATGTCAAAACAAAGAACTTAAAAAAGAAAACAAGATTGAATGTTGGCAAAGTTATACATCCGGTCCTTTAACCTTTTCTTCCCTTTTGAATTGATCTTTTATGTTATATTTTGTTTGCAATTAAGTTATGTTAATTATAAATGCGGACTTTTAAGTTTGATCAATTTCCCTAATTATTATCTGATTTGTCTGGTAGTGATCAGACAGAGACAGCGGTTGCATGCGGTGTTCTGACCCGGTGACGGTGCAGTCTTCACGATGTAATGAAAGGTGCCTACGAGCACGTTAACACTCTAATGCCCAAGTCAGAAATGAGGTTGAATATGTTTGAAAATGAAACTTACCTTGAGGTGATGTTGAGTCACCCTTATAAAGAGCTAAGGAGGCGCGCCGACGACTTCCGTGAAACGCGGCACCTCATCAGGGAGCCGTTGGAGGCTATGTAGATGGCGTAGAAGAGGCGAGGGCGCGTTCCAGCACGGTTATCCACACCAGAACTAGCATGTTCCCTCAAGGCATTACACCCTATTTCATGGGCTTGATCCACGTGGCTTTATGGGATTGGGCGTTCTAGCCGGTCCAGAACGCTACCATAGAGGGTTGAGATATCTAACCCAAAAAATACGATCAAGTTGACTGTGCAAACTACTTTACATGTGGAGGAAGTTAATGACATTGGTCATGCGGATAGGCCTTTATTACCAAGTAGAAAACACAACTGAACTATAGAAAACTGATAAAGAGAATAAATTTCACAATATTTAAAACAAATGATCATCAATGTGTACATAATTAAAATGAGAATGTTTGACTCCAAATCGTCTAGATATTTAGACAATATGACACCTCTCAAGCAGTGATTGCTCTATATATGCTTATAAAATTTGCCAACCTCTAAAATGAACCGATCGGGAGTTACATTACGATCTAAAAAACATTAATCGGATCGTAACTTCCAATAAATTTTGTGAGATCGTGAGTTCCAATCCGATAAATTAAAGTCACTTTTGAGTAATATGGGTGTGTCAATAAAGCAACTACCATCTCAAGTTTAATATAAACCAAGTCCATACTCTTAATTGGGTCACTAAATGCCAACAACTATCATAACATTTACAAATATGTGGTCTTCACAAACCAATATTTTTGCTACAAGTAATCAAAACTACAAACTTATATTGAACCAATCACATATCTAACAATGTTCAAATTAAGTAACAAAAACAACCTAGATAATTAACCAATGAAACTGATTTCGTGAGAGGGATAAGAAGCAAGGGTATATGATACTGATTTGACAATGGAAACAATCGGACAGGAACATTTTAGCGGCGAAATGTCGGATTGTGTGGCAAAAACCATTGGTCAGCTACTAGGGTTGTCCATGCCATTACAAGTCTACATCCTTTGTGTTTTGTAAAATGAGGACATTGGTTGTGTCGTATGAATTAATTTGTCCCGTTACAGCATTTTTGGCATCTTTCAATCTATGTTTCATGTATAATATATATGGTATTTATGTGAGTTGATGGATTTTCAGGAGGAGATTAATTTGATGTTAACTGTGTCGGGTTTGTACATTGGTGAACATGACAATTTTATGACAGAGACATTGCTATTTTTCAGTTACATTTAGTTGGTGATGCCACAAGAACCTGTTAAGACATAACACTAGTGGTTGCTGTCCAAACGTGCTTATGTGAGATGACATGAGTCTCTTATAATATAATCAAGGTTTAGGATTTACTTTTGAGTTTGAGCATGCAATATCGTTAAAAAATTTATCGTCTATTTGAATCTTACAAGACTTGAATGATTAATCTCTACAATTACGCGTGAATGATACAAGTTTACACAAAAAAAAAATGCGTTCTGGTAACTCCAAATGAAAATGTTTATTTTTACCCAAAATTCGACATAAACATTGTATATTTATACGATTTCTGAATTTTATATTACCAATAAAAGCAATAAAAACACAATTAGCATAAATGATCTTGAAAGAGATTTTAATGAAAAGAAATGATATTTCTGCAATTATTTTGTGATAACTTTTGAATAATCCTATCTATCTCATACTCTCATTGTATTCTTACTCTCTCTATTACTTTAATTTTTGTGTCAATATCTACATTTATTTGTATATCTTTGATTGTCTTATGAATTATAAAAATAAAAAAAGATTATTCAAATAACATATTTCATTAATGAATGCATAGAATGAGAAGGGTTTCGCAAAAAGATAAATAAATAAAACAGCGAAAAAATGATTCAACGACTGTTATGTAATTGGTTGAAGGGAGAGGACTAGAGAGTTTTTTTTTTTTTATAGAGTTAAGATCTTCTCCATTTATAAAAATGAATGGAAGATGTAATTTAGAGAGAGATAGACGCAAAAAATAGGTGGTGGGTTCTATCATTAAGTGCGTTCCATCATAATTAATTATTTTTTACTTTTTATGTGTCTTTTTATCTCTTGAAATGGAGAAAATAGAGAGGAAAATACATGGAGAGGATCTTGACTTTTTTTTATAAAGGAAAAATAATGAGTTGCTTTTTACCCCTTTATAATGATAATGATGTTTCACTAATGTAAATATATTATGGTCAAACTCTTCAAATAATGGAGGGAAGGCAAAATTGAGCGAAGTGAAATTTTAGTCCCCTCCTCTCCATTACATCCAAACACTACCTTAAAATTGAATTCTAGGCCTAACTTCTTCTTCTTTTTTTGGTAAATTAAGAATTTTCCCTTACATAGTTTAGATTCATTTATGGAATTAACAACTCACAACTTATTTTTTCCATATGTGCTAGCTATGGACTGAACCCTTACCAAATAATTAAAAGGTTAAAATATCTCCTTAAGTTACTCAATGATTGAAAATATTTTTTTAAATGAAAAAAATTGGTCACCATCCTTCACATCATTATCAGGTAGGGTCATTATCCCTATCCACTTGGAAAAAAAATCAACAATAACAAATATAGAATAAATTCTAAAAGAAAGGGAAGACCTATGAAGTTGTAACACCCCAAATATGTTTCTCATACCCTATATATTGTTGATTAAGTCTATGAGGTGTTACACAAAGATATTTGAGTCTATTAGCTGTATTTTTTTTTAACACAAATGAGTTTTGAACAATGTCTCTGAAGTTTTGATGATAATAAACTATTAAAGGACAATTGAATATGTTGATGTTTGTTCAAGTGTGCAGGACTATGCAATTAAATTCTAACTATCTAAGTCAAATTTTGGTTCTAAAATATCAAGACTCTGAACACATAAGAAAGCATTTGAAGAAAAGCAGAAATTATTGTGACTTAGAACAAGATACGAAGAAATGTCAACTTGAAAGTCAATGCTTTTATCTGAAGAGGCACTTTGGTAAGAAGCTTTTGATGGAATCAGACTATGAAGGACTGTGAAGAATGGAGCATCTGAAGATGTCGTCAGCATCTGAAGAGTCTGACCCAGTTTGTCGTCTTCTTTTGACCACGTGCGAAAACAAACAAGAAAATTCAAGGACAAAGAGAAAATAACGAATCATTCTATTAGAAACAAAGGATTTTTTAATGACCATTCACTGACATTATCCATAAGAGGGAAAGTCTTAACATCTCCGATCAAGATTCTCAAGGACTTATTTGATGCGCTGATACTTCTTCAAAAACAACTCTCTTATTCTCTCCTATTTAAGGATCTAAGCAGTTGAAGAAAAATAACAAGACTTCTGTCATTTTACAAGTGTCCTTACTATGTCAAAATATATATCGCACAAACACTTAGAAAAATTCTTATAAACTTTCAATCATAGAATTTCTTAAGTGTTCATAAGTCACTTGCACTTTAACATTCTTACCTCCTCCAAAAAACCATCACATCGACCAAAACCCCTAACAACGTCACCTCACCTTCTTGATCAGAAGTGCCAACGCATCAAATAAGTCCTTGAGAACTTATTTGAGTAAATATCTTGAGTTTGATTGATTGATTATGTGTGTAATTAAATGTAAAAGATGAGTATTTATAGGCAAATACTAATCCTGCTAGAAAAAATAACACTGTCTACATTGATTAGCCTTGCTTGACTATTTGTATGGGTAGTGCATGTGTTTTCTCGCGTTGAGGAGAAGGGTGGGGGGCACATGGTGCCCCACATTTGGCTATGAGATTTCACACTTCAGAACATGATCTAGTGACATAATCCAATATTCAAACTCTAGTATGCTAAAGAATTAACCAACTAACTCTTGTTAGAATATAACAACGCTCACCTAACATACATTGATCGAGGACATTACAACTATCCTTAAATCACATATGTGGCGACCTCTGCTAACATGATATTGTTTTTTACGTGTAAACAAATTTTAAAATGATTCATGTGATTTCATTACTTCATTTATGAAAACTTTCAAGAAGCTAATACTTTGATGTATAATTTTTCTCTAATGCCTTAAGTTTTTAGGTGGAGATGTGGCGTCTTCCTCTCTTGTAATCATAGAGCATCAGCCCATTGTTGCTTTTGATGTTCCTTCGAAGTCCTAAACAAGTGGTATTAATGCCCTAGTCCGGCTTGGTGGGGAGTGGGGATGTTGTTGAGTTTCAAGTGTGAATGGTTAGCACCAGATCACTTATAAATGAGTATAATTATAAGAAATGACCCATTTACCTAATACGTTAAAATTTTGGATGGACATATGACTCTAGTTCACTTATGGTATTGAATCACTGATCTGTTGATGTTCTTGACACTCTTATAGACTCTCCAACATCGATTAACCATAGATCTGACCATTGAAAATCATTTTGTCGACGGATGATGTTGATTATCAAAAACCATTGTCTCATATTTTTTTATTTTTTTTTATCATGTAATGAAAGCATACAAGATATCTAATAGAGTACATTCATAACATAGATGATAGATCCAATTAAAACCTATGAAATCACGTATATGCTCCTTCTCATCAAATGTAGTAGGGGACCGTCCTTTGAAAGGGTATATATGCCATGTGACATAGGTAATAAACTTAGGCCTAGCATCTTCAATGATTTTTCACTATATATCATGACATCTTATAGGAAAAATTACATAATTGATCTCTTAATTTAATTTTAGGTAACACTTTCGTACTTTATCTTTTTGTTTTCTTCTGATTTAATCCTTTATATAATAATCAGATAACAATTTCGTCCTTCATCCTTTTCTTTTCCAAATTTAATATTTTATGTTATAAAATGTCAACATTGTTATTTTTTTATATCAAACCAAAATATAAAAAATTCATAAAAAGAAAACTTACAAAATATCTCTCAAACAGATAAAAAAACCCAAATTTTCATAATACAAACATAAAAACCTGGATTTCATTAAAAAATCCCATTAAAAATAATACAATATTGACATTTTATAACAAATGATTAAATCAGAGGGTAAAAAGATAAAAGACAAAAGTCTTACCTAAAATTAAATTAAGAGATAAATTATATAATTTTGTCTATATCTAATAAGTAGGAGGATGCAACCCCTCCCTATCCATGGTTTTACATTTATAAGATAAAGACGTCTTTTCCGGTGAGCAATGTATCTTCCTCATATTTTGTTGATTGTGCCTAACACTTAATTTATGGATCCACCAATGTAGGAGGTATATTAAGGTTAGAGAATCCTTAATTAAGGTTACAGAAACCATGTAATGTTGTCCACATGTGCATGTATTTAATATACGAAACTTGCAATAATTAGGTTATGTCCAATAATCACCCAGCTAATGATTGCAGGATTATCATTAGTTTATTCAATTTTGTTCACTTGAGTTATTAAATGAATAGTCATGCTAACAAGTGAAAAAATAGGAATAATTTATAAGTTATTAAGAAGCAAACAAAAAAGTTTTATGTTGAAAAGTGCTTCTTTCATACATTTAAAAAGTTGACGACAGAAGTTTAAAAAATTACTCCTATTGAATTTTCCTTAAATAATTTTTTTTAACAGCTTTTCCTTAATTTAATTAGTTCACTAGCTATAGCTTTTGTTTTCATTTGGAGTGGTATCTTGAGTTTTAGATCCTTAAACTTTTGATATCAACTTGCTTTTAAGTAAGTTCCATGCACTGACAGAAAAATCAAGTGTATCATCCTCGATCATATGTCTAATTAAGCTGCAAATGTTTAATCTACAGACAGGTCAACTTTGTTTGATTCAAAAGGAAATTCCCAATATTATATTCATTTATTTTCCTGAGAAATTTGATTACATTTCTTCCACAGTTAATATACTCATAATTCATAAAGTACTAGTTAATTAATATATTTTAAAATAGTACATGCCAACTATGTGGAGAAGATTCCCTCAAAAAAAAAAAACTATGTGGAGAAGATCTTGAGACCTTAGCTTATTAATGTCATAATGTAATTAATAAATGAAATAAATATATTACAATTTTAATATAAAGTGTCCTTTAGGTTAGGTACTATTTTATTAAATCACGTGGATCGTACTATACTTGTAATTTGAAACTGCATGCAAGTAGTTCCTCATATATGGATCAATGCACAACCTTGCTGAATTTTGAAAGGATGCAAGTTGGCCAAACTATTAGGTATTATGTTGACCCACTACAGGGGGATCTTAATTTTCTCTGACAAGTTATTTAAGTTACGACTGAAATCCTAGATGCTTACCTTAAAAAGTTCCTTACTGAGCCATTTTCGATAAAAAAGTATCCTAAAATAAGTGAGTTATTTCACTTTTTAATACATCATTAATTACTTTTTCCCTTTATAACTCTAATTAATACTACTTTCATCACTCTCAATTCAATATATTCCACTTTGCATTTATGATAGTAGAGAATAGACCAATACTTAACAAGAGTACTAAAAACCATTTTTCTCTCTCATTCATTTATACATTTGTCTTAATATGTGTGATTTGAGCAAATGACTCACTTAATCTGGGACGAAGAGTACATTCTTATTGTGAAATATTTTTTTACATAAATATTAATTATTTTAATTCATATACACAGTCACAATAATTTTTTTTATTCAATCCATCATAATTGTTAGTATATAATTAAACATATTTAACTTTTATCCCCGTGAGCATAGCTCAGTTGGCAAGGATAATGCATAGTATATGCAAGGTCCGCGGTTCGAACCCCGAACAACACCAAAAAAACATATTTAACTTTATTCATAACTATTGGTTTTGCTTAATGTTTTTCTAGGTATGTGTTGGCTTATTGTTTGGTTATTTAACATGTATTTCCATTCAAACAGAACTATTTCCATGCATCTGTGACTTTTCAATTTTTGTAGGTCTTTTATTTTATTTTTTACTTGGTTTTTGAATTTTGTCACATGATGAAGTGAAATACTATTTCTGCCATGCATTTACAACACTAGCATCATTGTTATATGTCTTGCATTATCTGTTTGCATTCGTATTGGAACGGATGAATGCCAAGCTCAACCAAATCATCAATGCCTTGAACACACTACAATCAGAAGTTGATCCAACCAAACTACATGTGAGAAAAGATAAATAATGTCAAGCTTGTCATTTTATGCTCGTGTTTAATTTTAAACCTTATTATTAGTGATAGGAACAACTGATTTGATGTGTTAACTGGTTTATTAGGGAATAAAGTGAAGGAATTTTTTTAATAATAAATCCTTTAGCGTCGGCCAGATCGACTCTATAACTTTTAGTTGACTTTTGAATATTGACTTAAGCATCGGTGTGGCCGACTCTATAAAATTTCATTGACTATTTAAATGTTGACTTTCGTGTTTGCCTATCCGACTCTAAATGCATCAATTAGCGTCGGCTTGGCTGACTCTACTTGATTTGTTTGATTTTTTTAGATGTTGGAAATAATAGCCTCGACTCCTTGTAGAATCGGGTTAAAACTCGTTATAACCGACGCTGATTTAGCTTCAGAGTCCAGAAATCCGACACTACCCAATAGCTTCAAGTTTTTTAGCCTGCCCTCGAACCCGACGCTAAATCAGTGTTAGCGTCGGCTTTTGCCCTATTAGAGTAGGTTTTTGATCGATGCTAAATTGCAGTTTTCTTGTATTGAAAGGAATGTCACTGTCAGACTCAGAGTATTAAAATTTGTCTTCTTCTAACAATGTGCAAAAACAAACAAAGAAATTCGAAGACAAGGATAATGTAATAGTTCATTCTATTTGAAGTAAAGGAGTTTTGAATGACTACTCAATGACATTAATCATTCGAGGTAACATCTCAACATCTCTGATCAAGCTTCTCAAGGACTCATTTGATGTGCTGGCACTCTTCAACAATGACTCTAAGAATTTCTTCTATATAAGGACCTGAATAGTTGAAGAACAAATAGAATAACACTCTGAATTTTTACAAGTGTCCTTACTTAATTAAAATTAATAGCGCACAATCACTTAGATAATTTCTTATAAACTCTCATATCTTAGAAGTTTTTAAGCCTTAGAGTTAAACTCAACTTTATCGTACTACACCTTTGATTGAATATAAAGTGTAAAAACCAACAATCTTTTATTCGATTAAGTTAGATTGTAGAAGTCTATTTCTTGTGTGATTGGATTTTTATTCGATTAAGTTAGATTGTAGAAGTCTATTTCTTGTGTGATTGGATCATAGAAGTCTCTTTCTTGTGTGATTTTAAAAAGGAAGTTTATTGCTTGTGTGCTTGAGCAATTTGTAATATGTGAGATTATTATAGTGAAATCCCTTGGAAGTGCATGAGAGACTAGACTACTCTCGGTTTATGGGAGGAACCGGTGTAATTGCTCTGTCTCCTCTCTCTCTCTCCCCCTCTCCCTCTCCCTCTCCCTCTCATGTGTGTGTATTTTATTTTAAACCGCTGCATTCAACTCTGTTTCAGACTCTAAATAAGATTTTGAACTGTTTTATAAACACAATTCAACCCTCTCCCTTATTGTGTTTTTTCACCTTCAATTTGGAATTAAACAAGGGAGGGAATTCTAGGAATTTAGGGATTTAAAGTGAACACAGTCAATTTTGATTCTATCAATTTCATCCCTAATACCACAAACATCATCTTTGTCAGCCAAAAAAAATGTCAACTCAATTTTTTTGGACACTTTACTGCCAAATTTAACGTCGGGGACTAAAGTGGCTAATGAATTTTGAAGTCAGGGACTCTTTTGTATTTTTTCTTGAGTCGGAGACCATTATGACAACGAGGTACACATCTAAAAAACAAAACGATTGTTTCCCCTTTTTTTAATACTACCTATTAGTTAAATTTAAATAATTTTCATTATATAATATATTTTATTTTGCATAATTGATAATTGTCATTTCATAATATTAACTTTTTATATTCTGTTTTATATGTATTTTATAATATATCCATCTTATTATTTTATTGTGCATTATTAATATTAATAAAAAAATTAAATTTGAAATTTGGATAAGCAAAAATTGATCCAAATTAAACTGGATTGGATCACATCAAAAAATTTATATTAGTCATCTAAAACTGAACCAAATCGCATGTAATTATATTTTCTAATCGAATGAGTTTTTCCCTCAACTTATCTAAACCGCATCGCGAACACCTATAGTCAATAAATAGTGTGTACGTTATAAGAGGATATGGGAGAAAATAAAAACTTAAAATTAATCTGAAACAATTAATTAATACCTTAAAAGAACAGCATGATCAAATTTTCGAAAAAAAAATAAAATTGAAATGATAGGGTATAAAACAAAAGTAGTTCATGCAATTAATTAATAAATATCATAAATTTATAGGGTGTAGGAATTTAATAAAAAATAGCTTGGGTAGGACTGGATACCATGCTAGACCACCAGAGTTATATTCATATATGGCAAGAGGCAATCATACATGCTGAATTTATGATTTTTAGCTGAGACATTGCTTGAAATTACATTCAATAAAAAATAAGCTAAGTGTAAGGGGGTTTGTCCCTTCTGTTTTAAGTCTATAAACTGAGCTTCAATTAGGCCCCATGTATATATTCAATTTAATGTGTACAATTCTTGTGACATGCATGTGATGAAGCATGAGCAAAATTCGGTATCTTTCATTGTTGCTTTATTTAATAACCCATAGATTTGGTCAAACCTAATGGAAGTGAGTTCAATTTGAAGTGGAGAATAGTATATAGGGTTGGCACACTCCTTGCAGCCCCCCAATTGAAAATCAATAAATTAATTAGTTCCTCTATATTGTTTGGATTTTGTGACAATTTTTTAGGTATATACTTCTAGCTTTAGTACTATCCTAGTTAAGGAATTATAGACTCAACAACCATATTGTACTTCTAAAGGTTTATAGAATTAATATTGATTAAACCTTTTTTAATATTCTTCTTGTGATTATTGACTGCCGTTGATGTCCTTGTGAGCTTTGCTCAGTTGGTATGGACAATGCATAATATATGTAAGGGCCGGAGTTCGAACCTCGAACACCACAAAAAAAAATTGAATGTCGCTAAAATCTCCGGTTAACTCACATGTAAACCTGTTTTTTTTTGGTAAACTCTTATGAGTTGAAGTAAATTCTTATAAAATTGGTAAACTCTCGATTTTGCGAAGGAGTTTATGATTCTACATTAATTTGATCTCAAAATGTAAAATTTTAGTCAGAATTATTCAACACCTTGCTCAGAGTTATTTATGTGTTATATATATATATATATATTTTGAATAAATGTGTTAAATATATTTTTGCAAAGTACAACATACATTTTCATATTATTTTGACAAAACTCATTTTTCTAAAATAATGGAGGTCCAGCTTTGGACTCAGAAACACATACTAGTCGGAGCCATAATACTAATTATTTTAAATTCAAATACTATTAATTATATTACTATCTAAATTGCATTAACTATTTTGAAAAATAGTCATATAGGGTATATATAGGGAACACTCTGTCAAAATAAAATAAATTGAAGACAATAGCATCGATAACATATCTCTGATGAAATGGATTTGTAATTTAATTCAAAGATAATGATGCATATGGGAAACAAATTTTGGATTTCGTAGCCCTCCATATGGCTAAAAATGTAGGCAGTTTATATAATCTGTATGCAGCATCTAAAATATCCGATACCATTGTCAGTCACCAGTTTCAAGAGATTCATGTTAGGTCATCGCTTACTACATCATTAAATATTGATAAAACCATGATTCTTTAATACTAGTCCGCAAAACAGTTTGTTTAATCGGGAATAATTTGACTCGTAAGAATGTGAGTTCAACTTTTGATGTCGGTTAATAAATTATTGGTGGATAATTTATAAGTACCTTTATCATTGTTCTTTGATTTTGAGGACTGTTTTGACCTTGGGTTAGTGTTGATTGAAATGGTAAATGTTGAAGAAGTCTCGAACTATTTAGTATTGTAAAGGAAGAGAGGGGCCAAAACTATGTATGAACTCTAGGTCTTTGTTGTAAGATACACCAATAAAAAACATTTTAACTTTTAAATTTAATTTTCTTCTTTTTTATTATATTATTGTCTTAGAGTGTCGTGAGATGTAGTAAATATGTGGTAAATTTATAGGAATTGCTTACCAACTCATGTAATGTACGTCTAAAAGATAAAGGAGTCATATGTTCTATGAATTGTACACGGTGTACGGTGAGCAACGAGGATGCACTTCATTTATTTTTCCAATGTCGAAGTAGCTTAAATGTTTGGAGTATGCTTCCTTTATTTTCTTCTATTTCTATTTTGCTACCGCAAGATATGGATAGCAAGAATATTATCTTCAAAACATTACAAGATTTATCTAAGAAGGATGCAACTTTATTTTGTTGTATGTTGTGGAGTATATGGAAACAAAGAAACAACAGAGTGTGGAATGAGGTAATTGATGCGATCCATTTTATGTTGTTGAGAGAGCAAAAGTTATGCTTCATGATTGACAAGATGCACGTAGGATTTGTAATACATCTTGTGCACATCCACGACAAGAAGGAAATGTGAAATGGATCAAACCAGCTGAAGGAAGATTTAAATGCAATATTGTTGCTTCTTTCTCCTAGCTTTCTAATAGAGTGGGAATATGAGTTTGTATAAGGGATGATACAGACACTTTTGTTTTGGCAAAAACTGAATGGTTTACCCCAGTCGGTGAGATACATACATGTTGACGAAGTTCTTGAACTGTTATCAGCTTTAGAATGGGTTCATCACTTACACTTGGGACCTATCGATTTTGAGCTTGACGCTAGAAAAGTGGTGGATAGTTTTTCATCTCCACATCATGATGTTACAGAAATTGGGATGATTATTCATAACTGTAAAACTATCTTTAAACAATACTATGTCAACTCTAGTGTTGAGTTTGTGAGGAGGCAAACAAATGAGGCAGCACATAGATAAGTTAAGGAGGCCACATCCTCAGCTAGTTTCCAGATTTTGGTATAAATACCAGATTATATTGAACACATTTTAAGTAATGAAATGATATAAGCTTCTTTCCTTAAAAAAAAATCACATAATGACCTTGGTTTTTTCTCTTATTTTAAAGTTTTCCACGTTACATACTTTTTGTTCTTAATGTGTTCCTTTATTATTTTTTTCTTTCTATGCGGGTGTTTTCCAACAACGAGTATCAAAGCTTTTTGTTTGATCCTGTAATTAAGAGTTCATTGTGGTTACAATGTTGTATGACCTTTCACATCAGAAAAAAAATGGTGGTACCGTAAAAATGTGGTTTTTCAAAAGGTTCTTTCTAGGAAAAACTTGATACTTAAGTGTGAAATTTTTGATACCACCTATCTTTCCAAGAAACATCTCTGATGCACGGTTTACGGTATACATACAACTATAATTTCAAGTTTTGTTGTGTAGTTTAGGATTGAGAAATTCGATGGAATAATCAATTTCGCCTTGTAGAAAATTCAAGTCAAGGATATGTTGATGCAATTAGGATTACACTAGACACTCAAAGGAAATATTTTCAACATGAACAACGAGAAATGTGGGAGGAACTAAATTTGGGAGCTTCGAGTATAGGTCACATGTATTTGTTTAAGAATATTCATGTGAATGTTCTTGGTAAGTCGTCAACGAAAAAATTCATGTAAAAACTTGAAGGACTAATATGATAAAGTATATCTCAAATTGATTCTTGTTGAAGGAGAAATTCAATAACTTATGCATGAATAAAAATACGAAAATTTCTTATCATCTAAACTCAACGGTATTGTCTCTGAGTTATAGACTATTGAAGTTAATATTCATGGTGAAGATAAAAGGTTGAGACTTGCATCGTCTCTTCCATATTCTTATAATCATGTTTTAATATTCGGGAAGAAAACATTGATCTTTGAAGAAGCTATGAGGAAAATCATTAAGAACAAAGATAGAAAAATGACGATAACACTTCATGAAACTCATTGTTGGTAGATATTTGAAATGTAGAAACCTTGGGCATCTAAGGTATAAGTAATCTCATGGAGGAACATCAAAAAAGGTTCAAAGATGAATACTAGTAATGTCTCCCTTGTTAAGGGAGATGATGATATCTTCTGAAAACTGAGAAGTGTGTCCTCACAAAAAATTTAACTGACAAGAGAAATGATGAATTATTGCTAGCGGTATATTGTGCGTACATTGATGAAGGGTGTGATATGAAATTATGTCGGTGATTGAAGAACTTCCTTTCAATATGGTAGTTGCACCATAGATTTTCAACCTCATTTTTGTCACATAGAAATTCTTGTCCTGGTTTAACATCAAATGAGTATTGTCTTTATAGTGGTGTATGATAGGTCTTTTTAACTATAATTTTTATGCAAAGAATGGAAGATGATTAATCATATTCAATCAAGGTAGAAATTATTTCTGTTGATTGAAATGATAAATGTATAAGAGGTCTCACATTGCTTGATATGATTGTTTACATAATTCCATTCTATTAGCTAATTGGGCAAGACATCATATATTAGAGAATATAATGAATCTTCTGGTGTTTGTGAGTCATCAAGAAGTACGGAGGGAGATAGGTGAAGACATGATTGAAATAGAAGAAGTATATAATCGATCAAGGAAATACATTAAAGAACTAATAAATGAAGCTTAATCTTAGCACGATCGGTTAATTCATAATTTCAACCCTTTTACTTTGTCCATCTCTACCAAACCATAACTTTTAATGATCAAAATAGTTTTAACGGTTCAATTGCCAAGTCTCTATAAGTCACTAATTATAAATCTTTTGGGGAGCGAGAGGGAGGGAGGGAGGGAGAGAGAGAGAACAAAATTCCTAATTAGGGTTTGACATTTTCTTACGATTTTAGTTTCTAGCTTTGTAGAAAAGTCGTGTTGAGTATGAGATTCGGATGTCATATCAATAAATAATGTCATATGAGCATAAATTTTGAAGAAAATGAGAAAGATACTACCAAATCAAAAAGAGAAACAAATGTGTTCAAAATACTCAAAATAACAAGAGTTGGTTGCACAATTTTGATATTTAAAGGGTCAAAAATACAATTAAATTTAGGCTTAATTGCACTTTTGGTCCCCTATCTTTTCAAAAGTTGCAATTTTGGCCCCTATCTTTCCACTTTGGGGGCCAAAAGTGTCAAAGATCCAATACATAGGGGGTTGTTTTGTATTTTAGTTAATTAGGGAGCTAAAATCGCAACTTTTGAAAAGATAGGGGGCCAAAAGTACAATTAAGCCTTAAATTTATAATCTTATTAGGCATAGTTTTGGTTCTTTTTTTTTTTTTTTTTTTTTTTACGAATAGTTTTGGTTTGTTTTGAATAATATATATTATATAGTTTTGATTTCAATGCATTGGTAATCTATTTTGTCGTTTGCCCAAGCATACTCTATACATCAACAACAAAGTACGTGCTAATGTTAGTAGCAGGGGGGAATCGATTTTGAAGCCCGCAAAGACATGCATAACATGATGACACGTGACATGTGCATGAATGCTATATATAACTAAAGTTTGGAAGTTGGTCATAAATATTTGGACACTCTATTTGAATACATATTCATATTTCAGAAAAGATAAAATAAAAAGAGAGAAATATATGTAATGTTTATTTTTAGAAGAGTTAATTGATATGAATTTTTATTTGTGCGGTCAAATAATGTGTCTAAATACATGTGAACACGCAATATTTTCTCTTAAAATTTTGCACTTTTCTAAAAAATATTTCCTTCATCTCAAAATAAAAGCGGAAATTGGTAAATAAAAATTAATATATTTTGTTTAAAATTTGTAGCAAATACATTAATTTATATTACTCATTTTTGCTTATATTTTGTGACAGAGGAAGTACGGAGAAGTATACATAATCCGGCATGGATCAAAGATCCATAATTTGCAACCCAATTTATTTACGTGAATTATGGATACATGTATAGATAGAGACTGGTCAACAATTCCATCTCAAAAATTTTGGAATGTGTTTTGAAGCTTTTTAGAATTTCAAGTGAAGACAAAAACCAAAACAACAAATCACTGTTGAATAGGTTGCTAGAGAGACAACCAAAACCGGTAACATAGCCACTTGTTTGATGCTCCCAACTTCCAAGTGATGGTTTTGCAGCAGGCTCAAGGGTTATATAAAGTAACATGTTGTTGTTGTTCTAGGATAATCTAAGACTATAGTTTTTGCAAACTTTGTCTTTGTTAAGTTATCATCCATCAATTAATTGATTGAATATTTGAATCTCAAGAAAGATTATAGATGGACAGGGACAGCATAAATCTTTTTGATCATTTATAATCTTATAACAGTTTTTCCTGACAAAAAGATAAACTTAAATTAGTCACCGAAGATTATATACGGGTTAAATCAGTTCTTCTATTATAACGAAGTAATGACTAATTTATCCACAATATAAAATCATCAAAGATTAATTTAGGTTTTATTTTTGTAAGAGTGAATTGGACACCAATAATGAACTAATTCAAGTAATAAGGGACTTGGACTATTTAAACAAATGGTTAGGTGTTTGATCATTGATTCTTCCGAATGCAGAAAGATTTATTGAAAGAGAAGAATGTATTATATGTGTTCCATATATTCTCTGATAAAGTTTAATCACCATTGATTATGATGGAAACTTCGCATCTATAACATGATATAAAAGAAAAAAGGACATTGAACCAAATATATATATATATATATATATATATATAGAAGCAGACAACACACATTAATATAGATTTTATAGTAGTTTATTAGGAGAGATAATATTTTGAACTCTGACAGAATAGAGAATGAAAGATCAACATGAACAAATTCTTTTGTGTATATATATATATATATATATATATATATATATAACGATTTGTTAGAATATACCTATTAGTTTTTATGTGGAAGTGTTTTAGCAAGTTACACCTTAAGGAGTATTTAACTACTTTTTAATTATAATTTGGTAAAACACAACTTCTAAAAAATAAGTGAGTGTGTTCTAGCAAATGCCTATAGGAGTTGCTAACATACACACATTTATTTTTTAGAATGTGTTTTAGCAACGTTCACCTTAAAATATATTTAACAACTTTTTAGTTATATCTTTTCTAAAACACACCTTAATAAAAATTAGTAGGTGTATCCTAACAAACCTCATATATATATATATATATATATATATATATATATATATATATATATATATATATATATATATATATATATATGGGATTTGGTAGAACACACCCACTAGTTTTTATGTAGGAGTGTTTTAGCAAGCTACACCTTAAGGTGCATTTCACTTTTAGTTATAATTTGCTAAAACACACCTTCTAAAAAATAAGTGGGTGTATCCTAGCAAATGCCTATAGGAGTTGCTAACATACATTCATTTATTTTTTAGAAGGTGTGCTTTAGCAACATTTACCTTAAGGTGTATTTAACAACTTTTTAGTTATATCTTTGCTAAAATACACCTTAATAAAAATTAGTAGGTGTATCCTAGCAAACCCACACATATATATATATATATATATATATATATATATATATATATTAGATTTGAACGGTTTTATAAATGTGTACATCGATTGATATTTTAATTAAGTTATGTTATAGTGTAAGTTCTCTCATTATCACCATTAAATCTTTTTGAAACTTTGTAATTTGTTGTCAGAAGATTATGTCGCCAATTTAATAATTGTTATTATTGATTGATTTATATAAAGGAATACTCCAGGAATTTTATTTTTCTTTATTTAATCCAAAATTACTCTAGTAATTATTAGGGGGGTTTGTGGCAAAGTTTATATCACTTTTGAGATAAAAAAAAAAAAAAAAAAAAAAAAAACTAATCAGATCTAAAGATGATACAATCTGATCTAGATTTAAAAAGTCAGATCCAATCTGATCTTATATAAATCAATTTAATTTGAATCGGTTTTGTTATATCGAAATTACAAATTATGATTTTTTAATTAATGTTAATAATATAATAGATGTCTCATGTATAATAAGTAGTTGTGTATGGTTTATGGTACTTACCAACATTTTTTTTAACCTAGAACGAATCAACATATTCGAAGTTCGACGGTGCACTAAAACTTGTATAAATTGGTTTGTTTGATTCATTATCATTCACAAACCTTATCCATTAGAACTGAGTTCTAATCTAGCTGTAATTCATTATGTGGCAACTCGAATTTGTTTAGGATCAATGACAATGTTACACTTTCTGGTTTGAAGATCCAACTGAAATGGTCTTCTCAACAATAATGATACCATAAAGTTGCTATGTGTTGAGTTTCGCCACCCATTGATTAACCTAAATGGAATTGTCCTGTTTAACAAAATGAAACTTCAAAATGCCAATGATCTAAGAACCATATTCTCTATATTCGCTCAATATCATTTCAAGGGACTGATCCAATTAGACACTACATTAGTTAGATCAATTCATGAGATATATTCAAGAAAGTTTGTTTCGTCCCAGGATAGTCAAAAATATCAAGGAGTGTAGGGTTATACCAGATGAAGCGATAGAGCTACTAGCTTTTAACTCATCCATGATATTTATTTGTGTTACTTTCTCTTTGTAATGACTTTTGATTTCCCACCTTACACTTCTTATATTGGTTAGGATTCTAGTGTCATTTAATATAATTTATTTTGGCCATTAAAAAAAATAACAAAAATTATATCTTTAATTTTAGTCTTTCAATTTGATGTTATTTGGTATGATCCCTCCTATGAGTCAGGGCGGCAGGGATTTATCTCTGACATTGCAATATATTATGCATTTTGGTATGATCCCATAATTTGAATCTCAGACATTGCATAGATTATGCATTTTCCATTCTAATTTGGTATGATCCCTCCTATCAGTCAGGCGGTAGGGATTTATCTCTTTAGCCTACATCATTTCCATGTCTAGTAAATACATAATAAATAATAAATATTAACCTTTTCAATTTACCTGTTAACCATCTTGGATTTTTCTATTGTAATTTTAGCTAGAAACCATTCATCAAAGGAACATCATATTCGCATTTTTTTTATATATTATTCGTATCATACACCTAGGTTTTTTTTAAGAAGCTAGGAGCTCTTAAGTATCAAATTAGATGAAAGACATCTCCAATATAATGGTATCCCTAACTTCATAAAATCATTTGTTAAGGCTCCCTAAATTTATTAAAAAAAAAAAAAGAAAAAAAAAGAGGAATATACCAAAACCCTATTTAAAAATTAAGGACCACCCCTCCTAAAGTGGGTGTTATAACCAATTGTTCTCCTAGTTAGCTGAACTTTAATTTATTTTTTCTATTTTTTAAGATATAAAAAGGGTGAAAGGAGCATCCTCCAAAGTAGTATAACCGTCTTTATTTTCTGCATTATCATCATCAAACTCTTTATTTACGTGTGGTTGCGATTCTAGGCTATAGCTTCCAGTATTCCACCCCGCGTCGGAAGGAGAGTCTTATTTAGTCCGTACTTTGGGGCTCGAAAGAGTGTTTATCTTGTTGTGCTTTGTAGGGAGAGGATGGTATACGTGGATCTGCCCCGTGTTGACGGTTGGTCCTTTTCTAGGCTATATCTTGTGTTGTTTTTAATTTTCATATTATCCGTTTGGGTAAAACTCCATTTTGTGGATAAACTGGTTAGGTTTATGTCCCCCAGTTTTTTTTATGTTTTTTTTTCCTTTTTTTTTAATAATATATTTATAAGCATCTGACATATTAGAGTTAGGTACCAACTTCATTGGGAGCCACTCTTTTTTATGTCATTTGTTCTTGCCTTATCCAAAAAAATCATCAAACTCTTTAGACTTATCTTCCTCCACCATATAACACCAAAGCTTCTTAAGAATTTTGAACATCATTTTTCATAACATGATTGGTGGTTACCTTCTATTTTGGTGGTGGTCGGAGTTTGAACTCCGAATCTTACATATATTATGCATTGTCTCTGTCAACTGAGCTAAGATCACGAGGTCTGATTGGTGGTTACCTGATTCTTATTGTGAGCAAAGTAATCATCTAATTGAGTCTAAAAAATAAGTACTAAATCTTCTTCATTATGGACAACACATCCGATATATATTAGGAGTGTTTCCATTTCAACATTGACGACTGAAATAATTAGAATATCTTCACCAGCATCATCAAGTATATATTCTCAATTTTAGGACTGCTTCATTTATGTTACCAACATTGATTTTTGTATTAGTATCTATATTGGGAATAGCCTAGGAATCATGACAGGTATATGTGTTAATATTTGCAATAGAATATACCACCAACAAAGATTTCTGCAGTAGAGGTAAAATCACAATGAACCACTTGTGCTCTTGGATCACAAGTTGCAACACTGTCTTGTATTACCATATGCTAGTTCAAAAAAATAGTAATTACTTATAATAATGTTAAGAGATTTTAATCAACAAAAAAAAAATGTTAGTTAGAGTTAATCTCACACTAGTATCGTAAACTACTCAAGCAGATACAACCTATGACTTGGAACCGGCTCCTTCTATAGGACTGATAAATGTTTGGTCATAAAACTATTATTTGAATGACCAAAGTTGTCTGACACCCCTTTTTCTACAAAAAAAACTATTGTGATTATTAAGATCTTTGGTATCAAGTAATTCTATAAAATTGTCAAACAAGAATAGAAATCTACAATTTTTTTTTATGAATTCTATAAAAAAATAAGAGTTAAATATGGTTTTGATTTCTATAAATATATCAACTTTTGTTTTGGTCTCCCTAAAATTTTTCTTTGAGTTTTAGTTCTTCAAAAGTTTTCAACCACCACTTTTCCTTCGTACTTTTAAATCAACTCATGTGTCACTTTCATATTTTAGAATGAAAATTTCCTGCAATATTTATAATATTATAAAATTATAATTTTTTTTTTAACAAAAATATGAATTAAATGTGAACTTTTTTATGTTTTTGGCACTTAAAATTCATATTTAATTCATGTTTTGTTAAAAAATTCTAATTCTTTTTTGGGAGAAATTCTCATAATGTTATAAACATTGCTTTAAATTTTCATTGAAAATTATGAAGGATAGATATGAGTTGACTTAAAAATAGAAACCAAAAGAGCTGATGATTTTTTCTTGGTACTACAAATTTTAAATTTTTTTTATAAAGACTAATATGAAAATCTGATATATTTACAAACACGAAAAGTTGCTTGTTGAAAAAAAAAAACTATTTAAGAACATTCTCATTTGTAGACGGATCCAGGATTTTTGAATAGCGATGGTACCATATATAAAAATTTGTAGCATTAATAATTCTCCTCAACGATTTTCTCATTTTCAAAATCAATAAAAATATTTTTCTCTATGTAAATAACCGAACAACCATTTAATTGATCATTTTCCATTCTTGACAATATTCATATTATCAAAAAAGAATTTGAGCTATATGATGATATATGTGGGCCAAAATGATTTTTGAGAAGTTGAATGGGATACCAATTGTTCAAAAAAGGAGAAAGGTGGTTTTACGGTTAGGAGATTGCTGAAGTTGAATTTAGCTTTAATGGGTAAATGGTGGTGGATGATGTTGGAGGAATGAGAGAGTTTATGGTATCGGATTTAAATTGCTCGGTACGGTGAGAGGGGGCACATTTGACATAGCGAAGGAAGTGGATATGTGTGGTGGCAGAATAATCATAGGATGAGAGTGGAAACTAGTGTGGGGTTGGGGAGTTGGTTGATTGATAATATTTGGCAGTGGTGGGAGGTGGGTCTTAAACATTTTTTGGAGGAGTCCGTGGGTGGAAGGGAGTCGGTTATGTGATAGGTTTAACAGATTATATGCTTTAGTAGAGAATAAAATGGCGACGGTGGCTAATATGTATTTTTTAGGTGGGGTGAGGATGGTGAGACAACGAGGTGGCGTAGGCGTCTGTTTGCATGGGAAGAAGCACGTGTGGGGGGAGCTTTGTGAGCTAGTAACTTCTATTGTTTTGCAAGATGCTAAGGGGGATAGGTAGATTTGGTTGTGACATTCGTCCAAACAATATTCTGTGAGTAGTAAGGTTGATGTATAGGAGGATCCAGTATGACCGAAGATATGAATCATTTATACGTCAGATGCAATGAGTTTGGCAGATTATGGTCCTTGGTTGCAAATTGTTAGGTGTTGAATTCGTGGGACACAACTTATTTTTTGACCATTGAATACAATTTGCTTCTTTAGGTGGTTTTTCGAAAAGAGATTGTCTTTCTTTGAATATTGTTTGGTTTTCTATGGTATGGACAATTAGAAAACGCAATTGCCATATTTTCCAGCATAAGGATGAAAATATGCAAACTTTAAGCAAGAAGATTAAACTTCCAATTTATGGATGGTTGAAATCAAAATACACTACTTTAATTTTTAATACCATGTTTGGAAGCTTCATCCTCACGTCACCAATGCTTATTATCTATCTCTTAGAAGCTTTGCTTTTTCGTGTTTATGTTATTACAAAATTTTTATTGATCGATTGTATCTCATTGTGACACGTCTTAGCCTGAAAAGATTTTCTTTTATGATAATCCATTTTCACTTATTAAAAAATATGATCAAAACATGTTATATCAATAACACTGACACATATAGCAAAAGAGTATCGATTACTTTAGACCAGAATAAGCATAAATGAATATGAATAATGAATGATTAAAATTAAATAATGAGAAGAAGTAGTAGTAGTAAGATAACATGGGGTTGCGTGGTGTGACTGACACAAAGAGGTCCCACATCGTAGGCCGATAAACAAGCACAATTTTCTTAAGCCACTTGAACACTAACCCCAGTTAGGGGACACATTCAGAAAGGACAGTATGGCCTAATCTCTCCCTCTCTCCCCTCTCCCATTTCATTTCTCTCTATTAATAACACCCATAGCCCACTTCTTTCTCCCATGCACTTGTCCTCTTCATTCAACTTCAACCCACTCCTCTTCACTCTCTTCGCCAAATTTAATTTTATTATCATACCTTAGCAACATTACAAAAAACATATAACCACTTTTATTTATTTCTCTCTTAATAAATACTATTCCCTTACTCTCCATACTCATTTCACATAACTTCTCTTCACTTTCTTCCCTTCTTTCTCTGACAACCAACCAACCTCATTTCATCTCTTTCTCTTTATTTATTTTCTTGTATCACAAATTAATATTTCTGACATATAGTTACTTTACATTACCACTACCTCCTTAATTATAACAATGTCTAGCAGAAGATCTCGTTCCAGACAATCCGGTGGTTCCTCTGAGATCACTGATGCTCAAATCACTGATCTCATTTCCAAGTTACAACAACTTATCCCCGAACTTCACGCTAGCCGCTCCAACAAGGTATTTATTTTTTAAATATCCTAGTCTTCGTTCTTTAAACTGTTTGCAATTGTATGCAGATGATACTTGTATGCAGATGATACTTAATTTATAAGAAATAAGATTATATTTTACTTATAAAAAGTTTCCTTCATACACACTCTCACAAATTCCCAAGTCATCAATCACATGCACAACAAGAATGATACAATACAATGCATATATTGTGTGGACATTGTTAGTTTTGGTAGATAAACAATGTTTATTATGACTCTTCCTCAATTCTTTGCCACAACTTGTGTATTGTATTGTATTGTACTCATTTACTAATCATGCATTAATTACTACCTTGTAGCTAGTTGCAACATGCAAGTGGGTGGTGTATAAAACTAAAAAACAATTAATTAAATTTTGAATTCTACTAAAATTTATTTTTCATTTTTTGATGGTGCTATAGGTTTCAGCTACTAAGGTATTGCAAGAGACTTGCAACTACATAAAAAACTTGCATAGAGAAGTTGATGATTTAAGTGACAGATTGTCACAACTTTTGGCTTCTACAGATTCCAACAGTGCTCAAGCAGCTATTATTAGGAGCTTACTTATGTAATAGTGTCTAGTTATATATATATTTATAACTACTACTACTCTTGCATTTGTTTGTCGTGTGCATGTCCTTGTCTCACTTTATTGTTATTCTCTTATCTGTGTAGGGTTTAATTTGGTTTGTAGACCAAGGCAAAAGGGTTTACTATATACCTTTGTTAGTCCTTGAGATTAATTAGTTTAATTTTATGTGACACTTAATTTGTAGTGAGATTATGATTATGATGATGAGCTTCTATAGCTATAAATAAAATGGACTACATCTTGATTAGTTCTTATGTGTATGAATGATTTTCAAATTTTCAAATTTGGAGGCAGCAATATTTGGATTTGATCTTAGTAATTTAACTAATGAGAGAAACTTTTTGTTGTGAGGGTCCATTGAAAGGGTCAAGCTTTGAAGTTGACAGTGCCAATTACATGTGACATTACCCCACATGCCATTTTCGGTTATTTGCTCTTGCCAACCCGTGATATTGATGTTGTCAATAGGACCACAATATAAAATAACCAACTTATGATCCAACCATATGATATTTGGCAACATACATTTATGTATCCATCAAATATCTATATATGTAGTTGCATTTCTATGTACAAATATGTATACGGATAATCACAAAGTATCTATTTATTGTTTCCAATTACATAAAGAAAAAAAAGTAAAGTAGAAAAGAAAAGAAAAATATCATCAATGTTATACCAAATATTTATTGTTCCTAAATACAAGGTTCGAATTTTGACTACAATAAATGTCTGCATTTAATGTTTTTGCTACGAATATATTTACCTCTCGTCAAGGATTTCTATCATTACAAGAAACTAGCGTTTTAGCGTCGGCAAAAAATGGACGCTAAAATTAATTTAGAGTCATACTAACATAAAAATGGTGACGGCAATAAAAACCTTGAAGCTTTGTTTTTCGGTGAAATACAAGTTCTAAATTTTTATACACTCCCATGTATCAGGGGTATTTTAGTAATTTCACATCACATCATCACCTCTTTTCATCTCTTCTTTCAATGTTTTTGTCACATGTCACAAATGTGTGTGGGTGTAAAAGAGTATGCCACCTAAAGTGGTTCATGTATAAGAGCTCTAAAAAAATGAACAAGAGGTACTCAATTATCCTTTTTTTAAGTAGCTAAATATAATATACTCCATCCGGTCGTTATTATAAGCAAAAATTCACTTTTTAGCTTCATTTATTGAATGAACCTAAAAAGTCAACTTTTGCTTATAATAACGACCGGAGGGAGCAGTAGTTAAGTCTAGAGCACTTGGACTAGGGTAGTCCAATCAAACACAGGGAAGTATCAATAAAAAAACACCATTAATCCATTGGACTAGGGTATCCAATAGATGCATTCCAAGGGATCCATAGACACTCATAAAAGAGACATTGCCTTGACTTTTTTCATATCCAAAAAATATTTCCAAAACATGTCAGTCTCCAAGTTTGAGAATATCAGACATCCTTTTTTCATATGAAATATATTGAACTCTCAAATCAGAGAGAAATGTACTGAAAGATTTGATTTGGTCAAAGGAAAGTTCTTATTTATAGAGTAGTTAAGTTCTTTCATTGCATAGTGTGCATTATTCTTAATTGGATCAATACCTCACAACTGAATCCTAGCAACTTCTAACCGTTTGTACCTGCCAAATGCTGATGTGGCAGAATCAGTTAGCTTTCATTGAAAGTTATTACCTCCGTTCCTTTTTATAAGGGAATATGGGTCAAGAAAAATTGGTGTATCTGTTCTATATTTTGAACCAAATACATAAAATCTTATTGACCAATATATCTCTTATAAAAAGAACCGGAGGTAGGACTTGCAAATCAAGTAACTTCTTCTTCATAAGGAATAGTTTGGGATCAAGTGAATTGGTGAAGAAATCGGCAGCTTGTTCACTGCTTGAAATTGAGAGCAATCTAAGTATTCCTTCTCGCACTTTATTGCGAACAAAAGGGAAATCTATCTATTTCAAGGTGCTTGGTTTTTTCATGAAATACCGGGTTAGCAGGAGTATTTAAGGGGCACCAATTATAACATTAAAAAACAAGAATTCAAGAACAATGCACTTTAAAATCATCTGGTAAGTAAATGAGATATTGTAGTTCACATGCAGCAGCTAATTAAGAGGCTTGATATTGAGCTTCACTAGATGATGTTGAGACTCTGGTTTGTTTCTTAGTACGCCATGAGAATGGGTCTTCGACTGTTAACACCGCCAGCCCAATCTGCATGAAACCCAAAAGTTGAAGAGAGAAAGACTTGTGGAAGAATAGTCATTTTCCTAGGCGATTTTTTAGATGTCTAAGTACTTACAAGTAACATGATAACGGACATGAGTGGATCCGAATCATGAAGAATTTAGAAGATCCAAACAGTATTTTTTTATCAAATATAAATTCCATGATTGGAATATGCCACCTCTAGGCCAAAAAATTCATCATAAAACTAAAATACAAGATAGAGATTTCATTCTAGGAATCTCATAAATGGAGTTTCCAACCATAAGGTTGTGAAGATATCTCATAGGATAAAGGAAACAAAGTATGATATGATGATGCTTGTTTGTAGCCTAGATGTATGAGAAAAATCGCAAGATTTTCATACCATTAGTGACTTGCTTGCAATCAAAGCATATAGGGACTTTTGTAACTGGCAAACTTGGCTAGATTTCTGAGGGTCAGGCCTTGAGGCACCTTCATGTACATATCTTTATGAAGAAAACATGACCTAGAATTTGAGGGTTGGTCGAAAACAATAAAGTCGCCACCAAAATTTATTCAAATTTGTGTAGATATCTCAAATATTTAATTGTGCAAAACATTTTTAACGTTAAAATATATATTTTGTACAAATTAAATGTCAATGTTTCGTTTATTTATTTTTGAATTAAAGTGCATTTAAATAGAGAGGAAAATATATAAATCAATTAGTGTGCGCAACATGAGTGGTATCTTGTTCTTACATATCTCTCAATGTGATAGAAAATTCAAAGCTACGTAGTTCTTGGGGTGTTGCAAAGTTGGAGGGTTTATGGTGATCTACAAATGAATGAAAAAATGATGTGGGTTTGTCTCTAACTTTACATTTTTGTCCTCTTTTCTATTCTTTCTTTCTCTCTCTTGGACTCAAGACTAATGGACTATATGAGTTTTTGATTTGATTTTGATTGCTTCTTTTTTTACCCTATGAGCTTCTCGTGTCTCCTATGCAGTTTGAATTATAGAATCCGAACAGTATACACACCTCATAAAAACCTGCAAAAACACGTTGAAATATTTCAGATTTTAGAATCTAAATAAGGCGCGTGAGAAACTCATCAGGTGGGAAAAGTAATGGTCTTTGATTTTCTTAATATAAATGGACATATTTAAATATGGACCTCAAACTTAGTGGGCTCAATTCTCAAATAATTTATTACATATTACTTTTCCCACCCTATGCCATACTCATGTGCCCTGCAAAAATGACCAACATGTCATTCAGATTACGTAATCCGGACAACTTCAATGTATAAAAGGAAGTTCACCCCTCCCATTTTACAGTTTCACTTTTCACTCTCTCTCTCTCTCTCTCTCTCTCTCTCTCTCTCTCTCCCTTATCCCAAAATCCGAATTGCACAAATCGGTCAAAATTTGGAGTTTTTTTTTGCCCAAAATCACAACATTTCAAGCCTTATAAAACATAAATCTGAAGGTTAGTTCCATATCCTTACGGATGCAAGTTAATTTTCGTTGTTCTTTTTTCTTCTGGTTTACCGAAGGTGTTCAAATTTCGTTTTCAGGACAAGATTGTTGTTGTTCGGAAAATGAAATCCGAAATACACCTGTGTATTTTTTTTTCCTTTGTTCTGTTGTGTTGTGCCCTAATATGCATGTTACAGGAATAGATCACAGAGGGGGTAATAATGAGGCTATGCACGCATCCGTTAGGAGAGAGCGTCAAGCGCGTCGAGAGGCTCGAGAGACGAAGGGTGTAGTTCAAGCTCTCAGGCATAGGCCTGGCAGGCCACACCATGTTGTTGATGAGGACGAGCCTCATCCTCAGGCTGACCCAGATTACGAGCAGATGGTCGTGGAACATCAGGTGGATGATGATGTTGAGGCAATGGATTGGAGGATGTGGATGATGGCCAACAGCAGCGACGGCAGAGGGGGGGAAAATGTGTGGTGGAGGCAGACTCTAAGCCTCTTGATGACTATCCCAATGGCCCACACGACACTACTCTGCTGACGTACCATGTGCACGTGGCCAGGAAGGCATCTGGGGAGTGGTACATATTAATGTGATACTTTAATGAATGATTGCAAACTGTTGTTAATCTTTTTGAAACTGATGTTAATCTTTGTGAAACTGATGTTGATGTTTTGTTTTTAATTTTTTTCAGTGACGAGCCAATTTAAAATGCATCAACAACGGGAAGAAGATTGATACGATGCATGATGACGATACGAAGCCTATCATGAACGCACAGTGGTGGCGTGATCGATTGAGTGTCACCAGTCTCTTCAGGATACCAGCTACAGCCAGATTGACCACGACCAGCTATCAACATTTGCGGAGAGGTGGCACGAGGAGACTTCGAGCTTCCATCCTCCTTTTGGCGAGATGACAGTGACACTTGATGATGTGTCCTGTTTGCTGCATCTCCCTATTGATGGCATGATTTTGTCCCACGAGAGTATTTCAAGGGACGATGCGGTGGAGTTGATGATACAGTATTTGGGGTATTCTCCACAAGTTGCTTTTGATGAGGTGAATGAGACCAAAGGTGCACATGCACGGTTTAGCTTCTTGAGGAAGATTTTCAAGGAGCGTCTTTTGTTGTAGTTGGAGTTAGATAATGAGGGTGGTATGGAGGAGGAGGTGCAGAGGTTGCGGGACCAGACTCTTCACATATATTTGATGTACTTGGTGGGGATCACACTCTTCACTTACAGGAGTGTCACCTATGTGGATGTTGTCTATCTGACGTACTTCAAAGACCTTTAGGTTGTTTCTTGTTTTTCATGGGGAGCTACGACACTATCTCACTTGTATAGGGAACTTAACCATGTTGCCCATTGGAACTGCAGTCAGCTGTCAGAATACTTGACATTGCTGCAGGTATAAATAAATAATTATGTTTGTTTTTTCATTTGTAAATTTTGACTGTTTGTATATTTATATGCGGTTGTCTTTGTTGCAGGCTTAGATTTATTAGCACTTCAGGGTTATATGCAGCAAGGATGCGTGGAGTGGATATCGGGATGATATGCATCCACGAGCCATGCATTTTTGCACCACGGATTGGTTTGTCTACACCAGACTCATAAAGAGGGCATCTGGATGCACTGGATCTAGCGGACGTTGTCATGGCCCCATATGTTGAGCACCATCAGGCATGTCCTTTTGAGCGGGTTAGCCTTTACTCTTGATGACTCAGATACCATAACTGCATGATGAGATATCTGCCGGAGCGGGTGCTTCGTCAGGTTGGGTACGTTCGGGCCGTCCCGAGACATCCATGTGAGAGTGCACCTCCCCAGGAGACCTTAGAAGATATCACCCTCCGCTTTCAGCGTGCTCTTGATTATGCTCTGACATCTCAGCAGTTAGGTCACCGTGCACTGCATGGTGTGGAGGCAGCAGAGAGATACATCCAATGGTTTTATGACGTCTTTCATCCACGCATGATTCTTCTAGACATTGAACTTCCGGTGCCGAAGCCACCAGAGCAAGAGATCATTGATGAGATTGCTGCTCAGGAGGATGGAGAGCATGGGTTCTTAGAGTTGGGCGGAAGGTTGGGCCGTATCAGAGACCATATGTATGTTGTTATGTCCAGTGGTGAGGTGCAGGAAGGGTCTGAGGCATTACAACATTTGGAGGAAGTATTGAGAGAGGTGCATGGTGGGAAGGTTTACCGTCGTAGGCAACATGTTGAGGGTGGAAGGGATGGTGGCAGGGGTGGTAGGGGTGTAGTGATATCGGGTTGATCGTACTTTTTAATTATGTTAATGTTTGAATATTTTGGATGATTTTTAGTTATATAACATTTGGATAATTTTAATTTTTATGTTTGATTAATGTTTGAATGTTTGAAAATTATGTTGTGTTGTTAATTGTTATGTTATAAATTCAATTTTCTGTTTGAACATATGGTCAAATGCCAAAACAGTTGGCAAAATGCACCAAAACAGAGGCTCAGCCAAAACAGATGGCTTCTGCCTCTGTGTTGATACAATTCGGATTATATAATCCCGGATTATGTAGTCCGAAAACATCCTTTTTCACCCCTATTTGTTGACTTTCAACGACGTGATTGACACTTTTGGGATTACATAATCCGGAAAGTATAAAACCAGTCCGGATCGTATAATCTGAATCCATCCATTGCACATTGACATCAACATCCCTCAGGGTTCTTTAAGTTCCAAAAACAAGAATTTGTTCGGATTTCATAATCCAAACGTAGTTCGGATTATGTAATCCGACTAGGGGTATTTTTGAAAAAAATAGAACACGGTAGAATACAGCAGGGTGGAAAAAGTAATAGTCTAATTTTTTTTTTATTATTATTTTTTTGAATGGCAAAATATTTTATATATATCAAGTGAGAATGAGTATTTTATGTGAGAATGGTAGGAATGAATAGGAGCCATCAGATTAAAAATATATGGTTGAGATTAAATGAGTCCAATTAAACACCACATGTGTCCACAACCACTCTATCCAACGGTTCTATCTATGAGTTTTGCACACCCACATTTCATCTTCTACTATCCATTCCTACGTTCTTTCTTCTATCTGCAGAACACTTTCAAATTAAAAACATGCCTTTGATTTGTTCTTTTTGAACCTGTAGAACACAATTTTATTTTGAACCACACAACCATTGAAACCGTAATGAAGAAATTGGAATGCCATGAAAGAAGAAAGTTTAATTAACATGAATTTAAAACCTTAAGATATGTATTTGTGCATAATTCTTTTTAATTCTTAATCAATTTTTCTCAAATACAGACTTTAATCCATATAAAAATTAATCAAAAAAATCAATTCTCAATCACTGACACCCTGTGGTACACCGGCGACGACCATGTAGTCATGATGAGAGAGAGACGAAGAGAGAGCTGTCATGAACCACCAGATTTGGTGGGGGAAGGAGGTGACGGCAATTCTACGGTGGTGGAAGGTTGGGGGCGCCGAATCAGGTGGTGGAATGTGAGGAGAAGAAGAACGGATAATGGTTAACGTGAGAAGAAGGAAAAATGCTTTGAAGGTGTATGTTATAATCTCAGCCTTTCCTATTTTAATCTAATGGCTCAAATTCATTCCTACCATTCTCACATAAAATACTCATTCTCACTTGATATGTCCCATATATATATATATATAAGGGAATTAAATCTCAAGTATTACATCAAAAAGAGAAAATAAAAAACACCAAAAACCCCCAAAGAAAAACCACCAGCACCCTCAAAATGCCGAATACCCTAACAACAACTCATCAAAGAACCAACACCGCCAACAGTGAACAATTAGGCACCCAATAGTGATTTTGCTTCAAAAGTTCAGCTTCGACCACCACTCAAGTGATTTTTTTTTTTTTTAATGGACCTTTACGAGCAAATTAAAAGTGATGACAAATGTAATTTTTTTTTTTTTTTTAGAAAAACTTGAAAAATCGAACAAAATTAGAATACTATAGTTTCTCCTTTTTAATTATGTTTTACACGAAAATAAGAATAACAAATGTTTTCATATCATCATCGTAAAAGATTAGTAAATATAAAGGCCCAACTATTGTCCTTCAAGTTGACAAGAAATTGCATCTAAATAGAGACAAGAATATAAATGATTGTCTCTGAATTTCATATTGATATAGGATAAAAGTTGTGAATTAATTTGTAAGACACAATTGCTATAATGGCCCAACTATTCTAAATAGCTTTTCATAAAAATTATTTTTAAAAGATGTCATTTTGAAAATATACCATGTAAAATCTCGAACAATGAATATTTAAGTTAATGAATGTCAAAATCTCTTTTTTAACTTATATCAAATGAATTTGAAATAATTTTTACTATTTTTGAGTAGATTTCAAAAAAATCCATTTTTAAAAATACAAAGGAAAATCCATTTTTTAAAAACTAAAACAAACGGGCCCTGTATTACGTCTCAAGAAGGATCCGAAACATGTAAATGAGATGTTTGGATTCCAAAATCGAGATTTTTTTTTTAAAAAAAATAAATGATATTCATTCATTCAAATTGATAGAGTACATCGATACAATAAAAATTCGCTAAAAACGAAAGGATGAATCTATGAACAATCTCACAACATCCATGTTAATAATATAAAATGGCAAAGCACTAAAGTTTTCTCAACATGTCTCAAAATGCACAAATTGAAGGTCATGTGACATATTCCGCTTTAAAGAAGACGATTTAAGTTTTCTTAACTCCGACGGATACTCTGAATGACCTAAAGACACAACTGAACAATACCTTGTGTTTCGTGGTGAAGATCATAGTACATCGCATGTATTTGTACAACAACCGCATTATGATCTTGGGGAGGGAGAGGAAGACATGTGGAAATAGTGACGTAGGATTTATGTTTATGAGGTTTGTTGAAAATAATGTGTTATATCTATATGTTCGTTCCAATTGCAGGTGCGTAGAATGTTCACGAGAGATTTGATGTCATTTAGTGTAATGTGTTGCATAATGTGGAACTTTTGTCGAATTTCAAACATTTGTGTAACGTTAACGTATTATCGTATTTGTGTAATATTACAAAATCATATATAAATTATATAATGTTGTTGTTTATGATTGCTGAATGTTGTTGTATTGGTTTAATTTCATCTAGAATTGCCGTTTGAAATTACAGATCAAGCAGACTGAAAATGGCTTGGAATTACAAAATAGAATGCAAGATTTATGTTTTGATATGAAACGGTAATTAACTATTGATGGGCTAAACGGTAGTTAATAGCTGCCGATTTTTTAACCCGAAGCGGGTAGTTAACCACCGCCGAAAGTATTTTAGTATTTTCCGTGTGTGTTTAGGAAATTTTTGTGTCAAAAAAGCAAATTTCATATAGCTATTAAAAGTCAACAATAGTTTCAACAGTTTCATATCTTTCTTCAAAAACTGTCAACAAACACTGAAAAAGAGTCTCCTCTCTATTCGTTCCAGTTAGTTCCATCGTTTTCTTCAATTTCAAAACTGGTACATGCATCTAATTCGTAACCTAGCTTATTCCAATAATCGATTCTCAAATTCACTAATCTTTTTTTAATTAATTTATTATTTCAGTGAAAACCATGAATTCGGTTGGTGATGGTTACGCCGTTGAAGTAACTGGTCTTTCACCTCAAGCCACTGATAAAGATGTCTATGAATTTTTCGCTTTCTCTGGTGCTATTCAACATGTTGAAATTATCAGGTAAAAATAATCATAATAATTTTAAATCTTGTGTTATAAATTAGGTAATTATTAATTATTGATTTTGTTCTTTTAATCTTTCTTTGGTTAGGTAAGATTTATTTATGTAATCTTGAATTTCAGTTAACTGTAAAGTTAATGGATTAATTAGGGTAACTAATTAAGTGATTGTTATACTAATTATAACTGATTCAGCTAGTGTCTTTGAATATGGTAACTAACTAGGTTTAGTAATCTGTTGAAGTAAATTAGAGATGATTGAATTGAATTCCATGTTCGTTCGTATATTCTTTTTATCATTGCCAAGGTTTTAAATCGCGGTTATGGTTTTTACATGTTCTTGATATTGTGAAAAATTGCAATCAGATGCTATGAATCCACCTTCTATTAATTAGATTAAAATAGATTGATTTATTTGGATTTTGGTCGCTTAGGTTTAGAGACCAATGTTGTATTATTTGGTAACTATAGGAACATACGTGGAAATCAAATAGTTACCGGTGTTGTTAAATAGTTGCTATATAACGGTTTAGGGACTTGGATCCCTCTAACATCTACGAATTAATTAACTATCCTTTTTTATAGTTTCTGGTTTCTAGAACTGTACCCACATCGGAGTGATCTTGAGGAAAAGGGTTATTCAGTAAAGACACATTTTTCTAGTCATAGTTTTGTCCAGTTCTATCAATTGGTATCAAAGCCACCTTCACTATTGAAAGCGGATACCAACATGCTGTCCATTCTAAGGAAGAGGTGAATATGATGACACATGAATGGGGTGAGTTATTTGCTGAATTGCAAGCTAACCAATTAATATTTTAGGACTGGTTACTTGCCCAAGCCAATAAGTACCAAAGAGAATTGGAGTTTTACAGAGGGGTTGGCTTTTTCTAAAGCTACCACCAGACATGTATATGTTGGCCCGAAAACCTAATAAAAAGCTCAGTCTACGTATATATGGCCCTTATAAGGTGCTAGAGACTAGAGAGGACTGCAAATGTTGTATTCAGGTTGGAATTACCTGAAAACAGCTGAGTTCACCTTTCGTTGTTATATCTAAGATCAAGCACTGTGGTTTGAATTGAAAGACGCACATGAACTGCATTAATGTATTGTGTTGTGAGGAAAGAAAATGACAAGAAAAGTCTCCTTGTGTCGTTTATTTCACCTGGTGGGACCACTTGTTTCATTTTTCTCTCACAAACTAAATGGCTACACTAATATAGTGGCATGCAGAATGATAATAGGTAGAATCCCACAGTGTAGGAACAAAACACAAGGACATGAATGGTTGAACACAGATCATCACTGCCAGAGTGCAGCTGCTGATGGGAAGTTGCAAGGGTAAGGGAAATCTTAAGTGGGAGAAATCTCAAAATGAAGAGGCAAAGCAAAGCTGTGTGATTGTGTGTGTGTGTGTCTGTGTGTAGTTGTGATCTAGAATGGTGGAACAGTGAAGTGAGAGAATGAAACACGAGGAGCTTATGCCTAACATCAATTGGCTTGATTCAGGTTTATTGGGGCTCATTGTTTTTAACTTGATACTTAGCTAAACACATCGGGTTGGACATTATGACAACTGAATCAAACAAATAAGTGAAACCAAAATTTTCTTATTGATTTCGTTAGAGTTGATCAATTGATAGTGTGGATCAGGGCTTGTGGTCATTGCTAACCAATATCTTAACGAGTAAAGAGCTATATAGACCAAGAGAGAAATGAGTTTAATTAAATATAGCAACCATGATAGAACCAACTGTTATTTTCTTACTGAAAATGGGGAAGGAACCCCTTTGATTACTAACATTGGCAGCACTTTGAGGTTTTGCCTACCTCCCGACACACTCACTGACTAACCTATTCACTAATTAACTGAAAACTTCTTAACTAACAATAACAGACCTATCAAACTAATATTCTAGTTACAATATGGGCTAAAACCCAAATGAGTGCAAAACATGTGAGTTAATATTTTAATAGTGTCCTAAATCCACAAGACTGAAAATATATTAATGGACATCTACATATAATTACCTATTAGGAAAAGAATCCAAATTGGGAGACACTGTATTGACTAATTGCTTCTTGAGACTTGAACCTAATTTTATTGTTGTTTTTTCCTTTTTCTGTTTTTGCTACTTAGCTTACCGAAATGTGGTGTATAATTTTTAACCTGGAAACAAACTCCATGAAGCATTTTGGAGTTGATCGTAAGTACTCACTCAGTGTATTAAAATTTGTTATGAAGTCCATTAGTATTAGGCTTCACTGAAGGGATTATTTTAACTTGTACAACATACATTGCTTATTGATGCTGAATTGGTAATAATATCTGTTGAGTCAGGGAATTAAAATTACCTGTAGTATTGTATGTGGTTGTTCTTTATTTTTTGAGATATGATTCATTTTTGGCATAGTATTTAGGAATTTGATATGATACTTGGTTATTTTCCTGTGACAGGTCTGGTGATTATGCTTGTACTGCTTATGTGACCTTCAAAGATGCGTATTCTCAAGACACTGCATGTTTACTCAGTGTGAGTATTTATCTAACTCTGTCCAGAACACTTTTATATTGATATGTTCTGTCAAGAACCCCATGCTATGTGGATTATATTCTGTTATTTATTGCTTTCTTCGTAATTTGTTCTCTTAGGGAGCCACTATTTTAGATCAACGTGTATGCATAACTCGCTGGGGGCAGTATGAAGAACATGATTTTTGGAGCAGGCCCTCCTATAGCCATGAGGAGGAGAATTCTTATACTGTATGTATTTTTGTTTTCTTTCTATGTTGCTAATTATTATGGCTTTCTGGTCATGGTTTGACATTCAATTTTTTACATGATCAATTTCAGACACAACATCAGACTCAACATAGCAGTCAATTTGTTTCCTCTGCTGGAGAAGCAGTTGCTATGACTCAAGAAGTCGTTAAGACCATGCTAGCAAAGGGATATGTCCTTAGTAAGGATGCATTATCTAAGGCTAAAGACTTTGACGAGTCACATCGGGTTTCTGCCACTGCAACAGCCAAGGTTTCTGAATTGAGCCAGAAAATCGGCCTCACTGATAAGCTATCTGCTGGTTATGATGCTGTTAAGTCTGTCGATCAGAAGTATAATGTCTCTGGAACAACAATGGCAGCTGCATCCGCAACCGGAAGAACAGTAGCAGCAGCTGCAAACTCAGTGGTAAATAGTAGCTATTTTTCAAAGGGAGCCTTGTGGATGTCTGGTGCTCTAACAAGAGCCGCTCAAGCTGCATCTGATTTGGGTAACCGCGGTACTAAGCAGTGAGACATTGAAATTGGTTTACTCTCATATTTTCTTGTATATAAGCCTCTGCTATATAGCTTCTCTAACTCTACAGTACCTAAGTGTATAATTTTTAGTTTCTACCTTGTACACTTTTATTTGGTATTGGTCTCTACAAAAATTTGTATCGGTTTTAATCCGTAAAAAATAGGATGATTTGATTTGCTTTTGGTTTTCATTGTTTTGGTGGTACTTGAATTATATTTAGCCCCTAGACATCAGTATATATATATATATATTTTTTTTTGCTGAAAGAAATGCAACATGAACAAGTATTAAAAACACTAAACAAAATAACAACAACCAAGTCAGTAAGTGGGGTCAGCTCTATGAATCAATCACGTCAAAATATTCTATCAAAAATTATGTCTTTCTCTAACTCATTAATCTCTAGATCCTTGTTAATAGTTTTTCTTCTAGTTTTTCTAAGTTTTCTCCCACATCTAGTGATTTGGCTCCTCTCATTTGATCCACTTTCCTTACTACAAAATTCACGTCTTCTTTCAACGTGCAAAAACCACCTAAGTCGAGTTTCTACAATCTTTTCTACAATAGATGCTACCTCAATTTTCTATAATGTTGTCATTTTTAACTCTATATTGTATATTCTTACCACTAAACATTCAACGCAACATCCTCATATCTAATATGCTTAACATATGGTCGTGCTATACCGTTCAACACTATATTCAATACAACATCATTGGTCTTACTGATGTCCGATAAGATTTTTCCTTCAACTTGAGTGGTACTATCACATTACATAAAACATCTGAGGCACTCCTCCATTTCAACCAACCAATTTGGATTTGACGACCATATGTTTGTGAGGTTTGTCTCGAACCTCCCATTTAATTTTTCCTTCGATTTTTCATGTAGGACAATATCAACCACAAAAAGCATGCATCCTTGTGCTCGCTCTTAGACGTGTTCCGTACATCCAAAACTATGATGAAAAGATCATGGCTTAGTGTTGAAGCTTGATGCAATCCTATTTTTATGAAAAAATCATCGTGGTCTCCACCTTACGTCCTCATAGTAGTCGAGACTCTCACACATATCCTTGTAGCTCGAATATAGGCAAACTTGACATCTTTCTTCTACAACACTTTCCATAAAATCTCTCTAGGCACTTTATCATACGTCTTCTTCAAATCAATGAAATCTAAGTGCAAGTCATTTTGACCCATTCGATATAGATCCATCACATGTTGTAATTAGTATATTGTTTCCATTGTCGGCCTCCCAAGAATAAAACCAAATTGGTTTTCAGTAATTTATATCTTTTTTCTTATTCTCGGTTCAATCCCTTTTTTTCATACTTCATGGTATAACTCATAAGTTTAACCCCTTATAATTTGCACAATTTTGTATATCCCCCTTGTTCTTAAAGATCGGCACTAAAGTGCTTATTCTCGACTAAACTGACATTAGCTTTGACCTCATACACTAATTGAAAAGCTTGGTGAGCCACCCAATGCCTATATCTCAAAGACTTTCCCACAAGAATATATTTCTTATATTTCTTATCTAGAACTTTTTAGCCCTTTTAAAAAATTCATTGCTTAGTTTCTTTCTTTTTTCTTTATTAGTAGAGCTCCAACAATTAGACAATTTAGTATTATTATAGGAGATTTTATCTCTTGCGAAGAGTTCCATTTTTTTCCATTGTTTTCAGAAAACTAGATAAATCAGGTGGATACGTGAAATATATTCGTTATTTTCCATCACTTTAACGTATATGAAAAAAAACTGTGAATTTTCATCTCGCATGACTCTTTCAAAGTGATCGTTTTTTATATATCGCAATGGCCTATTCCATTTTCGATAATAAAAAAGAGTAGTTACAAGATGTTTTTCCAATGCGAAGAGATTATTATCTTGCTCAAAGTTGTCCAAAGCCTTATCTTTTTTCGGGAAAAGATAAGAAATAAGATCTTCTTCGTCTTCGATGGAACCGTTTTGTTCTTGTTTAGTTTCTTCCGTTTATGAATCAATTTCAACATCAATTTCTCTTTCAACATTGATTTCAACCTTTCCCTTCTCTTCGTATTATAATTCTAAGATTTAATCAGTATAAAAAATATGGAACCGGTGTTCTGCCTAAATAGTGGGCAACAATAACAAATGAAAAAACAACAAATATTTGACCCACATAATTTCACAATTGTAATAGAATGTACTTATCAAATCGCATAGTTAACTTAGATTTGATCGAATTTTTTTCTTTGACCAAACTAATAATATCAATCGAATACATTTCATCAAAAAGATATGACCAATTAAGCAACATAGAAAACTACTTATTAAGAATAAAAATTTATTGCTGGATCGAAAGAGATAAATATTCATTATTCTTAGTAAGATTGAACTTGGGAAAGGAAAAGAAAGGGGTTTGATAACTGAAAATTAAAAATATTGTTAAAGAATACTCTGTAAATACGAAATTTACGCATGAATTTGAATTCTTGTATCCAGAATCCAACTTGTATCCAGAATCCAAATTATAGTGTTTATCGTTTTTGTATATGAAATTAAAGAAAAGATACGGTAGAGTTATGACAATTATTGTATGAGGTCTAATCAAAGCCAAATACAAAGGCACATAATATATTGATATGACCATCATAAGCTACCCCGTAATAAACCCAGTTGTTGCTGCTATTTCCGTCTCGAATAAGGAAGAGATAAGATGGCCTTATGGAGAATGTAGTCAGAAATCCATAATAGAGTGAGTACCGTCACAATGACTGAATTTAGTATTTTCAAGCATAACCTTGTTTTTTTATGAAATTTTGATTTGGATTAAAACTAAAAATATAAATGTTTGTTGCTTTCAAGTTATAACAAACCAAACTAATCATGGTCCTCGTGAGCTTAGCTCAGTTGGTAGGGACAGTGCATAATATATGCAAGGTGTGGGGTTCAAACTCCGACCTTCACAAAAAAAACCAAACTACTCATGATTATTTATTTATTTCAATGACACTAACAATATAACAAAAAAATATAATCTAAGTTTTTTTAATGACACCAACAACAATCTTTATTATAGAAAAAATTGTTTAAGGGTATAATTGAGATAATGAAAAAGTAAGTATAAATATGCTCATATAGTTTGTTACACTTTTTAAATGATAAAGAAAAAAGAAACAGACATATATATATATATATATTCATATCGTGTTTGTTACATTTTTTTTATAATATTTAAATTTATACTTATCTATTTGTTACATTGTTATTTTTATTCAAAATTAAGGGCATTTTTGAAAAGAAAAAATTCAACCGAAAAGAGCTGAAAGGGAATGTAATAGATATTAGATTAGATATTATATATATATATATATATATATATATATATATATATATATATATATATATATATGTATGTGGTTTGCTAGGATACACCCACTAGTTTTTATTAAGGTGTGTTTTAGCAAAGATATAACTAAAAAGTTGTAAATACACCTTAAGGTGAATGTTGGTAAAACACACATTCTAAGTAGGTATATATATATATATATATATATATGGGGTTTGCTAGAATACTAATTTTTATGTGGGAGTGTTTTAGCAAAGCTACACCTTAGGGTGTATTTAACCATTTTTTAGTTATTGATTTGCTAAAATACTCCTAAAAAATAAGTGGGTGTATTCTAGCAAATGCCTATAGGATTTGCTTGAACACACCCACTTATTTTTTTAGAAGGTGTGTTATAGCAACATACACCTTAAGGTGTATTTATTAACTCTTTTTAGTTACAACTTGCTAAAACACTCCTACATAAAAACTAATGGATGTGTTCTAGCAAATCCATATATATATATATATATATATAAACAAACATTGAAAAATCCCACCCAATTAACGATAGAAAGGGAGGGAAGAGACGTGAGTATTTCCCAAACCCTAACATGGACGAGAGAGACAAATTCGATAGGAGAAACAGAGATGGACACTCCGAATCGTGACCGCGACCGTAACCATCACCGGAGCCACCACGATTCTGACGACTACCGCCATCACAGAGAAGACCCAGAAGGAAGCAGAAACAGGGATAGGGGATACGATAGAGACGAAAGAGAGGGTAACAAAGGTAGGTATATATCGAAGCACTACGAAGAGATGGAGGATTCAGTGAAACCGCAATACTCCTCGCATAAGAGGAAAGATAGAGAACATAGCGAGGACCGGGAATTGGATGCTAAGAGAATTAGGGTTTCTGAAGCGAAGAAAGAACGTATGAGATTTTGGGATAAAGTGAGGAAAGAAAACGATTATTACGATAATGAGGCTAGGGGTAAGGAGGAAGTTACTAATGGTGATTCCAAGGACAAGAATGATTTACTGCATAACGGCGTTGCCGTGGGATCACCTGCTGTGGTGCCTGCTGGTGGGCCTAAGACATCTTTGGCCCCTCCTCCTTCCTTTCTTATCAGGGTATCTACAACTGCTGGAAAACTTGGAAGCTTCTCTAGTAGTGATGCCTTAGCAAAGGCTAAGAAGGCTTTACAAATGCAGAAATTATTATCATAGAAGCCGAAGAAAATTCCTCAGAAACCAACCAAGGCTCCTTTTCTTCGTCTTGACGCCCAGGGACGTGAAATAGATGAACATGGAAATGTTGTTAATGTAACTAAGCCAAGCAACTTAGCACATTAAAGGTCATCATTAATAAACATAAGAAAGATGCATTTGAAATACTAAAACCTGTATTGGATGTCGATCCTGAATCTAATCCTCATTTCGACGAGAGAATGGGTATCGACAAAACAAAGTTATCCAAATTCTTTAAGCTCGTTAAATCTTTAAGCATGCTACCCAAATTTATCAACTACATATGAATATTATTTTCCATGGTTGTTCAATCAAATAAGTTCATCCTTAAATCATTTATTTATTATTATTTCTAAAGGACTAAATTATACACATAGTAAAATTATTATTTTCTAAATCGTTACTTTGAGAAAAGAAATCTAGCCGATATAAAGTTTTATTCTAAAGTTCTCATTCTAAAAATATTAGTATCTTTAGTGTCTAATAACTATTCTTTTTAGTTACTAACTAAAGTCATTGGTTTTAGATTAAAAGCAGTTACAAGGCACAATTTATAGATTCTCTAAAAACTGACAAAAATAGTAAACCTTATTATAATCTATTTTCACACAAAAGTCCATGACTACAGCTAAGTCTATTAAATTAACTTTGCATTTGTGTATATTTTTTTTCGACAATCCCATAGTTACATAAATACATATTTATATATTTCCAAAATATTTTTAAGTTCGTAGACTACACTAAGGCTTATCTAAATGTCCGTAGACTACATAGTTCTATTTTCTTTTTCTTTATAGATAGATATTATTGGATAGACTGATGATACATGTACACCCCTATGTGACAATACACCTCTTACATCCACACAAAATCCTGACATGTGGCAAGGAAAAGGGAGAGGAGATGAAAGAGAAAGTATGGTTGTGAGATGAATTTACCAAAATGTCCTTAATGCATGGGGTGTACAATAAAGTGTATGATTAAAGGGTGTTCACGTAACATTTTCCTATTGGATATAGGTGTGACTTCTATTAATAATAAATAAACTAAAGTGGTAAAAACGTAAACGAAAATAGTGAATAATTTCTTTATATATATATATATATATATATATATATATATATATATATATATATATATATATATATATATATATATATATATATATATAACACTGGTTTTGAATACATATAACATAAGGGCTTTGAAAAAATATAACTTAACTTAAGTGAAAAGATTAGGACCATGTAATATGTGTGTGACGTGTAATTAGAAAGACGATAAGAGTAGATATTTTCATCTCAGCAAAGTCAATCTTCATTAGACTTTATTAGTTACATTTGGTTCTTTAATTAATATAAGTTCTACCTATTCCTTTAAGCATAAACACTTAGTTACTTTTGAAAAATCTCATCATGATTATTTTCCCATATTCATTTCTATAACACGCCACTTAACTTTAAATGATCGCGGTTGATAATGATACGTGCACCGATAAAAATGTTCAAAATCATTTTTACCGATAAAATAACTTTTTATTCAAGTTTCTATCACGACTAGAAAATTATTTTCACTACATTAATCTATCATAAATAATTTTATGAGTCTATACAAAAAATTCCGTACAAAACGGAATTTGTTTTCAAAATTAAGCGCGATCAAATTTCTGTTTGTTTGAGGAGACTGAAAATTAAATTCTCGAGAAAGTTTCCGAAAAATTTATCATGAGTCGCTATTGCGACAAAAACTACAAAATATTCGAGTAGTGATAATAATTCATCGTTGAAGGTGTTATTTATTTTTAGTTGAACAACAATTAAAATAGATATGGGAACATAATATTATATTATTAATATTTATTTATTTTTCAAAATTACGGGTCTTACATCACCGCAGTAGTAGTAGCATGTGAAGTTGAGGGAGGTGAGATTGGTGAATCTATGGAAGAGGCGAGGGAGGAAAGGACATGTTTGTTTACGAATAGTGAGAGGGAGGGGGAGTCGATTGGTGATGGAGAAAAATTGTCTGGAGACGAGGGAGAGAGACTTGAAGTCGCGGTGGTTGTTGATGATGAATTTGAAGATAGATTTCCAACATTCATCTAGTAAATAAAATTTTGTTGCAGTAGCATGCAGTGCTTTACTTCTTGTTATTATGGAAGAAAGCGATTGTTGTTGTTGTGAAGATTTGAGAGAATTTCTCTTCCTTTTCATGTTGATTATTGGCTTCCAGTGATTTGTAAAAGGAGATTCTCGTCTGCGTTAGGTTGTGTTGAGTGTGTTATATAAAAGTAACGAAATCAAGTAACAAGGTATATTCTTTTTTTGTTTTGTTATGTAAGTAACAAGATATCAGATTTAAATAGACAAGTCATAAACTATTAATTAACTGATTGAATTAACTCCAATGTCGCATTGAGGAGGACAATTAAAACCCTGGAGCCACTTTTCAATCTTTTCTTTTATTTGATTTTCGAATAACGACAATCGTTGTGGTGACAATTTATTTTACTACTTTATTACTTGATACAAATTATATTCCTTATTATTAGGTTAGATTTGTTTTTGTTTTTATTTAGATTAGGTTAGTTTTTATTTTCTTATCTTATTTCAAAAATACCAAAAAGATTTTGTTTGTTTTTATTGTTTCTAGTTTTTAGGATAGTATATAGGATGGATTTAGTTTGTTCTTAATATCTTCCGATAAATTTGGGTCTTCACAACAATATAGAGGGCAAAAAGCAATTACACTGTTTAAATAGATTGTTTTTTATTTTTTTATTTTTATAAAAGTTTAATGCGTAACAGGAAAATCATTAAGCGTAAAACTTGAAATCATAGTTGAGATTTCTCGTCATCGTTCTCTTCTCGATTTTCACTTCTCCGCAAAACCCTAACTCATCACCGGAAGCACTCACACCATCCAATGAAAATAAACATAACGTGTTCTCTCAAATCTCCACAACAGATGATGGTTTTAGATTCAGCAGGTTCATATTTACCCGATGAATGTTGGAATTGCATCTTAAAATCCTTCTTCAAGGACGACAGACGTCGCTACTTAAATTCTCTATCCCTCGTCTCCAAACAGTTACTCTCTATCACCGACAGTTTCCGATTCTCACTCACTGTCTATGATCAAACACACCCTTTCTTTGGTCACCTCTTCAAAAGGTTCACCAACCTCACATCCCTTGACTTCTCACACTACACATGTGACCTCGACGCTCTTCTTGTCCAAATCTTTTGTTTTCCATCATTGAACATCACATCCCTCAAACTCCCCGAAAGAATTCCCACATATGGGTTGTTATCACAAAACATTACAACTCTGGTCTCTCTGACCTGTTCCAAAAATTTTGTTGATAACTATGACCTGTTACTCATTGCCGATTGTTTCCCTTTGCTCAAAGAACTCAATCTTGTCATACACAGATGTTGATGATAAATCACTCTGTATCATCTAAAAGTGTTTTCCTATGCTTTTGCATCTAATACTGGAACATTGTAATGATGTCACAGAAAAAGGATTGAAACATGTGGTAGAAAACTGCATAAATTTGAGAGAGCTTCGTCACTGTTATTCGAAAAGTGATATGCTGAAAGATTGAAATTTGTAAGTTCTTGTTTTGCCTGAATCCACTGATCATATAGTTTATATAATTCATATTGTCCCCTAAAATTTATTGAGTTGTTGATTGGTTTTTGCAGGAGGATTCAAATGGTAGAAGAATATTTGTTGAAGGAAGACAAAGAAGCCAATATGATCCTCTTATTGTAGTTACTCATCTTTTTGAAGGAAGACAAAGAAGCTATTTGACTTCTTGTTATTGCAATACTACTTAATTTGTATCCAATAGGATAACAATATATGGTATTAGGGGATCAATAGATTACACATTACAATTATTCATTCAAAAACAATTTCACAATGATATGCTTGTTTGCTTTCAATTTGAGTAGACAACATATTCTTTTATCTATCAGTGGCTCGGTATCACCTTCACATCTCCTCAGTCCATTCGAGAATATCTTCATCAACTTAGACATTTGGTGGGATTACTGCGGTTATACATTCTTTTCTCGAAGTGATCTGGCACGCCGGCTGCTGGGTTGTCTGGAATAAAATAAATAGCAGAATTTTTTCCCACAAAGCTCAGGATTTGGCGCATTTATTGGATAGCGTTAAGTTTTTGTCATATGCTTGGATGAAAGCTAAATTGCTTACTCCCGCCTTCAGTTATACCGACCGGTGGCGGCACCCTTTACTATGTATGGGTGTTATGTGGTAGCTTTCTTCCTTTTTGTTTGTGTGTGGAGTTTTTTTGGCATCAAACATTAACATTGTAACTTAACTGGGTGATTATCTTTTGCACACCTCATGCGATGAATCACTTTTGATATTTAATTCCATTTTGATTTCTTAAAAAAAAAAAACTTCTTTTATTGATCGCAATAATTTATGAGATAAATAAACTTATTTATAAGCATTTTATTTTTTTAATAGGTTATATTATAACTATTTAACGAATTCTTTTATTATAAAAGCTTGTAAATCACCTACTAGTATCTTCAGGCTTGTACTCACGTTTGAAAATATTCATATTCTCTGTTACATCATTTACCATTTCATTCGTTTTCCTTTTGAAATTCTTGATATAACGGTTAATTTTTTTTTTACTTTGATGAGAAAATAAAAAACAGATGAAAACTACGACAATCAGGGAACCTAAATAATGGTTTCATCCTATGGCATTCCCCCAACTCGCAAGCCCTATTTTTATTTTCTTTTCAAAATTATCCTTTGTTTGTATTTTAGAATCCAAAATAAGTTTGGAACCTAAAATCCGAAAAGTGTAAAAAAAAAAAATTGAAGCCCAGCCTGACTGTGAGCCATCCTTGACAAGAGTAGGGTTAAACCAGCTTTAGATTGTATAATCTGAATTTTATTTGTATATTTTCGAATGTATGATCCGAAAGATCCACTTTTAAAAAAAGCGAGAAAAATATCGGAAAAGTTCGGGTTATATAATCCGAAAAGTTTGAATATATAAGGTGTGCCCAGGACCTAGAAGAAGTTCATCACCTTTATCACCAAACACTCCATACACCTCCAAAAATACACCATTTTGCCCGAAACGTGATTTGGAGTAGCAATCTGGTCATCAAGGGGAGTTTACAACATCATTTTTGTATGCAAAGGTAATGTTTACATAAAACCTCCCTCATTCGATATCTAGACGCTTTATTTTTTATCATATCAATGAATATGTACTAGCACGTTTCAGATTCTAAAATTCGAAAACCAGCAAGGTGTTTCAGATTATACAATCTGAAAACCATGAGTACAGATTAGTAATGGATGTTTCAGATTTTATCTAATCTGATCAACCAACAAGGTGTTTCGGATTCTAACCATGCTTTCACACGTATTAGTAATGGATGTTCCCGTTGATGCCTCCAATGAATTTCCACCTCAGATTGAACCACATGCTGTGTTTCCGGTTGTTGCACTTGAAGTTATAGATGATTTCAAAAAGGAAAAAATAGAGGATGCTCCTTCGGTTGTTTTACCGAAAGTTTACATTCCTTTCGGCGATGCGAAAGTAGAGGATGCTCCTCTGGTTGTTGTACCTCCATATACTGTTGTTTCTATTGATCATCAAGAATATTTTACCACCAAACAAAAGTTTGCTACACAGAAGATTTGTTTCGAGAGGAACCAAGAAAGCTAGGATTTTCAACAGTTATCGGTAAATTAGATAAAGGTGGAAATGGCATAAATGCATTTTTTATAGTGATATACGAAAGATGAGGTTGATATACCGAGTATAAGTTGTCAAGGCACAAAATATCTGATTTAGTTAAATGTGAGTGTCAGTTTCATGTGAGAGATTATTTGTTGGTTGTTGTGATTGGAGCCTCAAAGACGGTAGACACAACCATGAGATGACAGTTGTGTTGAATAGTCGTAAAACCGTCGGATGCCTCAACCTTATCTTTCTCTCATAACAAATCAATTGTCCGTTATTATATTTTTCTCTAACAAATTCTTTTTTTTTTGCGCTCTCTCTCTTATACTCCCTCCGTTCCTTTTTAAGTGTTTTTTTAGAGGGATTTTTCATTCCTATTTAACTGTCTTTTTTGTATTTTAAGGGTATGATTTTTCAATTATACCCTTTGTCAATTACTTTTATCTTTATCAATAAAACTAATTAATGTTATCTATTTGGAAAACTAAAGTTTGTTTTTTGGCTTAAATATGTATTTCATCCTTGCAATTAGGGGTCGTTTAAAAATCGGTCCCTGTATTCGCTAATCCTTGCAAACTAGTCTTGCAATCATTAATCATTTAAAATTTCGTCATTTGACCAACTTAATCACTGCCACGTCACTAATTCGATGATGTGGCAATCACTACCACACATGAAATTCCAATTTTGCCCTTAAGAAGAGGACAAAATATTGAAGAAAGAATTGGAAATCCAGGGGTAAAATTGGAATTTCATGTATGGCAGTGATTGTCACGTCATCAAATTAGTGACATGGCAGTGATTAAGTGGGGAGGGGGACGAAATTTTAAATGCTTAAACAATGCAAGGGTAAATTGTCAGGATTAGCGATTACAGTGACCAATTTTTAAACGACCCCTAATTGGAAGGATGAAATATATATTTAAGCCTTGTTTTTTTAAACAAAGTTGGTTTCTTGTTATCTTCAAATTTAAACAAAATTTTGTTCCAAACAATGGTTCCAAGAAAAGTTAAAATTCTATAAATTAAATGAGCAGCGATTGTTAAAACTTTCAAGTGTGACTCTACCATTGGTTGAAGCCATAGTTGAAGTCTTAACTTTAATTAAAGAAGTTGAAAGAAAGTTAATTTTTTCTTAACTTTTGATTAATGTGAAGTTGCAATAATTTTTATATTGACTTTATGTAGTTTAAAAAATTTAAAATTGTTTGTAATGAGAGAGATAAGAGAGATAGTGCACAAAAAAAATAAAATTGTTGGAGAATAAGATCATAACTGACAATCGTTTGTTACGAGAGAAAAATAACATATTAAATTTATTGGAAAGATAAAGTTTGTGTAAAAAAATAGGAATTTATTGGTGGATTAAAATGAGGGTATAATAGGAAGAAAATGTGCAAAAATACACATCGCTATTTTTATGTTAATTTTCTAAAAAGACACTTAAAAAGGATAAAAAACAATTGTCAATTTTTTAAATATTGTGCGCACCTTTTTAATTATTTTAAGTCAATATAAAAATTATATTGATGAAATTTCTTCTTCATTGTCATCTTGATCATGTTCTTGTTCTTGTATCTTGTCAAATGAGTCTTCAACTATTGCTCTCTCTTCACCTCTCATCAACAATTTCAACGAGTCTTCCACTTTTTCTTTCTTTAAACATTCATGGAGTCTTTTAATTTTCTTATATTGATGAAACTTCTTCTTCATTGTCATCTTGTTCATGTTCTTGTTCTTGTATCTTGTCAAATGAGTCTTCAACTATTGCTATCTCTTGACCTCTCATCAGCAATTTCAACGAGTCTTCCACTTTTTCTTTCTTTTGAACATTCATGGAGTCTTTTAATTTTCTTCTCTTAAATATGTTCTTTTAGTTCGAACTTAAAATTTTAACAATTATTACTCATCTTATTTATAGAATTTTAACTCTTCTTGGAATCATTGTTTGTAACAAAATTTTGTTTAAATTTGAAGATAACAAGAAACAAACTTTGTTTAAAAAAAACTTTGTTTAGAAAAAACTTTAGTTTTCCAAATAGATAGCATTAATTAGTTTTATTGAAAAAGATAAGAGTAATTGACAAATGATATAATTGACAAATCATACCCTTAAAATATAAAAAAGACAGTTAAATAGGAACGAAAAATCATCCTAAAAAGACACTTAGAAGGAACCGAGGGAGTATCAGCTAAGAATAAATTCCTCTTTTTTTACAAGAGCTAAGATTAACTTTTTATTTATGTTTTTCTTTTAAAGAACTCCTTATGTTTTGTGAAGTTGCTCATTGACTCTAACACTTAGGTTCTTTCCCCTAAAAAAAAGTAAAATCACTTTTATTTTTTGGTAAAAAATAGAGGATAAATTACATGCTCGTATATAGCGGATAGGCGATAAGTTTGTTAGCTTATTATAAATAATATATTTTGTTAAGGTTAAATAAATTAATTTATTGAATGTATAGTGTTTGATAAAATTAAGAGTTGAAGTAATGAATATTGTATGACATAAAATAGTTATATCTAATTAATAACAAAAAAAAATTAAATTAAGATAACAAGAGTAATATTTAGAGAGAAAAAATTATAAGTTAAAAGTTATTTGAAGATCATAAAAAAAATGTTACTCCCTCTGTACATTTTTAAGCGTCGTTTGAGAATATTAATCTAAAATAGTGAAGTGTATTTTTGTATTTCTTCTTCTTATTATATCCTCATTTTAATCTATAAATATATTTCCATTTTGTTGTACACACTTTCTCTTTCTAATAAATATAATATGTTATCTTTCTTTCGTAACAAACATTTGTTAATTACTATCTTTTTATGCAACAAATTTCTGATTTTTTTTTTTTGCACACATTCTCTCATAATAAACAATTGCCAATTTGGTAAATATTGTTCTTCTATCTTGTCAAACGAGTCTTCAACTATTTCTCCTTCTTCACCTCCATCAGTCGTTCCAATTAATCTTCCACTATTTCTTCCTTTTGAACATGGACTCTTTTATTTTATTTTCCTCTCAAATCTGTTCTTATAATTTGCACTTGAATCAATCCTTATAAACCAAGTTACGCTCACGAAGACGATTCAATCAATCAAAAGTTATGGCATGATTAACCTCGAAAAAGAAAAGTCAACCAAAGCAGAAATTATTGTCAGAGAAGCTGAAGAAAATTCCTCAGAAACCAACCAAGGCTCCTGTTCTTCGTCTTGACGCCCAGGGACGTGAAATAGATGAACATGGAAATTTTGTTAATGTAACTAAGCCAAGCAACCTTAGCAGCTCAACATTAATAAACATAAGAAAGATGCATTTGAAATACTAAAACCTGTATTGGATTTTCTGTTTGTGGAGGATGGAAAATGGTCAAGAGATGCTGAATCAATAAAATTGAAGAGTGAATTTGGAGAAGCTCAACAAGAGAGCAGAAGGCGAAACAAGCACAGAGAGAGTTGTAATGAAAGCAAAACTGAAGGACCCAATTCCAGATATTGAGTGGTGGGACATGGCACTTCTGCATTCCGGAAATTATCCTGACATTGCCAACGGTACTATAGATGAAGGCGATCTGAAAATGGAAAAATTCGACTTTTATGTGGAACATCCTCGGCCTATTGAACCGCCTGCTGAGCCCGCCCCTCCACCACCTCAACCTCTCAAGCCAACTAAACAGGAGCAGAAGAAACTAAGGACTCAAGGGCGTATAGCTAAGGAGAAAGAGCGACAGGGTGTAAAAGAACCGCCAAAACCAAAGATCAAGATGAGTAATTTACATAAGGTACTAGGGACAGAAGCGACTCAAGATCCCACCCGGCTTGAAAAGGAAGTACGTAATGCAACTGCTGAGCGTGAGCAGGCTCACATAGATAGGAATATTGCACGCAAGCTTACTCCTGCTGAGCTGCGCGAGAAGAAGAAAAGGAAACTGTTTGATGAGCCAAATACATTGGACACACTTGTCTCACTTTACAGGGTAAATGGCCTCTCTCATCCCAATGCCCGCTTTAGAGTTGCTCAAGAAAATCGTTTGACTGGATGTGCGGTAATTTGTGATGGCATTAGCATTGTTGTGGTTGAAGGTGGAAGCAAGTCAATTAAGAGATAGGAAACTTATGCTTAGCCGTATCCATAAATGTGTTATAATGCGGCCATCTATAAGTTTCTTATTGATTTACATCTGTTATTACTCCCTCTATCATATTTTCATATTTGTTATTGTTTTAATACTTCGGAATCGTACTCTAATCTCTCACATTTCCATTGCCACAGCTAACCAGCATTGCATCCAAACAATTTGGACCTAATGACAGGGATCTATTTTTGAATTTTATCTAATGATAGAAATATGTTGAAAGAGTATGTTAGAGAATACAAGACTGGCTCGGAAAGTTCGGATTACAATGTTGAAAACTAATCAGAAAACTTTGAACAATTTCATCTCCATGTGCTTAGAAGTTCAGTTTTTGATTTAGGGAATGGTTCAAGGATGTCTCTCAGGAATCACTTCCGCCGTCAACATCATATCTCCGTTAATTTTCAGTTCACTAACAGGTAAAACTTTTATCAAGAGCAAAATCTACAAAACATAGAGTGCTACTAAATTAGGGGGAAATCAGAAACTAATAAGCTTCTACATGGTATGCAGCCTTATTTTGGTCAACATTATTAGGATGCCTATCCAGTCTTTTGGTGAGTTAACAGATATGCAATTGCTTCTAGTGGAGTTTTTTTGAACAAAATAAGAAATACCATAAATCATATAAGACTATAAAACAAAGAACGTGAAACATATTTACGATACAAATACATGGGAGTTGATTGAGTTCTATGTGCATAGAGTTTAATCTTTAATCCATTTAAGAGGATTTGATGCCAAAAAAGTTGAGTTACTATTGTATTTTTTTTTCCAAAAAAAAAACAAAATTTACTTTTATTTAAATTATTTGTTTCAAGTTAATGAGATGAACCTAACGAGCTGAACCGAGTTGTTTGTGAACTTTAAACGAGCCAAACTCAAATGGAATCGACTCATTTCCGACTCTAATTCCTGCGGATTTCGTTCAATTTTCTACGGTTTTCGAAATTCTCATGAAGTGATTACATTATCTGCGGTTTCCAAAATTCTCAGGAAGCTTTTGGTCCTCGTGGTTTTTCTTTCAAAGTTGACCAGCGCAACCTCTGTTTTCGGCGACAGTTCACAGGTATGCTCATGTTCTTTCATTCGGTGGTGGTTTCATTGGTCGACACCGAGATTGGTTTGCTATGGTGGGTTCGTCTCCTTCAACAACAGCGCTGTCAACGACTTGTTGTTTAGTGAGTTTGAATGTGTATTGTTATGCCGCCGCAAACACATCGTCATGTTGATGCACCACCTGTTGATTTCTGATTCTTCTAGATCTGTTGCGATTTGCAATTTTCCTGGTTTGGTTTGTTGCCACAACATTGATGTTTGGTGGCCGTCCTCGTCGTGAAATCCAGTTCGGTCCATAGTGATTGAATTCAGATTGTTGGGCTAGAAATGGCTGTTAATTGTTATAGCTTGTTGTTGTTTTGCAGGGAGTTGATGGATCTTGGATTGTTTCTATGTTGGCAGACGATTCATACGTCAGCTTAAGATTCGTCATTCACTTCGTTTGGTTTGGACTATGGGGCTCGAAAGGGTCGTTAAACTTGTTGTCATTGTTGCAAGGAGTTGAGGTACATGAACCGTCCTCAGTGTGTTTGACTGAGGGTTCAATCACCATATCAAAGACCTTTAATTTTTGTATCATTTGTTTCGGGTCGACTTACACTTTTGTGTGATTTTACTAGGTTAGGTTCATGTCCCCTCAATTTTTATATACTTTTTCCTTTTTTTAATAATATTTATGAGAATTTGACATAAGATTAGAGTAGGGTACCGACTTAGTTGGAACCACTCTTTTTTATGTCAATTTGCTCTTGCCTTATAAAAAAATATAAAAATATTGGATGTCAAAATTGATAGAGAAATCAAAATTGCAAATTTATAAAATGGTGGAACAAAATTACAATTTTGGAAAAATAGGGGGACAAAATTATTTAAGCTTTGAAAAATACTTAATAGTGATCTTTTGATATTATTAATATGGGTCCTAATAACATCCCATAATTACCTACTCTTAGATCATTCGTGGGTCCTTCGGATTTTCTTAAAACCAGATTCATCCCCTTTTTCTTCGTAAACTAAGGAGCACTTGTTTTTTCCCTTTCAAAGTATAAAAGCCATTACACTGAACTATGCATAATATATCCTCCTAACTTCCTCAATCATGCATGTATTTGCATTGATGAAAGGAAACAAGGAACATGTAATACAAACACACAATCCCTTTATTCCTTGAACTTTGTTTTAAACTGAATTGAGTCTAATTACTTTGTATGATCAATGTTTTGGAAAGTTTCCTTTTTGATGTCAAAATCAAAATTTAAGAATGTCTCACTTTGTCACACTCTACTTGTTGGCTAGCAAACTTTGATGGAATTAGTATCAAGAGGTGAGGATGGTTTATATATGGTTATGGTAGGTGCTGCTACATATTTAGATTATGCAGGTTGGGAAGGTGGACTAGTTATAAATAAGTGATTGATATCACAACGAGTGTTATAGATAAAGGGACCAAGCATCATCAACCTGTATCTAAATACTTAAAAGTACGAGTAATTCCCTTCGCAGGGCCGTCCCAATAAAATTAGAGGCTCGGTTCTAATATTAAAAATGACTCCTAATATTAAAAATTAGTTGTTCTTTTACTAGGGATGAATCATGTTTGGATCAAGAGGAGTCACGTTTGATTCAATAGAGGTTCCAACAATTTATGGAGAGTTTTCTCTAGGTCATTCGAGTCTACCTCTCACATAATCCATCTGTTTTGAGCAATTTGTTGGAAATAGCTAATAACCAGTATCTTGAAAACCTCTAATGACATGGGATCCAATGAAGAAAGGAGGGAAAACTTCACATGGATTGTAAAATTATAACAGAAGAATTCTGCCGTTTACCCAACACTTTTTACTCATTCCCATGCGTGAGTTAGCTCCCATGCGTGAGTTAACTCACGCTGCGTGCTATTTTAAGGCCAAGCAGAACCTCATTTCTTCATTTCCAATATAAAATTCCAAAATTTCTCTCAAATTCGAAAATCTTTCAAGTTCAAATCAAATAACACTTTAATAATAAGTAAATTTTCATAACCAAATACCATTAACCTATTTATGTTGTTATGTTTTATTTTTTCTCTTAAATTAGATTTTTTTAGTTTTATGGTTTTGTTTAAATTTTGATTTTTTATGCATGAAATGATACAATGTTACATGTAAATGACTTATATTGCTTTTTTGTTATGATGTTTGCATGTTATAGTTATGATTTTTAGGTTAATTTAAATTTTAGTGTTTTTTTTTTAATTTTAATTTTTCACTAGATTTACAAGTAAGAGTATATGATTTATTTTTAGCGTAGATGTAAGTTGATTAATTTTATTAAAATATTTGCATGTTTATGTCATAGTTATGAGTTTTAAGGATTATATATTTTGCACTCGAAGTGTTTGATAAAATGTAATTTTTTATGGTGTAGATCTGAAACAATGGCCGATTTTTTCACCACTCAAGTACGCTTCAATAGTGGAAATCCTCAGATGTTCAAGGTCTGGTATATTAATGTCACGTTAAAATTTTTCAAGAATCAACTGGATGAAATCAACCAAGGACTAAACCCCGGAGACACAAGGAGGGTGAAATACATTAGGTATGAACGTCAAACGTTGGACGACGAGAAAATAATGTTCAGTTGGCTAGAATTAAAGAACGACGACGTGAGGAGCATGTTCTCCATTTTTTGGCAGCACATCATGGTTCCGTTTATCGATATGTTTTTGTCACGTTGCTGAGATCAACTAAAGATATTATCAACAATTTGATTCCGCCAGAAGATCGTGATTAGGTAGGGAATGCATCTTCCAACTACAACAATTGTCTTACCTTTGAAATTGGATAAGGTCAAACCTATTAAACAACAACTCTCAAGCATTCACCCAGAAGTTTTATTGTTCCTTTCAAAAATTAGGGAGTGATTTGTAAGCCCCTTTCAAAACAACATGTATTATGCAAAATCAGCTTTATCGGTAGTGATTTGCACCTTTTAAGGAAGAGAACGTGAAAAAAACAATATAAAAAAACGTCTAAAACCAATTAAAATCACTTGACCACCATCCAAAAAATGTGTTCTTGAGTTCAGACCACCGGCCACAGGTGCGTGACTTAACTCACATAGGGGTATTTTAGTCTTTTCAATTGAGATCGATCAATTTTTATTGGGTAAAGAGCAGCAGAATTCATAACAGAATTGTCAGATTAGCAATTTGTTTAGCCTTTTTCCTCCGGTTCTTACTGCTAGCAGCTTACGATTCCTTCATTCGTGCCACGATATTTCAAAAAATGAAACTCCAAAGCTGAACCAAAATCACACCATGATTCCAAAATTGCATAAAGATTTTGCGGAAACACAAACATTAAATTTTGTGTCAAAATTCAACAATCTCCTTTTTTGCCTCACCTAAATATGACCGAATATTAATAAGACTCGTAAAATTTAAAGGTAAATCATACTCCTACCCCGATCAGCCACCTAAGTACATGATACCATACTCTGACACTCAGTGGCGGAGGCACATTAAAGTCGGAGGATACACATGAACCCCTTCAAAATATGAGAATTCCATCTACCATATTATACTTTTGTGTTATTGAATGCCTGGAAATTAAGTGTTGCACCCTCTATTGCTTTTGTAAAGTGAAGACCACGATGACTGCTGAATTGATTGTACACTTTGACCTATAAAATTGTGTACCAACGTTCTATGGGATTGGTTTAGATACAAGAATTATAATATGTAAAATCAAAATTTTGTGTGTTTTTTTCCTTGCTAAAAAAACATGTGATTTTAATTAATTAATAATTTTATTTACGAGGTTTTGGTTATTTATTACGTATTACTTTATACTTCATAATGTTTTTTTAACTGAATTAGATTGGTGTGATGATGATGGTTTGAGACTTTAAAAATATGTTCCTTCTCAAAATCTCGAGTTTGATTATCTCCAATGTCAATTTAAGTGAACTAGTTTAGCTGATTAAAAAAATCATAATATTTTAATGTAATAATATAATTATATTTTCAAACATGCATCTTGATCTTGAAGAACTTATAAATCATTTTAACGAGAAAATTGTTAGTTGTTCATCTGTATGGCTTGTTTTCAAACCAACTTTTGTTATCTGCTTTTGATAAGGCATATCCGATTGAATTTGCAAAGTTCTATCCAAATGAATTTTGTCCAACTATGTTGGCGATACTTGTTAATAAACTTACGACTTACATCATTTATATGTGTGCGTGTGAGTGTTGAATTTGCATATTTGACAAGTATAAGTAATCTTTCCAACAAAAAAAAAAATTAGTTGAAACTTAAAGGCGTACGTTTATACGTTATTAGTCTATCAACTTGTGAAGGGATTTTACATGTTGCCCCCACAGTTGAAAAATTACTTTCTGCTATTAAGATTGCGAAGACTAAATTGCATAATCAAATGTGTTTAACATAGTAATAATAAATTGATTATTTAATGATTCCAGAACAGAAAACCACGTAAAGGATGATTGTAGAGAATGTATGTAATTTTTTTAATACAATATAATTTTTTGAATATGTATTATTTTTATATATTATTATAATTATTAATTAAAGGTCAAAAGTTTGAACCCCCTGATCTAGGGTCCTAGCAACGCCACTGACCACACTTGGTTTTAAATGGACATCTAACAAAAAAATTACAAGTCGGCTCTACATACTCATTTTAGAAAACACAAGAAATACCTCGAGGGTCAACTATAATTCTTCTAGAAAAGAGATTATGGCGAGTCAGAATATTATCCTGAAGCAGCGGCCATGAGAAAATCTTCACCTTGAGAGAAGACAAACACTCTCACACCCTTGAAAGAAACTGCACAATTTCTCTGACTTCGCATTCACCTCACTAACTTTCATATGAAGGAACCTATAAGTTGATTTCACCGAATAAATACTAGAAGAATCATTGCTCCAAACTCAAAAATTCACACATTAAAAAAAAACAGACTCTAAAAAAAGTGTATAGTGATAAAATCACGATGCAATTGGCTTGTTGATACAAAAAAAAAAAAAAAATAGCACCACAACCTTCTGTATTTCGATAAAAGCGGACTTTACACCAATGCAAAATAAACACATATGCATTCGTGAATTTTCAAAAAACAATTTATCGCACTATATATAGCAATGCTGGTCCCAAATTACAAGATCCCTCACAAAAATATCGCTTGTCTACTTAAAATTCCACATCCACCCAAATTCATATCTCACATTCATATCAATCACTTTTTATAACATAATTAGATTTTCTTAAAATACACTCGTACGTGCAGGGGCGGAGCCACCCCTCAGCTGCCCAGGCTCAGCTCCAACTTTCTTTGTAGCAAGCTCAGCCATTACTAGAACTTTTAGCTCTTCCTGCGGATTTACCGGCGGATTTTTGTGTCAATTCCGCAGGAAATACATTTCCTGCAGATTTTGTCAAGGATTTAGGTTCCCAGATGAGGTAATACCATTGGATTTTAGGATCCGCAGGAAAGATATATTCGCAGAAAATGTGAAATTATCTGCAAAAATATGAAATTATTTGCAGAAGGAAGTAATAACTTTTTGCAATAAGTTTTTTACCGGGCTTTATAAAATTTCTGACTCCACCACTCCGTACGCGTAAGTTATTGAAGTCATAATCATACCATCAATGTTGAATGATAAAATCAATTGATGGATCTGGAAGACAGACTCAAAAAAGCCATTAACTCAAAGCAGGAACAAGTGGTCGTGCATGTTGGTGACCGATCAAACTAATTTGGGACCATATGTTAGAAATGTAATTCTTCTTATTGGCTCCTATATGTCAGCAATAACTTCCCTAATAACATGCAAAGAGTGATAATAACAAAAAATAATGGAAGATTCCCTAAAAAAATAAAAGTAATGGAAGATACTTTATCCGTTGGGCAATATGAATAATTTACAAATTAAAAAAATGTATTATAAAAATTATAACGTATTTTTCAAAAATATTATCTATTTTAATCTCATTTATTGTTTTCTTTATTATTTTATCTTTCAAATAATTTAACAACGAAACACACACATTAATTTTTGGAAAATATAGAGAATATTAACGCGTTTTAACTTGCTTTTCGGTATATGAAATATCTTTACAATCTTTTACGATTTAAGTTATACTTTTAATAAAATGTACTAACCTCATTTATAAGTAACATGCAAAGACGAAAAGAGAGATTAACAAATAGTTAGGAGAAGAGTTTAAAACTCAATATTAATACTTCGTTGATATTCTAAAGTGATATATCAAATAAAATAATTTGATTTTGCTATTTTTTACTTGTAAAAATGCATAAAATCTTAACAATGAATTTACCAGAATCACGATGATTGAGAGTAATTTTGCATATGCTACACTGTATTGGATTTGCAAAATTAGGGTGACTCACCTAATGTTCTTGAACTCACCCTAATATTAAATACATAATTCGATCACTAATATAAGTAAAAATGAATCATTTAGATTCATTCAACTAATTATGTAGTTTTAATCATTTGAAGATGAAGGTACATTTCTCACGATATTACCACTTGCGTGCTTCAAGTATGATATGTGTTGTTGGGGGGAAAAAATTCATCCCTGTGTAAACTAGCAAATTAAACAATACCCTAGAGCAAAATTGTACACGTTCTGTTCTCCCAAAAAAAATAGAACAGGTACTTTTCACCTGTTGATGTGGAAACCTCAATTCCAAAATTAAATTCAGGACTGTATAACTGAACCTCTCTGGCAGTTTATAATAAAAGATGGTGCAGCTTGAAATAGGGCAGTAATTTGCTGGTGCCTATATTTCTGTCCCCTCTTCACTTACATGTATCATGAATTGCCTTCTAATATGCCAAAGTAGATACTATGCCAAAAGGGTATCCAAATAATGTACACTTTGTTTGTCTGAATTCTCTGCCGTCAATTTTTTTTACTTAGTCACCGTAGTTTGTGTCATGTAAACTGTTAGAAAGGCTTCAATTTTTTGCTTTTAACAAATCATACATTCAACTTTTTTTATCTTTGATTAATTGTCCAAATTGCTAATTGCACTATAAAAATTGTATTGAAGTTTCACATTGTCAAGGTTGCGTTTGTGTGTGTATATATAGGGGTTAATATATGTTTACTTCCTGTAATATTAGCGGTTTCAGTTTTATCCTGTGTAAGATTTCTTGTTTAGATCCCAACCCTATTTATTTAGTTTTAGATACATCAAATTTTAAAATTTAAGGTACTTTCACCCCTTGTAATTAGAGCGAATTTTGATTAACACTCTGTCATATCATCGATTTTGTACAGTCAAAATTCATGAAGGTCTAACACCAAAAGAGAAGTGCTATGTACACTTTCTTTCTAACACTCTCTTTCTCTTGTTGGGTGAAATTCATGCGGGTACCACACATTAGAAATGGATCCCACATAAAGTGGTGAGACCCACATAAGTTTCACCTAATAGGAAAGTGAGTGTTAGAGAGAGTGCTAGAAAGAGAGTGTTCATAGCATTTCTCAAACCAAAATATCTTCAAATTACATGGTTAAAATCTATTTTTTTACTGGAGGATAAACTAAAAACCGTTAATATTATAGGGGTAAACATATATTAAACATATATATAGGCTAAGACATCCAACTCATCCTTTAAGTTGGCTTTAGGGAGTGAGATATATGCCCATATAACATGGTATTAAATAGCTTGGTCTGATTTTGGGATCTATTGCAAAGAACATGGCAACGAAGAGTGCTTGAACCGAATAACCCAATAATTTGGTGACCAAATTCCGGCACAATGGTATTTGATCCCTATATATTAAGAGTAGTTTGGTCCTTTTAGCATCTATTATATATACTCTTTGTATGTCTCCTACTATTCACTTTTGTTATTCACACTATTGAACCCTATCCTTCTTTCTCTTCATTGTTAACATTATATCAAACTGGATAAGGATGATAATGTGAGAATTTGCCTCATGACCCACACTAGGTTTGAGGATGAGTATTTAAGTTGCATAGGAGTCTCTCAATAACACAGTTTCTAAGTTGTTAGATGTGTGTGTGAGAGAATATCAAATAGAATAATGGATGACTTGAATAGTAAAACGTTAATTGATTAATCACAATTCACACATACCTAAAGAATTTGCAAATTAAAAATGCACACAAAGATGCTTGATTTTTGTTGTAAGAGATAATATAATAGTGTAGTTTATACAATTTACAAAGTTTCTAGAACTTCTAATAACTTTAGACGGTTTTGTCTGATATGTACACGTAAAATAGTCTTGTAATAATATCATGTATAAATGTTTTTTTTCCATCATTGCATCAATAAATTAAATCACATCATATTTTATTTAATTATAAGATGTGATTTATCGAGCTAACATGATGCAAGATTTGTCTTACTTGTACACCATTATACAAACACAATTCTTTTATACTATGTGATTGTATTGGAAATAAGATGGATAGTTGGAAGAAGATTTATAACGTATAAATGCATGTAACTATGGAAGAGTTAAGGTGAGAAAGTAGTAGTGACTAGTGAGAATGTGTGGCACACGTAGAAATGAACATATATATGGTTGGGAAAAGGACAAAGGAATGGTAGGGTAGCAAGAACAGGACATAGGTTGCGTTTTCAGCCACCATCCATCATCACAAACAATTCTCATGCATATATAGCCATTTGATAAGGGTTAATTGGGCAGGAAATTGATGCAAGCAAAAGGATAATGGTTGATGCGAAAGGCCTTCGTCCTAATCGCACGATAGGTGTTGGTAGGTTAGGTAACAAACCCTGCCCCTCCTCATTGGACCCATCCCCCTAGATTCCTGCCCCTTTACTCCTTTTTCTCTCTCTCCTTCCCATTCACATAGAAAAACATAACCCATTTTTGTTTTAGCCAACTCACTTCTCTTTTTTCTTAAGCAATCTCTTCCTTTAAAAAAATATTAACATGACCAACATTTTGTTGAATTTTAAGTGTGAGTGATTAACTTCCACAACATCTATTAATAAGTAAGATGTTGAAAATGTAAGACAATTCATATATCTAATGTCTTAATATTTTAGATGGAGATGTGGTATCTCTCTATCGTATGATTTCGAAGAATTTGACTCGTTGATACTCCTGACTTCTCAAGACTCTCTAATAAATTTTAAAGTGGGGTTGCAGTTGTGTTGTGATCCTTGATATATTTTGTTTTTGACAAAAGACTAAAACCCTTAACTTAGACTATAAATACTAACTCAACAACATTGGTCAAAGTACGCACACATTTTACATTAAACTACTTAATAAATCCATGATGCTTACTGACTTGAGCGTACAAGTGTCTTCTCAAGTACCACCCCAACAATCTAAGAAGAAGGTTGATGATGAAGTTCCTACACTCAAAAGTCATTCAACACTACCATCCAGATATCTCAGGTTGATAGAATCAATTGAAACTCCGTTGTAGACCTTTCCTTAAAATAACCTCTCCATTCCTTTTCAAACAAGATCTGATAGTTAACACGTCTCCATTCAATAGCCGTCCACAAGAAAGAACAATCTAAAGGACATAACCATCACGACCTTTTCTATATGTGTCATGAATCTCAAAAATCTTGGTAACACAATGGTAATCCAACTACGCCGCTCTTCCCTATTCGTCGCCGAAATATCCGTAATCCCCCACCAGGCGTTCATCATGTTGCCATGATTCCACCTCCATATCATTTGTTCCTCGTACAATCATTGCTCAATCAAGTGAATTTCATAGTGGAACCAATGAAAAATCTCAGCGTAACCTGAGCAGGAAAATCATCCAATCTCCTAAACTTACAAGACCCTCTAACGGTTACCATCCCAAAGATAAGGAAAACCCTAGTCTTCATTTTCATCACCGATGGTTACCTCTAATCCGGATGTCCTTCGATGAACTCCCCGAAATAAAGCTAAACCAAATGTTATCCTCAACATAGTACGACACCACAATTCCCGCAGGCAAAGGAAAAGGCGCATCCTTATCCTTTTGTGATGAAAATATATTAAACGCGACACCTAATGGTCATATCCTATTATTATTCTAAGTCTTAATGGCTAAATATGACGTTCATTGAGTCATTTTCGATCAAGGGGCTTCATGTGACGTTTTATACACCAATTTATTTTTCCCTCGATGGTTTACGAATATGGACCTTATCCCTTATGAGGGCCTCAAACCTCTGGGTTTCGACATATTATCATGATAACCCTTGGGATTTGTGAAGTTACTAGTGACTTTTGCACGCGAGTTTAAATAGAGAATTCCTTCAAGAACTAAAGACACGCTACCGACAAATTGAAAAGTTCTCTATAGCGCTAGTCAATGCATCCGGGAAGCTCAACCAATACTTTACTAAGCACTAAATGTTATTTTGGATTGATCAACCACTTCCAGGTCTAGCCAAGAGGTTGAGAAAATGGATAATCGAGTTATATGAATTCATGTGGGGCATGAGTCAAGAACGGGCCGAAAGGTGCAGGTGCTACAAACTTCGTGACAAAGATGGCGTCTGTGAACCATAAAAATCCCATAAATAGGCAGTCAACATCAACAGGAAATCAAACTTCAATGGGTGTGGTAACAACATCCATTTGGGGAACAAAGAAGGCCTAAAAATCTAAGTCTCTCTAGTTCAGTTTTTTGACCACCAACAACTAGTATGAATACAAAATAGGCTTATATGGACTTTGTATGGCCATAAAAACAAGGGCCTAGTGGTGTTATTACTGAGATCCAACACAGAGGTGGTAATTTCACAACTCAACGACAAGTACAAGACAAAGGGAACCATGATACAGAAATACTACAACCTTGTAAGAGTGGACGCTAGCAAATCCTAGGAAGTATAGTTCAAGCACATCCCTTGAGAAAAGAACCTCAAGGCCGATGAACTCTCTAAACTAGCAAGTTCTAAGAGAAAAGGCAATAAGAAGACAATTATACACAAGACTCTATCAAATCCTAGTGTCGAGACCTGTCTAAAGGATCTCCTCAAAACAATAATTAAGACACCCACCAGTTGGATGACCCTGATAGTAGTCTTCCTCTTAAACTATACTTTACCCATAAACAAGAATGAAGCCTCTCATGTTAGACGCCATACATGTTCTTTTTACTTGATCGAAGGAAAACTTTACCAAACAGGAAGTTACAGTACATTACTAATAGGTTATACCAAACAGAAGGCAATAATGTCCTCATAAATTCACGAAGGAATCATCGGATAACACCTAGGGGCGCAACCCTTAGCGAGGGAAGCCTTAAGGACCAGATATTATTAGCTCATGATTAATCTAGACACCAACAATACAAGGATATACATGTGGCCTCTCTAACTGACCATGTGGACATTATCATAACTTTTCCTAAGTTACTATGATGATTGAAGTATTTGATTGTGGTAATGGAATATTTTACTAAGTGGGTCGAGGTCAAATCTCTATCCAAACTTACATCAACCAACAACTGAAGTGTTTTAATAAAAACATCGTAGCAAGATTCAGTGTACCACAATCTTTGACCTTAGATAACGGAACACAGTGTACGGACAAGCGATTCCAGGGACTCATGGAGGATCTGCACATCAAAAATCAGTTTACTTCTAGTGAACACCAACAAACCAATGGACAAGAAGAATCCGATAATAGAGTCCTACTTTGAGACCTTAGAAGAAGATTGGACAAGGCAAAAGAAAATTGGGTCGATCATCTTCTCCACGTTGTGTGGGCATACCAGAATACCACCTCATTCTTCAATGTCGGATGCAATTCTAACATAAAAAAGAACGATAATTTTGTTCGTAAAGAATGCATGAAGTGATATCATAAACCGTGAGGCTTGAACGAACCACTTTAAAAAGACATTATCTGGTCCTAAACCATTGATGGATAATGAAGTTTACGTTACCAAAAATTAGTGTAAACAAATTGGTGAACTTGACGTGAATCTTCAAGTTTAGCGTGATTCCACACTTTATATGCATAAAAAAATGCTATCAGAGAAACATACCCCGTACATGAAATGGTTTTTAAGCCATATTTAAAAATAAAAATTGTTGTTGAAACTGAAAAGTTTTAGCCTTTGAGAAGCCTCTAATGTTTGGAAAATGGTGATTTAATCTCTATGGTTAAATGCTGGATAAATATGTCGGATGATGACCATAAAAACGATTTTTGAAACCGTAGATTAAAATGGTTTTTGAAACCATAATCATATTATATGGTTTGGAAGTTTTACAAAGGCTGGTATTTTAAAGCAAAGAGGGATGAAAAATAATTGGTTTTTAAACTTGACAGCTGATAGGTAGTAAAATCCAACAAACTCATCACTTGGATAGAGAACAATTAATAACATGAATAAGAATTGACTGTTACGTAATTCCAACAATTAAACATAGAGGATTCGAAGAATCTTAACCGTCGCTGACATTCTGCAATCAAATAGTTAAACTTGCTCTTTTGTATACATATTAACTTTGCAAAACTTTAAACACTTATCACCTTTATTTTTATTTATTCCCAAATACGTAACGTGAATTGTTTGGTTGAAACGACAATCCCTGTAGATACGATACTCTACTTATCACTTTATTATTTGGTAAATGATTTAGTACACTTGTCTAAATCCGGCCATGAGATATGAAGGTCATTATCTAGAAGGATGAGCCAAGAATTACCAAAGTCCTTATGCATATCTTGGTTAACACAATGCCATGAAGTGAAGGTCAATTAACCAATTTTTGAAGCTCTGGTAGGGAGGGCGGAGATGCTTTAACTCCACTATATTTTCTAACAAGATCAGTGAACAATCACGGAATGAAGCTCGCTTAAATCTATCAAAGTACAACGACTCGCCTCCTTCGCAAGCAAAAAAAAACGAAAACCATTATAACCACTATGGTGGATAATGGAAGTCATCTTACACCAAATTCGTGCCTACGAAGTTAGGCACCAAGATCAATTTCCTTCACCTTGTTCAACAACAAAGGCCCCCATTGTGAAGTAGGAAGACAACAATTGTCTTTGATCTTGAATCCACCACATATCTATCACCGATTACCATGTAATTATGTGAACTCACATTAAAGGGAAACAAGAATAACAAGTCTAATCAATATTGGCCCATCATAAATAATTCACCACCCTTACCCATTTGATGGAAAACCCATTGAGGGTTGAAGAAAAAGAAACTCGGGAATACATACAAAAAGGAAACGAAGAGGAAAAATGATGTAGTGAATGTGAAGGGGAAGTCCTAGTTTATAGAAAAAGAGTTCCCCTCGATAATAACAATGTCAATGCAATAAAGGAGTGAAGAAACATTTAATACATTAATGGTGAGCACATAATTCGCCTCGACTTTAATAAAGTCATATATACATCAAAATTCAAGAAGAAACGATCAAAGAATCAATTACCAAGACCTGACACAAGTGTGAATAACATGTGGTGGGTGGGTGCAACAAAGTCTAACACAGGTCAAAGGTCCGGCTCAAATTCCTACATCATCCTTCTATGGCTTAAGCTCCATACTCCTAGTAAAGGCCTTAATAAATCTGCTTCTCCATGATCTACGACATCGGTCTCAACATGGAGACGTTGTCGACAAACTTAAAAGACAAAAAAGCAAAAGATCTTATGCATCAGCCAGCACTGAGTCCCCAACATGGTTCAACGATCATCCGACTAAGGCGCAACAAAGGGTAAATATGACATATCTGAACCTGGACACATGCGAACATGACATAGCATATAAAAAAACTATCCTTACAGGCTGGTGATCCGTGGAAAGACAAGTCGATCTCTTACAGTCTCCTAAACAAATTACGACTCGTCACGAAGCCAGTTATGCTTGAGCGCTTAAGGCCGGATCTCACGTCATCAACTCTTAGCAGATTGACCGGCGACCCCAAGGTCACAGCGCAAGGTCTGAAGGCTAGAAGAACCGAACGACATTTGGACCACTTGAACAAGCCGAACATCACACTCTAAAATCTATGGAAGAAATCTTTGGAAGAAGACCAAGGCCCAAACTATGGACAAGTCTGGACTTCCCTCATCACAAGTCCAGAAGGACCATGACATGGACACATCCCTTGTTCTCAGGGGAATAATGACCCTTGGGAACAATCTAGGCCATCCAATCTAGATCCAATGATAGCTTCTCACAATCTCCTTACAGTTGTCCCTCGGGGACAACTGTTCAGGTAGAGGTTCAGTACTAAATTACCTAATAGATCCACGGCACTTATACTAACTCGAGTGTTGGAGTGTCTTTCAGGTACTCTCCATCGCGGTCCAAGAAGATGGTTGTTGACGAAAGTCCTACTTTCGACTTTTAAAGACTATTCAACACCACTATCGAGAGATCTCGGGTCTGGTGGAATCAATATTTGATCTGTGTCAAAATTCTTTCTCACAACATGCAGTAAGGAGATATATTCCATTACTTATAATCATGGTGCAAGTAGAGTGCGTGATCATTATCTAACTGCCGAGATTTTCAACTAAATAAAATCATATTACATATATAGAATCCATTTCCATTTCCCAAAAAATAGGAAAAACACCTTACCATAAAGAAGTTTTTTTCCCCTACCTAAAAAAGCTTCTCTCCATCTTTCCCTCTCAATAGGTGAACACTTTGCCCCATCTGATGACTTTCATTTATCACTTTATTAATAAAAAAAATTCATCATCATAAACTATTTCCTTTATGAAAGTCACCCACCTCACACAAAAAAATAAAAAAATTATAATATCTGAATCTCCATCTCTTGCTAGCCTTTAACAATATGGAATTGATGACATGAAAAAGGTCTAGCCACAAAGCCAAATTAACAATTCCATCATTATAATTAAAGACAACTGTCTCTGTAAAGAAGAACCCCTCTACTTGTCTCCTGACTAAGAAACTAGTTTATATCATAAGGAAAAAAAAAATTATGACTTAATAGTTTGCACATGCAAACACACTTCATATTCATTGGAATATTAGACAAGTTGAGGCATAGACGCAAACACAATTAATTTTTTTTTTCTTTATTCCATCCCCTTACACTAAACGTCATTTTAACATCTAATTACCTCAATTTTTTCTACAAATGCTTTTTTCTTTTTATTTATGCACATAAAATATATTTGCTTTCTTTATTTTATTTGACACTAGTATAGGTTACATAAATAAAGAAAAAAAGAAAAAAAAGTGATATATATGGAAGTTGATGTATAGACCTATAGATTCAAGCATCTCTCACCACCTCTCTCTCTCTCTTAGAACTTTCTTTTCCTTTCCAAATATTTACATAAGAAAAAAAAAGCTCTACCTAAAACTCTCCATCTTATTCAATTTGAAGGACTAATTTAATTTTCTCATAAGTATTTATTACAAGATGTTGTGAAGTAAGCCTTATTGTCTTTCTCACTTGTTCTTTGAAAATTAATATCTTGGTTTAATTTATTTTAACTTTTGAGCATATTAAATCTTCATTTATGCATTCAAAGTAGTGATCATAGATTTATGTATGATATCAGATAGCTAGTCTTGAAGATTTGTGGCAGGCTTAGATAAGCAACAATGCATGAGATGGCTTTTTTCCAAGCAAATTTCATGCTACAAACTCCTCATCACCATGATGATCATCATCAACCATCTTCACTGAACTCAATTCTACCTCAAGATTATCATGGTATGCATATTCTCTCTAACCTATGTTGCATCAACACATCATATTAAAAACATTTCCAGTTTTTTTTTTAACGGAAAAATTTATTAAAAACATGATCCCTGCTCAAGGCGAACAGAGACCAGTATCAGAGATTAAAAACATTTCCAATCTCTATGTGTCTTGTGCAAGTGCTTCATAAACTGTAACTCTTATTCCTGGTTTCTAATGTAGGGGGACCATCATTTCTAGGGAAGAGATGTATGTCATTTTCATCGGGGATTGAACTTGGAGAAGAAGCAAATATACCTGAGGAAGATTTATCTGATGATGGATCACAAGCTGGAGAGAAGAAGAGGAGGCTTAATATGGAACAAGTGAAGACACTTGAGAAGAGTTTTGAACTTGGTAATAAGCTTGAGCCTGAGAGGAAAATGCAGCTTGCAAGAGCTCTTAACTTGCAACCTAGACAAGTTGCTATATGGTTTCAAAATAGAAGGGCAAGATGGAAGACAAAGCAGTTGGAAAAAGACTATGATGTTCTTAAAAGACAATATGATGCTATTAAGTTAGATAATGATGCACTTCAAGCTCAGAACCAAAAACTTCAAGCTGAGGTTTGTAGTTTTCTCTTAACTCATAATCATAGTTTTAATATATTAGGATTTTAAAGGTTTATGCAACGGCATCACAACCGCAATTGCGTTTATTTTGCTGTAATGTAAAAGTTTGCAGCGTAATTAACCGAAGTTTACCGTTCTTTCTTCGTCATGTGCAAAGACTTAATTATTAACAAACTTTCCAATTAAAAAAAATTAACCAAAATTCAAAATTGTCCTCATAATAACACAATTTCCAATCATATATATTGTAGTTTAGTTGCTTGCTTTCATTTTATTTTTTGCTTAATTTATTATTTTTCATAACAATTGAAAAAAGAAATAAATGATCTAGAACTAAAGCCTTGCTTGATTTTATTTTACAAATTTTGTAGAAATAATACTATTTGGTAATGATGATACTTCTTTTTGATGTAGTTATGCTTTTTTGACTATCTGCATAGTTTTCAGAACCTTTCCTTTCACCTATTCTCTAACAACAACTTTATCAAAAGCTGCTTTTTCCAATCAACTAAAAGTAACTTAATCAAGATCCAATGATTTTATTTTCACTTCAATGACATCTTTCTCTTAAATAGGTTACTAGTTTTCCACATAAAAATGTCTCATCTCACCATATTGTATATATAGTTTCTAGACATTTTATTTTATAAAATTATCACAATTCCAATTTTGGCCTCAATATAATTGTTTTTGAGGTCTTTGCAACGACATCGCAACTGTAATTGTGATCGTATCAGCCGCGCGCAGTTTCTTGCCGCGAAATTAGAACCGAACCAATAATTAGATAATTTAAATTTGTTACAGATATTGGCATTGAAAAATAGAGAACCAACAGAATCAATCAACCTGAACAAAGAAACAGAAGGATCAAGCAGCAATAGAAGTGAGAACAGTTCAGAAATCAAGTTGGATATGTCAAGAACACCAGCAAGTGATAGTCCTCTTTCTACACATCAACATACAACAAGCAGAACTTTCTTTCCACCATCTGCTAGGCCTTCTAGTGGAATTGCTCAGCTTTTCCAAACTTCTTCAAGGCCAGAAATTCAATGCCAAAAGATTGATCAAATGGTCAAAGAAGAAAGTTTAAGCAACATGTTTTGTGGTATGGATGATCAAGCTGGATTTTGGCCATGGTTGGAGCAACAACATTTCAATTGAATCAAAAGGAGAGTTAATTAATTAATTTAAATTAAAATTTGAATGTTGTTTTTTTGTTTAATGTGAAATCAAAAGGGTGTTAATCTGTCACAATATTTTATGAGTTATTTAATTGAAAGCCTTGTTTTGGAAAAGTTTAAATTCATGTATAAAATAGATTTTATCTAATAGAAATTTTATGATCAACTTGAATCCGTTGCATCTACTTTATGGTGCAACCGTTGTAAAGACCATTAATCTTAAAGAGATAAAAAAAAAATTCTTTTGATTAAAATCTTTACCGATGTTGCACCATTGAGCAGTGACATCCGTTCTTTATTTTTGTCGAGTTTAATTTTTTTCATATGAATGAATAAAGGGCTAGTCACTTTCTTTTTCCTTTTTTGAATTACCTAATTTGATTAATATATATAAAGTTCATGCAACTTTGAGTGAAGTTATCATGCTGAATTAATTAATATGGAATTAGAAAAAAAAAACCATGCTTAATATAGTACTATATGGTTCACTAAAATAAGGGTAGATTCTCTTCTTACATTGCTTAAACCATTTATTTAAGCTTGCTTTGGAAACATACCTTTGTATTAATTAATCGTATGTATAGTAAAAATGTTTGATATTGCTTTGAAGAAAGACCCTCTAATGATTTTTGCTGATTTCATCAATCAGTACCAACAATGAACATAATCTATACGACTTAACAAATATTGTATAAAAAAAGAAAGAGAATCAAACACACATTCCAAGAGAAGAAGAAGACAAACATATGGATGAGTGGAAGAAAACAAAAAAAGTTGGAAATGGTCATTTCTCGTGAATGAGACATTGTCGATTTTGTTGTTCATGACAAAACTAGAAAAGAAAGTGTACCGTATGAAATTAATTTTTTCAGGTACTTACTATTATAAACGGATACATATTAAATATGTACTATATAATTGTAGAAGTCACTTTCAATTATTGTCAAAAAATAAAGCTACTTTCAATTATAAACATATCAAATCAAATCTTTATCCATGTGGTTATAATTTAATTTCAAACTCTTATATATAGAAGAACAAGCATTAAAAGATATTTTCTCAAAAAAAAAAAATCATTAGAAGGATAAAGTTTCCGTAAATGAGCAATTCAATTATAAGAATATAGTGAATAATATCGATCATTAATGGATAAATCATGAGTGATTACAATGTCAAAAAAAAAAAAATATTGTTGACAAAACAAGGTCAATTATTTAATTTTCCTTAAAAAAATGTTAATTATGTCTCCGTGAATATAGCTCAATCGACATGAACATTGCAATATACAGGTCATAGTTCAAATCCTAAATTCCCGATTTTTTCACCTTAATAGTTAAATATCTAGTCATTAGGTTACTTTATAAAAAAATGTCAATTATTTAATTTCTAAATTAAGAAGTCATCTCTTTAAGTGAGTTATAGAGAATTACTCTATGTCTCTTGACTTTAAATTCTTGATGAGAAAAAACACAATTATCTTAAGATATAAATTTTATCTTAATTTCAAATGTTTACTTTTTAATGTGATATAATTTTTGAAATTCTTGCATGGTACATAGTGTACTAAATTATGATAAATAGTAAATAAAGATATTTTATGTTATATCAAGCCAAAATTGGCCGTACCCACTTATTTAGTGTGATGAGCACTTGAGCAGAGTACTCATTTCACTATACACCAATTTTAGGGTCACCTTCATGTGAGATCACTGTCACCCACTCTCTCTTGCATTCATCTAATTTCATTTTCACCTCCACTTTTGTTCACCTCTTTTCTTGTACACTTTCTTTTTCCCTTATATAGATTTTATGGCAATGATGACAAATTGGTCAACATTACATTGAAGCTAGCTTATCCAATATATAAACTGCTGAAATCTATTAGTCAAAATTGCACTCTAGCTCCCTACGTCATACCTTCTAGTAATAATATAAGTATAATAGTAATAATAGTGTAAAGTGTAAACTTTTTCCTCATGTGAGTGTTCATGCAGATATGTATATAATATACTTCCTCAATATATAATTTATATGTCAACAATTCACATTAATCACGTATGATTTAAAAAAATAGTTATAATTAAAGTTTTTTTTTTTTTTAATAATCTGAAGTTATATAAATATATATAAAAATATGTATTATTTACACCTTGGTAATTAATTTTCTTTGGTGATGTGTTATTTTCAGAGTATGGAGGACCATCACATCATCAAATAACAAGGGCTATCACAAATGAATCTAGTCACTGTCTTGTATTACTTTTTTTCCCTTATAGAATGCTTCTTCCATGTCTCCGTTAGCATAGCTCAGTTGACAGGGACATGCATTGTTATATATAGGAGCTGGAGTTCGAACCCAGACACCCACACTTTGAAAAAGATGAATTTTAGCCACTAGGATACCTGAAGAAAAAAGAAAAAAAAAAAAAAGCTTCTTACATCATTTTTTTAATTTGCTCCAAAACATGCTTGAATATTTGATATAACCATATATATATGTAATTATCATGAGTACTCCAACTTGCTGGTCATAAGGAGAGCTCAAAGATCATCACATTGGGTCAAGAACAATCACACAAGTTTGTCGAACACCATATATATCTTTACTTAAGTATTTACCGCATTAGATTTTTAGATCCTCTCACTTATATGTTTCTCGATTATCACTTTTTCAATAATGTATGGCTTTTAATTCACACTCATTAATACTTTAAACACTCTAATATTGAATTACCTTATACATGTAAATGGACTTGGATTTCATTCTAAAAGTTAGTTCAAAAGATGAAGATATGCAAACATGTTTCTCATAAAGACAGTATATGAGAAAATGGAGGCCTAGTGTTTGTATTATGAGTAGTGCATTAATCCTCTTTATTGGATTATTAGAAAGTAGAAGAGGTGGTGTATTATGAGTTGTTGTGTTAGGGCTATCTCAGCTTCTTTTTACTCTTTTTCGTTTGTCTATTTTTAATTGGGTGTATCTCTAGTACCCCTAAACACTTTGATCTTTTTTTTATATTAATATTACTTACTCTTTTGCTGGTAAAGAAAAAAAAGACATTATATGAGACGTGGAAAAAAAAGTGAAGACGACTACTCAAATCACAATGTTGAAAGTGTCTATAAGCCAAAGTGTCTCTCGCTCGATGGTATTTGATTTATTTATTTATTAATTTGATATTCGATCTAAAGACCGACTAATCCAGATTCAATCCCACATGTATGAGAGGGTACAATACGTAAATGGTTGACAAAAAGAATTTGATTATAAGACCTAGAGAGTAGCATACTCCGACAGAATAGCATACTCCGAGAGAGTAGCATACACCGCCTAGTCATACAATATATTATCCCTAGAAAGAATAATTTGCTTGCAAGCAATTGCCTACCGAAAGGCACAGACCTTTGAAATTTGGAATTTGGAACCTGCGTATTGAATAAGATCCCTTAATCTCACGGCTTCATGTAAACCTATGAAGCACGGATACGGACACAGACACCAGATACGACTCGGACACTGATACGCCAACACAGCTAATAATTTGAAAAAATCAAAAAATTCATTGTAATTACAAGTGTCGGTGTTAGACACAACACGCCTAATCTAAGTAGTGTCCGTTAGGAATCCATTAATTTCTTATAGTTTTTTGTTTGAACAATTTTTTTTAAGAAAAATTTATTAAACATATGAGAATCCATTCCATTAATTTTTTATGAGCAATTAATTTCTTATAGTTTATTGGGTAATAATTCATTTCTTATGTGGTTAAGTATCAAATATGTGTTTGTGTAAATATAAACAATACATGTGATACAATCTGCATTGCCTCCAAAATATCTAATTATATATTTAATATTACGCTGTTATACTTATGGGATCATGTGAACTTGGCTTAAACAAATTGTTTATTGGTGGAAAATTTTGGCATTCTAGTGACAATTTCAGAAGCCAACTATAATTTTAAGCAATGTTTTTATCAGTGGACATGTATAATTAACAAATAGTGGAATCGTTTAGTGGCCACGTGCTTGGAGGTTCCTGATTGGACAAGCACCATATATATATATAGAGGGTGGTTAGGGTTTTCGAAAAGAGATGCTGAAAGTGAACATTTCTAGCATGTTTGGGATTATAATGCCCATAAAGAGTGTGGAGAACATGTGACTCTTTGAAATTTCAGTAAGCAATTTATAATTTTGTAATAATTGATCTTTTCTTTATATTAGAATGAAGTATTTTATTTTTGTAATGTGTCATTGTATAGAGGAACCAAATCTCATTGTTTATGGGAGATACTCAAAAGGATAAAACAGAATGATTAACCTATAGTTAATCAAAACTTAACAGCTGAGTTTGTACTAAGATATAGACATATCACATATGTTTATCAAAATATTTTTTTTTATTATTAAAAGAGTTTCTTTTTTTTTGAAAGATTATTAAAAGAGTTATATATATGAAATTTTCAACAATTTTAATATTTATTTTCTGATCCGCTATCAATTTACATCACACTAAAAATTTACAAAAATAATGTTAAAACAATATTTTTTTGAAGGAATATTAAATCATGTATTTTACCAAAAAACAATTATTATAATGTATTTTATTCCATAAATTTACATCACACTAAAAATAATATTAAAACATGTGGATTCTGTCAGCAACTACTCAGACATTTTTATGAAGCATTTTAGTTGGCTACGGCAACTATACTATAGCTAGGTTATGAAGGAAAAGCCTATATATATACTATAATATATTGACAAAATTTTCCATATCTATTATGAGTGCAAAGTTAATTTCATCTAACTTCGAGGTTGATGCTATGAGTTAGTTAATACATGTGCTGCCACTATCCAATAATTAAGTTGTACGGTATCTATTTGGATGAGCAAATAAACTTTACTATCATTGCTTAATAATTTAGTATAATTTGCCCTAAAAAATTGTAATATAACTTGATTTAAAAAATGTAAAACCTGGTATAATTTATTTAATACGTAGTAATAGTATAACAATTTCTATGTTGTTTGAGGTGGAAAACAGATGGAGGAATCCCAAGACAATGTCATACTCATATCTGGTATGTGTGGAAGACATTGGATTCTCTAAGGTACTAAATATAGGATAAATTTTTCAGCCACCAAGTCATATTATAGTGCCTGCCCATGTGATGTAAGTGTGTTCTGGTCAGCTCTTGTCGACCCTACAATATATTATACCGAAAATGCTAAAAAAAATATATATATCCTATGTTCAAAAGTTAAGAATGAAAATTTTATTTTAGGGTTGATATGTTTAACATTATAAAAAGTTGTTTTTCTACATAAAAGTTATTAATTATTTACATTTTTTATTCTTAGCAAATATCTTAAGAATATTTGTTAACATGATATTATATCATATGAGAATTTTTTTGGGCGATAGATAAGATTTAAATCAAAATTATAATTTTTATTATTGATAAAACTATGCAATTCGATCCCCATGAGTTTAACTCAGTTGGTAGGGATATTGCATGTTATATGCAGGGGCCGGGGTTCGAACCTCGGACACTCCACTTCTCCACAATTATATTGTGTGAGATCTAACAACTAGACTATTTGACCAAAAAAACTATGCAATTCGTCTCTTTACTTTATTTAATGTAACACTTTCGTTATTATCTTCTTTTTTTCGATTTAATCGTTTATATTATAAAATGTCAACATTGTGTTCTTTTTTTATTAAAAAAAAAAATCAAAAAGAAATTTATATTTCATTGAAAAAATCTTCTAAAACCCACAAGTCCGTTTTTTCACAAACCTTAATCATCTTTTTCCCATCATCAAAGAAATAACCATAACCAAAACAAGAAAATAATCATAGCCATATTCCAACTTGGTACCCAAACAGGAGAAGCAGAAGAAAAATTGAAAAGAAATGGTGATAAAAGGTGAAGATTTGTTGATGTTGTTGGAGTGTTAGGTTGATTGATGAGAGAGAAAATAAAGATGGAGTTTTGATGAAATTCTGCAATTTGTTTATGAAGTTATGAAATTTGGGTTGATTTTTTTTTGGTTTTTTTAATGCATTTTATGGATTTATAACATAAATGATTAATTCAAAAAGAGAAAAATAAAAAACAAAAGTGTTATCTGAAATTAAGTTAAATAACGAAATGTGTAATTTTACCTTTATTATTTTATTGTCTTAATAGATAATAATCGTTTTTTACAACAAAAAAATAAAATAATATATATTTACACATTCTTTTTTATGAAAGAGTATATTTACATATTCTTAAAAGCTTTCTTTTTTTTTTTGAAAAGGCCAAAGAATGATATATTATTAACAAGGATATGATGTTTGCGCACAAGATGTGCTAGAAACAATGCACCAAAATCTCAGAAACAACAATCAGGAAAAATGTTGTAAAACCGCAAAAAAAAAAAAACCGCAAAAGAAAAAAAAAACACAAGCAACATTACACGACAGTTGAAACACATAAAATAGGATTAAGCCTCCAAAATTGATAATCATAATCGAAAGTAATATATTTCGACTTTAACCACCAAAAGGATAGAAGCTTAACCCTTTTCACACAATGTTTGAATTAATGTTCTCCTGTTTATTCTGAAAAATGCGACGATTCCGCTATTTCCAAATGACCCAAACCACCGCGATCCAAATAATATGTAGGGAATATCTAACTTTAGTCGAAAATACCTCTAGGCCACCAAATTGAGTGAGATGAGACATTAACTTTTCGTGGAAAGTTGTAGAGAAACCGAGCCAACTACCTGTGAGTTTCCAAATTTTTACCGTAAAAATCACATTGAAAAAATAAATGATCTCTGTCTTCAGTTAAACCACATTTTGCAGAACAACCCTGCTCGACATCCGTAAAAACCCTCCTTTTAAATAAATTGTCTTTTGTAGGAATACGATTCAAACCCAAACGCCAAGCAAATATTGATACTTTGAGATGAACCACTTTAAGCCAAAGAACCTCATAATTGTGAATAGTAGTAATATTCTGCAAACCCTCTGTCAGTTTATCATAAGCACTACTGACTGTGTAACCATGATATTAGTGTAAATGCCAAATCCATCTATCCTTAGAAGCCACCTGAAAAGCAAGGGAATTAAGTTGTTCCACACATTCCCCCACCATCTCCGCCTCCCACGAAAATAACCGCCTCCGCCACTTCTAAGCCTCACCATTCACTTCCCACCACAAAGAAAACATCTCCGCTACCATCACCAACTTAAAAGCTTTATTATAAAAATTATTTCAGTTTTCTTTTTTAAGTAGTAAGAGACATATTTGGATTTTTTTTTTTAAACGTACATATTAACCCTTTTATTTTAGTGATGTTGAAATTAACTAATTATAATTTATCTTGTACATCCAATCCTTACGATGATTACTCTTTTAAATTAATTATGTTGTTAAAAGGTGATGTAACTTCGTCATTTGTAGTTGTAGATTTGTTATCGAATTAAAAACTGCATATTAATGGTATGTTTTGAATGAATGTCGAGATAATGATTGAGAACGACGAAGGGTGGCCACTTTTAGTGATGATATGATGATTTTGAAATTTGAATCGAACTTATGTTTAAAGATTTTAGGGTATTTTGTTAATTACCATGATATTGGTGCGAAGTTTCCACCGTCATTTATCAATGATTAAACTTCGTTAGAGAATATGTGGGACACATAAGGCCAGCTCTCTCCTCCAGGCTGAATTTTCTCCTTATGTAGGCGGTGGTGAAGCTAACGATATTTCCATGAGTTGGCCATGTATAACGAAATTTTTTTAAACATCTAACCTGATAGGCAAAAAAAATATTCACAATAACTATTACTTATATAAAATGTTCTTCATAAAATATACACTTGAACCAACAAGAACGAATTATACTAAAAATGCGGCAATAAAATATTGTACTAAAAAATCCACAGTAGAACAGTGGATTGTACCAAAAAAGCTACAACAAAAGAAATAAAAACTAATAGTGGCTATTTATGAAAATTGAACTCGACGGCCCTTCAAAGACTCAAATTCATCCATAATTGCATCTGACCTAAACATTTGCATTGTCCTTTTCGATGTTAATAACCAAGCTATTTGAAAGAAAATCATCACTCATTTTGTTTCTTTATTTTGTCTTGAGATTTTTCATTGATGAGAAAGCTCTCTTTGTTGTCGTTGTGGATACTGGGAGTGTTAAAACATGACGAATCAATCTATTAATTAAATGATAATGCTTTGACTTCCCTGATTCTACTAATTTTTTTCACAACTCAGAGAGTGTTGTTATATTTTGAAAAGACTAAGGTATATCAACAATGTAATGACTTAATTGCAACCTTAAATGAATTCTTTATTGCTCAGGGAAATCATAAGAATAAAAAGTCTCTGGTAACCTACAAATATAATTAACGTTAGCAAATACAAATTTAAGTTTTTTGTAGTCAATGAAGTCAAGACAATAAAAACAACATGCTAACTTGCAAATACTATCAATGTTGAATTCCTTGTGATTGTTGCTAGGATCCAAAATGTACTGAAACGTAAAAGTTCCACAGTTTGTACCCACTTGATCTGCCCCTTTACCTATTTAAAGTTCATCATTAGCAATCATATTTGTGGTGTTAATTTCTTGAGCGGCTTGCAATTGATCATGCCTTTTAGAAGAAGCCCTAACAATATTTATAACAAGTGTGAGTTGCGTAAAAAATTCATGAATGTGAACTACTTCTCTTAATGTCGCAACAAATGCCAAATGCAATATGTGAGCATGACAATGCACATAATAAGCACAAGGACAATCTCTACGCATCAAAGCTTGGAAGCCATTCAATTCACCATGCATATTACTAGCACCATCATATCCTTGACCTCAGGTATTTTCAACTTTAAGGTTCAAAAATGAAAGAACAAATGTTGATTGTCGGATTAGGTAAGTGTACCAAATCTTTTATCAAGTAATAAAGTGATAAGTAGAGCATCGTATCCACATGGATTGTCGTTTCGTCTAAGCAATTCGCGTTAATTATTTTAAAACAAAATAATAAATAAAAGAGTTGAGGGTTAGAGATTGCAATTTTTATCTAGTTGCAACAGAGCAAGTTACCTGCTTTGGTTGCAAAAATGTAAGCATCAGCTAGGATTCGAATCCTCTATATTCATTTGTTGGAATTAATTAACAGTCATGTCGCGTTCAGTTATTCTAAGTAGACTATCTAATTAAGTGATCAGTCCGTCGAACTTTCTAACCTAATCAGTTCGTCAAGTTGCATATGTTGATCCCATGGTGATCCCTACGTCCAGGGCCTTACTCTCTCAATTAATTTCGGTCTATCCCTCAAATGTTGAGTTGCACCTATTGGTCACACTGTGATCCTTACGTGTGGGGTCTTACTCCCTTAAAGGTAACTGAAACATAAACTTATGGTGGAGTTCCTAAATTTCCAAAAGTATGATGGTCAGTGTTCCTAAAGGGTTTTCCCATCTATGAATCTTAGCAGTACATAACACACTCTCCCTCTTGATAGTTCTACAAACAGGCAGCCCTATCAGCGTCTACCTTACCAAGGTTTGAGGAGAATGGAATTACTGGCCTGATTTAAGTCATGAAGTCGCCTATTTCCTTAATTAATAACTAGTTACATCCTAGGTTCAACAGATTTTACTCAAAATTAGTAATGTCACCTCCTAAGTACTTACTACTATGGTCAACTCGCTTTCGGTATCTTTCGTCTAGTTACTAAGTAATTACTTCCTAGATAGATAGATAGATATAAATATCAAGACATAAATATCAATATTAGGCCATGTCACTACCTAAGTGCCTAAACTAGGGTGGCGCTCCAGAGGAGACAAGTCTTACGCACAACAGTAAAATTAAATAGCAAACAGAAAATAACTGAATAAATGACATTGAATTAAATAATTATCTAACAAAATAAATAGAGGTTCATCTTTGAACCCTAGCTAAAAAGATTTAGTTACAGATGGTAACTAAAGACAAATTATAACTAAAGATAAATTACAAAAAGAAATAAACATACCCTAGAAAAACAAGGAAGATAGAGAGAGAGAGAGAGAGAGAGAGAGAGAGAGAGAGAGAGAGAGAGAGAGAGAGAGAGAGAGAGAGAGAGAGAGAGAGAGAGAGAGAGAGAGAGAGAGAGAGAGAGAGAGAGAGAGAGAGAGAGAGAGAGAGAGAGAGAGAGAGAGAGAGAGAGAGAGAGAGAGAGAGAGAGAGAGAGAGAGAGAGAGAGAGAGAGAGAGAGAGAGAGAGAGAGAGAGAAACTCCTCCTGAAAAGCTCCTAGTATTCATTGTAACAACCCGTTTTTCTCTACAATTATTTTAATTATTTATTATGTGTGTTTATATGCGCTTGTATGTGATTAATTGTCTCTGTGTGTATTTTATTCAGGATTAGTGGATTTTTGCTCATTATGGGTATTTTAGTCATTTTTAGACTCAAGGGTATTTTGGTCATTTGGTGAGCAAGAGTAAATTAGTCATTTTATTCATAGGGTTATGTTAGTGTTTTAAGTGGGTGTGATTATTTTTACCCAGTTACTAGTGAGTTGGGATAATTAATTAGAGACGATAATTATTCGTTATTTGACGGGTTAATTGAGTAAGAACTTTGATGAATTAGTTGGTAACAATATTGCGTCCATTAAGAAAATTAGAGACCTAGCCCAATTATGTGGTGACTATATAAACACAACACTTGTGAGAAAATGAGGTCTTTACATTCATTCACTCATTTCACAAATATTTTGAGAGAGAGGTATAGAGAGAAAGTAGATCAAGAGGAGAGAAGAGGAGCTAGACAAAGAGAGTTTGGGGTTTGAAGAGCTAGGAGCTAAAGTGAAGCTTAAGCTAGAAGAATCAAGGGCTAGAGGTAAGGGGATGGTTTCTTTTCCTCAATTAAGTGCTTTTGTCTCAATTGTGACTTTTGTGAATTTTGAATGATGACTTTCATGCTCCTAATTCAAGTGAATTTATGTGTACGATAAACTTCATGTAATTGTTGTGTTAAGATCTTAAACTTCATATTAGTTGTTTTTGATAAGTTGTTTAGAAGATTTTTGATTAATAGTGTAAATCATGAATTGGTGAGTGATTGTTGTTGAAACATGTTTGAATTCACTTCATAAATGTTGGTTTATGTTTGTATGTTGATGGGGTTTAAATTGGTGTAGTTGTTTATGAAGTTTGAATGAAAATTGTGGATTTTGGTGGAAAATGAACTAAGTGATGAATTTGAGGTGAATTGGTGTTATGACTTCAAGTTTGTAGTTGATTTGAATGTCTTTTTATGTTTACAAACTAATGTACAAGTTTGGGGTCGAATTTGAGGTCAAGAGGATCAAAATTAGGTTTTTGGTGTGAAAATTGGAGGGTTTCCTGAGAGGAAAACCCAAGAACAGGGTGACCTGTACTGGTGTAACTCGCTAGGCGAGTTGCACAGAACAGACACCCATGTTTTGGGTGTTCCCGGCATTCAGGGATTGATCCGGGTCGTTCCAAACTGATTCTTTTAATGTATTTAACTGTATTTAAGCCTTCTACATCTTTGGAAACATCAAATGAATTGGATTGAGATTGGTTTTGTGAATCGAATCAACACTTCTTTAAAAATGTTCAAGACCATGACAATTGGATATCAGTTGCAAATTTGTGGCATATTAAACAACAATTGGGGGAAGTAATATGGAATTGAATTGCATTTTTCTTATGAATGTAATGGAAGAGAGTGAAGAAGACTTTTTAATAATGGTCTTGCCTTGTGTCTCGATTTTATATTTTGCTAGTTCTTAAAATTTACTATTGATACAATACAACATAATATCCTTAAATAATCTCCTAAAATCATAAATATGTAAAAAATTATAAGGTAAAATTAAGCGAGTATCAATTGATTTATTTATGGGAAATGCTAAAGAGTGCACTTAAGGCATTGGTTAAGAAGATACAAATAGAAATATTGCATTGAAAAACGGTGAAAAATGATGAATTTGACTTTTTAAAATTTAAAATATTGCTGAATTCCTTGCAAACCTACTACTTTTGGTTCCCTTAACAAGTGCGCTTAGGGCACTTGTTAGCATATATATATATATATATATATAACGAAGTCGAGTTAAACATAGTTCAAGTTCAACTCGTTTATATAACGAAGTTAATTTTTTGAGCTTAAGTTCGGCTCATTTGGTTTGTGAACCAAGTTCAACAAATTAAATATCGAATCTAGTCTCAAACTATTTTCGAGTTACTTCGGTTCATTGTCAGCTGTAATTGAGATCAAACCTGTGTGATTTGAGATCAAATAAATCCAATTAATGTTGCTTGTTGTTAGCCTATTAGTGTTAGGTCACCATAGCAAGACACTTTGTCTCTCTTCTCTTGTATTCTTATGTGTTGCGTAATTGTGTATTGTGTGGTGTTGTGAAAACTGAAAAGTTAAAAAGCGTGTATCCACTTATCCTTGTTTTATTAATTGTGTGGTTGTGTTGTGTAATTGTTTTATTAACTGCCATTAGTATCAACACCAGTCAACTCCCGTTGCAATTGATTCTGCGTGGTTGAGGTTGCACCGATCATTTTTGTGGTCCACAACACATAGAAAATTGTACACATAATCATGTTTGGCTCATTTGTTGTAAAACACAACAAAGAACTATGAACCCTTATCTAATGGATTTGAACACCAAGCGATTGTTTAGAACTTGATTATACTGTCTTGCCAACTGACATATTTTTATCATGATAAAGTTCAAAACATCTTGGAACACATTCCCTTTCATCATCAATCATCTTATAAAGTAACATTTATCATTTTCTATTGTATTACATGCAATGTTTGAATCTAGATCATTTCATGTTATTTGTTGTGGTTAACAACAGATGGATGAAAGTTGGTTTGTTGAGTTTAGAGGAAGAATTTTTGTTTTGTTAAAGAAGTGTGAAATTGTGAGTTTTTGTTCTAGTATAAAGCAAAACTAGAACGCAACAACACTTAAGTGTCATTGGTACAACAACAGTTAACTGCGGTTGAAGTGCGAACAACATTTAACTACTGTTGGTGTGTTTACTAGTATTTTTGGTAAACAATACGGGCTGATTTTGATTATTACAAGCAGGATAAAACCATAAATCCTAGGACATGTTGTGCATTTGTTTTCAAAAAAAAGAGTACACGTTCATAGGTTGCTTAATGAACAAGACGGGACCGTATGGCGTCTTTCGACATAAAAAAGTTTTAAAGTGAAAATAAATATAGTAAATGCAAGATAAAAGTTCTAAAAGTTAAAAGTGTAGAAACTTAAAGAAAAGATAAATTGCATTACATTAAAAATAAAGGTGGTTCGACAAATCCTTTACATACATTTTGTATTACTCTTTTCTCTCGCGCTGGTACTTCTGGTGTTGTAGAATTTCTATAAGTGATTTGGGACCCGTTTTCCCCATGGAAAACTACTATTTATACATAGCAAAATAACTGGAAAAAAAAAAATCTAACTCCACAATCAACACTTCTTCCATGTAGACAACCACTTGTCTCCCACGTTTCCATTGAGCAAAACTGCTTGTCTTTGAATTTCGAAATCGACCCACCTCAACAGGAATTGCTTGGCTTCGACGGTATTGCATCCTTGACTCACGTCCTGTCAAACTCCTCAAGTTTAAAAGAAAAGACTTCGATTCCTATAAAAATAAAAGTCAACTAATATTGACCGTATTAAATGAGTATGGTAAAATTACCAGACAACATGGTGTCAATTTGGTCATTTTAGGATGACTGTGAGAAATTTTAGAGGCCTAAAAAGTAATTTTCTAAAATTTTTAAACACATTAAAACCATTGGGCCTCACTTCACTTACATTAGAATTACAAAGTGGTCCATAATCAAGTCAAATACTCATCACGTGGCTGTTGATTAAAGAAGGGTCTTGTTAACTTGTGCCCTTAAGGGCACATATTAAGGTTTCTATAGAGAGTAAGTATTTATTGAGAAACATTAAATTTTAATTCTATCATAAATAAATTGGTACAATTTACGATGCATAATTTCCATCTTTGGACGCTAAACATGGACCTTAAGGGCACAAGTTACATTTACTTTAAAACAATTGTCATGTGGCTAAATCACAACCACTTAAAAAAGTGGTCCCCACTACATTTTTCAACCAATACCATAACAGAAAAAGAAAAAAACTCATTGAACTTTGAAGTGTTTATCACCATCCACCGAAAATTTCAAGTTTATTTCAATCGGATAACACAAAAAACACAAATGGCTTGCAATTCTACACCTCTCCTATCACCACCAACAACCACCACCATCTCCCCCATCAACCACCACACCCTCCAACCCCTCTTCCTCACAAAACCCACCTCCACCCACAGCCGTAAACTCACCACAAAACTCCAAGTCTCATCCTCACCAACAAACAAGCCCACAACCCCAATCACATCCAGACAACCACCACCTCAAAAGCCCAATGCAGAAACCATCTTCTTCGACGGTGGAGCTCATTACGGAGACCTCATCACCAACCTCCTCCTAGGGTTCACTCTTGTATGGCTCCCCTTAACACTAGCAGCAGTTTCACGTGCACTTTACCTACGTTACAGGTTCACAAACCTAAGAGTGAGTGTTATATCAGGCTTAACGGGTGAGGACAGAAGTGACTTTTCATATAGTGTTATCAAAGATGTTCAGGTTGTTCCAAGGTTTATTGGTGAATGGGGTGATATTGTTATTACATTAAAAGATGGTACTAAGGTTGATCTTAGGAGTGTTCCTAAGTTTAGAGAAATTGCCAAGTATTGTTTGTCTATGAAGGAGAAGAATTCTAAGGGTTTGGATCAATCTGGTCCTAAAGGCTTTTGATTTATTTTTTTGGTACAGGTATTTAATGTTTATGTATACATATGTAAATTTACTTCTTTATACATTTTTTGGATTATTAATTTTATGGTTAGCAATGTTAACATGATGTAATGAATTTTCTTGTATGTCACATTTTTAATTTAATGATAATGGAATTTGAGTAATATACATGGTGGTAAATTATTTTACCAACAATGAGTTTGTTATGGATAGTTTGAGAATTTTTAGAATTAGTTGAATATTGCTTAAAATACTTATTAGTTAGATAGTTATCCTATAGAAAGGAAAAAACATCTTGTGTAATTCATTATTACAAAATCGGTTTGTAAGATGAGAATTGTATTTTTTTTTTTATAAACTCTAGTCAAGCCTCTTTAATCTATGGGTGATTTAGTTTTTCCAATACACCCTCAAACTCAACTTGCTGCATGACCAAAATTGATAGACTCCCGTATCATATTAAGTTTTTATTTTTGGTCTAACTTATTCTTATAAATTCGGCTTATGATAGTTGGTTATATGGGCTATTTTTGAATGGTGACAAGACCAAACATACTGGTTTAGGCACTCAAAAATACATTTTTAAACAAATTTGATATTGTGATCATGAAAGACTTCCTATGCTTATATTTGTTAGGTGGAGTGGAGATATTCATTTTATTTTTTATAGGCAAATTGTTGGTGTTAAGTTAACTTTGTAAGGGGTTAAGAATTTGTTAGTAGCAGGATTAAGTCTTGATCCTCTTTCATAATACCTTTTCGGTGTCTTGTCTATTTGGTAAGGCCAAAGTACGAGCTTATAGTTTATAGCTTATCAGTTATTTGCTATAAGTTATCTGTCATCACTCATTAGGTATAAGCTATCATCTAGTTTATCAGTCATCTGTCGATTTTACCAAACAGTGCCTTACTCCATACCACTAAGTTACTTCTTTGAGACTGTGTTACTCCATTCCGCTAAGTTACTTATTTGTTAGGAGAATTTGTTATGCCATTACATATTGGTGGAAATGAAAATTTTGAAATCACATAGGTTACTACATTATGCTTGAGAACGCGAATTACAACCCCTTGTAAGATGTATTTGACCCTAAACACAGTTACATATTAAAAAAAAATGCGATATGCCAGAATTTCTTAATATATTTACCAACATAGAAGTTGATTTGATAAATTGATATGAAAATATTATAAGATCTTACATAAATTTGTTAATTGTAAACAAACAATAATGAAAGAATTTGGATCACAAACATATTGCTCAACGTAGCCAAAAATCATCACGATCTCGATCATTACGGATGACACAAAAATTAAATGAAAGAATTTCAGCTCCAAGCTCAGTGATGGCCCTTTCTGGTCTCAATGATTCTCTACAAAGGGGACAAGTGTGGTTCTTGAAACCAATCCATTTATCTAAACAATATTTGTGGTACATATGGTCACATCTCAATACACTAATCTCATCTCCTTCTTCTATTTTGCAGAGACACACTGCACATTCAACATCTTCATTTGAGCCATGGTTGTGTTCATAATTGCATATGTCATACATTTCTCCAAATATTGGAAAATTAGAATCATGAAGCTTGTAGAAGGGATAATATGTAAGAATATCTAATACCCATTTTAGATGAGTATATACTATAGTTAAATATTTCATGATCATGATCATGGTGATGGTTAAGTTGGAGGTAGAGAAATAACCAATATGATTGCAGGATTCTTGGCTATACTCTTTTTTGTGCTTGGGAAGAAGTATGAACTTTGAGTGATATTTATAAACTAAAGGATAGATTGGAAATATAGACAAAGATAGAGTAAGGTCAAATAAAGACATCTTATTTTAAAAATAAAAGAACGAGCTTAATTAATTTTTTTGATGATCTAATATTATAATCTTTTAATTTTTTGGACTGCCTGAATAAATCTTTAACTAAGCAATTAATAATATGAACATGTGATATTTGAAAAGGCTATTTTGAGAGTTTCGGACTCGAGATAAACCATGTTTTTCATGTAACAAGACCAATAATATAAGACGTAAGGAAGCACACCAATAATCTATAAATAGAATAACACTTCATTTGACAAAAAAGAACACCATATAAGAACATATGATATTTAGTGGTTGCCACGTTTTTTTTTTTAGATAAATAAATCATGAAACTGATAAACTATTTAGAGAAATTAAATAGACACCTTCCTTGATAGACTCTGTTAAATTCAAGAGATTGAAATTTGAAATTACTCGAGATGTGTGGGATGGTGATCATTCTAGTTAGAGAAAGAGAAATGCAACGAACACACATTTTAAACAAACATTTTTACACATACTTTTCAATCAAACTTAGGCAAATATAAATTGAATTTTAATGAAATTTGATTTTTTTTCTCTCTTTTTTGAAAGACGTACCTATAGTGCTTGACTTCTATTTGACTAATTTTTGTTGGTTTATGTAAAAGTTTTCTTAGCATAATCCATTGAAAAGGTCCTCTTGTACGCAACTCCATTATATATCATGTCTTCTCTCTCATTCCTCAAAATTACTATTGGCTTTGAGAGCAGAGATTGCAGGTTTCGCGTAATTGTCCAGTCTCACTACACTTTTGACTTAGTTTTAGACCTTTGACGACCCCACCTTCTAAGTTATTGGCCTTGAGAAAGAATCAACTTCCTCGCTCGGCTGCTCTTGCATCGCCTATTCTTTAATCAACTGGGGGCCTCCTCGCTTGATTGCTCAATTTTCTATTTGCCGAGTTCGGCTAACATGATAATTATTTTTAGATGTAAACAAGTATCAATAATGCTTTCGATGCTGAGTTGATGAGTAGTTTGTGTTGGAACATTGGAGTGAAGTTAAAGGAAATTTGAAGGTTGGAAGACTAAACACCAAGTTAATTAGATTATGATCTAATGTTGTATGAATTGAAAAAATAGAATGTGGGAGTCCCACATAAAATAGAACACACACATTAGTGGTGTTTAAATTGAGGTATTTAATTTTTAAATACCTGATAATGATAAAAATAATAGTAATGATTTTTTTTATTCAAGGATATCACTTTCCATAGTCTTAACTTACGTTTGTTGTGATAAGATTGAGAGTCCAACTGAGTTTCCTATCTTTTCTTCATTCATATTCAATTCGTTTGTTTCCTCCACTTCCACTTTTTTGGGTTTGTTTATTTTTAATCTTATCCACAAGAGTTGTTGAACTGATTAATGAGTAAGTTTCCTTTTGAACTTTTCCACTAGAGTAATTGTTGCCGCAATTTTAGCTAAATTCAGTTACAAAGTCTCTATATAAATAGAGAACTGTACTCAGTTCTTAAATTACACAAAGTCTCTATGTAAATAAATTTAGTTACAAAGTCTCTACATAAATAGAGAACTATACCCAATTCTTAAATTACACCAAAGAGTTCTATTGAGTTGTCGAGAATTATTTCTCTCTTTCTGCTCAAAGTATTTCAGAACAACTTCTCCCCTTTCTTTTCTATCCCTTCGAAATTAAGAGTGTTATTAAGATAATAGTCTCTTTCGAGATATAATGTCCGTTCGAAATTAAGAATGATAGCATAGACTCTTTGAAATAAAGAGTATTTTTAAGATCATAGTCCATTTTCAAGAATATTCCCTTCGGAATTAAGAATGATCTTCAATTATAGTCTCATTTGATATTCTCTTACATTAGAGAAGTTAGAAGTTAGAATATTGGTAGCATCACATTTAGGTTGTCATAGTAGCATAGCTAGAGAAGTTAAAAGTTAGAATACTTGTAACACCATGTTTGAGTGGTCTCAATACCATAATAAAATGGTCATATAACCATATTAGAGTGGTTTCGATATTAAATTTGAATGGCCTTAATAACAAAATTTGACGGTGTAATTCTCGAACAGTTACCTACAATACAACGTAATCACACAATTGTTGTTGGCCTTGTTTTATCTTAGAGGCGGTGTTGTTGATAGTGCACGAAAAGACTTAAAGGGAGTGCTCTGGTCGTAGCTAGACTCAGTAATAATTTCAGTAGATTGGAATTCTTTTTTCAAAATAGACTATAGAAATCAGTAATATGTTCCTAGGTTTATTACTCAATTAAATGCATTCACTACGATAATTTGATTTGAAAGGCATATATCATGAGATCTTCCATAAATTTGTTAATTGTATACAAACAATAATGAAATCTATATCTCTGTGAGCTTAACTCAGTTAATACAATCATTATATTATATATGCAGATGTCGAGGTTTGAATCCTGACACCAAAAAAAAATAATACGAAATCCATATTACTCAACGCAGCCACCAATCATCACGATCTCGATCACTATGGATGACACAAAAATTAAATGAAAGAATTTCAGCTCCAAGCTCAGTGATGGCCCTTTCTGGTCTCAATGATTCTCTGCAAAGGGGACAAGTGTGGTTCTTGAAACTAATCCATTTATCTAAACAATATTTGTGATACATATGGTCACATCTCAATACACTAATCTCATCTCCTTCTTCTATTTTGCAGAGACACACTGCACATTCAACATCTTCATTTGAGCCATGGTTGTGTTCATAATTGCATATGTCATACATTTCTCCAAATATTGGAAAATTAGAACCATGAAGCTTGTAGAAGGGATAATATGTAAGAATATCTAATACCCATTTTATATGAGTGTAAACTATAGTTAAGTATTTCATGATCATGGTGAAGGTTAAGTTGGGGGTAGAGAAATAGCCAAATAGGATTATAGGATTATTGGCTATACTCTTTTGTGTGCTTGGTATAAGAAGTATGAACTTTAGGTGATATTTATAAACAAAAGGGTGGACTGTAGAAAAATGTATACAAAAATAGAGTAAGGTCAACTATCGACATCTTAATTTAAAAATGAAAGAACGAAATTAATTTTAAATTAGAGTTGTATCTTTTTGATAGTCTAATACTATATTAATGTATTAATTTTTGGGCAAACTGAATAAATTTTTAACTAACCAATTAATATGAACATGTGATATTTGAAATGGATAATTTGAGAGTTTCTGACTCGAGAAAAACCACATGTTCCTCATATAACAAAACCAATAATATAAAACATAAAGAAACACACCAATAATATTCTATAAATAGAATAATGCTATTTTTGACAAAACAGAACACCGTATAAGAACATATGATATAAGTGGTTGCAATTTTTTTGTTTGTTTTTGAGACCGTAAAAATTTATGTCTTGTTTGGAAAGAAGTAATTTGTCAAGGATTTTTCTATGTTATGCAAATTTATATATGATAAAAAGTTTATAATAGTAAAAGTTTGTATTATGACCTATACATTTTGTATATTAAATATTATATAACTTTTTTAAAAATACTTGTGGTTTTTAATAAAAAAGTATGCACTTTTATTTGCTTTAACATGTGTAATACTACAAATGTTAACCAAGCTCATTTCTTATTAAGTAATAAGTTTTGGGAAACAATCTTTTTTTTTTTTGGTCTTTTAAGCTAAAAAAAAATACATGAGCCGGTGACACTAATAAAGAAAAAGTCTATGTTACGTAATTCTAGTAAAATAGGAGTCTCTTTAATTGAGATTAACTAGCAACACCATTGGTAGTAAAATTTTAGTAGCAAATGCTACATTTTCTTGTAGTAATCATGAAACAGATAAACTATTTAGAGAAATAAAATATACATGTTCCATGTAAATTTGAAATTACTCGAGATGTGTGGGATGGCCACCATTCTAATTAGAGAAAGAAAAATGCTATGAACACATATTTTGAACACACATTTTAACGCATATTTTTCAAATAAAGGTAGGCAAATATAAATTGAATTTTAATGAAATCAAAATTTTTTTTCTCTCTCTTTTTTTAACGACGTACCTATAGTGCTTGACTTCTATTTGACTAATTTTTGTTGGTTTATGTAAAAGTTTTCTTAGCATCATTCATTGACAAGGTCCTCTCTTACGAAGCTCCATTGTAGATTATGTCTTCTCCCTCATTCCTCAAAAATTATTATTGGCTTTGAGAGCAGAAATTGCAGGTTTCGCATAATTGTCCAGTCTCACTACACTTTTGACTTAGTATTAGACCTTTGATGACCCCCCTTTTCTAAGTTATTGGCCTTGAGAAAGAATCAACTTCCTCGCTCGGCTGCTCTTACATCGCCTATTCTCTAATCAACCGGGGGCCTCCTCGCTTGATTGCTCTATTTTCTATTTGCCGAGTTCTGCTAACATGATAATTATTTTTAGATGTAAACAAGTATCAATAATGCTTTCAATGCTGAGTTAATGAGTAGTTTGTGATGGAACATTGGAGTGATGTTAAAGGAAATTAGAAAGTTGGAAAAATAAACACCAAGTTAATTAGTTTATGATCTAGTGTTGTATGAATTGAAAAAATAGAATGTGGGTGTCCCACATAAAATAGAAGACACACATTAGTAGTGTTTTAATTGAGGTATTTAATTTTTAAATACCTGATAATGATAAAAATAATAGTAATGATTATTTTTTATTCAAGGATATCAATTTCCATAGTCTTGGCTTACGTTTGTTGTGATAAGATTGAAACTCCAACTAAGTTTCCTATCTTTTCTTCATTCATATTCAATTCGTTTGTTTCCTCTACTTTTTTGGATTTTGTTTCTTTTTTATCTTATCTAGAAGAGTTGTTGAGCTGATTAATGGGTAAGTTTCCTTTTGGTCTTTTCCACTAGAGTAATTGTTGCCGCAATTTTAGTTAAATTTAGTTACAAATTCTCTATATAATATTAGAGAACTGTACCCAGTTCTTAAATTACACCATACAAAGTCTCTATATAAATAAATTCAGTTACAAAGTCTCTATATAAATAGAGAACGGTATCCAGTTCTTAAATTACACCAAAGAATTTTATTGAGTCGTCGAGAATTCTTTCTCCCTTTTCTCTCTTTCTGCTCGATGCATTTTAGAACCACTTCTCCCCTTTCTTTTTTATCCCTTCAAAATTAAGAGCGTTCTTAAGATAATAATCCCTTTCGAGATATAATGTTCGTTCGGAATTAAGAATGATCTTAAGAGCATAGTCTCTTTGAAATAAAGAGTATTTTTAAGATTATAGTCCATTTTCAAGAATATTCCCTTCGGAATTAAGAATGATCTTCAACTATAGTCTCATTTGACATTCTCTTACTTTATAGAAGTTAGAATGTTGGTAGCACCACATTTAAGTGGTCATAGTAGCATAGCTAGAGAAGTAAAAAGTATGCTTGTAACACCATGTTTGAGTGGTCTCAATACCATAATAAAATGGTCATATAACCATGTTAGAGTGGTTTCAATATTAAATTTGAATGGTCTTAATAACCATATTTGAGGGTGTAATTCTCAAATAGTTACCTATAGTACAATTGTTAATCGCAAAAATGTTGTTGGACTTGTTTTATCTTAGAGGTGGTTTAGTTGATAGTGCACGAAAAGACTTAAAGGGAGTGATCTGGTCGTAACTAGACCCAGTAATAAATTCGGTAGATTGGAATTCTTTTTCAAATAGAATATAGAAATCAGCAATAAGTTCTGACGTTTATTACTCAATTAAATGCATTCACTACGATAATTTCATTTGAAAAGAATATAGGAAAATTCTATGGTGAAGTCATAAAAATGATTTTTTTTTTTGTGAAGTTAACACTATAACATAAAAAATGTAATGAGTAACACTCCACCGTTTGTACAATGACATCAAAAGTTCGTCATTATAGTATCATTAATTCATCAGATTAACAAGACTACACTTAGTATAATTGTATCTTACCTTATTATAAGTGTAACACCCCACAAAGTGTAACACTTAAGACCATCACATAATATTATCAACTCTGTTTGCATGATAAAGATTTCAACGATAAAATAGTACTTTTAAGTCCAAGATGTTGCAAGCATTACTAGATGAATTATTATTGATCATTAATCAGTAATCAACAATTTAAAAATGAATCAAACATTAAAATCAAACTTGACTTTTTCAAAAAAGTCAATTTCTTGACTGTACCGTAGAAGCTCCCATGAATATATCATGAGATCTTGCATAAATTTGTTAGTAGTATACAAACAATAATGAAATCTATATCTCCATGAGCTTGACTCAGTTAGTACGATCATTACATTATGTATGCAGATGTTGGGATTCGAACCCCGACACCCAAAAAAAAATACAAAATCCATATTACTCAACGTAGCCACCAATCATCACGATCTCGATCACTATGGATGACACAAAAATTAAATGAAAGAATTTCAGCTCCAAGCTCAGTGATGGCCCTTTCTGGTCTCAATGATTCTCTGCAAAGGGGACAAGTGTGGTTCTTGAAACTAATCCATTTATCTAAACAATATTTGTGATACATATGGTCACATCTCAATACACTAATCTCATCTCCTTCTTCTATTTTGCAGAGACACACAGCACATTCAACATCTTCATTTGAGCCATGGGTGTGTTCATAATTGCATATATCATATATTTCTCCAATTATTGGAAAATTAGAATCATGAAGCTTGTAGAAGGGATAATATGTAAGAATATCTAATACCCATTTTATATGAGTGTAAACTAGAGTTAAGTACTTCATGATCATGGTAATGGTTAAGTTGGATGTAGAGAAATAGCCAAATAGGATTATAGGATTCATGGCTATACTCTTTTTTGTGCTTGGTAAGAAGTATGAACTTTGAGTGATATTTATAAACGAAAGGATGGACTTGTATAAATGTAGACAAAAATAGAGTTAGGTCAACTATCGACATCTTAATTTAAAAATGAAAAAACGAACTTGATTTTAAATTAGAGTTGTATCTTTTTGATAATCTAGTATTATATAAATGTTTTAATTTTTGGACAGCCTGAATAAATCTTTACGTAACCAAGCAATATGAACATGTGTTCTTCATGTGTTCTATAAATAGAATAATACTTTTTTTTGACAAAAAAGAACACCATATAAGAAGATATGATATTAGTGGTTACCACGTTTTTTTTAGATAAATCATGAAACTGATAAACTATTTAGAGAAATAAAATAGACATGTTCCATGGTAGACTATGTTAAATTTATTAGAATATTAATCAATAAATGCCTTGTAACAAGGTTAATTAAGTTTGTTTCAAAAATTTGCTACTTAGTTAGATAGTTTGTTCTACAAGCAAGTGCTATTGTGCCTATAAAAGGCTTTGTATTGTGAAATTTCATGTCTTAATGAGATTACATAATTCATAGCAATCACTCTATTCTTCTTTCTTCCATTTTTTCTGTTCTATTTTTGCTATTTCTCTCATCTTGCTAAAACAGCTTATCTGCATAAGCACTTCTGCTGCGCATATGAACACGGTTTCTGTTCTAACAAAATTCAAGAGATTGAAATTTGAAATTACTCGTGACCATTGATAAACTATTTAGAGAAATAAAATAGACACGTTCGATGGTTGACTATGTTAAACTATAGATAAATCATGAATCAGCTCATTCGCTCTAGCATCGTCTATTCTCTAATCGACTGAAGGGCCTCCTCACCTGATTGCCAATTGTCTATTTGTCTAGTTTGGCTAACAGGATAAATATTTTTAGGAGTAAATTAAAAAGTATCAATAATGCTTTCTAAAACATGTTAATAGTTTCGATTCTGGCCCTAAAACATTCATACATATTATCTTTAGAAGAATACAGTCGTCATACTTTACAGTACTGGTTGATTAGAATAGATAACAAGATAATTATGTACAAGATATTAAAAATAAAACCAGAGCTTAAATTTCAATTTTGTTTATGTAAATCCTCTATAAATTAGAATTTTTGAGTTTGCTTAACTTTTGCTTTGAATCTATTCAACCTCCTTCAAATTTTTTATTTTGAAGAAGTTAAATTAGCCCACTCAAATTGGCAGCACAGAGAATCAAACCTGAGACCTTGAGGAGGAGCACTCTCAGGTCCCAAACCAATACCACTAAACCAACCCAAATGAGTTACCTCCTTTAAATTTTGATCTTCCAAAATCAAGAATTAGTAGTTTTGAATCTGTTCCACAAAACATTCATACTTGGGTTTTTTTTGACAAATCTGTTATTCAAATCTAAGATTTTTTTTAGAAGAATATAGTCTTACTTATTTTGCACACTTAATATACTATCCATACACATATTCATCAATTTCCTCAGAGTTTGCATTCATCATAACCTACAAAGTATAGATACTCCTCGTATTAGATGTGTTTTGATGTCGGATATGTATCATATCTGACACCGATACATTTGATTATATTAAATTATATTATTTTTTTTCAAATTATTATCTATGTCGACGTGTATGTCTCTGTGTAAGTTTCTGCTTCATGAATGACTACTTCATATGTCTTTTGTGTCAACATATAGAATCTTTAGATGTTTCAATAAGAACACCATTACATGAAGTAGAAATGGAGGGTGCACATACTCTTGGAAGACACGAATGTGGACTCTAATTTTAATGCTTGATCTATAGAAAATTTAATATATATTCCCTCCTTACTCAAATTTAGATGAGGTGCAATGCTATTACATAAATCATATGTCCTAAAGACAATTTTTATTTTTACAAAATGACCTAAAGACATATTTAAAAAGTGAGTTGAGGGATCGTATAGATTTTCATACAAAAGGTGTTATAGTTCCATTAATGGTGAACCTATTCCATTATAGACTACATTAATCATATACATTTTCAAACAAAAGGTGTAATAGTTCTGTCAAAAATAAAATGTAATAGTTCCATTATTCGTGAATCTATTCAATTATAGACTAAATTATTGAAGTACATTTTCATGTGACCTTTTATATTGATTAGGAAAATAATATTTCACGAGCAAGTATTGGGCCTTATTGGGTTCCTTCATCAAACAAGTTTGAAAATTGTTATTTACACTTCAAAAAAATGTTTTCCCACGTCTAAAAAGATCAAAATACCCTAAATGTTAAGGAGATAAGGACAGTTAACTGTTGTTGGGGTATTGAAGGTGTGGGAGAGCAATTTTGTTGGTGAGATTAGCAATCATTAACAAGTTTTAGAGTGTAAGGTACAACATTGTGACGGATCCAATTAGGCACAATAACAATCTTTAAGTCCATTTAGACTTGGTAGCCACGTTTTGTTGTCAGCTTACAACTTTCAGCCGATCCTGGGTAAATTGATTTTATGTCAAGAACTAAACAAAGAGAGATGATATTTGTACAATCATTTTTCAACATCTTTTGTGGCAATTTTCTCTCTTACTTGTATTATATTTTTACTCTCTCTCTATTGCTTTAATTTTTATGTTAATACCGCATTTTCTTTATAAATCAATGTTTATCCTTTAAGTTGTCATTGAAATGGTTGTTCAAATAACACAACTCTAAACAAATACTTCCCTTTCATCCGGTGACCCATGCTCAAACAACTATTTGTGGTGTTAACAAAATCTATTTTAAAGAGAATGTAGTGTTAGACTGATTTTAAAGTTTCATATATGAAAATATCCAAAATTATTGTTATTAGTATGGACTATCCATCTAAGAGTAGTGTTAACAACACTCTCATTTCAACACTGTTTCAAACACTCACTTCTTCATTGGTTTAATTCAAGGTAGATCTCACACTTTACATGGAGTTTTTAACAAACGTATTGCAAAGATAATTTATTCCAATTCTCAATATAAAAAGTAGGGTACTAATTTTGCCCAAAAAATAAGTGCTAATTAACCTAGCTTAAGGAAGAGGATACCCAAATTTGACATTAAAATAAGTACTCTTACCATCAAAGATATAAATGAATAAAAACTTTTTAAATTGAAATACTGTTTTTTTATTTATTTGTGTCGGTACATTTATTATGGTTGTATCTATTTATATTAAGATTTTCAGAATGTAGGGCAGGATTATGTTTGAAATGGCCTCATCCTTTGAAAGTGGTCGTACCCCATGACCATGACAATTACAAAACTTTAGTCTGATTTTTGAATTAGAATTTGTCATTTTCTCACAACTAACTTCCCCACTTCAATACTCAACCCAGATATTATTTGTTTTTCCTTGTGATTTCTTTTGTTATAAGTTACTAATGATACCGATTATCCAATAAAATTACCAATGACTTTTTTTGTTAAAATTGTTTGCATGCAATAAGTTATTATAATTGAAAAGAAAAATATTTCATGAACACCCAAATAATACGTTTAAGAGAAAAAGAGAATAGGTTGTGATATGATATGCATCCTCCGGTCACTATTATAAACAAAAATCTATATTTTAAATTCATTCGTTAAATGATGTATGTGATGTATAATAAAGATCATACACATCATTAATTGAATGAATCTAAATTGTACATTTTTGTAATTTATAATCATGATCGAATGGTGTATGCGATACGTTGGAAAACAAAACTTGTGATAAAATGGGATATTGAATTAGTCTTAGAGAATTATGGGAGTTTTGCCGGAAATAGACATGGCAACAAACTCATATTTGTGGGTACTCGCCCGAACCAAACCCACTTTGACGGTTTTCTCTGTTTTAACTGAGTTTGAGTTTTTTCCGATTTTAAAACATGGGTACGGGACGGATAACTATGATATATGTACTCATCCCAAACCCATACCCAAACCCGTCCCGAATGTAGAAAATCAATTTATTACCCCTTCTAGATAAATAGAAATCCAAAACCTAAATAATTTCACTCACACAGTCAGATACTCAGTCTTTCAAATGAGATTCACTTATCATAGTTCTCTATTTTCTTCTTCCATATCTCACACTCTCGCCCTCTCTCTTCTCCTTCACTATAGCCATCAATCGTCATCATCACTTTACTGGATAATGCATTACAACTTCGCACTTGGGGTTGAAAAAATCTTTTATTTTATTTCAAAAAATTGTCCACTACGAGGATACCCGAACACGTCAGGGACGGGTATTAGATTCGATTTCTCATCTCTACTAAGTGTGGATAGGGTAATGGATAAAGTATATGAGAGTAGGATATGGTGATGGAAAGGAAAGAAAAGAAAATATATACAAGTACAAATTAATATCATTGCTCAATTGAATAAAAACCACCAATTCTTTCATCTCAAAATTCAACTAAAAGGTCTTGGTAAAAATAAATAAAATATGCGTGTTTACTAAACAAAGAAACTTCCATTGTCTTGTTTCCATACAAGGTACTGGATCTTGAAAGTGAACAAAATTTAAGTGTACATTTGTAATAGTTTTATGTGCTTTGTTGAAAAAATCACTTGTTTAAAAAAAGAAAAATAATGAAGAAAAAAATCAAATCGTTATCTGAAATTAAGCTAACATATCACGAGTTTAATTTTGCCAAAAAAAAGAAAGTAAAAGTCGTTTTAAATGAGAAGCTATTTTGATTAACTTATCTTAAAATAGATTTTCGACACTTCTGTAAGTACAATATGTATGGTAAATTTGATAGGTTGGAGTGCAGATCGAATTAGAAATTTTTCATTTCTCAACATTTATTGCGTAAATTTCGTCGTTAGGATCATCATAACAAAAAAATAAATTGATAGATTGTTTTTTAAAAATTACTTGCATTAGGTAAACAAACTTAAAATAATTTTTTTTAATAATGACACAAAATAACTTTTATCATTTAAAAAATACATAAAATATAATCTTTAAATTATTAAATATCAAGCAATAAAGCAGAGACATCCAACCAATGGTTCTGCGAGTAAGATATTCATTGAAAGATTGGCGGTTGGCACAGAATTTCTGTATTATCCTGCAATATTTCCCAGCTCCTATTTTTATTGACAGATGGAAGAAATCAAACTAAGTGTCGTTTTAAATGTAACATTGATGCGTCATTTACAAATCAGTTTAATAGAGTTGAAATTAGAATTTGCAGTTCTCGTGAGCTTAGTTCAGTTGCTAGAGACAATGTATAATATATGCAAGGTCTTGGATTCAAACCCCGACCACCACGAAAAAGAGTTATTAGAATTTACATAAAAGATGATAATGGTAACTTTGTTTTCGTCAAAACGAAATGGTTTTCTCCACTTTCGCTAGTGGATTGCTCGTAGTGTTACGAAGGATTCATGATCTTCATAAAGAACCTGTTGATTTTGAGATGGACTCAAAAATTGCACTGCAAATGTTGTTGAGCTCTTTTTACTGAATTTTTTTTTTTTTTTTGAGACTGTGGATTGAGTTTATCAAGAGACAACTTATTCTTATATAGATGCGGTCATATTTTTAGCTTGCGGCCATATTTTTTCTATCGATATTTTCATTAGTTTTCAGTGCATTATTGCTAATGAAATGATATAAGTATCCTTTCGTGATAAAAATATGTAACAAACAGATTAAAATTCAAGTTTTAAATATAGTTTCTATATAGACCGTTAGAAAAATTAGGGTGGTACTTTATTTTGAGGTCCCATGAAAGGATGTGGCATGGAATCATTTATTTGGGCAGACATGAACTTCAGCAAAAATAGGCTTTAAAAAGAACATTCAATCAAGACCACCTACCCAATTCAATCATATAATTCTCTCCATTCCTCCTCTAAGCTCTGACAAATTTTATGAAAGTAACCTGTAAAAGTGGCCAATCATCACATCCAGCTAATACTCTTTGCCCTTAGTTAGTCCTACAAAGGAACATTGATTCTTTGTTTGAGATTGCATGTTGTGTAGCTATTGCACTATAGCAACTTGAATTGTACTTGCACATCCTTTACTTCATCATAATTAAAATCAACTAAAGATGTTACACTTAGGTGTGTACCATTACTATGTAGGGTTGGGAAGGGAAGGTGCATCTTTGAACAAAGGGTTGGATTTTATTTGTACCAATCTATTTGAATATATCTTCCTGGAAATTTCTCAATTTGTTTGAGGGTGGCATGGTGCTTTATGTGGCACATTGGCCCTAGTTCACTTCACCTTCATCAATAAGATATATCTTGCACTAAATTTGTCTCTTATAAAGTAAATATCTAGATCACCATTAACCCTTGTTTATCTTCATTAGGAAAGAGTATAGGACATGTACAATTTTTTTATTATTAGCTCAAGACTAAATTGAAAGAACATGATGGTAAGCAAGACTTTGGACATAAGATTTTTGACACATGAGTTGGATACACATAAAAACACATATCATTTAATTATTTTAAAAATATTTATTATTTAATTATTTTTACTTTCTACATTTTTATGTGTGTATTAGTGTTTCCAAATTGTATCCAAAATTCTTGTGACCACACAAAAGTTTTTGTTTAGACAAAGATACTTAGTATCTTTAACTTGGGGTTGTGTTAGGCTCAACTACGATTTTTAAGATGGTATCAGAGCCTCTTCAAGATCCATTGGGCCACCTACTATCAGGTTTCCGCTATCGGGCCACCCACCATTTATGTCCAGAAACCAATACCAATAGTGTTGTTTGTGAGGGGGTGTGTTAAGAGTTCAACATCGGATAGGAGATGGTCTGAAAATGTGTTTATAAGTGGGGGCAATCCTCACCTCACCAACCAGTTTTGTAAGGATGAATTAGGCCCCAAATTTCAAAAGTTAGTTTTTTTTTTAACCTATTAGGATGTGTTTTCTTGTAATAGACTAGAAATATACATATTAGTGATGCTCATTCCCTATTTTCCCCATTTTTTAGAAAAATATGGTCTAAATGTGTACGGTTTAGTATTAATATGAATCCTTGAAGATGTGTATTTGGTAGGGAAGGGATGGAAATATTTAAATGAGAGAAAATCATTATATGCTTAGTAAATAAAATAAAAAGGAAGGTAAGAAAATTCATTTGGCCACATTAGGAATGACAAGAATTGAAAGTGCAAGATCACAAATCCAAACCAACAAAACCAACCGATGTTCAATTATTTTACTTTCAGCTTTTTCTCTAGCAAGCACTAACAAGTAAAAATCAAAAACATTTTCACCCCTTTTCATTTCCACTCTCAACCGTCCTAGTTCCTAACCTAGTAGCTCCTACCTTCCTTTTTGCATTTCTCACTCTTTAAAGCTATTTTGAACTTTGACCCCCCTAAATCCATCAATAAAAATTATAGTAATCACATGATGTTACATTTTAGATTTCAATACTTGGATTGTGCTTCTTCTCAAGATTTGAGGTTCGATTCTCCCCATTGTCAGTTTGAGTGGGCTAATTTAACTTCTTAAAAAAAAAATCAAAACTCATTTGCTTAAATCTACTAATTGAGGGACCCGGATTCCATGCATTTAGAAAATCACATTTACATACATGAATTAATCTTGGTCATCGACTTGAGATCAACGACACACATGAAATAATTTTTACCATTGATTTCAGATCAGACGGCTAAGATCAATAAATGTGTCGCACATTTTACACAGCATGTAATCCAAATCCCTAATTAGGATATGACATTTTGTTGCAAACAAGTCCTTTAATCACTTTCACCAAAACTAAAAAATTAATACCTATTAATTTTAGGTCCCTCATCTCCAAAACATTGATGATTAAATGGTCAGTACTAAGAATATTTTATACCAATGCTTAGATTAAATAATCAATTTCCTTCAAAATGCTTAGACTGATATCTGAGCCAAGTCCCACATTTGGTCATTCCCATACTTTCTTCATCAATGGCTATCATCTGATACACTCTGTCACTGCAAAAGAAAAGGAACAAAATGGACCAACCTCAAGTTACAAAAAGAACTGAAACTGGGGTTACAAGTTCATTAGAACTTTTGACCATGTTTTAGTATTCTTCATTTCTAGTCTTTTATATACACACATATATAAATATTAAATAGGTAATTTATAGTAATTTCTATTCCTCAAGACAAAAGCAAAATTATGCATAAGTTTAGTTTATGTTGTGAACCTTTATATTTTGGATAAATACGGCTGCGATGCCGCTGCAAAGACCTCGAAATTCTTTATATTGTGTACCAATTTTTTTTTAAGAGTAACAAATGAGATATATTACTACCAGCAAACTATTTTCCCAACACAAGACGTATTAGGGAAGAAAGCGAAAAAATCGGACCGAAATTTAAAACTATATTTGGAATTATAATGAGAAAGAAAGAAAGAAGAGGTGATGTCAAGTCATGTGTTGAAGCAGAGAATTGTTCTGCTAATGTCATATGAGCTGTTTTTATAAGAATTATCTTTATTGAAAGATGATAAAGAGATAGACCCATTTGGAATATGACAGAATGTTATTCATTCTCAGATACACTTTGCAGTTCTGTTTTTTTGTTTTATAAGCACTTTGTTGTTCTCTTATTAGGCCCCTACTATCCCTTTAAAGCTTATGTCAATATCAAATCTAATTCATTAAAATAAATGTAACACAAACATTAGTAATCTTTGTTATCACACTTCATTGACTTATTGATCAATTCATAGCTTATCCAATACCATTAAAATAAATGTAACATTAGTGTTACTATTAATAAATTTAACTCTACTTAGGTGTCTATTTCGTGGCCCCTAAGAAACTTGACTATAGGTTTATTCAAAAGTTTAATGGTGGCGGGAAATTAAGGAAGTAAAAAAATGTCACTTTCTAGTACATTACTTAAAACATACTTTTATGTTATTTTTGGATTCTTGGATTCCCTTAATTTTTCTAGCATTGTCTTTAGGTTTGTAACTTCAATGAATTCAAATGATGTTTGAATTTGAAACAAATTAATAGCTAGCTTAAATTAAGCTAGTGTCACCCATCATCACAAAAACGTTAAAAGGAGGAAATTTCTTAATTGATTGTTGAACAAATAATTTTGTTTAACTTCACATTCAAGATTTTAAATTTGTGTCATGATCCTCGATTTTGCAAAAAATTATGGTCAAATAAAAAACATTGATGCTGTTTTTACCATCTTGGTACTAAAAAACATTCAAGATTTTAAAAATCTTGAATATCTTTAAGTGTATAGAATGAGTGAATCTTTGAAATTTTTATTTCAAAAGGACATTTTGAATATTATTATGATATGATTTGATATATTTGTAAGGATTCGTTGACACCTCCATTTAAATAATAAATAAAAAAATTGTTGCCACTTGGTGTGAAACTTAGCATAATTATACTCTAACAATTTTGCATAGAATTCAATTTTACAAATCCAATTTGTTTATCTTGATGATCATACATATAAATTTTTAGATAATCTAAACATTTTTAGTCATGACATTTAATAGTACAATTTACACATATTTTAAATAGCATATTATACATAAAAATAAAGTAATCCCAAAAAGTATAAAATAAATTTAGACTTTTATGACATTATTTATATTGAATCTATTTAATTAATAAGAAATTTTAACTCAACGGTTGAAATTGTAAAATTTGTATTATACACAAAGTTATTAGAGATGTAAATGTAGATATGACATATGATGACATCTTTTCTTAATTATTTTATTTTAGAGGAATTAATCTTCATTATTATATTATATATCTAATAATGTTACGTACTCTTGATGTGAACATTACATAAAAATAATAAATACTTATACTATTTTGTCAAAAAATAAATAAATATTTATACTATGTTGTTAAAAATTTGTTCACCCATCACAATAAGTAGAAAGTTACAGTGACAAGATGGGGTGCATGATTGCAATATAGTGGAATTCAGTTTTCTGCACAGAAGCTTCTCCCTCTCAAGTTTACGTAAAAACAGTAACATAATTTGAACCACTAATTGAAACCAAAATATATACATGAGGGTGATAATAACAAGGTATGAGATGGGATGGGAATATTATTATCTAAAAAGGGACACAGAAAAAAGTACCAAACTATAGGAATATAAGGGAGAAGAATGGCATAGGATTCCTAAAACTTTTTCTTTTGCAAGAGCGTGCTAAGTAGAAAAGATAGGGTAGAGAAAGTGGGTTATGTAGTGAAAAAATCCACACACAAAGGTGGAGATATATGGTTCCCACAAGGAAGTAGGTATCCCAAGTCCAACATATACATAAAGATAAAAATATAGAAATATAATTGACATGAGCTTCAATTTCTGTTCCACACGTGGGACCTTTGTTCCTTGTTTCATTTTCATATGGGATCAAACAAAGAATATTTTTTAATATAATTTGAAATCTAGATAAAGAAAAGAGGATTTTAGTAGGGACATTTTTTATTTTATTTTTTATGTTTTGTGTTATGTGATTTCATTTTACTTCATGTATCTTATGTTATGTCCATGTATGGTTTCACATTCATTCATCTAATGATTTAAGATATTAGGGTTTTTATTTTAGACCTAGAGTCATTCTTAATAAACAAATTTGTAAGATGAAATATCTTTCTCTTTACAAACTTTTTTATGCATTATTTTTTCTATATTGAGTTCATTTTTTTGGATACACTCCCTCACGCTAAACATTATACAACAATTTTGTCAAAAAAAAAAAAACTTAGTGTGTGAATAAGCTAGTGGGTGGTTCAAAATGGATATATTTTGATAGCATACATGTTTTTTATACTTGACCACGAAAACTAAACAATCCAACAACAATAATATCTTCCTTCAAAAAAAAAAACAATAATATCAACTAAGAATAAGTCTAGAACCTATGTGTTGAACAAAAACAATCAATCCAAAATATAATATAGAGAAATAGAGTAGAGGAACAAACATGTAAAGATTGTTTGTTCTGTTCGGCCAAAATTAACTTACTTATGAGGGAAAGAACAACTATTCAATCCACTATCCATGAATCTTTATAAAAGATACGAAAGAATTACGGTGAATAGCTGCAAGAGTTCTAGAAAAAATAAAACCCTAATTTTTACCATTTCTCTTTCTCTCAACCTCAAAGAAGAATCACTCAAGTATTAAGAGAGAGCTTAAATCATTTTCTCATGAAATATCAATATTCTAGATGTTTAGAATGTGTTTTCCAACCTAGTTACTCGTGAAGAAGCATTCAAACCCTAGGTATTAGGTTTACTAAGAATTCCTTTATTTATAGTTCAAGTGAATAATGAATTAAAATGTTGTTTTATACCCGAGTATTCGAATTGCTATGCATGCTCCATTTCAGAAAACTCATAAACACAATTTTGACAAGAGTATAATTCGAATTACTATATCAAGTAATTCAAGTTACCTATTGCAGAACCATTTTTTTGTTGAGGCACATTCCCTCATATATATCATATTTTAATATTCTATGTAGCATCTGACTGAATTTAAATAGCTTTTGACTACACAATCTTTTGGTCAATAAAGGACAAACTGGACGGTCACAAAAAATTTATAGTAAGATATAAATTGATGTGTGCGTATTTACAATTTCATAATCCATTTTTTTTGGGACAATTTCACAATCCTTGTTCTCGTTCAAATGGAGAACAACCGTTCCCATAAGCTTAACTCAGTTGGTAAAGACAATGTATAATATATGCAAGATCTGAGGTTCGAATCCCGGACACCGCAAAAAAATGGAGAACTACTCTTAGACTGACACGACAAGGTAGTTTTTTTTATCTTTTTTTTTTTACAAATGACATGGTAGTTTATAATTAATATACTTTTTTATATAAAAAAGTTCATACAGTAATACCTTTGGAGAGAGTGGGAGGAAAGATAATAAGCAATTAAATTGGTAATAAGATATCTAAAAAGTTTAGATGCTTCATGCTTGTACCTTTCTTTTGTGGTTATAGAGAAATTTTCATAAAATCAAACTTTATATGTAGGGTAAAATACTCTTTATGTAGGGTAAAATACTCTTTCTTTTTCAGTTTTCTTTTTGGACCTTCTTGTCCTTTTTTTTTTGTTAGGTCTAAATTATGTTAGCTAAAAGAACATGATGAAGGAGCCTAAACAAATCTTATAACGTCTTTATGAAACAAAAGTTAGAGATATATTTGTATTTAATAGCTTATCATTTCAATGTCAAAAGAAAGCTCAAACAACAAGACAAATTAAAATGTACTTAGGCCAAAATTAAGAGAGTTCACATAGTATCCCTATTGGAAAGGCATTTTAATATATAAAGTTCTTTCTTTTTGAGAGGATTTTACTAGATAAAGGTGTCCCATGCACATTGCTTTTCTTAGGCAAGGGTTATAAAGGATCATAAAACATGCTTAATTAAACAAACCAAATAGTGGAGATTATGTATAAATTATGTACGTGATGCATGCATATATTTACTTGGTCACTAATGACGTGTGGTTTATCCGAGTGGTAAGGCACATTTATATATATTTTTTTTTTTATGTTGTCCAGGTTCGAATCTCAGACCTTGCATATATTATGCATTGTTCTTAACAGCTGAGTTAAGTTCACGGGGACGCACATTCAAACATTCTAACGTTTGTGTATGAAAAAACTCAGTTAAGATGGATGAATCTATCTTATGTGCATAATAAATTATTCGACAAAAATTAATCACTACTAAAGGACTTTGGATCATTCATATCTATAATCTATAATATGATTAAAAGAAAAATAATGCTCGGTCACTTGGACCATCTATCTTGTGAATTAAAGTTTTTTTTTTTTGGAAAGGGTCTTGTGAATTAAAGTTGTTTTTGAAACTATATACTATTTGATTTTGTTGATATTTCATTCCCTTTGCTGGCTTTATTTTTTGTTTTTCTCTCTTTTCCACATGCTTTTTTGATTTTGTTGTTTTCTCTTTATTTTTCATATAATTGAAGAAATGGAATGATTGCTTACCCATTTGTGTGAAGAAAATAGCGTTATGTTCATCAATTAAATGAAACTTTTCCAATTGTAATACGGCTATAAAGAAAATATAGGGGGCCTGTATTTGGACTTATATAGTAAAAACAAATAAAGGAAAGTAAAAGCAAACTTCACACTACCATAAACAATATTACAATTTCTGTATATGCTATGATCGGAAATTCAAATATAGTGTGTTCACTTTAGATTCATTTTTTTTTTTTGAAGGACACTTTAGATTCTTTTATATTGTACTATTTCTGATTGATGACAATACACATATGCCATTTATTAAGTGGTGAAACCAAGTGATAGTGAAAACTAAAGTTACAATTGAGATTAACCAAATATATCCCAAATAAAAGCAATCTAAATTGTGTGCGGTCATAACCCTGTGACTCATGTAATCAATCACATTTGTATTCTCAAATCAAAATCGAACGATTTAGATATCAAGTTCAATATGTAGGTTAAAAAACAAAACCTATATTAATATTTGGATCGTCTGATCAAAATCAGAGGTTTTGGATGTTACTGGTTGTGTGATGTCACAATACACACAATCAAAAGTGATCCCTTGATATGGGACATGTTGGCACATAAGTGTAAAGTGAAGGAATTGAATTATCTCCAGTCATATAGTATGAATGAGCTTTTAAAAATGAAGGGTAGACAACTCATGTTTTGAGTTGTATTTTACCCTCAATTTGATGAAAATAAATCCAATTGAGCTTGAATATTTTGACTGCATAACTAAGAGATTCTACTATTGGACTTAGTTCGTGGACATAAATGGTGGGTGGTTCAATAGCGGAAACTTGATAGCAAGTAGCTCAAAGGATCTTGGAGGAGACTGATACCGTCTTAAAAATCGTGTTGAGCCTAACTTATCCTTACAAAACTGATTTATGAGGTGAAGATTATCTTCACTTATAAACACATGTTCAAACTATATATCGTTCGATGTATGATGTAGGACTCTATAACATCATAATAAGCTCATTGAATATTTAGTGGTTAATGTTTCCTATTTCTTCCTTTTGTTAGGAACACCATTTGAAGAGAGCCTATTCTAAAAGTGCTCACGTTTTTGGCTCAATGTCTTACTTTCTCTAATTTTAATTTGCTTCCCTAAGTTTGGGCAAAAGAAAGGACCAAAGTGTGGGACACTTGGCGCACCGTAAGGATAGATGGACGCACTTGGCTTTACATGATGAAAGGTTTATAAAAAGATGCTATAAGACCCTTCCTATCTAATCAAATACTATCAATCTCTTTCAAAAAAAAATAAAAATACTATCAATCTCTTTTGGAACTTGGGCCTCTCCACTAAGCTCCTACTTACTCTTTGCCATCATAACATTGATTTTATTTTTGATTCATTAGGCTCAATAACACGAGTTGTTAATCTGTTTGTTATGATGATATATCATGATTAAACTTGACCAATTTCTTGTTTATTTTACTAAACTTAATGGCATTTTCTGATCCTAAATATTTCTGACCAAATTAAGTTCTTGTGGTCCAATAGAATTTAAAGGTTGTCCTATTTAGATGCAGTTTTCGTTGTTCTATTTTGGCAAAACCACAACTTTGATTTCACATTTTTAATTGTGTAATTTTGATCTTCAATTTGATGATGGGGACCATAAATTGTTCACTCACAACTTCTTCTAACATTCAATTGATGCTTTTTTGGTTTTGTGTGGTTGGTCACGACTCATTTTAACATCATATTGTTTAAAACTCTCCACAATTAGACTATTCACTTAAAATTGTCCAGTCATAAAATTGGATGATCAAAATCATTCGTCAAATAAAAAAAAGATTAAAATTGGACAATTAGAAATATGGGGACCAACATTGTGATTTTACCAAATTGAGAGAAGAAATCTATATTCAATCCTACAAAAAAAAAAAAAAACACTTCTATGTGTCACAATAATCAACTTTTTACAACTTCACACAAATTAAAAAATATATAAAAAAATATTTTGTAATAAATATAATAAAATTTTATTTAATATTTTATCAAATTTTGAATTGACAATATTTAGTGACTAATATTCATTGTACAACATGTGAAACACAACGTGGGTTCTCTCTCTCAATCGAGTTTTCTCCATTTTCATTGGTCAGTGACCGAATCCATAATCACTTACTTAAGAGGTACAAACTTCTTGCCATTTAGATTAATCCATTCTTGATTATAGTTTTTATTTATTAGAATGCCTAGTTATTACATTTTTAATTAACAAGTCAATAATTATTAATACTATAATAAAGAAGACAAATTAATTATAGTATTAATACTTTATTGAAGGAAGTATTAATACTTGTTTATTTGTTAATTGAGTTTTATGAATAACAAATTTATGTACACAATTTGTCATTTTTTATTAATAAAAAATTATTCTTAATGAGTTTTACCTCATGAATACATAAATGATTACGATAAAGATTGACTCAGTTGGTAAGGAGTAGATTCACCCGAAAGGTTATGGGTTCAACTCTCGCCATCAGTGTGAAAACCACTTTGGGGGGTGGTCTATAAGTAGCTTTGGAAGCGCTCTTTTAGTCTCGAGACCTTCCATGATTCTAATGAGTCCCCGAAGTCCAACTCACCTAAATTTTTTGTAATATATATATAGACACACACCTCTCTTGTGAGTATAAATTTTGTTTGTAACATCTCATGGGTCCTCACATGGTATCACAATGATACGGTATGAGCTAAAGAAAAGAAAATAGATCTTGTTGGTATGGGTAATACCAAACAATCTTATAAGTTTTCCTTTAACTATGTCTCATACCTGCATGGTCTCAAGATCTCTCTCAATCTGATGTGGTTTCGTTTCGCCTAGAAGCTGCCAAGAGCCACTCATTGTCATAACTTATGCACCCACGACCACTTTCCACCTTCTTTAGCCTCGGGCATTACAAACCCAATCTAATATAATTTGATTGGGTCGGGTAACGAGTTTCTCCAAATCCAACCTATGAGCATCCTTGATTAATAAGCATTATTTTGATTCGTTTGAGCTGAAATTATCTTAAAATTTAGTCTAGTTTAGTTTGATATCAGTTTGTATTGTATTTTCCTTTAGGATTACATTGTTAACATGTTTTAGAATAAGTATTGTTCAAATCACTTAGATTGATTGATCTACAATATTAAGTTTGAGTGGTTGTTACAAGATATCAGTCATATTAGATTTTTTTTCAACAGAAAAATATAACTTTATTAGAATAAATGAGAGGAGTACAAATGGTACTAGACCCATCAGGAAGGGAGAAGTATGAGGGGTGCTCTATCTAACAATTAACTAGCAAAAACCCCTAAAAGAATACAAATGAGAGGGTTCGAAAACCACTCATAGTACAAACAAGGACACCTTTTTACCTTGCAAGACGCCAACTCCAAGAGGTCACTTCAATGTCATTCACCACTGCTTCTATACTAGGGGACATACCGGAAAAAATAATACCATTTTTCGCAACCCAGATCTTCCAAACCATTTTGTGCCAAATTAGCGTGAAGGCCGCATGATGGTTATGATTCAGATATGATGAGTAGAAGTAGTCAAGAAGGGATCTAATAGACCTAGGTAAGATCACTCTCGTTCCCACCCACCTGAAAATATGGTACCGCACCAAGCCAACAAATACGCACCTACAAAACAAATGATTCTCCACTTATTGGGACCTCGAACACCACACACAACCTAGTTTTGAATTGTTACAAAGAACTTATATTTTAAAGATTGTCAAGAATTGGAAGCCGCCCACAAATTAATTACCAAGAAAACGTTTGGACATTTTTCTGAGCTATACTTGCACAATCTTCTTTCATCCCCCTTCGCATGGTCACGGTCAATAGATTTCTTTTGAAGCAATTTACTTTCAAGCACAGAAAAAAGAGACTTGACAAAGAAAATATCGGACTTTTCAAGAGTCAAAGTCCAATTGTCAACACCATTAATTTCAATACCTTCTCAAATTTTATCCTAAAAATGTTTTCTTTTTTTTAAGAAATCCTAAAAATGTTGAAATATGGTTTTTCTCATTTGAAAAAATTACGCCGCCACTTCAAGTCTCAATGCATCTCATGTCAACAATTGATCCCATCTTACTAATAGTACTATACTTTTGGAGAGACATAGTGAATAATCTTGGAGAGACATAGCAAAATCTAATATGATTTGATTAGGAATTTCATCCCACCAAAAATGTGTTTATAAAGATAAATCAGCACCAGCCATAGTATCAGCACAATGATTCACCTCCCTATAGATATCAGTTGCAAAGAAGGACATGGAGGAACAGATAATCAAACAATTTTCCCATCTATTTCTTAATTGTCAAGCAACTATTTTATAATTGATATAGATAACCATTGATAAAATACAAGAAACTAATACATCAAAATAATATCATTAATGGGTCCTTAATAATCGTTTGATTAAAGATTTAGAAATAAAAAAAAATGAATGAAACTATATCATTTTCCCCACTTTTTTTTGTTGACAAAATCATTTTCCCCACTTGTTTTATTATTATCCAATTTTATATTTCAATGTGGAAGAGAGGGTAGGAAATGACCATATAAATAGACTAGTGGCAAAATTCAGTCTAAAGTCTATTAAACTATGGCCATAGTATTGAAAATTGAGATGTTATAATCAGTCTCAATTTTTTTCAAGGGACCCTTAATTGTTAATACATATAGGATATGCAAATTTGCCTAACTTTCTTTACTTTTTCATGGCCATAACTATTATGACTTCTCACATAACAATGTAAGGTGGGAATTCAGATACTCAGACAGTGCCATTCTCCGCTCCTAAGTATTCATTACAATTCAACAATGACCCAAAACCTTCACCTCATCACTCCCTTTCTTTTTGGAATTGCATGTCACATAATTAAAAAAAATATAATTGTACAAAATGTGAATTGCTAGGACCATATGTTAATTAAACACTATATATATTTTGGCCCCTTGATTAAACGTTTTGTAATTATTCTATTAAAAAAATGGGGTTTAATTTGTCTATACATGCTTAAAACATATTATATTGTATGATATAAAATTTAAATGCAAAGCAATGGGTCCAATTAATCTAATGGTGTGCTATTTGTCAAAAGATTAAATCAACATCAACGCGTTTTAATATCGACTTTATCGTCCCTCTATAGCCCCATTAAATTAACACAAGAATAACAATTTGAATACCAAAAAAGAGGAGGCTAGCTAGGGTACGGTTTATAATAGGGTCAAGCTTAACGAAGACAAAGAGAGATGACCAAAGACTAAATGCAATTACAAGCCGAAAAATGACAAATTCATGGCATGATGGGAGGGGAGAGAAGGAAATTTCCTCCTTTTTTGAAAACATAATCTAGATTCATATATAATGCATGTGTTTCATTTGGGTGTCACTCATTTTTTATATCATTGATGTCTTAGTGTATTTTAGATTAGAGAGAATGACCGATAAATGATTGAAATAAATTATTTATATGAGAAAGAATGTTTGATCATTAGAGAGAGATATGAACAACGACGTCAAAACTCAACGATACCCAAGTAAAACCCCCTACATTTTGTGCACACACATATACATCACTTTTTTTTTTTTTTTTTTTTTTAAGAGGACATACCTCATATATTCGATTTGGTCAAAACATTAGTAAAATTCAGCGAAGCCCCGATACTTCAAAATAGATGACGTATGTATCCCCTGCGTATCCTGCACCGATAATTGCCTGATACTTCCCGATACGTATCAGGAGAATATCCGAAGATTAAATTTTATTTTTTTAAAAAGTAATTATCTGATACTTCCCGATACGTATCAGGAGAGTATCCGATAATTATCCTGCACTGATATCTGCCCTGATATTTCCCAATTAATGTTAACTAAAATAACTTAACTCTTGAGTATTGATGTGTTCTTTTTTGGATATAGTGCTTCTTTTTTGGATTGATATAATATAGCACTAACAATGTTCCTTTTGCATATAATATAGCATTGATGGTGCTCTTTTGGGATATATTGTGTATATATTTGACTAATCATCACTCTCTTAATCGTCAATATTATTTATATTATGTTGATGTGCTACGACTACGAGCATGCATTATTATATGCAGGGATCGGGGTTCGAACCCCCGACACTCCACTTATTCACCTTGAAAAACGTGAATTCTAACCACTAGGCTACCTAACAAATATATATATATATATATATATATATAAAGTTTTTTATTAACGTATCTCACTCGTATTGTATCTTGATTTTTGAAATTTTTCCGTATCGACGTATCGGTGCAGTATCATATCTATATCGTATCTCGTATCCGGACTTCACAGGTAAAATCTAATCAATAATTGTTTTATAAAAAATTCAAATTCGAGTTCTCCCCAACTATTCATCTTTTAATATATATATAGTTTGTTAACAACATGTAAGTTTATCTTCGATGTCAATTTAGGTAAGTTAATTTAACTTCTTAAAAAAACATGTAAATTCACTAACCATATGTAAGTTCAGTAACTTAGTTATACATGAGTGCATATCTGAATTTTTTTTGGGAGAACTGTATAGTAAAAAGATTAAAATGGAAAACATAGAGGGTCATGTATGTAGCAAGACTTTTTCATAGGGTTCCACATTATAGGGTCGGTCTTTTATGTGTCATTTTTCTCTTTGATGACTGCTTCACCGACTCTATATTTTGTGTTACATTTCCAGTCTAATCACTTTCCCATTTTACATGCATTTTTCAATCTCCTTTCATGATTTTACTTAATTTAATTGCTTGAGCTTCATATTCCTTCTCCTAAAAGTATCTATATGCACTCTTGGCTATTCTTTATTCTCTTTTTAGAAGATCATGAAGAATAAATAGACCTATTTAATTAACTATATATATTAAAAATATTTCTTGCATATACATGGATTTTTGGTAATCAAAAAAGAAAAAATAGGTCACTTTTTTGTGGGAGATTTGGGTGTCAAGAAAGGGAACAATGAGGTGGCAATTGTAATGTAAAAAAGGGTGGCCATTTTGTATATTTATTATATGATCCTTAATTTAGGGCTCCACCATTTCAAGATTCAAAAAGCTAGATAAGGTGGCTCTCACTTATGCTGTTTTTATGCAGCCTCCTTTTATTTTTAACTCTCCACGTGCCATACAAACATCTTGTCCACGTAGGAAATAGTGATTCTGATCATGGTAGGTAAAACCGTTTGTTTATGAGCAAACATGGGAAAATTAATTAAGATCGTAAAGGTTAGTACCATATAAACTATATATGGTTAAATTAAACACTTTTTTTTTTTTTTTTAAAAAAACATTTTTGGATGCTCATCTTTTCATTTAAGGACTTTGAGTGAGTCCCTTTTTTTCTTCTACCAAATATAAATATAAATTGTGTACCCTTATATACTACAAATAAGATGAGTATTTTTATTTTTTTTGTACCATAAAAATACTACCAGCATTCCATCGACAAATCACTAAAGATAGAAACATGTAAATTAATAATAAATTATTTTCTCCTTTTTAAATGTTATTTAAAATTAAATTTAGAATTTCTCAATTAAAAATTACCCATAGGATATTTAAGGTCCCCACATAGTGTGATTCAAACTTGATTAATGAAAGTATGAATTTATCCTAAATTCCACCGTTTTTAGGTTTTGGTCACATCACTGTGGGCTCATATGGATACACCACTCTATCTGTCATGCTGTTTTTCCTTGATCTAATTAAAAGCATCAAGGGTTTCATTCAATTCTAGGGTATTGTTTAATTGACCTTAAGCTTTATTAGTAGTATAATTTATTGCAATGAAACTTAAATAAATCATGTCATGTGTACTATTTTTTTATTTATACACGTATGTTAGACACATTGGACTCGATCTTGCAATAGAACAGTGGAATTTGAATTTCCATCATGAATTGGACCTTTTTGACGAAGACTTCACACTAATTAAATTAGCCGTTGGAAGGCAAATTCATTTAATATTATCACAAGAGAGAGATCATTTAACCCTTCTACAAAACCAACAAGCCAATAAATGGCAGCCAGCAACTAAACAATTCAAGTAAATCATATTCAACTAAAAACAAAATCTAACAACCTAAATGTATAACAAATTCATAGTCAAAGTGAAAAATAAAGACAGGGAGTAAAGAAACAAACACACTAAAATTATTTATTCAGTTCGGCTTAAATAAGAAATTGTCTTCAAGAGTTCTCAAAGAACAAACCTCAATTTCTATCATTTCCCAGTCTTTCAACAACAAGAGAGTTACAAAAGTGACCAAGAAATTATCCTCAATTGCTCACAAAGAGCAATCCCTATTTCTCTATTTTCTTCTCTAAATGCATTCAATGACAATCATTACCCAATGTATTTCCATTTCCTATAATCTTACCTCATAAGCTCTCAACTCTTACAAAACAGGTGAGGAGTGTCTCCTCTTTATAAACTCTTATCAAGAGTCTTATTTATCCGATGTGGGACTTGAGTTTTCTCCAACCCCCCTCCCACACCACCACCACGCCTATCACTATCGAGCTTGGTGTGTCTATATAAATACTATTACTTTTCCCACTCTTGTTGTTTCTCGTACGCCCAATTTTTCTCTCCCAAAATACCATATGTTTAGATTCTATAACCCAAACAACATTATAGGATGTTCGAATATTATAATATGAATCCATGTACTCCCCATAATTTTAGAACAACCGCGACACATATTATTTAGATGATATAATTGAAAATGGCAAAAAAAATAAATAAATGTAAATATTCAGAAAAATAAAGAGATAAACATGATACAAATTCTCATTTTATTAATATATAAATACGTTTCACAATACATTTACATTAAAATTTGTTATAAGACCAAAAAAAAAAATTGAAATTTGTTACACAAAATTGTTAAACACCTATTGCTAAACTGTGGTATAGGAAGATGGGGAGAGGGTGGGAGATGGAGGGGGGAGGAGGTTGGGATAAGGTTGTTTCCTGTCTAGGGAGAATGAGACTTTGATGATCAACCTTACACACAGACAGGTCAACCTTACACCTAAACACATGGTGCCAACGTACATAGTTGCACCATATCCTTTGACTAATCATACAATCCCTGAAATACTAGAGTAACCTTTTGTATGAAAGAGCAACAGTGGAAACACATTGTAGAAGAAAAGAGGAGAGATTTGAGATGATGGAACGAGAATTTGTGAAGGATTTTTGGGTATTTATATGGGAGATTTTGTGAAGGATGGTGCATAGAGTGTAACAATACATTTATTAGGGTAAAAAAAAGTGTTAAAACTGGTTTGACCAGTCAACGAAACTGGTACGACCAAAGAAAAACTTGTTTAACGAGTTAGTCTTGCTGACCAAGGCACCATCCAGTTTCTCTAGTGGGTTGTATTTCACAAACCGAATTATCCCTAGAATTGTTTCAATTGTATAATTCGAACTTCCCCTATACTGTGTTAAAGTGCGTACTTTGTAGGGTGAGAGACGTAAATTTCTGGTGTACAATACACAGACAATTTCTTTGGTCTACAACACACATAAATTTGTATAAATAAATGTGTTTTGTTCATTTGTTGTAAAAAACACAACAAATAATCATGAACCCTTCAGTCATTGATCTCAACACCAAACTAGTTGTAGTTTACTACAACAGAGGAAACCCAAAATTTTTTATGGTCCAAGTTGATGTAACGTTGTCTGGCTTCAAGGATCAGCTGGGTCAACTCAACCACAAAAATACAAGGAGGGTGGATGGTGGACGGTGTTGAGTAACGACATTCATCAACCGTCTCAAATGGAAGTGTCAAGTTTACTCAAGTGGAGCTCAGAAACAACGACGTCAGAACCATGTTCCCGATATTTAGTCGGTATTGTACTAAAGGATCACCGAGTTGGACGCTTCGTTGGTTATATCTTTCGAAGATATTAAAAAAAATTGATTCTGCCCATAACATAAGAAGAAAGCAGGGCTCTCATCGAGGAACCAAATAAAGAAGTTAGTTTAACTGATATGTGGTCTGTTATGTTTTGTATTATTATGTGTTTTATGGTCTTGTATTATGTCGTTTAATTTTTTAATGTACTTGAAATTGTTATATTTAATGTATGTCGCTTAAATTAAAATGCATGTGTTATATCGTGGTCTTTGTAGGGTGAGGTATAGTTCGAATTTTATAATCTGAACATGTCAAGTGCAAGATTTTTTTGTAGTCCATATTGCTCCGACAGTTTCTATGGTCCACGATGCACATAAACTAGTATAGATATACGTGTTTGATTCACTTTCTGTAAAACACAACAAATAACTATGAAAAATTATCCGATGGATCTTAACAAAAAGAAGTTATTGTGAACTTGATCCAATTGTCATGCCAATAGAAATATGTTAATTGATAAGTTAGCTGGATCAAGTTCAAAAACACCTCTTGAACGGTTTACACTTTATAGACGTTTCCTTCAAAAAAAAAAAAACTATTCATTCTTCACTTCTCACCCATTCTAAATTTTTCTTTCTTATGTATAGTTGTTAGTGTTTCATGATATCATGGTCACTGCTAACCATTTACATTATTTCTGAAACTGCTTTGCAGATTTTTTTTTTAGGGATCATATGGTGATGAACAAAGACTTTTGATATCAATTCATACACAATTCCTGGGTTTCATCAAGTTTCCGATTTTAAAATATGAAAATTCCTACAATGTTGTTTGGGTTTTAGAATCTGAGAAAAGGGTATAATGGGAAAAAAGTTAGGGCGTGTGAGAAACGCACAGGGTGAGAGAAGTAACAGTCGTATATAAATGGTGGGTATCCTGATCAATAGACTCTGATACCATGTTGAAATTGTCTTGTTCGTCTTCTTGGTGTGTCATTTTTATTTTCTATCTTATTGTAGTGTTTGTTTCATTCAGACTGACATATCTTCTTCGTTTGATGTTCATTACAAATTCAAGCAATGATTTTGGCGTACAAATCTGAAGGCAATGATATTCTATACACCTTTTTATCGTCACATTATATTGGTTTACTTTTTTTTAGGGAATATATCATTTTAGCTATATACCTAGGTGTTGTGAGTTTGTTCAAAGTTTCAATCTTTTTTTGTTTGAAGAGTGAGATTTGTATTGTTCTCAATTGATGTAATTTCTACCATTTAAATAAATGAATATTGTTTTTAGTAAAAAAAAATGATTAAATCTGATAGTTAAGAACTATGATTTCCTCTCTCGTTGTTAAATATAAACTTAATGAGTAAGGCTGACAAATGTCCTACAACATTGTTTAAAGTTTCCAAAGAAGGTAATTATTGATTGAAAAGCTAAGTATATATCTTTTCAGGCGAGTTCTAGCGTGAGCATAGAAAATAGGTCGCTCACCGTGAAAACTGAAAATCTACCGCTTATAACAGGTGAAGCCGGTTTTACCATTTTTTTTATTAATTACATTTAATATGTTTTTTCCATTTCTGCATCTTCAATAAACTTAATACTTTTACGGATCAATTTTAAGCTTTAATAAAAAAATATTACTCATTATATAAAAATACATCAATAGACAATTCTATGTATGTATCTTATTTTTAGTAGGTTAATGATCTCGTTAACAAGTGGAATTTTTTTTTTCCTTAAAAAAAAAAAGTGGATTTTTTTTTTCTAATCCGATATTATCAACCCATTTGGTTTTAACCGTATCTTATTTTTTAAATTAATCTCCTTCCATTTGGTTTTACTAATTCGCGTCGTTAACTCCCGCATAAAATGCCAAACGAATGGGTATTTGTGGTGCGGTGCGGTTCGATTTTGAGGCTAAATTTTATCTGAACCGTAAGCTGAAAAAGTATGCGGTTTGATTTGGTTCGGTTGACTTTTAAAATAAAATCCGAACCAAACCAAACCAAATCAAACAAATGCAATTTGGATTGGATCGGTTGCTGTAATTTTGCTTATACCATAATTTTTTTTGCTTTCAACATTAAAATAAAATTTCAAAGATAAAACACAATATATTTTCAGCAATGTTTTAAATTTCATCCAACATTACGATTTTATTTTCATCAAACAATGTACCCAACTACATACACCAAAGTTTAAACGTGGACAAAAAGTAATTAAATTTTGTAAAAATTACAAAAGACTAAATTTTTTATCATTCTTTAAGAGTTCAAATACCACAAAAATATGTTTTTTAAAGGAAAAAAAGAGAGAGGAAACTTAACAAGAGAAAAAAAAATGTCATTTTCTTAAAATTTCCATTTAGTTTTTTTTTTTTTTGATGTTGCTGTTTGGTTTGGTTCGATTGGTAAAATCAAAACCGCAAACCAAACAAAATCATGCTATTGAGTAAAAAAATTGTCTGAATACATCCGAACCAAGTGCCATTTTTTGCGGTTTCAATTTTGATTGGTTCGGTTTGCGGTTTTTCTATTTTATTAGTTCGGTTTTAAACACGCTTAGTCAAACGTGATTTAAGGATAATGAATACATCGAAATACATAATTTAGTTTAAAAAGAAATTTTACTAATTGTGATATTGGAATTTTAAATCATCTTAATAATGTAACCGTGCTTTTATTTTTTGTCAAAAATAAAAGAAACTGTACAATTTTGAAGGGAATAACTCACTACAAGAAATCTGGTTTTTACTGGCGGAATAATCCCTCAGTAATGCTTTGTCAAAACTACCTCTGCATTACTGAGGGAATATTCCGCCAGTAATGTTTATATTGATCTGCATTACCGACGGAAATTTCAGTCAATAATGTACTTCTCACTTTTTTTTTTTATTCCTTTCCACTTTTTAATTTTAATTAAAGAAATAAAATTTATTAAACACAAATAAATTAATGAAAGAAATGGATTTCACGAACACGACCACGGGAGCCTGAAATTTGGACGCGAACGGTGGTGGGGAAACCCTTGCAAATTGGTCGATCTACAGGATCCTCCGAAGAACAGCAAAGCCTTCCCTGTAACATTTATTGATTTCGGATACTGTTGAAAAAAAAATTAAAAACAAATGGACACTGTTTCACACCCGGTGGAAGACAGGTTTCCAGTAAACCATCCTAACCACTACATAATATATTTATATATCTGATGGACAAAATTAAATTTTCACCGTGAGAGACCTATTTTCTATGCTCACGCTAGCCCGGGCCATCTTTTCAATCTAATGAAAATACAACTTTTCATACGAACTTACTACTTTTTTTTAACAAACATACAAGTTTACTACTTCATACTTGCTAACAAGGCTTATAGGTACACATTAGCATTTTTCTTGTTGTCTTAGAGATGTAAGATAATTATCTTTAAACATGCATAAAAAAGAGAGCATTTAAATTTTCACGCACTATTAGTTGAGATAGGTAAATATGAGCGCTTGTGAAACAAAAGAAACTCACATGAAAAGAGAACCAAAAAAATTCAGTCCATTGAGATGAAATTCAAAAACACATTGCTACTTCACTCAAATTCAAATACAAATTTTCCCCCTTGTATAACTCATTAACTATACAAGAAAAAAAACAAAAACAAAAATGGTAAAAATCCAAATGGTGCATTTAGCATGACACAAAATAAAACAAAAATGAAGCACATGTAGTCACGAACCATTTAATTTCAACACATTGCTCCTTCACTCACATTCAAATACAAATTTCCCCCCTTGTATAACTAACTCATTAACAATATATTGGAAAAAAAAACTTAAGTTTCACGTCGGATAGTTGAGAATCTTATGAGAGTATATAAAGAGGGGTCACTCCTCACGTCATAAGTCAGTTTTGTGGAGTTGTGTTAAGCCTAGTCACAATTTTTAAGATGGTATCAACCTTTGTCGTATTCAAGGGTCGCCCACCTATTTGCGCAACAAGCCCATAGAGTGTTGGATGTGAGGGGTGTATTGGGAAAAACCCAAGTCCCACATCGGATAGACTCTTGATGAGAGTTTATAAATAGGAGTCATTCCTCACTTCACAAGTCGGTTTCGTGATGATGAGTTAGGTCACTCCTCACTTCGCAAGTCGATTTCATAATGATGAGTTAGACCCAAAATTTCAACACAATACATGAAAAAATAAAAAACAAAAATAGTAAAAATCAAAATGGTACCTTCCCATGACACAAAAAATAAAACACAAATGTAGCACATGAAGTCACGAACCATTTAATTTCAACACAAATGTTGTGTTGTGACGCCTAGTTGTTTAGGTCACGTACCTTCACATGTTTCCTTAATAATCCAAAAATTTCAAACCATATACTTTCATCTCTTCTCTACACAAAAACTTTAGTATATAAACACATGAATTTGTATATGTTGATAAATATCAAGTGTTATAGTAGTATTTTTGCAGAAAAAGACACTATCTTATTAATATTAATATTTATCATCATTATATCTCTATAGTGGTATGATATTGATATTTGATAGGAGTAGTGGACAACACTGCACGTAGCTCATAAAATTCAGTGTTATATTCAAACTTCTCTTCATACCCGCGCACTAACATAATCATATACTATTCATTTTTTATATTCATTCATTTTTCTTGTCCCTACACTACATATTTTTTATACACATTTTGTGACCGTTTTGAATAAAGTTAGAGAGAGATAGAGAGAGAGAGAAAAACCAAACATATCAGTTTTTTTTCTTCCTTCACACAGGTACAAGAATCTTAAACATAGTATGAAGTATTTTTCTACTTGAGAACTTTGAAACACACCACTTTTTAGATCTACCACTTCATCAAAATATGTATTTTTGAATACCCTTTTTCTATTTTTCACCTTTCATATGAGGCATATTGTTACCTTAATTAGAACACTAAACATTGTTCTGTTTTTTGTTCTGTTTTGGTAATATAGTGTAAGATAGTGAGAGTGTTTTTTCTGAAAAGTTAAGAATCCAAAGCCATTGAATAATAGCTTTTTTGTTAAGGTAGCTTTTGAGAATGGAATTTATGCTATTACGGTTCACGTTTTGAAACAAAACACAATACAGTGAGTGAGAGGTTTTAAAAGGTGAATGAAAGAGAAAGAAGAAGGGTTTGTTCCTTTTTTGTTTGTTTTTTAATTTCTTTAAAAAAAAAAAGTTATTTATCATATTATTATAAAGGAAGAGTGTTTGGCTTTAGCATGCAACTTGGCTCCTTGGAGCGTTTAAGAAAGAGAAGAAGAATAACATTACCAAACAAACCATATAGAATAAACATAAATCATGCAACAAGATCATATGAAGAAGCAGAAGCAGAAGCAGCTTCTCAATGAAGAATCTAAGAAGAAGGAGCGTCACATTGTCACGTGGACTCAAGAGGTTTTTTTCTTCTATTATCTTATCTTATCATATATCATATAATATAATTAATTTTCTTTTTCTTATATATATTCTTTTAGAGTTTATAATATTCTTTGAAGTAATGTTTTATTCTCATGTTTGTTATGTTCTGTGAGTTGCAGGAGGATGATATATTGAGGGATCAAATTGGAATCCATGGAACTGAAAAGTACTAATAAACCCTTTTTGATATTGTTACTACTAGTTTTTATGATTATCATTTTGTATGGATTGACTTATTTTTGAGCTTATGAAAAAATAGTTTATGTAAAGAAATAAGTTAATTTATAAGTTTTTCAGTAACGAAAATTGTATTTTCATAAACTACTTTGATAAGTTTATGAATAATACATAAAAGCTTATTTATTTGCATAAGCTGTTTTGCATAAGCTCAAAAATAAGTCAATCAAATGAGGTGTATGTAAGACTAAAGGGATTTTGATTTCAATAACTCAATGCAGTTGGGCAATAATTGCTTCTAAATTCAAGGACAAGACTACAAGACAGTGTAGAAGAAGGTGAAGTTTTTGACTTTTGATGATTATTGTATTATACTTTGTTATCAGTTTTTTGTATTATACTTTAGATCATGAAGACTTTCATATGGCTTCTTTTTTATTGTTATTTCTTAATCTGATTTTAAGTGACTTATATCAGATGGTACACTTATTTGAATTCTGATTTCAAAAAAGGAGGATGGTCACCAGAGGAAGACATGCTCTTATGTGAGGTAAACTTCATTCCCTATGTATCAAAGATTCTCTTTCATACCATGTGATTGCCATTGGAGTTTTATTTTGGCGGTCCGGAATTTGATCAGAAGATGAGTAAAGTCTAGTTTCGGGCACCGAAGCTCATTAACCACTTGATGTTGGAGCTTAACCACTTGATATTGGAACTCGGTTACTCGATTGATTTGACACTAAAGTTCATTAACCACTTGATGTTGGAGTTAAACAAGCTTATTTTATAATAGTGGCCTAAATAAAATTTAAATATGAACTTCATCTTTTGTTTTTTGTTTTTTGTTTTTCTCTCTGTCTTTTCCCTCAGTGAGGGTAGGTTTCAATCCATTTATGTATTTAGTGTGTGGGGTTCTCCGGTGACAAAACATGTCATAATCAATTATACACGTCTCAATCAACCATGTCTCGTGAAAAGTGAAACTAAACATACACTTAAGAGTACCAATTAAAAGTCTTTTCTTTTTTTTTGCATCAAAATCTATCCTATAGTAAGATTTGGTTACAACCAAAACTAACTTAATGTGATTTGTGAGCTAATTTCTTGCTATTATCTCTTTAGGCTCAAAAAATATTTGGAAATAGGTGGACAGAAATAGCAAAGGTGGTTTCAGGCAGGTAACAAAAAAATCATTCTTTTCTTCATAAAATACTAAATAGACACTTTCTTTTCAACAGTTATTCTAATTGAAATGCTTTATTTGCTCTATATGCAGAACGGATAACGCCGTGAAAAACCGTTTCTCCACATTGTGCAAAAAGAGAGCTAAATATGAAGCCTTAGCAAAAGAGAACAACATTTCATACACGAATTCAAATAACAAAAGGATTATTTTCCGAGATGAAGCGTCAGATTCTGCAGTAGATTATAAGAAGATGAGGTATGTTAAGCTATAACAGATCAAAATATATAAATAAATTCTATGAAGAAGTGTTAACATGTCGTCGACTTGCAATATAGGAGGTCACATATCCCTGATGGTGCAGAAAAGGTCGGCTTCGCAGACAAATCACATAAACAAAATGAAACTTCAAGAGCACCATTGGCAGTTTTAGCACAAAACACTCATAATGCCAATAACTTGCCAGACCACAATCATGTCTGCAATGTGAAGTTTAGTGGTTATGGTAAATCTCTATTGAAAGTTTTTAATAATGAAACATGATCCTTGCAGTTTTGAAACTCGTATTAAGCGAGTGTTTCGTTTGTTTTCTATTTTAAACTTCAGTTGATATGCGTTTCTTCACTGATTATTATGCAAAATACATTCTGCAGTCGTTTAAGTTGTTTAATTGTACCAAATTTGGCCTTTAATTTTCTTTTGGTCCCGCATAGGTCTTTTAAGTTTCATTACGTCAGTAACATAACAGATACATGTGTATTTTTGTAGCAGAATGTGTAGAAAAGAATAACGGTGTACACGTTATAGAACTTAAAGGACCTGTGTGGGACCAAAAACAATTAAAGGACTCATATGGTACAATTATAAAACTTAAAGGACCTCAATGATGTATTTTGTCTAAATATTACAAAATGCAACAATATTTTCATTCTGTTAAGTATATTATGAATCTAAAAACAGCTTAATGAAAGTAAGCTGCTGAATGAAAGCAAGATGGTAATTTTTGTAACTGTTTTGGAAACACATCAACTGAAAATGAACCAAACATCCTCTAATATATTAAGCTAGAAATAACTTTGGACATTCTATTATTTATAATGTAACTCTTGATTTTTCTTGCCTTTGCAGCTCAAAACAACAAGATTCAAGGAACATTCCTTAAAAAGGATGATCCGAAGATAAACGCGTTGATGCAACAAGCCGAGCTACTAACTTCACTAGCACTAAAAGTTGATGCAGAGAACATGGACCAAAGTCTTGAAAATGCATGGAAGGTGAGATTTGATTGAAATACAAAAACCAAAGTATAGAATACATGTCAAGAAGTTCAACATCTGAAAAACTAAACCAACTTTTAATGTGCCAAACCTATGTATTTATGCCAGATTCTTCAAGAGTTTATGAACCGAAACAAAGAATCAGATGTTTCTGGATATAAGATTCCAGATTTACAACTTGTAGATCTTAAAGATTTATTGCAAGACTTGAAGAATAATAGTGAAGAAATTGAGCCATGTTGGAGGTACTTTATGTTCATTGAATTTGAAAATAGAATAACTTCCACGATGGATACGGAATAATCTAATAGCTTCTGAATGTATAATAGGTATATGGAATTTTATGAAGACTCTCCAGAAAGTTCTGAACACAGTACAGGATCAACTACTCTGCCTCATTGTACTGGTGAGAATTTAGAACACTCACTGCATCAAGATAGTGGAACTGAACTGAAGTCTATACAAATTGAACATCAAAAGGAAATTGGAGGATGTGATCATGTGATTCTTTCTAGTGCAACTTTGGATCAAGGTAACATTCTGATTGAACCGGATTGAACTTCTTAAATCGCGGTTGGTTCAACTGTTTTCATTTTTTACTTTTTAATACTTAGACCAAAAAATTTCAACTTCCTCAAAAGATAAAATCTTTTATATGCTAATTTGCTAACGTCTCAAATCTCAACGAATCAGAATTGCTAATTAGATATTTATCTTTTTGTAGCAGATATATTCTCATCTTGTGAAGAACAGATAAACAATGATGGCATTGTTTGTTCCTTGTCAAGTGCAGAGTTCAGTTCCCCTCTTCAAGTTACCCCTATGTTCAGATCCTTAGCTGCAGGAATTCCAAGTCCACAATTTTCAGAAAGTGTAAGTTACATAAGCACCTTGGAGATCAAATAACTAAAATTCAATGGTGAAATTATAGCAGTAATAGTGATAAATATTCTGATTATGATAGTAATAATATGACAAATTGGGGATATGACCAAAGCTATCTAGCATAAAAGTTGCAACAGCGGCAGTACTTTTAGTAGTTCTCAACATTTATATGACATCAACCAACATTGTCAAGTAGTAGCGTTATAGAACAGCAGATGTTTAAAAGATCACTATTATTCCGTGATGCGCTATTTAGGACAAAGTATTGTTAAATAGTGGTGCTACAACACTGTAGCATAGTGGAATTTGAACAAACTGCTCTTTTCCGCAATTGACAACATTGACATTAACCTTAATCCAGCATTCAGCAGCAAAACTTTCAAAATGTTTTGTTATTAGATCAACTTCAGTAGTTGTCGTGGGGATACTTCAGCAGTAGTTAGTGGTGAAAATAGTAATAATTTGGTAAATACCTGGAGCCTATGCATTGAGCTTAAGATTTCATCATAAAAATTACCGTGATTAACATAATTGCCACGTTGGATTAGATTAAGGGAATCAAGTTGATGCAGGTAAAATCTTGGTAGAAGTTTATTCATAATTATATCATCATAAACATGAGCTGGGACAGACAACACATAAATGGTGTGAAGGGGAAGATAGTTATGTAACTGCATAGGTTTTATGATAAGAACTAACTTGTTAACAATACAACACATATATAGTATATCATGTAACTAAACAGGAACCAATTGAAAACAAGATAACAATTTTGTAATTAAAAGCGAAAACATAAAACATTGAAACCAAACAGACCCTTAAATTTTATAAGGAAAATATACTGATTACTTCCAACACTCATGCAATGCAAATTTAGGTCTTTTAAACAAGGGTAACTATATTTTCTTCTTTCCCTGACATTTCTTATTTTTATTTTTTCAGGAAAGGAACTTCCTTATGAAAACACTTGGAATGGATTCTCCATCCCTCAACCCAATCGCCAACCCCTCACAACCGCCACTCTGCAAAAGAGCCCTGCTACAAAGTTAATATGAATATTTCATTCATCTGAAGAAAAAAAAGTTATTTATATCTCCTCACTGCGACCATCTCGCATGTTAGTTCTTCTCATCCTGGTTTGAGAAAGATTGCAATTTTGTTCCGCCTAAAATTTTAATAGGCCTACCCCTCCTTTAGAATGTTAGGTACATTCTAAGGACCTTCAACATATTTAACAGTGTCTTTTTCCTCCCCTAGGAATATTACCTTTCATGATACTTGCACCGAAGGTTAGCGTGCTTAGAGTGTCATTCTTTGGTTTGTTTTCTTTGATATCGTTCTGGGTTTGTTTTTCTCCGATCCAGCATTTGGTATTGGTTTGTTTGTTTTTTTGTACAGAGCCTGCTGCGTGATACTAGTAGTCATCATCTTGAGTGTGTATACATCGGCATATCGCCAATCGTACTACATATAATGAACAGAGAGACAATAGATAGAAGAGAGAAGAAAAAGAGTGTAAAAAGATTAGCCAGTGGCAAATATGATGCCTATTTGTTTGTTTTTGGTGTGCATAGGTTATAGAATAAATAATTCTTTTCCTTTTTTGGTTCTTATGTATTGAAACATAATTATAATTGGAGTGGAAATGCATTTTGGCTTTGGTGTCCAGAATGCAGGTGTTGTTTCTCTTCTATCTAACCTGGATTTAACACATAACCATTTATCTATATTCTGTATAATTCTTCCAACAAAGCAGGGTTAAATATGTTTTTATTCCGTATAAAATACCCTCTTATCAAGTTTAGTCCATACAAAAAAATTCCATTGATGTTTTAGCTTTCAAATCAGTTATTTTAATGAAAATATTCAGACTTGTCTCTGAAATCACAAAATTTGAGACTGAATTTGGATACAGTTTGTTTATGAACTAAACTTGATCATAGAGTACTTTATATTGCAGAAACTATGAAGCACGGACACTCCTCGGATTAGGCGTGTCCCGTGTCGGACATGTTTCGTGTCCAACACCGACATATATAATTGTACTTGATTATGTGATTTTCTCAAATTATTAGCGGTGTTGGCGTGTCAGTGTCCATGTTATGTCCGATGTCCGTGTCCTATCTGTGCTTCATAGCAGAAAATATATTTAACCCAACAAAAGAAAAGAAAAGTATGAGCAAGGTGTTCTCAGCAGGGAAATGAACAGGCATGAACACATACTTCTCAGAATATGAAAGTAAAGTTTCAAGAGAAATGTAAAAGAGAAAATTTCTAAATAACATCACTCACAACTACAGAAAGAAAAAAAAAAAACACCAATCAATTTTGTTGCAAGTATGGAACTCATTCAAAATTACAAAAGACACATCTTTCAACAATATGAGCTTCATTTTCATATCAGAAAGCAAAAAAAGCTGACAAGAAATATGAAGAATGTAGAAATTGTGTATAACAAACCTCATAATCCTGATCTGACAGAAAGCATGCATGAAAACATTCCTCACTCTTTTACTTCCCTCTGCTCTTAGTTACAGTGTTATTTTGTACTGTGCTTTGCAGAAGAAGAATTGTGAAGGATCTGCATTGTTTAGCAGGATGATTAGTTCATAGATGGTGGTTGTGGTGGAAGACAGGAGACACAGATAATAATGACTATGGCAAAAGCAATTAGTAAAAAGAGGGAGGGAACTTCCTACAAAATAAAGCACATTAGTTAGCTGTTAACTTTCTTAATGGAATGTGCATATTGACTAATTTGACCTCCCTTTCCACTCATTTGAGTAGTAAGTTTTACCTAAATAAAATAAGCTGGTCAAACCTCAATAGGGTTATTTGGAAGTAATTAAAACTAAATTTAAAATGATTAATGCTATATACAGTGAAAGTAACTTAAAAATTTGCATAAGGACCATTCTTCCCAACAATAGACATGTCCCCCACCCTTATAAAGTTAGTTTGTTCATGGAGATCCAACCACTCGGATTTCATCCAACCATAAAATCTTTTTTTTTTCCCCTTGCTTTCTTTTCCTAAACTTACTGTCAAACAAACTATATCTTCAGACATCAAAGTTGTTCAAATTGCAAATCTCAAACAAAAACTATAGGTTTACAAAATTTAAAATAATTTATTAGTTTTTCTATTGTTTTAGAAAAGAAAAAAATAAACAAAGTTTTTCACCTTAACTTGTAAGCTTTATTGAGAGCAAAATAAACAGAACAAAGTATCAATTTGAAAGGACAAAACAAAATCTGATAGCAAACAAGTGCAAACAATTTCATAAATCTACTTTTTGTGCTTAGCTCACTGCTTAGGCTACCTTTGGAACTCATACAATATTCCTTTTTTTGGAACTCATACGATATTCCTATAATCTAAATAAACGACAGAAGATGATATAGTCTGAAAATCATGTTTACATAGAGTATAGCTTTGTCTTAGTATGCTTATGCTATAAGATTACAACTAGCTGTTATTACAAAGCACATGCAACTAAAAATTAGCACAATGAATAAGATATTGGGGTTTAACCATTTCACTTTTCACTTCTCAAGAAGGATCTATCCAATTACAATTACTAATATTCCTTGGTATATAAACCTAAATTTGGTTCATTGAACCTTCAAGGTTTAAGTGATAGAACAAGGGTTGAAGGGCAAACTAGCTAAAATAGAATTGATGTTGGACTTCAAAATTGCTACAGGGCTTTTCAGGTGGCTTTTTTCTTCTTCTGCAGTCTCTGCAACTTCTGCCACTTGAGGTAGATCTGGTATGATAATCCAGAGAATACCATAGTAACACACCCCCATTGCTTTGTTGAAAGGGGATTCCCACTCAATAGTGAAGATACCACGATGCTTACAAATTTGCGAGTGGTCGTGATGGTAGTGTTAGCTAAAGAGCCAAACCGGCTTATGGTCAAGAAGATAAAGTTCTGTCCCACGGCACCACAGCAGCAATACAGTAAAATATCCCATGCTGCTTCTGGATGCTGTTTGCAAAAGTTAACTGCCTCATATCCACTACCACTTGGCCATGCAAACATGTAAATCATATTGTATATGGTTCCCCATAAATTCATGCCCAACATAATACCCCAAGCACTTGTTTTTGGGTACCTGAGAAAGACAGAGCAATAGTTTGAAAAGAGTGAACATTAAGATCAATGAATCTTTATTTAGGCTATTCAAGGAACCATTTGTCACAAAGATAACAATATTGAGATTTGAGAAAGCTACATTCAAACACCCATGAAACGGAAACTCAAACAAGTGACATGTGATTGTAACAACAGGGCAAAGCGATTTTTTCTACAAGCAAAAATTCACAAGGGAGAGGGAAACGTGATAAATCATATTTAGTATTGTTTGTGACTTAGTGATCAAATTATCCATCAAAATTTTACTGTCCGTTTGTAAAATTATAATAAACATTTGTAAAGGGCCAATATCAACAGCCAGTAACCTTACTGAGAAAGCCTGAAATTGTAAGCATGTAGATTTGGGTTTTGCAATTTTAGCTACCAATGTTTAACTCATCACCGAAAAATGCATCTAACAACTATAGAATAACTAATAACAACAGCAGTACATTTTACATAGCTGGATTAAAAGACAACACCTTAAACAAAAACAAAATTCCCAAATATTGTCCGTTCAGAAATTATTCAGATTAGGTGTTCTTCATTTCTATTGCACATAGATTAGAACTTCCATGAAATTATAGTTTCTTATCTGTCATGCCATAACGAAGAAAGGAGTAAAAAGCAAGGAAATCAAGTAAGCACATCAGCCTAGGTTTTGTAGTTTACTTGCAAACTAGAAATGATATATGCCAAAATCAAAAGGGAGAAGAGCTTCTATTGCATTACCTTGCTTTTAGGGAATCCTGGGTTGCGTTAGTAAATCCATCAAAAGCAAGGTTCAAGAAACATAGCCCATATCCAAGGGGAGCATTTGGATGTGCCAGCTTGCTGATAGTCTTTGAGCTAGTCTGTAATGCATAAATAAATAAAATAAACATGAGCAGCATTCGAAGACCGTGAAAATTTAGACAGGAGTACAAGACAGATGCATAAATAAATAAAATAAACATGAGCAGCATTCGAAGACCGTGAAAATTTAGACAAGAGTACAAGACAGGTGAGGTCTGTTATCCTGAGAAATTCCTAACCTTTAGAAGTGCAAATGACGAAACACCTCCAGCAACAAGGAAGGTACAAAGGTATTCTGGAATGGTGTATCTTATACCATATACAAGTGAACCCATCAGCATAACTGCATTGAAGTGAATCATTTGTTAGACATTTAAGATTTGTTCACATAGTCTGATGATGAGTTTAAATATTTAATACAACTTTTCTATTATCATTTTCTACCAAATGTTTATACATAATAACCGGCCATAAGCTCCTCCATTTAAGACACCCAAAAACCTAAATAACTAATTCAATTATATTCAACCCACCCGAATGTGGAGAGAAAGGAAAGGGTGCATCCCAACTAAGTAAGAAAAATAAGACACATATCAAGATGTGTTGTCAAGTCAAAAGGAATATAACATTCACCCAAAAGTGCAAGAACTACAGAAGTCTCAAAGAACACAGCCATAAAACTAGCCAGTTTTGTTTAAATTCTAAAGTTCTACTTCCGTTGGATTATTAAAATCAAGAAAATGAAATTCATCTACAAGTTTAACCCAAATCCCCCTTAACTCAAAGTATAGGAATAACAATATTGAATTGTTGAAGCATAGAAAATAACTATTAATTCAATGATAAATGCAAGACAACTACGTAAATTAAATGAAACCTCAGCAAATTGTCAATTGTATCAAATTATTATAAGATGCAAGCTTTTTTTGAGCATCAAGCACAATGTACCTGGAATCATTTTTGAGGACTTTGCCAGCACCTGCATGTAGTAAAAAGAACACCCTTTTAGAAAACCTCATAGTCCTATGCTAAAGACATTTGAACAATAAGACACATAAAAATGCTATAGCATGCGAGATGAACAAGTTGCTTCATCCTGCACACATTGTGTGGCAGACTAGAGAATGTATTTAGAGAGTTCTCTAATGATGCGACCATGATAGACTTGCTTAACTCATTATCAGTGGGACTTAGTAGGCCACATTCTCATATCAACTTTAAGCACTTTAGCATTTTCCAACTCCAATAGTGAAACCATTTATAGACTCAAAGACTCCCACATTTTACCTTAAATTTTTATACTTTTTATTCATTTGTGTTTTAACTTGAGCATTTATAACGAAGGAACCATTCCTTATACAGGAACAGGCCTTCCCAGCATGGTAGCCAAGATCCCGATCTAGCACCTACAATTTTACAAATTTACGATCATGCAAGGTATCACCGTATTCATCCTAGAGGAGAATCCCAATTTGCCATTCACAGGTGAGATCGCTGGAATCACAGGTGAGATCTACGATCCTGATAGGATTCCACTGGTTTAAAAAATTTAGGGTTTTGGTCAGGCCGGGTCACGCAGCTCGATTACTGAAAAAACTAAAAAAAACACGTTTCAGAACCCAATTTTCTGCGATTTAATTGCAATAAATGCCTTTCTGTTCCCACTAATCATGATTAACTGTTGATCCTTCCCAATACAATGATTCACGATGCAAATTCATTGAACGACTCCTCCACTAATCACGATTGAAGTATGTTGTTTTACATACATATATATATATATATATATATATATATATATATATATATGTAGTCCCAAGTTTGGTAGGATCTCACGATCCGTGTTACAATCTCACGATTTACAATCTTGTGAACCTTCCCTAATCCTGCTGCTTAGGATGTAGACTCTGACTACCTTGAAGCAACCATGGTATGGAACTGCAAGAAAACTGTTTATGTTACCTAAACCACAAGCGACTGCGATTGACATTGCATCGCCCACATTTGACCTTGATTCTACGTAATATATCAAGGATCACGACAAGACCTATATAAAATCCGGGTCCTTACATGTGACAGCATCAACATCAATGTTAAAACCAAGCAATGGCCAATTTTTTAGCTCTAATGACTCGATAAGGCACTCCTACTAGAGATGCATTTCTTTATCTATTTTGTTTTCCATTTTTATTATAATCCCATAACATAGTTTTCGACAATACTTTACTTTTCAACACAATACAATTCAAGTTATAACATTTTACCTGAGCAGGGTAACTAATATACTTCAAAGCTTCAATTCCCATAGCAGGACCAATAGTATTAGTAATTCCAGCACTCCAATAAGACCACCATGGAGCACCACCAGTATTTCCACCACCCCATATCTTTATCACTACACAGAAACAATAAAATTCCCAAAAAAAATAAAAATTACACAAACTTTACACATTAATTAACTATGAATCACGGACACGACACTAACATGTCAACACCAGTAATAATTTGATAAAGTGACATTAATCACATGTGTTAAACATTGACACGTGCTGGACACCGGACACATCTTTGATCAGAAGTTACAACGATAATTAATAATAAGTGCAAAGATAGAGAAAACATAAAAGGAACAATCGGTGCACCGTAATGATACACTGATACATCGATAACTACATTCTGCACACGCGCGTGACACGTGGTTACTTAAGTTAAAAAATATCTAACTAAATTGAATTAACTATCTACTCAACTGAATTAATAATTTTCCAGATAATTAACCAGGTGCAACACCCGGTTAATCCCATTTAAAAATGTGACGGTGAATTGAATTAACTATCTACTCAACTGAATTAGCCATATTACAGCGCATGATTAACCACGTGCCGCGGATATAAAAAGTGAGTGTCCATTAAACATTTTAATAGGTATATAGAATAAGAATCTTACTTATATATGACCAGATTAAACAAACCACGTTCTGCGCTAAGTTCAAAAACGCAAGATGCTCAAATCTCTCAGCATCTTTACCAAATCGCTTCGTTGACCTGAAAACCAAATCACAAAAGAATTCAATAACCACTTACATTTCAAAATTCACAACAATTTTTCAATTCAATCGAAAGAAATGAAAATCTTACAGTGTTTCCTGAAGAATGCCTTGGTAAATATACGCCGACCAGATTCCGGCAACGCAGAAGGCGAGAACAAGGATGCGGCGGAGACCTCCGCCATGAGCTTCCATTAGAGCGAGGAAATGAACCGGTTCGGTTTTTTTAGGTGGTTGGGGTTTTTTTATGTGAACCGGAACGGTGTGAAGATCGGAGAGGTGAAGGTGTAAAGTGGGGAAGTGTAGAGAAGGCGCCAAGTTGTTAAGTAATGTGGTGTTGTGACACGTGGAGTGTTTTGATTGGTTGTGATACGCAATTGTGTTTTTTCATTGGATGTGGAAACGCATGCCTTGTTTTCACGTTTTTGGTCAGTGGTCCCACTTTCTAAATCTGTTACTCTTTCAAATCCATCTAATATCAACATTTTATTTTCTTCTTACTTGCTTAAAAAAAGAAACATTTTTTTTCTTACACAAATAAAACATTTTTTTATAATAAGAGGGATAAATTAAGGTAAAATTGCATTGACCTCCACTAAAGTTTATTAAAATGTTACTAACATCCCTTCTAGTTTTAAAACTAACACTAACCTCCTTTAAGCTTTCATCAAATACACAAACACCTCCTTTACTTATTAACAGTGTTAGTTTTCAATTAATTATTTCTCTTTCACAAGTCAGTTTGACCTCTCAGTCATCTTCAAACAAAAAAACTACCACTATTTGATGGTGGTGGGATTACAAACCTCGATCGCTTCTTTTTACTGCTTCATCCCCGTATCACCATCAATATCTATTCGTACATCATCATCTTTCTCCTCAATCATTATTCTCCCTTATGAGAACTCCCCAACAATAGTTGTTGATTGGAAACATCAACCCAAAGCTCCATTGGCTCTTCATCTTCACAAATACAAAGAATTAGAAATTTTACCAATCCACACATATATCGTTGAAGGAACATGAACAATAAAAACAATACGAGAATCAAGAGCTAGCAGCCTAGCAATATAGCCTCCATTAGGTACCAAATGATGAGGGTCATAAGTTAAATGAGAAGCCACTAAACATCCTACGAACATACTGAAATTATGACTCGAAGGTATTAGCATATGTGTTTATTGATGGAAAGAACGAAGTCGTGAAAGCAACAACTAAGGTTTGTTTTCGCCGCCATCAGCTGTGTGTTTTCTGTTTGACGGTCACTGGGAGGTTCACGAAACGGATATTGAAAGGACAAAATTAACGGAAAATTAACATTGTTAATATGGAAGGGAGATGTTTGTATATTTGATGAGAACTTAAGGGAGGTTGGTGTAAGTTTTAAAACTAGAGTTGGTGTTAGTGTCATTTCAACGTAACTCAGAGGAGGTGAGAGTAATTTTCCCATAAATTAATGAAGGCTTAAATGCTCTTTTGGTCCCTTACGTATTTATTTAGTATCGTTTTGGTCCCATAAGTAATAAAAGGTTCGTTTTGGTCCCTTAACTTGATTGAAAGTATCAGTTTGGTCCTTTCTGTTAATTTAATTCAAACAAACGTTAAATTTTGATCCCTTATCTTATTTAATTAGTATTAGTTTGGTCCCTTAACTTATTTATTAGACGAGGGGTGGAAACACCCTTACAATCCAACACCAAAGGTGCGTGCAGAAAATGACAGCTAGAATTATCTAAAATCGGGGAGAATGGAGCATCAAATCCTTTCTTGGCTAACAAATTTGCACAAGAGTTAGCTTCTCTAAAAAAAAATTGAAGGTGGCAGACCAATCCTGAAGATGGAGTAAATTAAGAACCTATTTCAAAAGAGGTTTCAGGTAAGAGATGGTGGTTGAACGGTTGACAAGAACATAACATGCAACAAGATTAGAATCTGTTTAAAATGTGACACAATCAATGTGAAGATGGCGAGCAATACGTAAAGCATGCACTAAACTCCACATCTCACCGCCTTGAGTGTAGCTAACTGAGTTCTCCTTGGTGGCATTCACAGGTTCTTCGATCGAAATCTGGTAGGTCGGACCAAATTGTTGTGAACCAATTTTTAGAAACAAAAGAAAGAACAGAATATTCAAGAGAAAATTAATGTAAGAGGACTTTATTGATGATTATATGGAGAATTACAGAAAAAGGAGGAATGTATGAATCCCTAGATCTGACTAGAGCTAAGATCCTGATAGGCCAGCTCACAGCTGCCTATACATCCTAACAATTCACAAATGTTCAAGGTACATACTCTCAACCCCGACTGACTCCTTATATAATGAAAATGATTATCAGTCATCTCCTATCACTCCACGTCACCATAATATCCAACTAACTCTTAGCAGCTTTCTTACACCTTCTAGAATAAACTTGTCAATCTTGGGCCCCACCGTTTCATTATTATCTAATAACTCAGCAGACTCTGTCTGAAGTATGTTAGTCCTAAAAGATTTAGGGTGTCACATTAACACCTTAAACTATAACCCCCCTGTCTACATCAATCCTTTTAACATAATTTACACAGTAAGAAAATATTAAACTCCTTCATCCTCCTAACCATAATCTTCATCCTCCTTATTCAAACTAATAGAACCCTAATTCATCCACAAAATTTTCCTACTATCCTCACCATCACTCCAAAAAAAGCATTTTAAAATAGATTTTATACATGATCTAAAATAGGGACCTAAAAATTCAACCACTGAGCATCACCCCCAACGGGGGGACCAAGATACGAAAAATAGAATCTTCCTAGTTTTACAATTTAAAACATATTAAAGTGCTAACAAGTGTTAAAATTAATATTTTTTCACTCAATTGCTCGAATAACACATCCGATCTTGTTTGTTTCATCATCGGTTTAGATCACGGTCAACCATTCCATTGTATTTTTCTCATACTGTGATTGTGTTTGGCTTTCTTCAATGTGTCTAACGTAAAGCGCATTATTATGTATGTATATTTTGTTCTATTAAGTTGCTTACTTCTACCATTTTGAAATTGTAGCTGTAGGGTTAAGTCAATAGTTGTAGTGGTCAAATGATTAATTTTTTGTTGTTATTTTTTAATGGTTAAGGTGATCTTCGTTTACTTAGTTTAATGTTAACTAAAACCACTTTTGACTTAGATTAGTAGTTAGTTCCTTCAAGAATTGATTCCTTTACTTTGTTGTTGGTTTCTATAGGACATTAAAGACACGAGAAAAATAAAGACTAGAACTCATAATAGGAATAAGCATGTCATGCCATTGAATCTTGATTGTGTTATTTGAATTTGCTTAGAATAAATCCAAATAACACAGTCAAAACATAATGTAGTGATGAATGCTATGTATGGTTCCCAACCTTATCTTTTGTATCAATAATGTCATCTACAAATCAACATTAAATTAAAGTAAGTTGACTCAAACCTTGAACAAACTATAAATCTAAGTCATAAGCAGTCCAAGAAAAGTATTAAATTAATAGCAACAGAAGGTTAATGAGAAACAACCATAATTATTAAAAAAATAACAAACAAAAAAAAACTACCATGAGACCACTACAACCATTGACTTAACCCTACAACTACAATTTCAAAATGGTTGAAATAAGAAACTCAACCGAAGATATCTTCCATATATTTACTTAGATCTTCTATATATTATGATAAAAAAAAATCTTCCATATATAGCTAGAGTTACCAAATGAATTTGACAAATGAAGAATAAAGAATAAAATGCATGCATAACACCAAAGAAGATTTTAGTGAATAGTTTGGAACTAGAAATATCAATCTTTTATATTGGGATCCCCCAAAAAGTAATAAGCAAAAACTCTCGTAAAGAAACTTTTGGTGTATGTTCCGATTTAAACCAACATTGCATTAAAACAGTAAAATATATAAAACGGTAAGGATTCTAATTAGTTAATTGGTTTATTCGGTTAAGGATAATGAAAGTGAATGATGATGCTGGAGATAGGATATATTGAAAAAAAATTGAAGTCCCTCATAAAAAAACTTTTTTATTAGTAAAGTAATATAAAAAATTAATATGATAACAAAATTTATAGATAAGAGTCCAATATAAAAATCTTATAGGATATAAGAATGAGTTCCCTATTCCCCATTTGCTTTTGCGTATTCAATCCTCCCTCCTATATTTTTTTGGCTACTCCTAACTTCTTACATTGTTGCCTCTTTTATAGTCATAACCTCAAAGCATGTTTTAGTATAAAAATTTAACAACTTGCAACAATTCCTCTTACATGTCTAAAATATTGCTTTCATTTTTTACATCCTAAAGTGAGTAAGTTACATTCTCTTTGGGGGATATTGTGATAGTAGTGTAGTGCAATCACTAGGTGATTGCAAAATAAGGAAGAAAACAGAAACCATGAAAAAGATAAATTGGTATTATACTCAAAATTATGGTTGTTTTGTTCTATGCAATGGAGTAGTAACATGGTGTAGATAATCAAGATAAAGGCAATATGACTTTTTCATAGAAATAACAATACATGTCTTTTGTGTTACTACTTTTCTTAATTTATAATATTTGTTTCAATTTTGTATTAATATTCTCTTTTGCTTTTTAAGATTGTCAATTTGGTTTCTAAGTTTTAATTTTTGTGTGAATTAAAAGAAATGAAATTTTTTAAGATTTTATGAGGAAGTTAAGAATCATGGCTATTTTCTTTCAAAAAAAAAAAAGAATCATGGCTATTATAATAACAATCAAATTTTTTCCGGGGGTTTAACTCATTTGATATGGGACATTGAGTAAATATATACAAGAGACGGACTCGAACCCTAAACATTACACTTATTTATTTTAAAGATAAATATTTAACTATTAAGTTACCTGACAAAAAAAACCTAGCAATCAAATTATTATCACTTTTCTTTTTATTTGGCAAGATAAAATTAGAGTACTAACCACAAACTAAAGCACAATGTTTAAACTTTAGGTATAGTCACTACTTGTTGACCTCAAAAAAGATACAAGAATAATGAATTGCTACTAAACGGGGCTTAGCCCCTTTTACTCACAAAAAAATGAATAAAATGAATTGCTACTGAATATATTTTTATGAGGAATGTTTATTGGTTTATTAACGTCCCCAAGTCAAACGTCATCTTCTCCAAAAAAAAAGTCAAATCTTATCTGATAGAGTTATATGGACTGAGAGCAACAGTACAAAAACCTTGTAAAATATGCTTGTTTATCGACTGGATTGCGTGCCCTTGCATTATAATCCATCAAGTGTGTGCTCAAATATAGTCATTTTTAGTGTAGGTTAAGGGTACAGTCAAATTTGTATATACATAGGTATTCAAATGAAAGAACTTTTTAAACGAGAGGGAAACAACGATCATTGGATTAGTTAGATGATTGTGATTAAAAGAGAAGTTTAATGAGACATTGATTCTATTCTCACCCTTTTTATTAGATATTATTGTTGGATTATGAGTGTTGTTAATTGTTGAAAATATGAGTGGTTGTTGAATAATGTGTTTGATATTGTAAAATACTTCTCTATTTGATGCAGGAAAAGATAAAATCCTAACTTTTGATCCGTTTGAGGTCGAAACTACCGATCAAAGCTTAAATGAACCTTAGGATATATCATATCCTAATTCCCTAACAACTGCGATCAGATGTTAGGACCTGAAACATGCCTTTTTGAAAATTCGAGAGATTTATGAGTATTTAGAGGGACTTATTGAACACCTTTCGATAAACTTTGGACTTCAGTAATGTTGAACACAACAAAGTTTTCAAACATTCAATTCATAGATGTGAGATATTCCTTATATAGGTTAGTTATTTAATTTATAACAATGATAAAAATGTAAATTACTTAATTTAAATTAAATATAAATCAAAAGAAAAAACTACACTAAAATAGATAATCCCTTTATATAGAGTAATATATTATAGATTATTTACTATTTAAAAAAAAAAATAGATTATAGATTATAGTATGCAATTATATATTGATTGCTTGGTTGTAAGTGTAACACGCATATCTCTTGTAGGTACCATCAATCGAACCTACCACCAAATAATGCATGCTTCCCCGGTTCCCCTGAAAAAACCTTAGGAATATACATCTTATAATAACATTTTTACGTGTATTTATCAAGAATCATAATCTTAATTTAGACCCTCCGTCACGGTAATGGCACTTTGCATTATTGCTTAGCACTTCCTATCTCGAGTCCCATCAACTAAAATTTGAACCCAAATCCCACAAATCCTGAGACAATGCACAGAGGATAAGTATAGGTTGACATTTGTTTTTTCATACCACTCATATACATTTTTTATTTTTTATTTCTCTTTCATTTTATCATTCTTTCTCTCTCTTTCACCAAACATGTCACGTAGAGATGTAGAATGCAAAGTTTGTCATATTAGGTGGTCAATGTATCACTACTATAAGTAAAAAAATAAATGAAGTTTTTTTTTTTATAAACCAAGAGCAAAATGACATCAAAAAGAATAGTGTCCAACTAAATTGAAACCCTATTATAGTCTGTTGTCAATTGCTCATATATATTATTAGAAAAGGAAAAAATTACAAGAAAAATTGGGGGGACATAAAACCTGACCCAGTCAACAACCCTAACGGACAAAACCAAAAACTAAAAAAATAAAAATTCAAAAAGTGGATTCAACCCTAAACATTTGTAACAATTAAGCTCAGGTCTAATTTTTTGCGAATGAATCGATCGTCAACACGAAATCGGATCACGTACCATCAACTTCCTGCAACAAAGACATCAAGCATTGACGACTCTTTCGAGTCCCTACAGTACCACGAACAAATGCTTGAAAATGGGGGTGAATTCGACCGCCAACACGGTAATCAATGAATTCAGGCGCACCAACTCATCTTAATTAGCCATTTCTGACCCACATCAAGCGAACATTCAAACCCAGCCGAGGCACGTTAAGGATGGCATATGAATTCGACCGCCACCACGGTAACGAATATCACACATCCACAATTTACTGTGACAAACGACGCAAATTCACGGCCATTTCTAGCCACACAATCCAAAATTGATCATGAGACCGAGTAAGATTTTTTGAAAATAGCAACAACCAAAGCAGGCCAATCCTTGCAAAACTGAAACGTGAAGCAAGCGAACCTGCAAAGAAACCAGATATGCAAAAACCATCCAAAGAAACCACCATCGACACCCCACCATAACCCTTGCAGATGGTGAATCAACGAAAGCCGGAGGAGGGTTGATCGTGTTGGAGCAGAGGTGGCCGCCAAAAAGAATGGTAGATCTCATCTTGATTGTTGAAACAAGACGACCCAAACCACCAGCGGTGGTTGTTGAAAACAGACGGCCCCAACCACTAGCGATGTGGAGGACGTCGGCGAACAAGAACAACCTCCCCAAAACGATCAATATAAAATCGTCGAGGGATAAGGGAGAGGGGTGGTGCGGAGGGTAAAAGCCGCTCATCGCACCACCATTTATAACAGCTACATCAGAGAAAAGAGTGGAAAGCGGTGATAGATTGGTGCGGCGACTAGGTTTGGTGAGGTGAGGTGCGGCTAGGTCGAGAGAGAGAAAGTTGTTTCACGAACAATCAACAAATGAAGTTATTCATTCAAACAAGTAAAAAACAAATGTCACCTATACAGAGGCAGACCTATTAAGGTCCTGGTGTGGCAAGTGCCACACCAAACATATCCTTTTTTTTTTTTGTTTAGTCCAAAACACAAGCATAGCCAAAAACTTTAAACTAATGTAGTACATTTGATGTACAACGTGAATGACCCACATGCATTTGATGCAGCACAAAGAGGATTGTTCTACCTTTGCCTCATGTTGTTCACTTATTTATATTATAGTTTGGCTTTGTAAGTTTGCAATGTAGTCGATGTGAGACTTAGTATCTATCTATGTTTTACAGAGGACATACAAAATATGTATAGAGTCAACTAAGTAACAAATGACTGATCAATAGTTAAATGATTGTATTGTAATGTACATAGAACAATTAGTAATGATGCAATTTTAGCTCATTTTCAACAAATGAAAAATAGAGTATTTTTTTTTGTAATTTTGGTTGCTACAACTATTTTTAATATAATTTCTTATTAAATTAAATTAAATTTAATTATTTGACAAAAATAATGTGCCTCATCAGCATTGTAAGTTGAGGTCCGCCCCTGCACCTATAGCTTTGTATAAAAAAACGGCATATATATTTATTTATTTAGGCTGGACTAGTGATTAATTGAAAATATGAGGGTTATCAAAATCCATGTGACTAGAGCTTTTCAGAAATGACTTGATTTGTCAAATTAATCTAAGTATCTAACTAATATCGATCTTGTTAGCACTAAGATAGTAGTGTCTTCAGACTTCAATTGATTTGAAGAGTTATTTTGATAGCATTCACTGTTCTAGATGCTAAGAGAATTCAGGTAATGTTTGCTTAGCTTATTGTCTATGGTTTAGTCAATTTATGTGTGAAAGAAATAGCCTCAATCTTTAATTTAACTTGTTGATTGTTAGTTTATGTACCTTGTACGGTTGAACTTTTGAGTATGCAAGTGGGAGTGACTGGCCATCAGCCTGACCAAATGGGGCAAACACCTTTCTCACAACAAGTCAACCCAACTACCTCAAAAGTCATTATCCACAGTGAAAATTGCCGAGTAATAGAGCACTAGACTTTTCAAAACTAATTCTTTTTCTATATGCATGATGTTAATTGGGATGTAATTAGTTTGTGTTTGCCATCACATTTGCAACTTTAATTGCGCTTCCCCGTGCAGTTCCACCGTAAAAATAGTGAAGTTTTAAATTGGAGAGTTTGGCAAAACGTGGTTTTGGTGGGTATCGACCGTGATGGTAAACGGACCCTTAATTGTTCTAAATTTCAATTAGGATATGTTTGGTTGTGAGAACAGAAAAGAAGTTACAAATAAAGTATATTTGATATATATTTTGGTATAAAGTCAATTTGATTTGAGCTATTACTTGACGTGAAAGAATATAATTTGTCTATTAAGTTGAGGATTGTGTTGTTTGCTGGATTTAAGCTAGGATCTGTTTGAATAAACAATTTATTTACGGTTTATAGCACAAAAGTTTATTATGATAAGCACTAATGTATAATTTTTTATAAAATACTTTTATAGCAAAAGATAAAATAATATCAAATTACTTTTATATACATTATTAGTCATTGTTATAAATTATTTTCACAAATTCTTTCAAACAATTTTACAAGACCAATATCACTAGATAAATTCAAAAAATGTCCCTTCAAATAAATTACTTGATCAGGTGATTAATGTTTTAGACTTTTTAGTTGTGTTTTGCTGTTAGGGACTTTCCCCATTCACATCATAAAATCATCAAGATGGCAAGATAGCGTTTTTATGGCCAGCATTGTAGCTTTAATATTATATTTAGGTCACCATATTTTAGATATGAAATTCCACATGAAGAATTAATAGGACATAGTTTGTGTGTTTTTTCGTAGAGGTTTCTTGATTTTTGTTTGGAGGTTTAGTCCCTTTTTATTCACAACACATAAAAACTTGACTTTATCTAAACTCAAGTGTTAATGATTAAACTCCTTATACTTCAATTTAATATTTGCTTTAATTAATTTGCTGTCAAATCTATTTTCTATTTAGAATTCATTATTCATGGATTTGTTACTATTTAAAAAAATAGAAAAAGAAATTTTTTGTATTAAAAAAATACAAAAAGAAAAATTTTGTATAAAAAAAATAGATTAGAATTTTTTATTAATTAAAGTAACACCTATGACTATTTTTAATCATCCTTACGAAAATTTGAGCTCTATTTATTGAGCTATACAAGTGTTATTGTTATATTACTTATCCTTTTCTGAAAGATACTTATGCTAGTATGTAAAAAGTCAATTTTTTTTAATAATCAAAAAGTCAATTTATATATTTTACAAATACAATATGAAGAAAGATTTACTTTTGATATTCTTCTTCTTCAAAAAAAAAAGATTTACTTTTGATAGTACAAAAAGTCAATTTATATACTTCATAAATAAAACATGAATAAAGAGTGATATCCCTTTTCCCCTAAAGAAGTTACCCTTTATTAATTTGAATTTGGGATTGCAACCTTGGAACACGAATTATTATTTTTTTGGATTAAATTATTTTTTTTAAGAAATTAAAATGAATTATATTAACACTGAAACCGTAACTGTCACAACATAAGAGTGCCAAAACAATTACGGGAAGAATACATCCAAGTCAATCTTACACAAACAGTCAATCGATGTCCATACATAAGAGCGGGTTCGACCACCAACTATGAATATCGAAGCTAAACACAACATTACTATCTTTCAACCACCACAACAAATAGGATTTAACTTTATCTAACAGTTGTGGTAGAGAACTTTGTTTATTTCTAAATAACCTGTCATTGCGATTATTCCAAATAATCCAAACACAAGGAGCTAAATAAGGTGAAAAAATGATCTCCGCGATTGCAAACCACCAGCATAATGAATAAATTGTCAGAACTAAATTATTATGATTTGTTCTTCAAAGAAAGGTATACTATGAGATTGCTATCACGTTATAAAATTCAATTAGTTCACATCACGTGCATTATTAAATACTACTAGATAACAAAAAAATGCAATTATTCTATTTTCAACAAATAAAAAAAACCAATTCTTATGTGGGTACATTCATACGAATGTTCTGTTGCTTAACAAGGACATATTTAAATATTTCTTAATAAATGTGATGTAATGTGATGTGCTTTATTGAGTGTGAACATATATTACATTATTGTATTATTTTAAACTATTCATATGGATTAAAGTATAAATAACATTCTAAGATAGTTACTCCATTGAAAATGGTGGACCGTGTGAACTGGATATATGGATTGTTAAGAATCGTCAATGGCCTCAAATGCATACCACTTTCTAAGCTTTTTATACTTTAATTTAATAAAATTTTAATGATAAACTTTATAATTGAGGTGGGAGATGATGCCCTATTATAGAGGCATGTGTTGACGCCTATGCTTAGCTAAAAATGACGTATATTATCAACTCTATCAAGAATCTCAATAATACCCCTTTGTATTTTTCTTATTATTTTTCAAGTTCCTTTGAAATATTTATGCAATATATAAAATAACCGACGTTCATTAGTAAGATAAGAATCTCAATAATACATACCTTTTGGATCATCTTACGGTGGAAAATACCTCAGGAAATACAAATAATACTCCAGCCGTGAATCCAAACACAAACTTAGTTTACTTTTCAAGAACTTTAATATAATGAGATAACCAACATTTGTCTGTGATAATGAATATGGGTGAAAATGGCATGAATGAAATATCGAATAATGATTTGCAATTAAATTCAAAATTTTGTTAATAAGTGAGCTAAGGATATTTCTAAAAAAAAGTGACTTGATTACATTGTTTAAAAAGCTCGTAAAAATTATTTTGTTTTAAAAATAAAAATTGTAACTACTCAATTTTCTATATAAATTTATTACTTTCAAATACTTAACAATGCGCTAAAAATTCAATCATGTAAAAAAAATCAAGTCCAAAATTCTGTCTCATTCCACTAAAGCCTGCTAATAAATTTAAGATGGTAATTCATATGAATCTCTTGCTTAAAGATTAATTCAATGGTTAGGATTTAACCCTCTCATCTTTCATTTTAAGAGTCCTCTCATTTGATATTCCCTCACATATATATATATATATATATATATATATATATATATATATATATATATATATATATATATATAAGTAATTTGACATATTTTTGAATTTACTGTCGAATTAATAGATAAATAAGATTTTTTTTTTGAAATAAGGTGAAACTTTATTTAAATAAGCTATTTTAGAGAATTTGTCTATATGATGTCATATTTTAAGTAAATGCCATTTAACCAAGAATTTGTCTATAAGTTTCCAAAGAATAAATAGGAAAAAAATATATTCCCAAATGAACTTTCCCCCTTTGCAAAAGTAATTACTGACTTTTTTAGTTTAGGCAACAAAATCGATTTGTGTAGCAGAGACAGCAACATTTTTGGCATCCATTTAAAGAAGCATAACATTTGTGACTTTAAAGGGTTAAATAAACACGTCCGGTACAAGTAAATTGCCTAAGCGGGTACGTACGTATACAACACCTTGTTAGTGTGAATGCATGATTAGTCTCATTAGACAATACAGTGTCTCTATCCAAACTGAATAGTGTGTTTGATTTGTTAAAATATAAGGTATAAGATATGCCTTATTTAGTTACACACGTGTAAAACTGTTTTAAAGATAAAATAATTCGAGGTAAGGAACATGACATGAACTGAAATTTTATCTCTCATGAGACCACAACATAACTTTATCACGTATAAGTTATTTAAAATATCAAAATAACATTTTAAGAGATAATTTAACACCGCTGCATTTATAAAGGTAAATTTGAATGCATCACTTCTAATTAAGCTACATGAAATTGCTTGTCATTTCATCAAAACTTTATGGCTTTGCATGCATCACATTTATTAATCTAAAGAGATTAATTAATTAATACAAATGAAGGATGACTTCGTTGATAAAGAATTAACTCATCTAAAAATGATTGGTTCAACTTTTACTGCAAGTTGAAGACCTCTTTAATATCTGATGTATAAACGTTCACTAAACTTTGAGGTTGTTATAATCTATATGAACATCAGAGTTCAATTCACCTAAACTTTTTGTTTAAATAAAAACTAATTAATTAAAAAAAATCTTTAAAACACAAGAAGTCATTGAAGGACATTTTGGAGAATTCATGTGGGTATCCACCAAGGTTGACGAAGCAGTCATAACGACAAGACAGGGTTTCCACGTGTACACGCGCTACGCGCTTAGTACGTTGTCTTTTGTTACAATCTTGATTACCATAGGCGAATCTAAAAACATGTGTTCCTTTCACATGACATGTTCATTTCTTCTTATGTTTCTTTCTTAACACAAAATTTTGTTCCTTTTTTCTTCCACCACACAAAATTCCCTTTGGAAAAGTCACTGCTTTTTCTTGTTTACCTCTTTTTCTGTTGTGTACTTATAACAGTTGAAGTGGTTCAGAAGAGAGTTGTTGTTAAGAATTGTGTCAGAGACTGATGGGTAATTGTCTTGATTCTTCTGCTAAGGTTGATGCTGCTCAAAGCTCTAGATCCACTTCTGGTAAAGTGCTAACTAACTATTATCTCACCGTGGAATTGGTCTTTTAAATTAGTCGGTTTTTGGGTCGGATATTGAATATTAGAAAGATTTTTTTTTTTCAATCATCTTGTTTTCTTAATATTAAGTTCATGATTTTTTTTTACCTTCATGTAATTGAGTTTTAGAATTATGATTTCATAGTGTTTTTGAATTCATTATTAGTTATGTAATTGTGTTTTGAATTCATTATTGTGATTTTTTTTTTTCCTATTGATTTTATTGTCCTCTTTTTTATTCCAATTTTGTTTTGGTTTTTTATTTTTTTGTTTGGTTTGGTTTGGTTTGATTTGTGTAAGCTAGAATTGAATCTTAAAGCACATTGTTTAGTGTTTTTTGGCCTTTCCTTTTTTAGGATTTGTATTAATTTGGGTATAAGAGTTCAATTTCATTGCATACTTCTTTTCATAATATGGTGTTTGTTTTGGTGCTTTTTTAAAAAAAGTTGATTATGGGTTTTATCTATGTTTTGTTCTTGAATTTTCATAACCTCTTCTATTAAGTACTTATCAATCAATATAATGTATTCCTAGTGTTTTAGGAGTGAATTATTTTGAGAATTGAAGTTTGGTTTCCTTTTATCTTCCTAAATATTGAGTTAGATTGTCTCTGAAGGTGTAGTAGCCTTGGAATAGGATACCGAAGGAGTATTAAGAAAGAGGTCGATAGTTTGATCCGTGCTGCCAACAAATTAACCACTAGCATTTGCCGGTGCCGGAGTTGAATTATTTCAAAGTTTTCTTTCCATTTTGAGAATTGAATAATTTTTGATTAATTGATATTCAAGTTGAAGTATTTCAACACATCAAAATGGCTGGCTAAGCAAACTTTCAAATAATAAATTATAATGAATTCCATAGATATGAAGTGGAGATTTCAGCAATTAAACTAAGCGAAAAAAATTGGAAAATTGTATTTTTTGATGGTTGAATGTGAAAGGTTATTTGAAGCAACTTGCTTTTGTGCATGCAATGTTATACTAAATGGACTAACAATTATTTTATTCTTTTTTGGCATCAGGAACCTCAAAAACTACTCCTTCTAGTTTAACAATTCCATCATACAGTGACAAAAGCAATTCCTCAAGTCTTCTTCCAACACCAAGATCTGAGGGTGAAATCTTATCTTCTCCCAATCTTAAAGCATTCTCATTCAATGAGCTGAAAAATGCCACGAGGAATTTTCGTCCCGATAGTCTTCTTGGTGAAGGCGGATTTGGTCATGTTTATAAGGGATGGATTGATGAACACACATTTACAGCTGCAAAACCCGGATCAGGAATGGTTGTTGCTGTAAAAAGACTTAAGCCTGAAGGTTATCAAGGACATAAGGAGTGGTTGGTAAGTGTTTTCTTTTTAGGCCTATCTGTGGGATTCGTCACAAGTTTGAATTCTCTTCAACAATAGATTCCACACATTTACGCAGTCAAACAGTTTATAGGAAACATCAATGTCGGACGGATCAAATAGTTCTGATTTTGAGTTTGCTGTTAAAGACCATTTGCCCTGCTTAAAATCAGAGTCGTATAATCTTGATCTCATGGCTCATACTGATTGCTTGAATGTGTGGAATCTTTGATTGTAGTGAATCTGAATTCATACCTCCACGCTATTTGTTTTGCCCCAAAAGACAATTTTGTTTATGATTTTGAATTAATGATTAATGAAACTTTTATCTATTTGCAGACTGAGGTTAACTACCTTGGACAACTTCACCATCCTAATCTAGTAAAATTAATCGGTTACTGCTTGGAAGGAGAGAACAGGCTTTTGGTATATGAATTTATGCCTAAAGGGAGCTTAGAGAATCATCTTTTTAGACGTAAGTTGCCAAAATCAATAAAAAGCTGCTTCCTTTCTTAACTAAGATGTTTGAAAATCGAGATTTTGATTTGTTAATGGCCAAAACAATTGATGTCTAAGTTTGGTTTGTGTTCATTGTAATTTTACAGGAGGACCACAACCACTGTCTTGGTCAATAAGGATGAAAGTAGCTATCGGTGCTGCTAGAGGACTTTCTTTTCTTCACAATGCAAAATCTCAAGTCATATACCGTGATTTCAAAGCTTCAAACATCCTTTTAGACGCGGTAAGATCACTGAGCATATGTAATCATACTTATAACTTAATTTTTTGTTATTTGTGTAAACTTCTTACTTATCATGCGTTCGGATTGCAGGAGTTTAATTCTAAACTCTCTGATTTTGGCTTGGCTAAAGCGGGTCCTACCGGCGATAGAACTCATGTGTCTACTCAAGTCGTGGGTACTCAAGGATATGCAGCACCTGAATATGTTGCAACTGGTATACTTTAGCTTCACCTAAACCATTATTGATTCTAAGTTTGTCGAATAGACTTAATGATGATCATTTTCAACTTCAATGTGTTTTTTTGTTGTACTGTTTCATCGAGTGAGGAATGCTAGCAACATATTTTGACAATCTCTTTCAAAATATCTCTTTAAACAAATTGAGATGCTGTCTATTAAGTGTATCCGGCATGTTTCACCAAATAATTAATTGTGTTCGAAAATAATTGTCAAATAGTATATTGTCAGACGTTATACACATTAACATGTATGAGAAGAAGACTCGTTTCATTTGTCTTCGCCGTCAGTATATGTTAAACATTACACTAAAGCCTTTGATGATTGTTTTTTTAGGTCGGCTGACGGCCAAGAGTGATGTATACAGCTTTGGAGTTGTTATGCTTGAACTTTTATCCGGAAGACGTGCCGTTGATAAAACAATAGCTGGCGTGGACCAGAATTTAGTAGACTGGGCAAAACCATATTTAGGCGATAAAAGAAGACTATTTCGGATCATGGATTCAAAATTAGAAGGCCAATATCCACAAAAAGGAGCATTCATGGCTGCTACACTTGCACTACAATGCCTTAACAGAGAAGCTAAGGCAAGGCCTTCAATGACAGAGGTTTTAGCAACTCTAGAACAGATAGAAGCTCCTAAACATGCATCCCGGAATTCCTTATCGGAACATCATAGAGTTCATGCTCCGGTCAGAAGGTCTCCTGCACGAAACCGAACGCCTTCATATGTTACTCCTACTGCATCGCCATTGCCATCTGTCCGGCAATCTCCTCGTGCGCACTAGGCGCTGGACGAGGAACGATCTGTATGTAAATGTGTGTTATTTTTATGAGGTTGTGTTTTTGACAAACATGTCTTGTAGCATCTAATTAAATGCAATTTTTGGTTATCTTGAATATATTATTTATACCATTTTTTTAGATACTGGTATAAACTTTACTCTGATGTGTGGATGATAATTAAGTATTAACCATGCACTAAGTTCATAGCATATAACGAAGCACGTATTGACTGTGGTCCTGTTATTGCAATGATGAAGTACACAAAGATTAAGGAAGGTGTTAGAGATTATTTTCTACTGTTAGATTTGACACAATTTTGTAACCATAAGTAGCTAAATCGATTCCTGTTACAATGTAGGGAGAATTTAGTCAAGATTAATTCTAGCCGAAAGATACATACATATATCTGCTAGGTTACTTTCGCTGGTTGTGCTTGAGTTTCCCTCGTTGAGGGGATTGTGGTGCCCCACGTTAGGCTATGAGTGTTGTCCTTCACATGACAAGGTCTTTAGTGTACAACTTTGATGGTATGTTTAGAAAGTGTACTAAACTATCGTCAAATAGTATATAACTTCGTAACGACTGCGAGTATGATTAGGATTATGTATCTTGGGGGTTTGCCTTAATAATGGTTAATTTACTAAACAACGTAATAGAGATAAAACGACGATTATGTGACGATAGATTTTCCTCTCTTTCACTACATGTTGTTTGGGTCTAGTGTCTACAATTGTATACTTAGTACACGACGTTTGAACAAAATAGTTAAGTCAATGCCTTGGTAATTAACACTCTTCTCCTGTTACAACTCTCTAATGTCTTAGGTGAGTTTGTAACATTTGAAGGTTTGAATGAGCGCCAAACTATTGTCATAAAGGCGGTAGTAGAATATGCCTAAAGCTATTACACATTGAACGATTATAATTATGTCAAGTCTCAAAGCTAGAGTTAGTAATCATTGAGACTATATCAATTCACTGTAGTAGTATCAATTCGAAGTATACATAAAAGCTATCACCAGCCTACGAACTTCTCACTTAATCACCACCCGTGCAATTTCTACCTAAGACTCTCACTAGTTCTAGATATGAGAGATCCCCATCCCGCTTCCTCTTAGTCACAGATCCAGTGACCGTCCTTAAAGTAACTTGAACAAAAATATGGAGACACTCTCCTAGACAATGAATCAACTCGTGCTTAAAAGCTTTGACAGATTCAGAGTTTTACAACTCAATAACAAAGTCCAACTCTAATATCAAGGTGACATAAGAGTTGCTCACAAATAACAACGATAGACTAAAGCCCTAAAAAACTTCTTTTCAATTGCGGCTTCAGTGCTCAATTAGGTCTTCTGCCTTTGTTTATATAGCATGCTTCCTGAATGGGCTTGATGCGCAGAATCGGCTAAAGATCAGCTGAATCACGATAATTCAGCACATATATTCTGAAGTAGATCAAATGTTTTCTTAAATGTTGCAACAACAACATTCTTAAGGACTAAGCGAAGTGTAAACCGCATTTCTCTGCTTCTAGAAACACATTTTCTTGGTCAACTCTTTACTTGAAACAAATCTTTAGATAATATATGAAAATCTTCAAGTTTAAAATAAATCCCCAAGTAAGCGGAACAAGGTACACTATGATGTCGTACCAACATGTTAAGACATTATGTCTGACGTCTTATTATAACTAAAGTTTTAACAAAATGCAGCCAATACATATCTATAAACCTAACATTTACAAAACTCTAAAATAGTCGATAACTTATTAAAAAGACTCTAAAATAACTCCCAAATAATGTTAAAAATACTATATGTCTGACTGTCCTCAAGCTTGTATCGTGTGCAATCATAAATTACATAATTAGTCATGATTTAATTTAAAATGTTTTGAAAATATATAAAATTTAATCCATCCTACAAAAATTCTTCCAGTAAAAAAAACAAAATTCTAAAAAAACAAAGTCCTAAAGCATTAATACTTCAAGAACAAGAATCAAGTGCCACGGGAACAGGATATACGGCGACCAAGATATTTCAATGTTATTCTCTTGCAAACTCAATTTTCCCACATTTGTGACCAAATTCAACTAGTTAAGAAAGCTCTCTATACTGACATCTCAAAAAGGATTTTCATTGGTCCATATTCATCAGTTGTTAATGAAGGGATTCTGTGTTAAGGGACAACGATATTCATACATTACAATCAATAGTTTGACAAACCATCATCAAAGTATAAAACATACAAATATGACTATGTTCAAGTTCGAAAAAATCATGCTTTCAAATTCATAACATTGACAACACCAAAGTTATTAATGGAATTGTACTAGATTGAAACTGATATTTCAACTTGAATAAATTAAGCACAGCACCAAAACAAGAAATTAAAAAAAAGGTCTTGTTAACGAGTGTCGCCGGGGCACTCTTTAAACATCACAAAATAAGCAATTATTATTTAAAAAAGTCAAATATTTCGATTTCCAAGACAATGATTACATTCATTTTTAAAAATATCTACTATTTATGAGTCTTAAATAGTGCCTCGGGGAAACTCGTTAATATTTTTTATTAAAAAAACATCGCACCAAGATCGAAAATCAAAATAAACAATGTCTTGATAAAACGACGAAATAACAAAAAACATACTAGAGAAAACTAAAAAATATGAAGAATTCAAGTAAAAGACAAAGAAAAATACGAATTGGTGGGATGCTTTGAGGCTAAAATTAACCCTAAATCATCGGTCTCCAATATATCAAGAAGAAGAAAAAATGGAAACAACTGGGGTTTGGCATTGAAGAAAGAGAAAGAGTTAGAACTCATCGTGTTAGAACAATAGTTTTAGAGAAATGATATTTGAACAACCATTTTTTGATAACTTTTGTGACAATTTTCTATCTCATACTCACATTGTCATTCTACTTTCTCTTTCTATTACTTTGATTTTTGTGTCACTACCTAATTTTCTTTGTATAATTTAGTTGTCCAACAAATTGTCACAAGAAATGGTGTTCAAATAACATTACTCTTAGTTTTATCAGTTAACTGTTTGATTGAATTCCCTTGAATAATGCTTTTGAATTTTAAAATTCGTAAAAGTGAAAACGACTAGAAGAAAAATTAGAGAAAGTACCTTTTGTTAGATTCGATGATTTTAATTACTTTACCATTATGTGACACTAAATATATATCTCCCAAGATTAAACTTCTTGCCAAACATCCTGACTATGTTCATTCTCTATTGCATGACCACACAAAGATTCAATTCTCTCACTCCTTTGAACACAATCTCTTTACTATATATAGAGAACTTGCCATGCATTGTTTAACCAAAAATACAAGCTTAGTAATTATTTGTTGATTTTCTCTTGGAGTTCCTCTGAATGCTTCAAACATGAGACAATCTATATGGATAGTTCTTGTTCAATGAAGTGTTTGGGGGAACTCTTGGAATTGAATCAACACTGCACATGCAGATTCAAGAGTACATCAAATCCATTTCATTTCCAACTCTAAATATTGTGATCAAAGGTCTTGCTCTTGCTCTTAATTTTTCTTACATAAAATGAACAAATTAATTTTAGTTTGTATTAATTAATTGAACTAGCCTCACCTTTTTCTGATTTCTCTAAACATATATTATGCTATATCTCAAAATGGATCATGAAAGATTTTGCCATGTTAAAAAAAATTAAATCTTCAATAACCTTTATTTTCAAAATCAACAAATTAAAATAAACAATTGGCGAAAACTTCAACTTTCATATGAACAAAATGTTCGAAAAAAAAATACTCAAACTTACCCGTAATTAATTTCGACGATAACATATATTTCAGTGAATAATTTATCGTTTGTTATTTGATATATTTTCTTGAGTGTGCAGTTCCGTTGAGAAGAATTCAAGATGAAATTGACCTCAAGATCAAGAAAGACTAAAAATAAACAACCAAATGGTCAAAGAGAGGGAATTTTACTACTTCAGTGAAGACACAACCAAGGACATACTATTGAAATTTATTTTGAAGCGTTCTTAGCAGGAACAAAGTTGTGACATTGTTAATAAGTTGTGAAGTAAAAGTTGAGTTATAGCTAGGGAGATACTACCAACAATATTACAACTAAAAAAAGTTACTCCCTCTGTTTTTTAATATAAACAAATTTTAACTTTTAGGTTCATTCAATCAATGATGTATGTGGTTTATATTATAGATCAAATACATTATTGATTGAATGAATCTAAAAGTCAAAATTTGCTTATATTAAAAAACGGAGGGAGTATCTCTTTTCTCTTCTTCTCAAACCCTAGTTGTCACCCATTTCTTCTTCTTGTCAGAGGGGTGATTTAGGGTCAATTTTGACCCAATAATCACCCCTCCCAGTTGTTTTTTTTCCTTCTATCCTAATTGAATAAGTGATTTCACATATTTTCTGTTTCCTTTCGTTTGTTTTTGTGATTTTGTCGTCTCTGAACGACTCTGTTTGTTTTGATTTTCCGTCTTTGTGCGGTGTGTTTGATTTCCCGTCTTAGTACGGTGTTTATTTGATTCAGGTTGAAAGATTAGCTTTGAGCAAATGCAGATCCGATCAATGACAATGACTTTGGTGTCGTCAACGGTGCAGATCTGGAAACATGAGTACTTCGGAGACTTAAATATAGTCATATTAGTCATATTTGTAGGCATAAGTACTTTGCCGTTTTATGCTATTAACATGGATGATGTGAGTTTGTTCACAGATTCATCCTTTTTGTTTTTAGCGAATTTGAATTTGTATTGTATCGATGTACTCTATCAATTTGAATGAATGAATGTCGTTTATTTTTGTCAAAAAAAAAGCTAGGGAGATACTCTCAAGAAAAGAAAAGAAAGCAAAGCAAAAAGCTACAAGAAAAACAATACATAAACAAACCATAATGGTCTCTGAAAAAATCTTCTCTAATAAAAAGCAGATAATGAAGTCGATCAAATAATAGAGTCTTGAATAGCAAGCTTGTTTCTAACCCTAGCTGTTATTCATGATAAGAATCGTAACCAGGGCCGGCCTAAGGGTCAAGCCACCCAAGCAAGGGTTATAGGCCTCAAGATTTTGGGTTAAGAAAAGATCTTAAAATAAGTCAATTTACCTATAAATATATAATATGACATGCTAATAATCAATATTTATTTAGCTTAGTTGGTCAATTTTAAAGCCTCAAATCCTTTTGGTCCTAAGTTCAAATCTTAGATTCAACAAAACTTGATTTATTATGCTTTTAATAAACATTTTGATTTTTTTTTTTTTTTATTTCAAAAGACCTCATTATAAAATTTGTTTTAGACATGTTGGACCGGCCTTGATTGTAACTACATAAACATGTTAAGATAAATTTGAGGCTTAACTTATCATATCAATTATCATGCTGTGTCATCAAACACTATATTTAGGAAAGATATGATGCATACCATGTCTTTCGATCTATGATGACATATGGTAGAAACAACCCTTCGAAACTCAATCTATCTTTTTCAGTTCATTCTTTCTCACAACCGTTCTTGAAAATATGATATAGAAACTTTATGGAAGAGATATATAACCCGTATGGATAAGATATGATAGTGACATGATAGACACTTATCCTTTCATGCTTTTGATGCGATAAGAAAGATGATTAAGAACAAAAAAAATCCATATTGTTTAATTGAAATTATGTTTGATGTCGTTAAATTATTTTGGAAATTGAATAGATTGGAATTGATATTAATTTGAATCGATATTGAATCTTCAACTCAGCTGCGTGAAGAAACAATTGATATTGAAATAAAAAAAAAAAAACTCAACGGTGCTGCATGTCGAAATCATTATGAGGAATTAAATTGAAATAAAAAAATTGAATTGAAGAGAAGAAGAAGATCACGAAATGAAAACCAAGGATAAAAATATGTTTAAATTATCAGCAAAAAATTGAATTGGAGAGAAGAAGACTAACACGAATTCAAGAGAAGAAGAAAATCAGTTTGAAAGCAACAACAAATCTCGTTGGAGTTGAAGTCAATTGGGAAGAAAATCAGTAAAAAAATGAAAAAAGAAAAAAAAAAGGTTTAATTACTTTTTTGGTCCCTTAACTTATTTTTTGGTTTCGTTTTGATTCCTTAACTATTAAAAGTTTCGTTTCGGTCCCATAACTTATTTTTGGGTTTTCTTTTGGTCCCTTAACTATTAAAAGTTTTGTTTTGGTCTTTTAACTTACTTTTTGGTTTCGTTTTGGTCCCTTAACTTATTTTTTGGTTTCATTTTAGTCCCTTAACTCTAATACATTCATCCTAACATAAAGGACCAAAGTGGTTGACGAAGGAAGAGTTAAGGGACCAAAACGAAACCAAAAAGTAAGTTAAAAGACCAAAACGAAACTTTTAATAGTTAAGGGACCAAAACGAAACCAAAAAGTAAGTTAAGGGACCAAAACGAAACTTTTAATAGTTAAGGGACCAAAACGAAACCAAAAAATAAGTTAAGAGACCAAAAGAGTAATTAAATGAAAAAATGCATAAGCAATGGGAGTTGAAGGAGGTATTGTGATTTGTGAGAATAAATGATCCTATGTTGAAAGGCGCACAATGAGTTCAAACATAATGTCACTATAAATAGTTTGTTTTCAATAACATTAATTTTATGATTTCATAAATAATAAACAAAAAGAATCATAAACCTTACAACATGGCTTCCAAATATACATCAATAAAATATTATAATTCATTCCCATGTTTTCAACATGGCTTCCAAATACCTTAGATGGAAACCCTTTCATCAAAATGTCAACAATCATAAGATTTAAGGTAATATGTTCAATCAACACTCTATGCTCTGAACCAAAATATTTCAATTCCATGTTCTTAGCTCCTTTAGAATACTTGTTGTTTTCAGAGACAAGTCCAAGTCCTAAAAATAGAGTATTGTTGCCAATTAGTTTGAATTATGACGTCCAAGTGTGTCACGTATTCTACCTCCATAATAGATGTAATAATGACATATTGCTTCACATTCTTGCATGATATCGATTTTCTAGCCAAAAAAGTACACTTAACTAAATGTTTACTTTCTTGTATTTGTTAATGGAGCAAGAATTTTGTTGAGGTTAAGTTGATGCCTTCAACAATGATTCCTTTTTCTTCAAGCGGTTAAGTATGAGGTCGTGGCACCCCCCACATTCGAATATTAGTCTCCTCATTTACCACATGATCCATTGCTAAGGTATTTGGTGTGCATCTCCTCCACACTTGTGCCTCCACTCCTCTTTCTGGTTAGTGGCGCCACAAACAAGAAACATGGGTTTTGTGTTACATTGTAGAGTCCCACTTAACTTTGACTCAAGTTGAGATCTTTTGAACGCATATGTGCTCAGTTAGTGGACTTGAGAAAGAATCAGTATTAGACAACAAATGCGCAACTTATATCAATCACATAAGAATTAGGACTGACTACCAATTTCTTTTCCTAATAAGTTTATTAGCTAAAACTGTTTGCTTTTTAGAGTGAATTGATTTTTGGTAAAGGCATTAACAATATTTTAAGAGAATCTTAGGCTTTGTTTGGGAGTTTGGAGGGGAAGGGAGGGAAGGTCTTTGGGGGGTTGGAAATATATAGAAAAATGGACAAAAAATTCACATTTTTTGAAAGAACAACTTTTTAGAGAATGATAAACTTATACTTATGATTAATATACTTTTAATTTTAAGAATATTATAACAACATAGATTGAATTTGAAAAATTCATATAAACCCTCCATAACCCCCCAAAACCCTCCCCCAATACAATTTTTGAGTTTCCCCAAATGAGGAAATTTTTTACTATGAGTAAAAAATTAATCTCCAAAGCCCTCTCCTTCCAATGTCTTCTATATCTTCCACTTGCTCCTTCTTTTTTTCCAAAACCCTCCCCTCCAAACTTCCAAACAAAGTCGTAGGATTATGGTTTCCATCGTAGACTACGGAAATTTCAATCCCAAACCCTTTGTTGCTATGAAAGTCAAGATACTAAAATTGAGGTAAGATAATGTAACCCATGCCCTTTTAGCATATTTTAAGGAATTCTGCTCTTCACATAGCAAAAATTGCTAGCTCCCAACCAAACTTTTAAAAATACTCTTGCATGACTTAAGTCACGTTGCGTGAGTTAACTCACGCTGTTATAAATTATGATGAGTGAAGAGAATAATTCTATTTTAAGGTAATAAATCCTCTTGTTTTCATGACTTGATCCATTCATATAATCCGTAAAGCAGATTTACCCTATAGTACGTCAAAGAAATCTAAACTATTGTCATGTTTTGAAATAGTTGTTTTATATTATAGAAATCTAATCTATTTTTTCTTTTTAAAAAAAAAAAAAAACTATATATCCAAAATTTTAAGAACATATATCGAAAAAAAAACTATATATATATAGATTGATTAAATTGTTTTGAAAATATATAAACTTTAATGCATTCAACAAAAATTCTTCCAGTAAGAAAAACAAAATTCTCAAAAAATAAAGTCCTAAAGCAAGATTACTCACTAACCATTTTCTTGGCAGAGAGTTCAATCAAGAAAAATATATATATTTCAGACATGTTTTTGTCAAGAATAAGAGTCAAGTGCCACGGAAACAAGATGTACCGCGACCAAGATATTTCAATGTTATTATTTTGCAAACTTAATTTTCCCACAATTGTGACCAAATTCAACTTGCTTAGAAAGCTCTATACATTGACATATCAAAAAGGATTTTCATTGGTGCAAATTCATCAGTTTTCAGGTCACAGCAAAATCAATTCAATCATTGTACACCAATAATAGTTATAATCATCCATTACTCCACCAAGATAATCACAAGTTAGTAGAAAATGTTAATCTAGAAGTCTTAAAACCTATTATTAGCTATTTGCATCATATGCTACACCCAGTCAGCTTCCTATCTTCATTTGTCTTCGATTAAGTACCTAAACAAAAGATAGTAAAGTCAAAAATCGAAACATGAATCTCAGCTGCAAAATCAAAATCTGCTGAATCAAAAACAATTAATCAAAGCATGGATGTCTTATAACAATTAATCAGTATGTATAACTTGTTCAATTAATCAGAAAAAGATAATCTGGAAGTCTTACAACAATCTATATATATCCAACCTTCTATTAAACTCGCCCTTTTCATTATCTTCAAGTTTTCAAAATTTCAAGGGGAAAATAAGATTACCGTAATGCTACTATCTAAGGATGTAATTGAATACACTATAACCCCATGTTAGACACAACCATGGCTGTTCCACCGACTAAAGGCTCAACACAGGTAACTGCCGACATCACAGGCACAAAACAGGAAGAAATTAGAGAGAGAGAAAAAAAACAACTGCAGCAACAAGCACAGACAAATACACGCCTAGACCACGCAAATACCAGAAACAGAGTTGCACCCTCAGGCTGTTAAACAATGCATCCATTGAACCGATACTCGCTCTAACCAACTTAGAAAAGGTCAAGAATTTAAACCCTTCTGCTTCAGGTGAAAATGTGCTGATAAAAGCATGTGAAAAGATCATAAAGTTGTAAAAAGGGGTAGTTTTACTAGACAAATCAGAAAGTGTTGTAAACAAACAGGAAAAAAACTGGGAGAGGAATATGCATAATCTAAATCAGCTAGGAAGTGCTAAGGCTTGCTTGATATGCCGTAACACAAACCAATTATAATATATCTAATAATAAAATACACAGAAACCATGGTAGATTTCTGCAGAAATTAACAAATACCAGTTTTTTTTTTTTTTTGTGGTGGCCGGGGTTTGAACCCCGGACCTTGCATTAATTATGCATTATCCATACCAACTGAGCTAAGTTAACAACACTCAATTGACTTTGAAATTAAAAATCCAGCAAAGCTTGATTCAGCTTTGGTAGAACAAACAAATAAATATATTAAAGTAAGCCCATTGCTTAGCAAAAGTGTATTGGTTCAACTTTTCAAACAAGCCACGAATCGTTTCTAAAGAATAATATGCAAATAAATATAAAAACTAAAGTTATCAACAAGACAACATTTAAAAATATGCTGGATAATGTAGTTTCCTTCTCTAAATTTTTCTCACTAGTTTTCTTAGTGGTGGATAATGTAGTTTTACTCGATTTGTTCATATCAAATCTAGAGTCTTTCTAGCGTGAACTACATTATCAGCTAAAAACCAATAAGTTGGTGATTACTGCATTTTTGTGGCACAAAAGAGAGTACAAATTTTACTGCTAGAATATATATATAATTCTTAGTCGAATTTTTAGCAAGCAAACATTCTTATACAATTTTGGAGAAATCACACATAAACTAAAAAAAATCAGAGTAAATGAAAAGACTTCTCAAACAAAAATCACAATTGAAATCATTCAAAACAAAAACATAGATAACCCAACTGATTAAGAAAGCATGCCAACCACGCATGAATCAACAAAATGAAGCATGATCATCTAAATAGTTTACTCTTTGGTGGTTTATAATCAACAAAAAGCATTAATGTCATTTTAAATTAGATGCAACACATTCAATTTCAAACATATTTTCTCATCGAATACAAAAGTCTCCCTTTTTTTTGGTTATGAACTATCATAAAAAACCTGAAAAATTTCAAACACAATATTTCATTTGTTGCAGTGACAAAACTAGCTCTATTTACCAGCAAACAAATGTCAAAATGTGCTTGACCCCAGTGATGGCAGTGAGTAGCAAAAAACGGAAAAAAAATTAAAAAAAATGCTTGCTCTATTTACCACTTATTTTTCCGGTGGTGCTATGAGCTAGACTTTCCACGGTATCCATCCAGGAACTTCTGGCAAAATAGATTTTAGAAACAACTGTTAGTCTAATCGATACATTTATGAATAATAGAACAAAGGAAGATCAAACAAAAGAAACAACACCCAAATAGAAGAACATGACCAACAAAGAAAGGAATCATTTTTTAGATGCTATTTCAAGTAGCTTTTGAGCTTAAAGCATCTTACATTTGCTTCCAATTTTAACCTTCAATATTATTTTACTATATTTTACCATTTTTTATAGCTTACAAGCTCATATGACTAAAAATGTCGTGTTTAGTAAGGAGGTGTTTGTTTCTAGATGTAAAAATCATTCCCAAGAATATAGAAGTTACCAAAAACTTACCTCGAGAATTAGCTCGGATCTCGGTGGAAAATATGTATAGTTCATATCACTAAACATATCTGTTTTGTCAAGCTTTTGGACAAACTCCTTTGCTGCTTCAACCTAGGTCGAATGAGGGAGGACAGAATCACATTAAGAAATACTACATAAATTAATTTTTGCACTTGAAATTAAACATACAACATACATCGGAAGACGGGAGACGACTATCGAGCTCATCAAGGTCCAGCTTTCCAATTACCATGCCCTTGACATTGTTTCGATCGATCTATAATTAATTAAAATGAAAATGATTATAAGTACCGGACAAAATGTCAATATTAATTTACCTTATATTATAACAAAACTATATTTAATTAATTAAATGATTATGATTACCAGGTCCTTGAGTTCAGATGCAAGAACAGCATCACTCTTGGGCTTTCCAGACTTATCATTCAACCGTAGAAGGCTGAAGATAACAAACATACCCGTTAATTTTATTTTTTTTTGTTAATAAAACAATTTTTCAAAACATACTAAACAAAACTGATTCTTTTTACTAAAATAAAATAAAAAACTAAAACAAAAGGGGCTAATTATTATTATACCTAGTCCTAGAGTCCTCCAGGCCTTTATTCTCCAGATCTGACATGGCAACTCCAAGATACTCAGTGCCAACGTTGATCCCCATAACTCTTCCAGGTAATGCTTTGCATACACATTGATACAGCTGCTTAGGGAGCATGTACTTCATTGCCTATTTAATTGGTAAACAAAGGATATCAACAACAAAAAATTAAGATCCAAACAAACATGTAGAGTAGAGTAAAGTAGAGTACAGAGACAGGTAGAGAGAGATCCAAACAAATGAACACTTCATTTCAAATTTATAAGCTCTAGCCATGGAAGAGTCTCTTAATTTTAGGTAAAAATCTGTTAATTGACTTTAAAAAACATAATTTAAAATCAAAAATAAGTTCACCATCCCAAAGAAAAGAGGCAACTCTCTAATTTTTTCTAGAGCACTTTATGATGATACTAACACAGAACTACAAGACCTGAATAGGAGCATAGGGAGGCATAGATCATGCAAATCACAGTTATCCATTGACTAAAAGTGCTGCTTTGAGCCATTATTTCCACATAAAAATATTCATATATGGCTATGAAAACACGGACACTCCTCGGATTAGGCGTGTCCCGGTGTCGGACACGTGACCGACACCGACACGACAGTGACACTTGTAATCACACTAAATTATGTGATTTTTTTCAAATTATTAGATGTGTCAGTGTGTCCCTGTCAGTATCAGTGCTTCATAGATATATGGACATTGTGGACAAAAATATGAATGTACGTGAAATGTCAATTGCTTCTACATAAGTCAATATAAATAGCTTCCAAAAAATAAACATGGAAACAATAACCCAAAAAACATAGAATGCAAACAATCTAACAAGTGAAATCAAGAAGAACCAAGAAAACAATCTAAAATGGGTATCTTAAAAATCGAAACTTTAAACAACAGGAAGTGATATTTGTGATTGTGAGTAATACGAATAAAAAATCAAGAAGAACCTATAACTTTCTAAACCCTAAAAACACAAACAGAGGGAAGAGAGAGAGAGTTACAGTGTAATCGCGAGAACGAACAGAAAGGAAGAGTTGGTGAAGAGAGAGACTGAGGAAGAGGGGTTACTTCAATTCAATAAGGAGTAAATATTCAATTTGTTTCATCAATTACCCCTTGAAAAAATTTCAATTATGTTCCCAGTGGGAATCGAACCAGGCTCGCGTAAATCATTGCCAGGCTGCCTTGCCACCAAGCCAGTGAAAATTTGATGTTAATGTTTGCATCCAATAATATATATACCATTTTTAAAACCAGATTCACACATCATGAGGCATGAACCATCCAATTTTTTCATTTTTGTTTTTTTATTGGATAATTTAGGATCTCCGACGAAATATATTTTGATAAAATATCCGACGAATATATATATATTATTATCCGACAAAATATATATTTTTCACCGATAATTATCCGACGAATATATATCTATTATTATCCGACAAAATATATATTTTTCACCGATAATTATCCGACGAATATATATATATTATTATCCGACAAAATATATATTTTTCACCGATAAATTATCCGACGAATATATATATATATATTATTATCCGACAAAATATATATTTTTCACCGATAAATTATCCGACGAAATGATTTATATATTATTTAAAGATAAAATCTAGAATCCAATTAAAATTATAAAATCTCCTATATTTATTTTTTTTATTGGATAATTGAGGTGCCCGTGACCGGGGTGAATTTTTTTTTTTTTTTTTTATAAAATCGTCTAGTGGTATGAAAAATTCACCTTAAAGATGAATAAGTGAGGCGAATTCACCTTAAAACAATAAAAAAATTTAATGTGAATTCACCTAAAAAATAAATATAGGAGATTTTATAATTTTAATTGGATTCTAGATTTTATCTTTAAATAATATATAAATCATTTCGTCGGATAATTTATCGGTGAAAAATATATATTTTGTCGGATAATAATATATATATATTCGTCGGATATTTTATCAAAATATATTTCGTCGGAGATCCTAAATTATCCAATAAAAAAACAAAAATGAAAAATTGAATAGTTCATGCCTCATGGTGTGTGAATCTGGTTTTAAAAATGGTATATATATTATTGGATGCAAACATTAACATCAAATCTTCATTGGCTTGGTGGCAAGGCAGCCTGGCAATGACTTACGCGTGCCTGGTTTGATTCCCACTGGGAACATAATTGAAATTTTTTCTCAATTTCCTGAATGCACTACAGGACAAAAAAAAACGGCTGACTTTGACTCCCGCCATTTCAAATGGCGGTAATGAAAAAAATAAAATAAAAGTGGCCAGTCAGGACGCGCCACGTTTACCGGCGGCTCAGTCCCGCCATTTCAGATGGCGGGAACGAGGAAAAAGACAATAAAAAAAAAAAAAAAAAAGTGGGTCATTTCTGTAAAAAAAATTCAAAGGGGGTCAGACTTGTATTTTTTTTGGACAAAAGGGTTAGAAAAAAAAAAAATTCGTCAAAATAGGCTCCAAAATGGAGAAAAATATGTATTTTTTTAAGTGACAATAATGAGATGATTTGTGGATTAGAAAAAAAAAAAATCGTCAAAATAGGCTCCAAAATGGAGAAAAATATGTATTTTTTTAAGTGACAATAATGAGATGATTTGTGGATTAATATTGGGGGTTGTGTAGTTTAAATGATTTGAGCAAATTGTTGAATGAGTTGGAAGAGTTAAAAGAGTAAGATGGTGAAGGAGAAAATATAAATTTAAATCTGATTATTAATTTGTTTATAAACCTCTAAAAATAAGAATTTGTCTATTAGAAATAATCATTATTGTCACTTTAAAAATACACATTTTTCCCTATTTTAATGTATATATATGTATGTAGTTTTTCCAAACTCCAAAATTAATAGTTAGCTTTAATATTTAACTATTAATTGTTTGTTTTTAAGAAAAAAAATAATATAAATTTTTAAGTTTGGGGGGCATTTTGCACATAAGTGCAAAACTTCAGGGGGGGTATTTGCAAAACGTCAAGTTCACTAACAGAAAAATTTGACGGAGGGGGTAAATTGACTAACGTTGTGAAATTTCAGCGGGGTAATTGAAGTTTTGTTAATTTCAATGGGTAATTGATGAAACTTACAATTTCATGGGGGAATTTGACTATCTACTCATTCAGTAAGTGAGCAGGGTTTCTTTTCTTTGTTGAATTTTGCTCTCTACCCAACACATTTTATTCATTCCCACCTGAAATTCTAAAAATGCCATTGCATAAGTTAACTTACACGGTAGTGTTAAATCTGCTTGACTTACCTCACATCATTTTAGTTGGAAATGAATATTTTTGGTTGGGTAAAGAGAAGAATTCTTCTTTGTTCAGGACTATTGGGCAGGATCCCTAATTGAGCTGTCCAATCCGGTGTCCAAGAGTAACCCATTTTTTTTTTTTTTGTGAGCTGCCCGTAGCCCGAACGGGTTGCGGGCTTTTTTGGGTTGGACTAAAAAAACCTTGGAAAATTCGGGCTTCAATTATTCGGCCCAGACCCTACATTTTATTCGGGCTTTCGGAACGGCCTAGCCCATTTTGACAGCTCTAACTGGGGTGTTTGCGGTGCGGTTTGGTTCAGTTTTGAGCATAAAAGTCATCCAAACCACGAGATAAAAAAGCATGCGATTTAGTTTGGTTCGGTTGATTTTTAAAAAGTCATCCCAATCAAACCAATGTGGCTTGGATTCGTTCGGTTGGTGCGATTTATCGTGAGATAAAAAAATATTATGTTAACTCTAATATTGCCGACTTCTTACAAAATAAACACAAGACATTTTATTTTGTTGTTTACATCATAAAATATGACTATACATGAATTGCATAGATCCTAAACTTTTATTTTCAATACCATAATATATTGTTCTGCCTTAATATAGTCATGTATTACATGTGTCATAAACTGGCAGAACATACCACCAAAGTTATATGGTTGATTAAAATAGGTAAAACTATAACTAACCAGATTAAAATCAAACACAACGTATGTCAAAAATCAAATATGACTAATTGAAGCACAATTAAACAAAAATATCATGAAGTCATTGTCACTCATTACTCAAGAGGAAACAAAACAAGTGTATATAGTTACATACTAATTATAAAGTCACTCATCACAAAGTATATAGACAATATATAAAGTTACATATAAATTATAACTAACCAGATTAAACCAAACAAAACTTATATCAAAATAGGTAAAATTAGGAAGAAACATAAGCGTGAAATAAATTATTGGGGAGAAAAGGAAACAAATTCATCACTGAAAATTGATTGAAGGAGATGAAAAACAAATAGATTCGAACTTGATGGTGCAATAATGGAAAAATCGAATCAAAATAGATTATTTTTGGATTATGTAATTGGGTTAGTACAAGTTTAAGTAATATTGATTATTCTTGCGGTTTGGTTCGGTTGCTGAGATGCAAACTGGAAATCGAACCGAATGCGCGGTTCAATGCAACAGTCATCTGAATTCATCCGAATCAAGTGCAGTTTTTTGCGGTTTTGATTTGAATTGGTTTGATTTGCGGTTTTTTTATTGGGTTGGTTCAGTTTTAAACACCCCTAGCTCTAACTACAACTATTAAAACTCATTTCCTTTTAATTGACATTTAATTATTATTCGTACTTGTATCGTACAATCACAGATTACATATGGTGATTCAATTTAAAATGTTTTCAAAATATATAATTTTAATCCATTTAACCAAAATTCTTCCAGTAGGAAAAACAAAATTCTCAAAAAATAAAGCCCTACAGCTTCTTCTTTTTTAAGGGAAAAGCCCTACAACATTATTATTATTATTCACTAACCATTTTCTTGGCAGAGTTCAATCAAGAAAAATATATATTTCAGACATGTTTTTGTCAAGAATAAAAATCAAGTGCGATTATAATGACTTTGCCATTTCGTCTATCTACCAAAAAAAAAAAAAAAAAGGGAATCAAGTGCGACAGAAACACGATGTACCGCGACTAAGATATTTCAATGTTATTCTTTTGCAAACTCAATTTTCCCACAATTGTGACCAAATTCAACTTGCTTAGAAAGCTCTATACATTGATGTATCAAATAGGATTTTCATTGGTGCAGATTCATCATTTTGTATGAAGATTGTGTTAAGAGACAACGATATTCAGTCAACTGTTTTAACATTTTTTTTTTGAACTAAAAAGCGATATATATGCATTCAATTAAATTGATAGAGTACTTCTATACACTCAAATTCAAACTTACAACATTTATGTTAATGGGACGTGATGGGGTCCTCGTGAGCATAGCTCAACTAGTAGGGATAATGCATAATATATGTAAGGTCTGGAGTTCAAACCCCAGCCACCACAAAAAAGAAAGGGACGTGATGGGATGGGATAGTTTTGGCTACCCAATTTGTTTTATTTTATTTGAATAGGTTATAATACTTTATAATTAGTTACCCCAATTTTGTCTAAGAAAAATTAATTAGTTACCCCAATAATATATATTTACCTAGTTTATTTGTCAAAAACTACTGGAAATAAAAAATCAAAAGATACTCACTTGTATGATACATTTATTTCGTGTTATTTTTACACTTTCAACGGTTAAGCAACTACAAAGAGAGTTTGACTAACAATAAAAATTGTCAAGGCAACACTCAAAATATATTTTATTTTATTTTTTAATATTTTGACCCACGTAAAAAAATACTAGCTTTGCCGTTGCTGAGTACCTATGCATTCGAATTTGTATTGTTGACAACATCAAAGTCATCATTGATTGGATATACATTGAATCAGAACCAATCTTTAAACTTTAACAAAATAAACATCGCACCAAAATAAGAAATAAATAAAACACCACACCAAGACGTGAAATCAAAATAAAAATATTGTCAACATGATCGAAATCACAAAAAACACACAAGAGAAAACTCTAAAAACATGGAGATCATTTATTTAATTAATAGAGAAACGTTAAAAACAAGGTTGAGGGTTGATTCAGGGCCAAAATTAGTCCTAAGCCGCCCTCTCCGCTAGATCAAGAAGAAGAAAAATGATGATGACTAGAGTTTGACAAGGAGAAGAGAGAGTTGGAACTCATCATGATAAAACATTAGTTTTATCAGTCAGCTGTTTCATAGAATTCCCCTAAATGATGTCTTTAATTAATTCCATGAATTTTAAAATTCATGAAAGTGAAAAGGACTAGAAGAAATATTAGAGAAAGTACCTTTTGTTAGATTCGATGATTTTAATCACTTTACCACTATGTGACACTACACTAAATATATAAATCTCAAGATTAAACTTCTTGCCAAACATCATGACTATGTTCATTCTCTATTGCATGACCACACAAAGATTCAAGTCTCTTTGTCCTTTGAACACAATCTCTTTACTATATATAGAGAACTTGCCATGCATTGTTTAACCAAAAATACAAGCTTAGTAATTATTTGTTGATTTTCTCTTGGAGTTCCTCTGAATGCTTCAATCATGAGACAATCTATATGAATAGTTCTTGTTCAATGAAGTGTTTGGGGGAACTCTTGGAATTGAATCAACACTGCACATCAAGATTCAAGTGTAGGTCAAATTCATTTCATTTCATTTCATTTCATTTCCATCACTATTACATAAATGAACAAAATTAGTTTTAGTTTGTATTAGCTAATTGAACTAGCCTCATAGTTTTATAATTTTTCTATACATATATTATGCAATATTTGAAAATTGATTTTGAAAGGTTTTGCTTTGTTAAAACAAAATTCTCAAATAACCTTTATTTTCACAATCAATTAAGTAAAATAAACAGGCTTCAAAATTTCTCACATGCATTATCTCAAACTTTTGAAGAAATACCCCAACGTAACTCAAACTTACCCCGAATTAATTTCGAGGATAACATATATTTGAGTGAATAAGAACAGGACGAAGTTTCAGCAGTATTATTGTACAAGATAGGTTATAAATACCAATGAACAATCGAAGTTTCAGCATCAACGGTTACATAGAAACACTACTCTATTGAAATTTATTTCGAAGCATTCTTAGAAGTGTTCACCAAGCATTATGATTGTATAAGAACAGCTCGTGTTGGTTATTTTTAACACATTACGAAGCAAAACATTGTTATCTTGTAATAGGTGTATGTATCATTGCCAAGTTAAAGAAAGTTCCTTAGCAGGAACAAAGTTGTAACATTGTTAAGAAATTGAGCACATGTTCAACAATGCCTACTTTTTCATCAACAAATTTCATAGGAAGATCAAATTTAGGATAACTAATCGTTCGACAAACCCTATTCTTGAGATTAATTCTAAATCGATCCAAACTCACAAAAGTCATCGTGACCAAAGAAACTAAACGAATACCATAAAAAATTAAAAATCAAGAAGAGTTTGCCATCCTTTTGTTAAAAAAGCACTACCATTGAACCTCTCTACCAACACTTAGAATTCATTGTTGTTTGGATCGACCAATGTTGCATAAAGACCGATTAAATCATTAAAATCTCTAGCAAACATATTTGGTAACATTACAACACCCTGAACACAAACAATTTTTTTTTTGTTGTTGTCAAAAACACTTTTGAAAAGAGATATACAAGTATGTGCATCATGATGGACGAATAATTTAAAATACAAAGCATATACTCTCACATGGTGTGTATCAAACTCCATGTAGTATGTTCTATATTTGATCGTTAGTTTGTTTACCACCTTGTCCAAATCAATTATTGGATGCAGATCTAGATGTGTTAATACATAAAAACAACAGATAAGGTTGCACGTTAGCAACATTAGAAGAAATTAAAATACGAAATAAAATAAAATATGAAACAAACGAATAACGGTCAATCAATGATACGAAAACAATGTCTCCATATTACGATTAGCCATTACAAAATGAGAGATGAATAACAAAGGATGGTGAGTTGACAAATGAAAAATACCAAAAGAAGAGATCTGAATTTATAGAAGAAGGGGTGGATGCGTAATTTGTATATATGAAAGGGAAAAGATTAATTTTGAATTCAAATTCCGTATCCATTGAATCTTTTGTTATAAAAGCTTGTTAAATTGTACCAAAAAAAAAAAAAAGCTTGTTAAATTTCATTTTTTGCACGACTAATTATGACACATTGTTAAATGTCATTTAAAATGTCACTTGATAGAAAGCAACAGAGAAGGGGAAATTCGTCCTAATCAAAAGCAATGAGGGATATTTTTTTTGGTTACATTAAACTGTTAAATTTAGAACAACATAATATTACTAATTTTTGGTTTAAATTTTTTCACTTTTCTAGCCTTTGTCGCACAAACAATGTGGCAGCTATGATTTTTTTTGGTAGATAGACGAAATGACAAAATCATTATAAATTCACACACATAAGTGGAGGTACCGAGGTTCGAACCCCCGTCATGACATCCGACTTAACAATTTCGACATTTTGTCAGTTGAGCTACGACTTCTGAATATGTGGCAGCTATGATATGTAACGTAATATGTCAATGTGACCAAGTTGAAGATATATATTGATATAAACATTTGGACCATAAATCTGGATTCTGCATTATTAAGTATATATCCATAAATTACTAGCAATAATGATTCAGCATTAAATAAGTTGGAGTATAGGTTCATATATTGAAAAGATTGAAAGGATATATCGATGAACATAAATAGATTATTCTTCAAAAAGCTAAAGAGATATACCGTGACCAAGAAATTTCATTTCAAAGTTATTCTCTTACAATCTCATTTTCCCATAATTGTGACCAAATTCAACTAGCTAGGAAAGCTCTCTTAGTGGTCCAAATTATAATGAATTAGGGTATGTATAGTTATGAAAATATATTATGTTACATCCAAATCAACCGTTTGACTGAATTCCCATCAATAAAAATTTACGTAAATTTTAAAAATCATGACAGTGAAAAGGACTAGAAGAAATATTAGAGGAGATACCTTTTGTTAGATTTTGATGATTTTAATCACTTTACAATAAGAATATTTATTTCATATCACCCAAAATTAATCTTCTTGCCAAACATCCTGACTATATTCATTCTTCTATGTGGTACTGGCCACATAACTAGCTTTATGCACGACCATACAAAGATTCAGTATTTTTGGGTGCTTTGAATACAATCTTACTATATATATATAGAGAACTTGCCATGCATTGTTTAACCAAGACAACTAGCTAGTGAAGTATCTCTAGAGCTGAGTAATTACTTGTTGATTTTCTCTTGGAGTTCCTCTGAATGCTTCAAACATGAGACAATCTTGATAGAAATTATGGATAGTTCTTGTTCAATGAAGTATTTGGGGGAACTCTTGGAATTGAATCAACATACACATCGACAAAATGTTGCATGAATTTTGGTCAGTGTGGCCCCTGAAGATCACTACTAGAAAAAGTAAAATTAGGGACGGAAAAAATAAAATCCCTTACAAATTTCTTGGTCGCAAAATTTAGTGACGGAATTAGAGAGGGATTTGATGTTTTCCCTTTCTAAATTTCCCTCACTAATTTTTGCTTTTTTTTTTTTAGTAGTATCTAGTTTTGTTTTTCATTATAAATCTTACACTTGCTCCATCTATATTTTTGTCTTGTTTAGAATGGTTTCTTTCAAATTATTTTTCATTTTAAATATAGCTAATAGCTATTAGTATATTAACAAATGTATTTTAGTCATGGAATATAATTTATGTTGACAATTAGAAATCTTACATCTCATTATTACTTGCAGGATCAACTAAAGTTTCCATCTAAGTAGAAAAATACTTTGAGAAGAAAAGAAAAATTGACAAATGATTCTTCTCATTTATAAATAGAAGTTTTCCAAGGGAGTGTTAAGCCAATGAATTATTTTCATGCATGAAAAACATCTTTTTCATCATACAATCAGAGATGGAATAAATATGTCTCCAATTAATAAAATCCGTCGCTCATTGTTAAAAGAAAGATGAGATAAATTAGACGTCGTTGGAGACGAAAATCACCGTCTATAATAAACAAAATTCCATCTCTAAAATCCGTCGCAAAGTTTGGTTACCCGAGTTTTCACTTTGCTGAGGATGTTTTCCCGTTCCTCCGCTTCAGCTAACTAGCATTCTGCTAGCATGGATATAGTTAAAAACAATAATTAGCATGGTTATAAAAAAAAAATACTAGCATGCATCGTGTTATATATCATATCAAGATTTAGGATAGGATTAATAAATTGGTGTTTTCTTATAATATATTGTTTCAGGTGTATCTTTAATTTTTTTTTTCTTCCAATTCTTAAATAGTTTTCATGATTAGTGTATTATGTCATTCAATCAAAAAAATTAGTGTTATATGATTCATGGTTTTAATTAAAGTGATGTAAATTAATAATAAAGATGATGCTTATCAATAAAGTGGATGTAAATTAGCAAATGGGTGTACTCATAGATTAATAACATTTCTTTATGAGATGATAAAGAAAAGTTAGCAAAGTTGCTTTCTGTTTCACTAGCTTTGGTGCGTACTTTTTTCACCTAACACAAAAGATAAAAAAATTAAAGAAGTTGTAACAGCATAATTATAAGCATTATAACAAACAATTCTATTTGAGCTTCATCTAAAATTTGCTTTTCCATTTTGCTTTTATGTTTTTCTATTTTCGTTCTAAACGGTACACTAACTACAACTGCAATTGTAGTATCCTCTGCAATGCCCACCAACAATTTTGGCATCTTCCTCGTCCAACAAAAACTTCAACCTAATCTAAAATTTGCTTTCCCATGTGAAATGCCACCAAGAAAGAAATAAAAAAAAAATGTAAACTTTGGGGACGTGTGTTTAAAGGTTGAAAATTTCACTCTTGGAAAACAATGATGGATATCATATTCCTGGGTATACTTTAAAATTTGTGTTTGGTAAATAATTGTCAGATTCATGGCAATTATTTTTGATAGTGGGTATATGGGTAGTTATTTCAAATTTTATTACAATTTACATGGGAACCTTTTATTCCCATCCACTTCCTTGGAATAAAATCATGGGTAAGTGGAAGTTATTATTTTTCTAGGAATTTTTTATTTTCGGGAGTTGATTTTGTAACTTTGTAACAAACATAGGAATCTAGAATTACAACCTCCACATTCCTGGGAATAACTTTTTAAACCAGGAAACAAACACCCCTATAACAACTTTGTTTCATTGTCCAATCCATTCATAAGTGTACATCGAGAAAAACAAAGAGAAACATAACCCAATTCAAAAAAGATAAAGAGAGGTGGGGAAAAATGCAACCACCACGACCTTGACACTCCGTCACAGCAGACCATTGTCATTAGTCATCTCCTTCGCTAGATTCAGCCCTGAACAAAGCAGTTTGCCTTCCCGTCACTTTGAATCTCATGTTTGTTTTCTTTTCATTTGTTTATGTTTTTTTGTGGTAGCGATAATATATTTTTTTTTGTTGTCAAGTAGCCTAGTGGCTAGATAAATTCACCTTTAAGATGAATAAGTGGGGTGTCCGGGGTTCGAATCCCGACCCCTGCACAAATTGTGCATTATCCCTTACCAAATGAGCTAAGCTCATTGGTACTCGATAATGTTTTTTTTTTAAAGGTTGTGGTAGTGATAATGTTCATCTTAGGGTTATGTGTCATGTGTGGTAAATTGTTGTGAATCCAACCTTTTGTTTTGTTTTGTTTTTTTTTTTTGTTTTTTTTTTGTTTTTTTTTTCCGTTGTCTCTCGGTGACTTCTAGGTGAGAGTTCAAGTAAGTCTGTCATTGGTGAAGCAGAAAAAATGCACCGTTAGACTTGTAACGATTTAGATATAAAAAAAACGAGAACATCTATAAGTTTTCTCACACAATCTTGTCTACACATCTCTCCCATTTGTGTTCCTGTGTCCTAGGGGCGGATCTAGACATTTCATATTAGTGTGACAAAAGTGACCGTATATAGGCGGCACACATAAACACCAAAACCACTCGATCATGATGCCGGAATATACAACAAGCAAAATGCCAACAGAAGTATACCCCTACATCACAACCGAGCTCACCACCTAGCTGCACCAAAACAAAATTCTGCAGGCATGACCAAAAAAACAGAACTAAAAAACAGCACATGCAACAACATCAAGTGTCACAGCAGGCACCCAAAAACTCGCACCATATGACAGAAAGCCCCTCCCCAAACCTGGCAGCACTTCCACACAAAATATTTAACCATCCATTTGTTAAATTACAATGAAAATCGTCTACCATTCATTTGTTGAAAATGAGCTAGAATAACATCAGTGCTAATTGTGAAAAAAAAACATCTCTTTCAATATAAGTTACAAGTCGATCATTTAACCATTGATCGCCCATTTTGTTACGTAAATGACTCTTCAGAATCTTCATAGCTAAAAAAACACGTTCAACACTTGCAATTACAACCGACAAGAGTAAAGCCAACATCAAAAGCTTATAAACCAAAGCAAATGTCTTGCACTTATTTGTTTCCACAAGTATTGCACAAAGATCCGAAAGCCCTTTCAACTTAGCGAATTTTGGATCAGATTTAACATTCCTAACATAATTCTGAAGTTGTCTGTGCAACTCTACATCAGACAATCTACAAAATTATTTGGATAAAGCTCAGCCATCCTCAATAATTTGTTCACATCAAAAGCAGCAAATGACTTAGCAGGACTAAAACATGAAACACATTGTACAAGTTCGATATTCTCTTCATTAAACCTAGCAGTAAGCTCTTGCAATTGCAAATCTAAAACACTAAACAAACAAACATTCTTATAATGATGCAAATTAGAAACACTAGAAACCGGAGTGACTCGCCTAGGTTTCTTTCCTTCCATATATGGCGCATCCATATCAGGTACATCAATATCATGTTTAGTGCAAATTTTCACAACCCTAGATATAAGGTCTTCCCACCCCTCATTCCTCATTTCTTTTAATTGTTTTTTGGTATCATTAACAAGTGACATATCATTTAAAAGATCTTGATCACGCCTTTGTAGTGCTAGGCTCAAATCATTTGTAATTCCCAAAATCTCAACCATCATATATAACATGAAGATAAAATCAAATGATTGAAGCACATCAAGCAAAAGCACAGTTTCACCAAATTTATCAAACGAGGGATCATTCCCCACTTCTACAATTACCCTAACAATGGCGCCATACAAAGTCATCAAACTAGTCAGAGTCCTAAAGTGGGATCCCCAACGAGTGTCCCCCGCTCGAGCAATTGACGAATCTTGATTCAGCCCACTACCGGTCTCTATCTCGCCCTCCTCAATCAATTTAGGAAATTGAGCTAGTTGTTTGTCCCGACGCATTTCTTGTCTCTTGTTAGAAGCTCATATGAAACTAACAAGCATATTGACCTTACCAAAAAAACCACTAACAGGTTTGTGAGTCTTAGCACAAGCAACAAGTTGAAATTGAAGTTGATGTGTGAAACAATGCACATAATACGGAGATGGACTCTCATTTTGAATTAAAGTTTTCAAACCACCAAATCGACCTCGCATATTTCTAGCCAGATGAATTAAAGTAAGCTTTACATACCTCATCTTGGATGTCAGGTTGATAGCTTGAAATTGGAGGCCTAGTTCATGGATCCGTTTCCAACAATTCATAATCAACAACTTCAATACCCTCATTGGTCGAGTTGGGAGCAATATCCATGTTCGATGCTTGACTAGTCGAAGAACTAGCTTTGTCTCTAGACAACACAGAAAAGAATTTCTTCATCCTATAAACACCATTGTACAATAATCAATTATCATAAACAAGCAATTTTTAACTTATATTATTAATAAAACAAAACAAACAAAGCCATGAATCATTTTGCTACTGATAGTTTTGCTACTAATTTAACAATATTGTTTTGCTATAAACAAACAAAACAAACAAGCAATCATCATCCTATAAACCCTAAAGAAAACCCCAATTCTCAATTCACAATTCTAAAACCCTAAAAAAGCAATTGTAGAATGAATGAGAAAGTAGAGAATCAATTGACTATCTCACTTACCTTGGCTTAGACTTAGAGAGAAAATGATGTTGTTGACTGCTGGGAGTGGAAGAAGGAGAGGTATGTTTGGTTGTTGTGAGAAGAGGAGAACATAAGCTTGCAATTTGTTTGTTAACAGGTTGTAATTTATTTGTGAATTGTGATTTGTGAGAAGATAAGAAGAAACACAGTTTTGTTTCTGAGAGTAGAGAAGAGAAGAAACGCTTTTTGTTTTGGTTGTGTTGTGTGTATTTTCCACTTTCCCATACCTTATGTTATGCATATAAAAAAAAAATTGAGCTAGAATCTGGAGTGGCAGCTGCCACACCATGCCTCACTGTAGTTCCGCCCCTGCTGTGTCCTCTCCAATGCAGTTTCTAATAGTGAAATTTCACATGATTAAGATTTTTCTAACTGGTTAACACTACTTTTCCTAAATTGAAAAACTAACCGTAAAGGATACAAAGTTACAAACTGCTTTTATCCAATGTTTTAGTTATCAAAATCGTCGTTGTCATGCAGCTCTTATGGTTAGAACTGCTAGCTTTTCAACATACATTTCTCTCGTTTCCAATCATAGAATTAAAAAAACTATATATATTATATGCTAAAAGAGGCATAATACTTGGGTGTATATATGTCCTTTATTCTTACCAATTTACAATTTGGACCAAATTTTCGATGAGCAATAATCGAAGGCTTGAAGTGAGATGATTGTGTGAAAGAACATGTAGATAATTTTTGCTTTATATCAAATAAATCTATAGCATTGACCTAATTTAATGGTATATTTTTTTTTATGGTTTTAAATCATTTATTTATTTTTCTTCTTCTTTTGAATACGGCCTATATCATTTCCTTTATTTTTTGTTCAAATTTTCTTTTGGTCCTTTATTTAAAACTTAATTGATATTTTAGTTCTCCATTTGTAAAACCACTATTTTGGTCACAATTAGGATAGAATAGAGTTTGTTTGCATTGTTTGGGGTAAATCCAAATGCATCCATGAATCTTTGGAATAACGTTAGTAGATTAAACAATGATAGCAAAATATATAACATCCAACTTATTTGGCCTAAATAAAAATTAATTAAGAATTCAATAAAACACATTAATATTAAGATAAGACATAACCAAAACATACCCATCCGGGATGTGTGACATCTGTGATGTCTTTAACTGTGGATCAACCGACCAAGCAAACATGTAAATTTTTTTTTTGAAGAGAACATGTAAATATTTTGTCATGTGAAATAAACAACTTTGACCTATGCAATAGATACTATTGTTGATGTTGAGTGGCTCTGCCCCCAAGACATGGTGATAAGATTGGAAGACTTCCCTTTTTCAATCATAAGGAAATAGCGGAAGAATTTACTTTTACTTTCTTAAATTACAATTTTAATATGATTGTAACAATAACCATTTTCCAATGATCTTGTATATACCTCAATAATGGAATTTGAGCAAGTAACCAAGTAGATTTAGATTTTTCTCATTATTTGACTATGATTGGCATAATGAGATGTAGAGATGCATTACAATATTATCAACGTGTCTTAGGGGCAGCTACATTCAACATCAGCAAAATAAAAATTTTGTTGTGAATTCGATCCGAAAATACACCAATAATAAATTTGATGTGTGGAGCAAGTGATGATCAAGCAACTAAAACAAAGTGTATGGAACAATTATAAACACAAGTCAAAAGTAGAAAACAACAGCGAGAGAAAAATAAAGAGAGAAAGCAAAAGAATTTGTTGACCCAGTTCGGTCCAAATTGACCGAGTCTGGGGGAGAGAGCAGCCCTCCGTTTTACTATAATGATGAGTAACCTTACAAAAGAGATATCAATGAGTTACAAGAATAAGTCTTCCGCCTAATTCTATCGAAAGCCCCAATCTCTTCCCCTAACCAAGAGATTCAATCCTAATAGTGTTTCCCAAGGTGAATCAACCCTCAAACCCTAGTGTTTGTTCCAAAGAGACAAACTCTATACAAACCCTAGTTTTGTTGTTGTCTTTCTAAACCCTTGTTTCAGCCCCCTCTATCTCAAGGTTTACACTGATACAATGTCTATATTTATAGTAAAAGAATCCTCAATAAAAATGGAACAAATCTAGGCCTGAAAATACGTTTATGTTTTATTTTCTACTGTCAAAATCGGCCACCGAATGCTCCAAATCGGCCACCGATTTTTTGCCGAACTTGAAGCTCAAATAAAACAGGTCAAAATCGGCCACTGTACCTTGAAAATCGGCCACCGATTTTCAGCTTTCAAAATTCCAATTTCTTTAATTTTTAATTTTTAGACACTTTCACAACAGTCTTCATAGGTTGGAGGTGTTAATTTCATAGGTCATACTATTTACATGTCGACTTAATTGACTTATTTACAATGATAAAGATCACAAATGCTACATGTCCCCGATTTAATTTATGTTTTTTCACTCTTTAATTTATGTTTTTTTTTTTAATTCTAATTTATTTTATATCTAGACCAAATCATTCAAATTTCATATATTGTCTCTTGTTTAACCCGCAATTTATGTTCGAAAGGTTTATGATTGCACAATCACACGATACAAGGACATAAGAACTTAAACATTGTATGTATAAAATCCCGTATCAGTTTGGTTTCATTTGGTTGATACATGGATGAATCTCATACCAAACAAAGGATTTGTGTTGGTCTCAAACAATGCAAACAAAAACAACCAATATGATCAAATGAACGAGTCCCCTAGATGCTCCTTGTTGGCAATAAAAAATTGTCCAACTGCTACTCAACATTATTAATGGTATTTATAGCATATACTCTCCATCAAAACTAGGAAAAATAGGAGCACCGGATGATATTCTATTTGGTTCAGCAAGCTATGTTTGAGTAAGTATCTCTTGTTTTCTTAATTTGAAAGTCAGATTATAATTTGTTTAGTTTTGTTTCTTCAATTTTATTTTATTGCAGTACATTGTTCTTTCAATTTGTTTGTTGTTATTATTATTATCATTTAGGACCAAAACCATATATATATATATATATATATATATATATATATATATATATATAGAGTTAGGATCCGTTGACACCAGGTGTTAACGAATTCGTTGACACCAAATCGCAACCGTTTATTTTATTTAATCAATGGCTTGTAGTTTTCTATTCTGTGTGTATTATTTCCCTCAATCGCACAACATTATTATTTTCCTATTGATCTGTGCTATGCTAACGTAACAAAACCTGAAGTTATCTCTTCTCCTTTACGGATCTCAATTAGACCCCATCATAGATAACTCTTGAGATTTGTATATGCACCAAAGATTGGCAGCAATGGCAGAAATCCATGTATTTTGCAAGGATGTTCAATTATTCATTAATGGTTAAACACCATACCAATTGATACCTAAAACCCCTTAATTAATATCTTCATCTCCAATTGCAATTCATACATCGAATTAACCAAGAGAGAAGATAGATGCAAACAAGAAATTGTATTAACGGAAGTGGTGGCATATAACAACGATGTGATGATGTTCCCAATTTCAGATTTTCAATGATCGAAAACAATAATACTATGTGATTGAGGGAATGAGTACACACAGAATAGAAAAATATGAGCTATGGATTAAATAAAATAAACGGTTGAGATTTGGTGTCAACGAATTCGTTGACACCTGATGTCAACGGATCCTAACTCATATATATATATATATATATATATATATATATATATATATATATATATAAGAAAGACTAGGAATACCATTTATATATATATTTTTGGCTTAAATGTGTGTTTAGTCCCTGCATTTTTACTCAATTTTGGTATTGGTCCTTGCGTTTTTTTTGTTTGGAATTGCTCCCTGCACTTTGTGAAACTTTCGCCTTAGTCATTCTGTTAACTCTAGTTAAAAAAAAAAAAAAAACCAAAACTAACGGTGTGCCAATCATGACACGCCACATGCCACACTAAAAGACAAAAACAATCAACTTTTAATTATTATTTTACTTAAAAATATCATTAGTCTCTGCACTTTCAGCATTTTTTTATAGGCTAAAATATGGTTTTAGTCCCTACAAATATGTCTCGTTTTCGTTTTAGACCCTGTAAAAAAATTAGTTTTTGGTCCCTAGGGACTATTTCCAAAAACAAAATATTTTGCAGAGACCTTTTTAAAAATCAAAATATTTTGCAAGGACTATTTTTCTACAAAATGGATTCATTCATCATGTGCCACGTGTGCAAATCATCACAAAAGTGGGGTCAGGGGCCAAAACCAAAACGAGCCATATTTACAGGGACCAAAAACTATAAATTTTTTTTTACAGGGACTAAAATCAAACGAGACATATTTGCAGGGACCAAAACCATATTTTAGCCTTTTTTATATTAGTCCCTGCACTTTGGTATTAGTCCTTGAACTTTTTTTAAAAAAGAAAAATCTTTCAATGAAATTATTATGTTTTTAATTATTGTTTTGTTCATTATTTTTATTGAGAATAATTATAAAAAAAATCTTTTAAAAAAATTAAGAGTTAATTGTATCACATTGCACATGGAAATTGTATCGCATTAATACCATGACAACCTCTTCTAAACTAAATACTAATTTTAACGTCGGAGTGTATGTAGTACACACCGCCCGCCGTTCCAGTCAAAGCAACCACTCACAACCACCATCTAACACTGCATCGACATTCACCTTCGAATAAGGCACGATAAAATTTATATGTATTATTAACACTTAACCGTTTTAGTCCCTCTAAAATTTTCCTTCAACTTTTAACCCCTATAAAATTTTCAATCATTACTTTTGGTCCCTATTTTTAAGTTTATTTTAGTATTTTTTAATGAAATTGTGCAGATATGTGTAGAATATTGTAAAATTCGTTCCCAAAAAAATATAAAAATTCATATTAAATTCTTGTTTTGTTAAAAAATTCTAAATTTTTTCGGGAGAGATTCTTATAATATTATGAATTTTTTTAAAATTTTTTATTCAAAAATATGAATTTACTTTAAAGGGGACCAAATTATGAGTTTACTTTAAATCCTTTTATGCTTATATAATATTTAAAAACAAAGAATTATTTCACGTAAGAATAACATTATGTACCCCTTCTAAAAAAATAACAGTATGTACCCGAAACCAAAATAAAAATAGTATGTTGCTTTTTCGTAACGAAAACAATATGTACTTTTTTTTTTTAAAGAAAAGGAATGTACATGTACGTAACTATATATATTAGTTTAAATTACAAAAAATTACAAAGGGTAAAAAAGAATTTTAGATAAAACAATAAATTATAAACTATCCGCTATAAATTATAAGTTAACTTCTTGATCTTACGAAGCAGAACCTTATAGTCATGGGTAACAATATCTCTACAAATAGTTTACATACGACTCACTATAGTTAACATTACCCACAACTTTTTTCACTTACCAATGGCCTTTGACCTTGGGTAATGAGAGAATTTCTTGTAATGAAGCATACAAATCAAATCAAATCAAATTTAAAAGGGGAACTTCTACGGTGCACTCGTAAATTGAGGTGTACCGGTACTCCTGCTTCATAAATCTATAAACTAACGATCAATTTTATGAAATAAATAGTTATTTGTCGGCATTTATATTATAGAAAATATGATTCCAGAAGAAAAACGCATCATTCATTGTTTATAAGAATCATAGTAATTTTTTTACATATTATCGTATAAAATAATCAAAGTTCTTTATTATGAGCGATAAAAATTTAAAAAAATTATTTCGTTTACACTTTTGATGAATAAGATTTAATCATTATAATTATAAATGATAAAAAATAATATTTTTCTTCAAAAAACAACTCATTTATCTATAAAATTGAAGGGTTTATGTACCGGTACACTCAAATATGTTGGATGTACAGTAGAATTTGCAATTTAAAAGTACCTGATCTTTTCTGATTCTTGTGAAAAACCAACCAAACCGAAGGCACCAAAAACCAAAGAATCGAAGCAATGACTTAATTATTACTTATTGCTTTCTGCATAATATGAAAATTGCAAAGTTAGTGAACCTAGACGAAACATGGGCCAAAAGTGAATTAGTAGCACGAGAATATGATAAAAACATCCGATATCAAAGCCACATTCTATTACACTATGTTTTGCTATGTCTTTTTTTTTGTAGAGATTGGAGTTCGAACCCCAAATCTTTTATATTTTATGTATTGTTCATACCAACTGAGTAAACTTCACGATGACTGTTATGTCTCTCTTAAAAGCTAATAAAACACTATTAATCAACGTGATTATTCTGTCAAATAAAGGAAATGTCAAGGCTTGGACATATGTAGAATTTAAGTTAATTGTCATTTCTAAATTCTTGATAGTAAAAAGATTTAGACGAAATAGAAGAGGGACCTTTGTTGGATTTGGAAAGATTTTAATCAATTTTCTACAACGAGACGCTACAATAAGAATATTTCTTTCATATCATTCTTCATGCCAAACAACCTGGCTATGTTCATTATTCTGGCTACGTTCGTGTTCATGGACGTAACTACTTTATGCATGGCCACAAATTTTCACGTTTCTTTGTCCTTTGAACACAATCCCTCTACTATATATAGAGCACTTGGCATGGATTTGTTTAACCAAGACAACAAGCTAGTAAAGCGTAGTTGACTAATTATTTGTTGATTGTTTCTTGGACTTTCTCTGAACACTTCATACAAGAGGTTATCCATCTAATCTAAAAGTCATTAGATATTTACGATGGGTCGTTCTTCAATGAAGTGTTTGGGGGAACTTTTGGAATTCAACCAACATTGTATAAAAAAAATTAAATTTATTTTGTTTCTTATATTTTACTGTAGATTTTTTTCACAATTAAGAAATTTATAATATTTATTTTATTTCACATTAGCTTATTAAATTAGCCCCACATTTTTATAATCATGATTATAGTATGTTGTATTAATATATTTTAATTCTTTTAAGCAAAGTATGGCATGCAAGTTTATCACTATAGAGAGAAGTGATTCGAACTATGTTAGACCACAGCCCCTACCTATTATCTATCCTTCGCAACAAATCCCAATATTAATTGTGAAAATTGAAAAGAATATAAATCAATATGTCAAATATTTTTTTGGCGAATGACCAATATCTCCACTTTCAAAGGATGGATACCCACATTGTCCTACTGCATGCGATTATGATCATCAATTGTTTGTTGCCATGGGAGTTAGGGCTATGGCTATTATCAATGATTTTGACATTGTCAACATTGCAGATCTTGAGACATGAGTATTCTAGATATTTAAATATAGTTATGAAGACATATGTACTCTACCGTTTTATGCTATTAACCTGTATGGATGATGTGAGTTTGTTCGTAGATTCATCCTTTTTGTGTTTAGCAGTTTCGAATTTGTATTGCATCAATGTACTCTATCCATTTGAATAAATGACTATCGTTTGTTTTTGTCAAAAAAACATACAGTTGCAGAAACATTGCTACCATGGTGCGTTATAACTTTAGGATTTGGGGTTTTATTTGTTGGTATATTTTGGTGAGGGTTCAGCCAGTGTTGACAAAGCGATTTTGATGTATTGGGTTGGGTTAGGGTCGATGTCATACCCCAATTTTTGACCCAAGATCCCACTAACATACGTCGTTTCAAATGAACTGAAAATTAAGTTACTTGAGTTGTATATAGTTCGACTCAATTGATTCATGATCTGTGTGTGTTAGTTTAGTAACATTAATAAAGTACAAAGCTTAAATATTAAAACACGAAATATGTAATTTATGACAAGATTCCTCTAAAAGTTATGTACTTGTTTTTAATGGAATTATTAGTAATTTAATTAACAATAGTTATAAAAAAGAGAGAAAAGAAAAAAAAAGAAGCTAATAACATACTTGCAGAGGCTTTTAACTAAACACATATGTGTACTAATTAAAATGAATTCTTCTCTTCTCGCAACACATTTCGCTCGCATCCAACTGAACTTTCTAAAATACCCCTGCGTGAGTTAACTCATGCAAGTGTTAATTCCAGCGTGAGTTAAGTTGTGCAGCAGATGCTAAGATGCGTAGATTTTAACACTTGCGTTAATTAACTAACGCATGGGTATTTCCGGTATTTCAGTTGGACGCGAGCAAAATATGTTGAGAGAAGAAAAAAATTCTACTAAAATTATTCCCACGTTGAGGTGTTTGAAAACATTTGACAGGAGGAGTAGATATAAAAAGAGAACTGCGACATTACTTTGACTACTATTACATGGACTGCGCTACAGTATGGTTGTTATAGTTTTTTTTTTTTTTTTGTCAAGTAATCTAGTGGGTAGAGAAATTCAGTTTGAGATGAATATGTGAGACTTTTCTATTAAGTATTTATTCTTAAGACCGGCATGGTATGTAGTTTTATTTTTAGTACAATTTTTATTTTTTAAATTAATTAAAAGGTCAAGCTATACATTTTGACAAAAATAAAATCCTTTGTGAAATGAGTTGAACCTAACGAACCGAATGCTCGTGAATTTTATACAAGCCGAATTCAAGTTAAAAAAGGATTGTATCAAATTCGAGTCAAGTTAACTCTTATCGAATTGGTCGAACTCAGACGAGTTCGATTAGACTCGACTCATTTCCAATCCTAATTGGGTAACTCAATAGCAAATACACAAAAACACTTAAAAAAAGTTAATTCGGCCACCAAGGATAGTTATGGAAATTTGTATAAAAAAAAAACCTCTGGAAAATTCACTTACCGTGGAAGAATATTGGAGTTTGCACCAGATTTCTTTTAATAGATTTTGAAATTGAAATCTATATTGTATATAAAACTACCCCAGCCATTTAATGCATCCAATGTTTCGCTTCAGGATGGTGAAAGAAACTCGGTTACTATGGAGGAAGTTCAAATTAATCCCAAAATTCAGGATAGTTTGGATTTATGGCAGCATATCCGTGCCTATGATAAAGAAAATGCAGCCAGCCAATTTATCCCGGTTTTATCAAAGAAACAGAAGCAACAAGTTAAGAAACTTCTTCAAATGGCAGATCAGACCTCAGAACATCCAGTCATGGTTCCTACAGACACTGCCGGCTCCGCAATGGCTACCTCTTCACCAATTGTAGAAACTGATGTTAATTTGAAAGGGAGCGCACCCCATGGTGCGCGCTGTTCCTGTCCAATGACTCCCTCCAAGACTTCAACAAGACCTGGACCTTTGGCATCGTATCAAGGAATATGATAAAAAAGCGGATGAGGATCCTACAATAATGGCTTTGACAAAGAAGCAACAACAAATAATGCGTAAATAACTTCTTGATGGGAAGCCGCCTTATAGCACCCGTTCTAGGGGACCTGCTCCAAACCGCCAATGAATGATTTTGTTTGGTTAGACAGGCTTCCAGCGGAGTTACATATGGATTTCTTTTCAAGACAGAATTGGCTTGCCCAATTATAGATTTTAGTAGTCGTTTTTTTATGTTTTCTTTTGTTTTTTCTTTGAGGGTTTTGGCCCAGTCCCCCCTCTCCTTGTATATTTTTCCCCCTTTTTTAATAAAATTTTAGAGTTAGATGGACATAGGACGGAGGCTTCTGGAGGTGCCAACCTAGTTGGGATGTTGGTGTGGCCTCCTGATGTCTGTCTTTCTCCCTGCTTAGCAAAAAAAAAAAAAAAAAATATAAAACTACCCCTTTCAGCATTTTTGGGTTGCAATTTTTCTTACAAAAATACCCTCAATTTTCAATACAAATAACACACGTAATAAATAGATAAGAATAAATTTAAATATTAAAATAAAAATGTAACAAACACAAATGTTCAGTTTTTTCTTTTATCATTTAAAAAGTGTAACAAAACTAGATGAATGTATATATATTTATTTTTTCATTATCCTAATTATACCCTTAAAAAACAATTTTTTCTATAATAAAGATTGTTGTTGGTGTCATTAAAAAAAAAAAAAAAGAATTTATCCTCGTGAGCTTAACTCAATTGGTAGGGATATTGCATATTATATGCAGGGGCCGACGTTTGAACCCCGGACACCCCACTTCTCCACATTTAATTGTGTGAGTTCTAGCCACTAGGCTACTTGACCAAAAATAAAAAAAAATAAAAAAATAAGAATTTAGATTATTTATTTTTGTTATATTGTTGGTTTCATTGAAACAGATAATCATGATTAGTTTGATTTTTTATAATTTGAAAGTAAAAAAACTATATATTTTTACTTTTAATAAAAAAAATTGAAAAAACTTTTAATCAAAATTAAAATTTCATAAAAAATATCGTTCATAAGTTTCAAATATTAGCACAATAAAAAAGTGTGTGGCCGTCTTTTCACTAGTGAAAATAAATACAATTATGATACTCTTAAGGTTGTTATGTTTAACTATTTTGTAATTTAACATGCTCGTAAGACTTGACATATTTTTTTTTGGTTACAAAAATTTTAGGGTGAGGGGATGGTGCCCCAGTCCAAGGCAGGGAAGACCTTCGGGCTTAAAGAGCACTTACAAAGGTATTTACATTTACCTCCCTCCAAAGGCACTAGCGAGGCTCGAACCCGGGTTCTCTCGGATTCAAGACCTGTCATTTTACCACTAGACCAAGCCTTTGGAGTTTAAGACTTGACATATTCAATATAAGCTTTATTTTATTGTTTTATAAATTCATCTACTTAATTTTTAATTAAAATAACTGCGTCAATAAATATTTTTTTAAAGAATAAGAGATATACATACGACCATAAGCCGTAGGTAAAATTAAGATGTTTTGTCCGACGGGCAAAAAGCTGTCACTATAGAATATAGGGACGAAAATAATTCCGTAGGTATAGGTATGTATTGAGTAAGAGCAATGATACTTGAACAATCATTTGCTAACAACTTTTATGACAACCTCATTTCTCTCTCTTTTCATTGGTTAAAAACAATGGAGAGAGAAAAAGGAAGAGAGAGAATAAAAATATAATGTGAGTATGAGAGATAAAGTTGTTTAAAAGTTGTCAAAAAATGATTGTACAAATATCATTTCTCATTGAGTAATGACAACGAAAAAGAGTCATGTAGGTATAGATATTTGGTGCTATATATACCTACGGTAAATGGACATTTACCTATGGTTTATTGTTGTCACTAAATGTCGGCTTTCTTTTAACTTGATAAAAAGACCTCATATCCTATTATATTTATAGATATAAATTTACTTGATAAAAATATTTCATATTCAACTAAAATGAATAGAATATTATCTAAAATTACTATTGTCGCAATAAGGATTAAATCGGATAATTTTGTTTCTCAATAGCAAAACAAATATAAAATAAAATTGATTATTACAATATTAGTTTAATATGAATTGATTTATACAATATTAAGATAATAAAACACTTTTAGTCAACGTTATTATTCTCTCAAATCAAAGATCCATTTATCCTGGAATATATTTGTCAAGGCTTGGACATATGTGGAATTTATGTTAATTGTCCTTTTCAGAACATCTGTAGCTGGATTTCCAAATTAAATTTTTGATATTTAAAAGATTTAGAAGAAATAGAGGAGGGACCTTTTCTTGGATTTTGAAAGATTTTAATCACTTTTCTACAATGAGATGCAACAATAAGAATATTTCTTTCATATCCCAAATATTAGTATTCTTGCCAAACATCCTGGCTATGTTCATTATTCTGGCTATGTTTTCATATTCATGTACGTAACTATCTTTATGCATGGCCAGAAATTTTCAAGTTTCTTTGTCCTTCGAACACAATCTCTCTACTATATATAGAGCAATTGGCATGCATATTGTTTAACCAAGACAACAAGCTAGCGGAGCGCATCTAACAGTATAATTATTTGTTGATTGTTTCTTGGAGTTCCTCTGAACGCTTCATATAAGAGGTTATCCATCTTCATTGAAGTGTTTGGGGGAACTCTTGGAATTAAACCAACATTTGTATCAAAGTAATTAAATTTATTTTGGTTCTTAGGATGGATCGCCAGTGTCTTACTGCACGCGAATATCAGCATTTGTTTATAGCCCATGGGAGCAATGCGTCCAAGGCTGAGGCTATTGTAAATCAACCCTAGCTCCAAACTCACAAATGCAGCGGCAGAAACAATACTAGCACGGTGCGTTATAACTTTAGGATTCGGAGTTTTATTTTTTGGTATAGTTTTTTTTTTTTTTTTTTTTTGTATAAATTAAAAATTATACAAAAAAAAATTAAAATAAGAAATCTGGATTTTTTCAAAAACCCGTAATATTTTTCCTCTTTTCTTCCTCCCTCTTCTCTTCTTTCTTCTATTCTTTCTTCTCTAATCCCTCTGTAAAATAAAAATAAAAACAAACCTAATCATCATGTTCATCTCTTCATATGTATTTTCAATATTCATTCTCAAATCTTTATCTTCCAACCCACACAAATATACAAGTTCAAAAACTATATATAAAAAAAAATCGAACAAAGCTGAAATCGCGTTTTTAGATCCAAAATTTTCATCAACCCACACTCAACTCGCGTTTTCATATCTTATTTGAATTCATAAGCGCGGACAAATCATGAAATCGGATCTTGAAACTGAGATAGAGAAAGAGAAAGCATGAAACATGAAATTGTGAAGGTTGAGCAATTGAGGTTCGATTTGTGAGATTATTGTTGTTGTTCTTTTAATTTTGGGTTCATATTGGTTTTTTAAAATTACCACACACCTCCTCCATCACTTTTTTAAAATTCTGGTTTTGAAGCCAAAAATTATTGAATCGAAACGGTTTTAGACCCCAATCCCAAGACTTCGGTTTTAAAAGTATTGGGCAATGATCATACACATCTCTAGGAAGTACCCAAAGCGCCACACTTCCCCAAAAATCCACCCACTCCTCCAAAATGAACACCCTATCAATACGGCTCATATCACACCCATTTAGGTGATACCACATAAACCTCCTTCCCAATGGATCAACATCACTCACCTTTAGATCTCTTCTAAGATTATTAAAAAGATTAATTTCCAACAAATGTTCCGAAGAAGGCTCCACATTCACCCCTCTCCTCTCCTTCAGACCACCAACCGCATTGAAATCCCCCACATTTTGTTTCTTGTATCGCCAAAAAATCCACCCTTTGACTTCGCACCAACAACTTAATCTTTTTCCACTTCAAAACACCCCCCAACCCTCTCACATTAAAGGAAAGAGAAATCATTGATCAACCAATGTTCTCCCTTAATTCCTTTTATTCCACATCAACAAGTAATATAATGTTCTTCAGTTCTTTTTAAAAATCAAAGAACGTGAACACAAAAATTACACATGAATATAAAAACGTTTCTATGTAACAAAATTAAGCCTTTCAAAAATTAAAATACAAGCAAATGAAAGACTAAGAAGCCAAGAAATAGAGAACGTGTTAACTTTATCATGGTTTTTCATTGTCTCCAATTAGACATTTAAAAGAGTAAGAAACCATGAGAATATTGTCAAAGTAAGTTTATACCTAACCCAATAATAGAAGTCTGATCCTGTTAGCAGGTTTCCATTTCACCACATTTTTTACATTAAATTTTTCTAGTGTGAAAACTTGTTGATTATTCTTAGCCAATTAACGTGCACAGCAGAATCAAATTCCTTCCTCTTGATAAGATTCTCAACAAAATCTGCAATGGATAACAAAATTTCACTTCATCAAAATTTACTAGAGTGGAGGTTAAATAAGTTCCTGTTAACAAAAAAAAATAAGTAAATTAGTTTGAATAATTTAAAATTCGTCAAACCATTTATGAAATGGAAGTGATACAAAAAATATAGATAAATTTTGAGTCTATTTCATTTTCCAAAAATTAACACCAAGATGTCAATTTTCTTTCAACAAAATGACAAAACTGTTAGGGGAAACAAAATAAAGCTAATTGCATATGAGTTCAATTTCTCACTAAAAGTTTCCCTATTTTATAAAAGGATTCATGTCACCAATTTTATGATGAACTTACCAGACACTTTATTTGCAAAACCTAGTTTCTCAAACAGCTCCACAGATATCTTGTGCTCAGCAACAGATGCAAAAAGATCCAAGACTTCATCTTGATCAAAATAAGTAAACAATCCATAAACCGACAAGATCAACAGAAATCCGAGAACCTCCAATGAATATTCAGTATTTGCTTTTATGTTAGCTTTCAACTCATGTGCTAGCTTCAAAGCTTCGTCTTTTACACAAGATTTAATATTTGGTGACATTATCATCAGTTGTTCTAGCATAAAGATGCGGCTTTCATCAATAATCACAACTTTGTCTCCCTTCTTAGGTAGTGGAATAATGGGGTTCATTATTACATCCAAAACAATTTTTGATGGATCCGATGATTCTTGCAAATTAACTAGAATGTCAGATTCCTCACTTGCTCCATCAATGGTAATACTTAATTCATCATCCATGTAAGATGTATCTGCATATTTAGATAAAAGATACTTAAGCTCTCATATCATATTTACATAAGCAACAATAAATGAGGGTTTCAATAGGAATTAAAAATAGGGTTAAATCACAATTTTAGTCCATGTAACATTTTCAGGGATAAAAAATGCTGACGAAAAATTTTACAAGAACTAAAAATGTTGATAGAAAATTTTACATGGACTAAAAATGTTGCCGGAAAATTAACAGTTAAAAAGTCAATATAGCACCCTAACTGAATCAAAAGAAATAGTGTCAAAATGTTAATAAGGGTCTTGCTAACGGCTGCCCTAAAAATGTTCATTAAGGAACCCAAAAAAAGAATTTTTGTCTTGAAAATACAAGTCAAACACATAAAAGTCATAACTAAACAAGTTTCTATGCTTAAAAAATATAATTATACCCTAAATTTTTGTCAGGATATTGAACCGACATTTAACTTAGGAAGTTTACACTATTTGCAATCTACTTGACAAATAAAATCTACATTGATATACTAATCATCATGAGTGAACCAAGTTTTTAGGATAAACTTTAGTTATTAGGGATAAAAATGCAAGAGCTTTTTGCATTTAAGAGATTCATAAAATGTGTAACCAAAAAAAAAGAGATTCATAAAATATTCATCAGTTGAAAGGGTGAAAATATGATCCAAATTAGTTTGACAATGTATGTGATATTAAAACTGGACAAATTTCACCTTGACTAAGATATACTACATTAATATCATTAAAATATATACTTTTTAAAAAAATGTAGATCAGGATATTAAAAATAGCAACATCAATAAAAGAAATAATTCAAGTGAAATTCTTTTAATAAACTAGATGAATAACAACATTTACCAAATTCATTTTCCCCTTCATCATGTTGTTTCTTTGTCAACTCAAACTCCTTCACTTTTTCTTCGAAATGTTTTTCTTTTGTTTCGAGCTCCTTCAGTCGGATCTCAAAATCCATTTTTTCTGATGTAAAGTCCTCGACTCGGCCTTCAAATTCACCCTTTTTTGATTCAATTTCCTTTTGTCGGCCATCAAGTGTATTCTTTCTAGACTCAAGATCCTGAACTTCTCCTTCCAATTGCCTCTCTTTTGATTTGAGCTCCTCCACTTGGATATCAAAATCCTTTTTTTTAGATTCCAGCTCCTTCACTAGGCCTTCAAATTCACTCTCTTTTGATTTGTGCTCCATCACCAGTGCTTCATGTTGTTTCTCTTTTGATGCAAGCTCCTTCATTCGGCTTTCGAAATGCTTATGAATTGATACCAAATCCTTCACTTGGATTTCAAATTCCTTCTCTTGTGATTCAAACTTCTTCAATTTGCTTTCAAAATGCTTCTGTTTTGAAATGTTATCCATGACTTGACGAAGTTCTCTCTCTTTTGTCACGAGTTCTTGCTTGCGCTCTCCAATCAAGTCCTCCATGAGAGAGAGTTTCCCTTCCTTTGCTAAAAATTCCTTGTGAATTTCTTTAACTTTTTCCAGCATTTTCTGGTGAATTTCGTTAATTCTACGAACACAACTAACTTGTGTCTTTTTATTTTTAAGCTCATAGTAGCACTTATCAATATCTCTCTTTATAGACTGCAATCGCTTTTCTTCTACAATTCTATACCTTTTGCATTCCTCGAATGATTTTTTAACCAACGGACGTTCTTTCTTCAACGAAGGAATATCATCATATGGTGACACCTTTGATTTCTTAACAGAAATGTGCAAGGTATTCTTATCATCAAATAGCCTCTTATCTAGCAGGGTAGGAGTATCCCTCTTCTTAACAGAAGCATCACATTTACTGTCAAATTTTTTTGGCTTATCTGAAGCCTTAAAATCCATCTTTCAACTATATAATCTCTAAGAAAAAAAAAACCTGGGAAGAAAAAAACAACAAGCTTCCTTTGAAAAAATTCTAGGTCAAATAAACTGAATCATCAAGTGATACATTTATACTTCCAGAAGTAAAACCCTAGGATAAGCATCAAAAATTTGTACATACACTTTTAATATCACATAGTACATTAGTTGTGATGTGTTGACGGTACTATTTCTAGGTCAAGATGGGATTTTACTTGTTATATAAAACTTCTTTAACAAAATTAAGAGCAACAATAAATAAGGAGTAAAGACTAACAACAACACAAAGTCGTTCCTAAATTTTTATTCTACCATTTAAGTGTCTTGGTTATGGATAGCTATGAATTCATTACTTAATTTGTTCATTTACAGGTTGTAATTAGGAGCATGGATAAAGAGTAAACAGTCATTCCTTTCAACAACAAAGAAAACATTGGGGTCCACAAATCCGACCCGCCATTAAATTTTTTTTAATGGAAAAATTGATTAAAAATAAGTCCCTGTTTAAGGCAACAGAGACATGCAAGACAGTAACAACTAAACAAATATGTTGTATATACGCGGAACACCCCAAAAGAACATCCATACATCAAATACAAAATCTGACAAACAAACCAAAGACATCCCTCCACAGAGGGCTACCACCGAAACCCATAAAATCTAAACACCGAAACCAAAGTCAAACTCAAAAAACCAAAGTCAAATCCCCGCACCACAACATAAACAAATATTGTGCGAAACCAACAAAATTCAATCACGAGTGCAGACGAAAAAACCAACCCTGTGCTTGCATCAAAACCCCTCCAACATAACCACCAAACCGACCAAAAATAACCCTAAAACAATACATCTGCTTCTCTTCCAAAGCAAGGCGCCACCCTCTAGAAACCTCCATAATAAGAACATGCGGGATAAAATACCTAAAGGGCCAATGGCAGTAAAAACACATTCCACCGAAAATAAAGACCACCCTAAAGAACACCGTGAATAGAGAACCTAATACTTGAGACAAGCAATTACTCCTTCTAACACCCTAAACCAACACTCGTTTGAACCACCACTCTAGTCCTAGTTAGCCGGAGAAAAAACTACAACAAAAACCCAAAATCTTGATGTAATTTATTTTTCAGAAAAACCGTTCTAGTACTTTTTGATATTGTAGATATTGTTTTAAATCTTAAAGAAGAACGTCGTATAAAATAATTTCAATATACTGATGCTGATGCTGTTTATTAAACACTACCAAAAAACCAGCTTTTAGCCACATTTAAAACCGTGGCAAACCAGATCCATAACCGTGCCATAGTTTATTAACCCTTTGAAAAAAGAGGCGTTGCTAAATATTAGCCACGATGAATTGCAACTCTAGCCACGGTAAATAGACCGTAGTAACATAGCGACGGCTAGATTGTGTATAAAAATAAATAAAAAGGATCTACAGTGTAGCGTCATTTTTGCCAATTAATCCATAGCGACTAACTATAATTCTGACAATCACATCATTAATCTAAAAATGAACACGTATAAATGCTATTACATAATGATAGATAAAACTTGCATATAAATAATAGAATGTATAGTTGTGAATTCATAGATGAAAAAATAAATAAAAATGAAAAAATAAATAAAAAAATAAAGATGAAGACGAATAATAATTCTACTAAAACTAAAATAGTAACATGACTACATTCTACCAAACATAAAATCACAACTTCAAATATTGGAGAGTAAAAGAATCGTACCAGGTAAGCTCTTTCAGAGAACTCTTCTTGTTTTGCCGTCTCTTCTCCCTTTAAGAAAATCCTTGAATGTCTCCGTTTTATAGCTATATATGAATTATAGTTTTTATTTTTTATAAGAGACACAATTTCCTAAACTAACATCCAAATTATTACCAATTAAAGAGAATTAAATCATTGCACCAGATAAAGAGGAGAATGAGTTTTTCTAACCTATGCAACTTTACACAGCTTAAGGTGCAATTAATACACTTTATTACTGTCTCTCTTCTATTAACCTTTTTTACTTTCTCTGTCATATTAATCATATTAATCAGCCTTAGTTAAATTTCAACTCTATCATCACCAATAACCATCACCACCGTAACAGTCATTTCTCCATCAACAAACACCGCACTAGCAAGCTCCGGCAACTGATATCTCCACAAATCTCTAACTGATCAAACGAATTCCTACGATCACTATCCCTTACCATGATCTTCGTCACGCCGCCGGGTTGGATCTACACCGTGTGATTCCTCACCTCTCCGACTCCCTCTGTCTCTGCCACAAAACGGAAAACATTCATGTGCCTCCTCCACTGCCACATCGGCGTCTAATGGAAATGTAAGTTCTAACAGGTGGCTGAAAACGTGTGGGAGACACCGCTTTGAGGATCATATAGTCCTTTATTGGTGGTGTTCTCAATCAGAGTCATCACAATCTACATAGGCTTAATCGAAAAGAAGGATTGAAGAAATGTGTTTAAAGTCTGCCACCACCCATAACTATCACCACCAACACAGTTTTTTTTTTGAAGGATTCGATTGAGAATCATAAAGAACTATTCTTATTCTCCAGCTTCTTGGTTTCTTTCAACCCATTTCTTCTTTTTATTTTTGCGGAAGAAAATAAAATCTATCTATATCATCGATTGTGATGATGATGGTAAAAAAAATTAAGGCTGATTAATATAATTAATATGATAGAGAAAAGTCAAAAAAAGTTAATAGGAGAGAGACAATAATAGAGTGTATTAACTGCACTTTAAGCTGTGCAAAGTTGCACAGGTTGGAAAATCCTTTATATTATTTCTAAAACTAATTTTAATTAAGAAAATGACTTTTATTTTATTTAAAAACATGCTATAAATAATTATAAGGGAAACGATTTTTATCTGGAAAGTTTGAATCAATAGCAAATATGATTGATTGATTTCAATCCTAAATTACTTACTAGTATGAGTATCCTTAATATCCCATGAATTTCGTGGCAATGACATATTTACCTCCAAAAAAAAAAAATACATGTCTAATTTTTTCTCTAACATTAATGGAGGGACTGCAAATCAAGAAAAAAATATTAATTTTTTTTCTATACACATAAAATCCAGCATAGTAATCTAGAGATCGAAGTTTTTCATGATTTTTTACGCGTATGTTTAGCATCTTAAAATAAGTTCTTACACGGGACGGATTAATTATGATTTTTAAATGGCTAAAAGCTCAAAAATCAAAACACCGGAAACCTAACCTAGAAATAAAATTTTAAACTGATATTTTGTAAAGACCTCTATAAAAACTAGAAATTATCTGCAAAGTTTCATAGCATTCCTCGATTTATTTTGATGATTCGACCAAAACGTGCAAAATCGTAATTTTGTTTCGAGTAAACATATATTCATATTCACGATTAAATTTTGTTTCTCAATTTCGTAGGCAAATTTATAACATCATAAAAACCTCCCCACATCTTTAAAAAAAAACCTCCCCCACAATAATTTAGAATTTTTTTTTTTTTTGCTTTCGCACCGGTTTCCGACCCATTCATAAAAACCTTTAGAATGCGAAAATAATTTGAGGTAGAATAATCAAGAAAATATACGATTTTGACTGTGAATTTAAAATTACCTTCCCAAAATAATTTAGAGTTTTAAACAACGGACAAATTTAATTATGAATTTTCATTTCGCATATATATCAATTTTTTAAAACATTCATATGTCTCTAGATTTAAACTCCAAAATTTCATTGTGGAAGTTGTTGCGAAAATTTAAACATGTCTACAAAATTGGTGAGTGATATTTCACCCGCAGTATGTTTACTCGGGATAAAATTTCAATTTTGCACGTTTTGGATATAAAAAAAATAAAAATTGAGGCGTCTATAGAATAGTATAAACTTTATGAAAACTTTTTATGTATTTTTATGGAGGTCTCTGTAAAATATCAGCTCAAAATTTGATTTTTAGGTCAATGTTTATGTTGTTTTGGTTTTTGTAAATTTGGACGTTTTGAAAATTCATAACTAATGCCTCCATTGTTCAGAAAATTCTAATTTTATGCGGGAGACCTTGTTTAATGTCTTAAAATATTTATAAATATGCCTACAAAATATCATTAAAAAATCCGACATCTATGTCACTTTTCTGGATTTTCTGACTGCCAATTAATATATTTTTTTCTTTATTTCAAACGCAATTAATGTTCAGGAAAATAAAAACCACGCTATAAAAATAACGTGGCAGTTACCAGGTGACAAGATTCCCATGCCACGTCAGTGCCTACTGTGTGATTGGATTGATAGAGAACGAAAATATAGGAAAAATGTCAAATTACAGAAGTAGAAAACTGTATTTTATTTCTTACTCACACTATTTCTCGACTTTGCATATATTAAAAGGAGCAGTGCTATATGGCACGACATGCCATATAGCACGATAAAGCACGACCGGCATAATTCCATGTTAAAGTTTATTTTGGTCCTATAAAAATAACTTGATTTAGTAGCTCTTCATGAAGAAAAAAAATCTATAGATAGTTCTATAAAATGATTATTATGTTTAAGTTATTTAACTTTGTTTAAATTTTTTATTTTTTATTTCCTTAAAACCCTTAAATCTTTTGGATCATTTTGATCGTATAAAAAAGGTCACTAACGTCATGGGATTCTTTAAGTTTAACATTTTTATCGGGTTAGTCCTTTTTACTTTTTTTGTTTTAAATTGATTTTTTATGTCAGTAAAAGTGTGCACTTAGTCCTTTAAGTCATAAAATGTATACATTAAATTTTTTTCATCAAACTCAATTAAAAAGTGTTTATGAAGACGTTTATTACTAAGTTGGTAAGTTCAAATTTATTGCTCTCAAAACTAGAATTCATAAGTGTATTATTCAGTATTAATTTGAAAAAAATATTGTAGATTAAATTTTTAATGTAGTTAACGAAATATTTATCTGTAAAATTAAGATTAAATCAGAAAAAAAAAATAAGAAGAAAATGTATGTAAGTAATCATGTTTTGTGTCATAAACACTTTTTAAACATTTTACCTTTTAGGAGCATTTTTTAACAAAGTTGGATGAAAGATGGATCAATTTATTAAAAATAAATAAAAATTAAAGGACTAGCTTATTCATTTTTACCAACATAAATGACCGTTTGAAAATTGAAAAATATAAAAGGGATTACTCTAATATAAATGTTAAATTAAAGGATCTGATGTGTATTTAGCTTATAAAAAAAAACACAAACAAAAAATAAAAAAGGAAATTGTATGTTGCGGTGCATTCGTGCTTGTTTGACGACAAACAATGTCGTATAGTTAAGCATTTCTCATATTACAAGGGCTATTTCAATAATGTGAACAACATTTATGAGGCAGTGGTAAAGTCTACCCAAATCTTAAGTCTATTACAGCTCACCGATTGATCAGTTAATGAGAACAACATATCTTACGCACATACTAGGCGTACATGTAGTTTTAGGCCTTGTAATATAAGTAAAGTCGAGAGAGTGTCACCCCTTATCTTACAAGTTTGTGTTTTAATAAGTTAAATTCAATATAAAAATCTAATATAATATACGAGTCTATAAATTGTTATCATACATCAATTATATCTAGGACCAACGAGAAAAACCAACATAATAACTAAAATACTAACATTTTGCATTAAAAATAATGCCGAGCATGCGTGGTGTCCTCAAGCTCACTCACTACTATAGTAACTTGAGTTTTTCCTGCGGGAAAAATCTTGTAGTTTTTTAATCTGAAATAGGTTGCGCAATTTATTTAGACCAATATATAAAGGAGATACACCTCTTTTTTGGGGTTGGACTTTTATTGATCAATTTTACCCTAATTTTCTATTAAAATAACATGTTGATATAAAAAAAAAATGTAACTGATTCTCATAAAAAAGGAAACAAATTTTTTTTTTTTTTTTTTTTTTTTATAAATTAAGGGTGCGTTTGTTTTGCAAAAGAAGGGATACTAGACAGAACAGTACAGTACAAGTGTCTAAGTTACAGGACAACTTTTTGTACTCTACTGTGTTTGATAAATGGTGCACAGAACAAGCAGTTGTATACTGTACCTTGTTTGATATGTTAATGTACTTGACAAAATAATACAAAATTGACTGTGATACCCTTTATGATGTGAAATGTTTGATTTGCACTATGTAAAGCTTATAAAACAATTTTTTTGAAACTTTTCAACTATTTTAGTTATTATTATATTATAATAATATTATTGACACACTTGAAAATTATTTAAGCAATATAAATTTATTAATAAACCAAGAAAAACTACTTCATAAAGGTGGGTAAATATCAAGAAAAAATACTTTGTATATTCCTAAAATTTGAAATAATTAAAACCAAATCATAAAAAAATGCATAAAATTAATATCCAAAATATAGGCTAAATAAACATGTTAACCAAGTTTCAAGTCTAATGTTGATAAGATTCAAAATAAGTCTTAACTAAAACATAAATTATAAATGCGACTTGTCTAACATGCATTCATATATCATCATCAAATTTGAACGCCTTGTCACATTCTCATAATCTTCCTCACGAAAGACATTCTTTGGGAACCTTCAAACTCCCAAAAGAATTTTTCATACTGTTGGTTGTGAGAAAATTTGATTGCCAAGTCAATTTCTTCTTCATCAGTTAATCCCAATTTCTTAATCTCTTGAACCAAGTCGGATTTTGAAGGATCTGGCTTCGAAGGATCTGGAAATTTGCCTATAGCTTTAGCAAAATCAGTTGACACAACTTCCATTTTACTGTTAAAACTCTCCAGAAAATTAGTGGCTAATTGAGCAAGTCGAGGTCGTTTAGAAGATGGTCCTGCAGAAATAGGTGAACCATCATGTTGGTGCACTAACTCATCATTATCACTAACTTGGTTCTCAATTGTTTCATTTCCATTTCCATCATCAACTCGGAGGCCATTTGCACGATCTTTGCCAAAAATACCTTGCAATCTCTCAAACTCTTTAAACTCTTTACCGACATGGTTGCCAACTTTGGGATGTTTCTACAAAAGCAAAACAAAATCATCAAATGAATAAAAATTCTAATAACAATCTGCAACCTATACACGCTACAAGTTAAATACCTCTAAATATTGAGATAAGACTTGACTGCTGTCACATTTAACACACTTTTTTGTGTCATCCCAACCAAACCCACCAGTGTTCATCATGTCAACAACTTCATTAAGCTTTGTTGACCACCTTTTCATCTTGTTAACAATTTGCTTGGCATTGATAAGTATTCCTGGAATTTTATTTTTCATTCTCTTGCAAACTTCCTCATGAGTTACAGTCTTGAATGTTCCATTCTCTCCTTTGTTTCCAGCAACCACCATCTCTTCTAATATAGTGAGTAAAGTTTCTTCTTCAATTGCATTCCAATTACGTCGGGCTCTAATGTTACTCATGGATTGTTCACTATTAATCCCACCCTCAGTTTCCATTTCTAAATAGTAAAAAAAATCAAAAGGTTGTGACATTCACATATTAATAAGTTCAATAAGGATAATGACAATCACATATTAATAAGTTCACACTTCATTCATATCATGAAGAAAACAAAAACTAAAATGAACATGACAATCACATTTTAGTAAGTTCATACTTCATTCATACCACAGAGAAAATAAAATCTAAAGAAAGATCCATATCCATATCCATATCTATATCCATAAAATACATTTGTTGCGAGACCACCTTTCCTCGTACGATATGTAGGTCTGTCAGAAGCACTTGGTGTAACTGCTATATAAGTTCCATCTAAAGCCCCTAAGCATCCCTAGAAAGTGTAATACATGATTCAAGGATAATTATATCCCTTAACAACAATAATATGAGGTAGCTAGGTGCACACTTTTTGTTATTGAGAAATGTATTACCTTAAACCACTTCCATCTTTCATCAGTGCAGTCTTGAGGTACTGGTTCAGGTTTGGCAAGTAAATCATTATGTAACCTCAAAACTGCAGCCAACACTCTATGACAGTATTTGCTTATCGTTTGTCCTGATCTAGATAATCTAACTTGAATACTTCTATTTTTTGTGTGATGAGCGAGTACATTTAAAAATACAGCAACTTGCTCTTTAACTGTCACTTGTCTAAGTTTCACTAATCCTCCTCGTACCCTTAAAACTTCACAAAGATGTGCAAATGTATTTCTACACATTCTTAGTTCCCATATGCAATGAGAATCACTTGCACTGATGATAGAGTCCAAAGTATCCCTCCTTGACTCATATCTAGTTAAAGCTCTTTCATTCAAAGATCTTATCTCATATTCATCCCTCAAAATGAAATTCAAGAAAAAAAAACTAGCAGCATATATTGCCAAAATATGGATATACATCCTCCATAAAAGAAGATAATGAAAAACATGTTCATCATCCATTTCAACTACATAAAGAAAGACAATTAAAAAATTAAATATAAGAAAAAAATACTATATAAAATAAATGAATCAAAAAATACATTTTTAATTTATTTTTTACACATACATAAAATAGGAATAAAACAAAAATCAAAGAAAAGAATGTATGAAAGATGAATAAAAATAGGTGGCTTTTGAACTTTAACAAATACGTGATTCTCTATTGAAGGAACGCACAATACACATAAGACAAAAGTGAATGAAAAAGTAAGAGTAAACAAACATTGGCAAAAAAATATTATTAAACAAAGAAAGCAGTAGCATGTGTAAAAGAGAAGTAGCAGGGTATGAGTATGACGTGAGAAGTGAGACGAAGAAAAAAGCATCGAAATTGTTACCTGACAAATAGAGAAGCAGCCGCAGTCAATTTAGCAGGAAGGATGTGAACAGTTTTGTGAAGAAGTGAGACAGCGAGAAAACCTAAGATCCAAAGGATAAAAACGTCTTTTTGGGTTAGTAATCCGCTGGACAAAAAGTTGTCCCCAACTAAAGTGGTGGACAAAAAAGTGGTTACTTGTCTTGTCCTTGATTATTTATTTTGTGCTGTCCTTTTTCGTTTTAATAAATCAAACGCGGTACAAATATTTTTGTTTTGTCCAGTGCCTTAAATTTGAACAAAACAAACGCACCCTAAAAGTATAACCGGTTATCTTAAAAGAAAAACAAAGCATTTATAAACATAACAATATCTATACCAATATATAAAGAGAATACACCCACTTTTTGGGTTGGATTTTTCCACTCCAATTTTATCCCTTCATTTAAACTATTTTATCATTTTTATCTAAATAATTAGCTAAAGAATTAAGTAAATCTCATTAAAAGCGGAACAATATTATCCACAACAATAGGAGGAACAATCAACAACAATAGAAATAATGTTGGACACTAAAAAAAATTATTATTTTCACCTTATATACAAAATATTATGTTTTTGATGTAACATTCATAAAAAATATTGCTTATACGTGTTAGCTGAGTAAAAAAAAACAAAGAAGAAAGTGGACAGATGGTAACGCTGGTTTATTCTAATGATCAGCACTTCTCCATTAAAAAAAAAAACTTAGAGAGAAATGCAAAGAAGTGAACTTGGTCGAAATATGGAACAAAAGGGAAATAAGAAATTTAGATATCGATTAGCCGCATTTTATTCTTCCACTTTTTTCTTTGGAATATATCTAAAGACTAAAGCCATGGATTAATATGAGTGTTATAGTATTAATGTTACATTATAATTATTTTTCCTTGGAATAAAATTAACCTTGTTTTTCTTTTTATAACATTTACTTGAATTTTACAATTCATGCATGGCTGGACCATCAAAAGTTGAGAAGGTACCTTTTGTTAGATTTTGAAGATTTGAATCACTTTACCGCTACGGACATCACAAGAAGAATATATTTGATTTCATATAATGATATTCCCAATTCCTATTGCCAAACATCCTGACTATGTTCATTGTTCAATGATAGTAGACTAACTTTATAAATGGCCACACAAATTTTCACGTATCTTTGTACTTTGAACCCAATATTTGTACTATATATAGAACATTATACTATGCATCATTTAGCCAACGCAGAAAACTAGTCTATCAAAACCAGCTTATTAGCTTTTTGTTGATTGTCTCTTAGAGTTCCTTTGAACGCTTCATGCATGAGAATATCTATTTGGTCTAATATCCATTAGAAAAGATAGTCTTTTCTTCTATGAAGTGTTTGGGGGAACTCTTGGGTTCAACCAGCACCTATCCATCATCAAACACTAACAACTAACAAGCTCTAAATTCAGGCGATCAACGTGTTTAGGACAAGTTGTGTGGTCAATCACAAATATGTAAGTAAATTAATGATTACGTTCGTTTTTAAGTTAATTTGAACTTTAGACCTCGGAGTTAGAAGTTTTCAACGACAAAAAAAAAAAAGAAGATATTTTGTGTTTTTGTGATGTACTCACATGTATTTATGTGACCATTGCTAATGAAATGGTTTAACTTTAGTCTTTATAAAAAGGGTTAAATAAGTGAATGATCCCCTTAAATATACCAACATTTGATTTAGTCCCCCTAAAAGATTTTTTAGGCTTTTGGTTCCTCTAAAAAATTTCATCTATTAAATTAGTCTCTGCTCTACATTGAGTATTACAGTAGAGCAGAGACTAACTTCATAAATGAAAAATTTTAGAGGGACCAAAAGTTTAAAGAATATTTTAGGAGGGCTAAAATCAAATATTGGTATATTTAGAGAGACTATTTACATATTTAGCCTTCATAAAAATCTAATTAGTAATGTCCTTTTTGTTTACTAGGGTTTGTAACTTCTTTGAAAGGACATGTGATCTCTAATGGCGTAGTTATTTGCGGAGGCATCTGCAAGTGACTTGTGAGAAAACTTCAACTCTCTACTATGATAGCCGAAGTGTGCTAATCTAGACGTTTCATACAAATTACTTGGAAGATTGCTGTTCACACATATGCAAAAGCTGAAAAACACCTATAAAACACTGAAATGCCCCCTCGGCATTTAACTGCCGCGGAAATTAACCGGTGACAGTTAACTGCCGAAATCCACATACAATCCATCGACACTTAAGTGCCGTGGAGCATTTCAGCCTTGTTCAGACCTTTTCTATGTCAATTTCAACCAGATACCCTCTCACTCAAACCTCATCCTTCACTCTCCTTCGATCATCCTTACCCACCCACCAAACTCATGTTTCTCAACTTCCGACCCTGCTTCCTCTTCAACATACGTATTTTGACACCAAAGCATCTCATCCTCTTAAAACTTCCGACCCTGCTTCCCTCGATGTGTCGTTGTCGGCAAACAACATAATTGAAAATGATGGTGAATTGAAGGATGATAATTTATACGGTTGTAAAAAATATATGAGGGGGAGATGTGCAGAAGTGAACAAGTTGGGGCTAAGTGATTATTAGGAGTAAAACCCACAACGGTGAAGGAGCTTCCGGCACGGTGGCGTAAAACCGGTGAAGTAACCATAGATCGGAGAGGAGAAAGAGCAGGTAACTCGTGAATGACAAAAAAAAAGTCTTAAGATTTCCACGGCACTTAAGTGTCGATGGATTAAATTGGATTTCGGCAGTTAACTGTTAATTTCCGCAGCAGTTATATGCCGAGGGGGCATTTCAGTCTTTTATAGGTGTTTTTCAGCTTTTTCATATGTGTGAACAACAATTTTCAATTACTTGGACATTGATTGTGATATTGTTAGGTAAAGGGTTCGAGGAGGTTTGATGAAACTGTTCCCTACTTCAGGATTTGATCAAATGACATACATGTTCAGCAAGGCATTGCACCACCTTAATTTTCATTGCTTATTGTCCAAGCTGGGTCTACTTGCTTACACTAAGCCTTAGCTTAAGGATTGGGTCAAGATATGTTGCAAATCACACTGACTTGCACAACAAGTTATTGCCTTAACAAACTTTGATCAAGTTAGTTGGTTAGCTGTGTTACAATAAAGTTAGTTAGAGCATGGTTTCACACTTATGTAACTATAAATAGATGTATGATGCTATGTTATCATCGAGATGAAAAATCAGAAAATTCTCACTCATTGTTCAACACTTATCTCTCAATTAAGTTTGTTTGTAAGGAAACGAGATTATTGTAAAAAAAAAATCATTATATTTAAAAATGCATTATAATTAGTTGCTAACATCTCATTGTCTCTCGATTTCATTAATCTTTTTTGGTGGTGGCCGGGATTCGAACTCGGATCTTGCATATATTATGCATTGTCCATACCAACTGAGTTAAGCTCACGAGAATCGATTCCATTAATCTATTACAGAAGTCTAACACCTTCTTATTAACAATTAAAAATGAATATGTATTTTTGAAAAAGAAAACATATAACAATTTTACAAAAGCCAAGGAGACCTTATTAATTTTTTGTTTTCATAACAGTGTTATGAACTTTAAAATTATGATTTTGAAATTTGTCTTTATGAACGTCGGTATGTGTCAGGCTAGCCTTGCACTGGTTATACGTAAAGCATGGATGGTGACTCCAAACTCACTTAAATTAGTTCACTATCTATTGAAAATTGCTAGACTTTATTTTCATGGACGCTAAAGTGGATATGTGGTGCGGTTTGGATATACATGCTGTTTGTTTGGTTTGGTGACTATAAAAAAAAATTGATCCGGTTTAAAATATGTTGTTTAATTTGGATCGGTTTGTAGATATAAATAATGCGAAATGTAATTTTTTTTATTAATATTTATAAGACAAAATATATTGAAAAATTAACACTACATCATGAAAAGGATCAATTATGTTCAAAACATATAACCAATAATAATATAAATGAAAATAATGCAAAAATGTGATACGAACATCCAACAATTTCATGAGATCATAACAGTATGTTTCTTGGTGCCTTTGCTCAAAACTTGAATACAAACTCAGCCTTCAATGCAGAACTCTAGGGAGCTATCACTGCTATTGACATCGCCGATTCTAATAATTGGAGGAATATCTAGCTTGAAACTGATTCACAACTGGTTGTTTTAGCTTTCAAAAATATGAATATGGTGCCGTGGAGCTTGAGAAACAAATGGTTGAATTGTTTACAACAAGTTAGTAATATGAATTTTTTGGTTTCCCACATATACAGAGAAGAGAACTCTTGTGCAGACAGTATGGCTAACCTTGGTCTAGCATTGTCTGTATTTGTTTGGTTCCCATCCCTCTCTGATTGTATTAGACATGATTATGGTAGAAACCGTCTGGGTATACCTAGTTTTAGGTTTATTTCATTTAAAAGGGTATTGACCTAGTTCCCCCATTTGGTTTTTGGTTCCTTTGTACTTTGTTTCCTTTCTTTTTATCTTTATATATAGAGCGATGCTAGGAGCAGTCGCTTGAACACACTCATTTGAATACTTGAGAAATAAATGATGCTTTTTTTAGTGTGGCAAAGATCGCTCCTTTGAAGCAAGGATGTATTCTTCAACAAAAATGGTTAAAAGTGTTGGAATTTCAAATATGGAGACTAAATTGAATTGAAAGAGATAGATTCAACTATATTTTTTTTTTTAGAGATCAACTATATTTTGTTTGTATGGGTATGTGGTTGCTACAAATGAGATAACTATGGAGAGAGATCTAGAGAGAGAAGCGTTTAAAAAGAACTAATTCTTTGGGGAAAATCAAAGAACCCGTTTTTTCTTTTCTTTGTGAATATGCAAAGATTTAATTTTAAATTGGTGAAGAAGTTTCTCAGAAGTACAACAAAAAATAGGATTTTCCATGAGATTGTGTTTGATTCTCAGGCGGTGAGGGGCCTGGGTCAATTTTTTTTTGTTTTAAAGTGAAAGAAAAAAAAAGGGTATTTTCTCTCTCCATGTAAACCAGTATAGCCGGTTCTTAGGTAATGAGTCTTTAAAATATGATGACGTGGACCAATTATTGAGGGAATGCATATGAAAGAGTGTTAGAGAGATTGTCCATAGCATTACTATATATATATATATATATATATATATATATATATATATATATATATATATATATATATATCAGGTAATGCACTTTGCATTGCTTTTTGATTAAAAAAAAACAATTTGATGAGGTGTTTTGAGTTTTTTATTGATAAATAATGTAATTTGGCAATCAAGACACTCATGGAAGATTTTGAAGACATAGATTGAAGAAGATGATCAAGGTTTAATTAGGATTTGAAGACATTACAAGTTGGAGAAATTTTGTTCCAAGTCTCAAGAACAATTAAGAGAAGAAAAACATTCAAAGAACATTGAAAAAGGTAAAACATGCACCTGAGGGTGAGGCCTCGCTCAGGAGCATGGGACATGGAGCATTTGCTCTATGTTAGTTGTCATGCGCCCCACACATGCTATTCCATGAAAACATAATTATTTTTTTTCATGCGGGTTAGTGGAAAAAGCCAAGAATTTTAACCCAAACCCAATATGAAAATGCCTATTAATAAAGTTCCTTCCACACAAAAATATTGATTCAAAAGGTGAAAGTTCAAGAGGAGGGCAAACACTTTAAGCATCAAGGAGGAGTCTCACATCTACTCAACTTTTGTTCTTAAGTATGTTTTATTTATTTTTTATTATTTATTTTGTTACCATAGTAACTAAACAACTATTGACTGTGGTTCTAAAATGAATCTCTATTTATTTGTTGGATTTTTTTAATGCAAGTCATTTATTCAGTTATGATGTGCGTTATATTTAATTTTCATTTGTTTCTTGCTTATTGCTTTCCATCGATAAGGAGTGAGACATACCTGGCCCGTAGATTGAACTTACATTAGTGTTGGAAGTTTAGTCTTACTATGTTCAAAATCGCTACATATGAATTTTATTTTAATGTCTTTTACTTATAATTTGTAAGATTCATATGCGGTGTGGTTCATTTAGATGACAATTTATAAATTTTAACATTTGTCTTGTTTCAATTACCTGTAAGAGTATAAGTACCGATTTTAATAAAGATGTCAATGTGTACATAAACCTAGAAGAGTGACGATCCTTTATCATATTGCATGGAGTGATGAGGAGCAACATGGGTCTTGAAATCATGTGATATGAGCATGGAATATATCTAAAGCCATGGATGAATATAAGTGTATGTTTCATTGACTCATCTTTTCTATTGAATATAATCAACCATAATTTTATTGATAATTAATATTTACTTGAATTTTACAATTCATACGTGACATGATCTTAAAAAATTGAGGGACCTTTTCTTCCATTTAGAAGATTTTTTTTCCATTTACCGTTGTGGAACATCACAGGAAGAATATTTTTTTTCATTTCATAATCATATATATCCCCAATTCATATTGTCAAACATCGTGACCATGTTCATTTTTCATTGTTAGAGTAAAAATTTATGCATGGCCACACAAATTTTCACGTATCTAACATTGAAAGAAAAATAACTTCATTGAAATCATGTAAAATGCTATAAGTATCCTACTGCATAACAACTCTTATTATTAATGAAATGCTATAAGTATCCTTTATTCTAAAAAAAAAAAAAAAAAAACTCTTCTTTCCAAGAAAGAAAATTAACTGTATTTTTCTTAATAACATTTACTTGATTTTTATGATTCATACATGACAGGACCATCAAAAGTTGAGGAGGTACCATTTGTTAGATTTTGAAGAATTGAATCACTTTACTGCTACGGATATCACAAGAAGAATATATTATTTGATTTCATATAATGATATTCCCAATTCCTATTGCCAAACATCCTGACTATGTTCATTTTTCAATGATAGTAGACTAACTTTATAAATGGCCACACAAATTTTCACGTATCTTTGTACTTTGAACCCAATATTTGTACTATATATAGAACATTATACTATGCATTATTTAGCCAACGCATAAAACAAGTCTATCAGATCCAGCTTATTAGCTTTTTGTTGATTGTCTCTTAGAGTTCCTTTGAACGCTTCATGCATGAGAATATCTATTTGGTCTAAAATCCATTAGAAAAATAGTTCTTCTTAAATGAAGTGTTTGGGGGAACTCTTGGGTTCAACCAACACTTATAAATCATCAAACACTAACAAGCTCTAAATTCACGTGATCAATGTGTTTAGGACAAGTTGTGTGCTCAATTACAAACATGTAAGTAAATTAATGATTTCATTCGTTTTTAAGTTAATTTGAACTAGATCTAGGAGTTAGAAGTTCTCAAATCAGTTAGTTTGCGCCCGATGTGGTTTGAGACATATCACAACGGTTCTTCGCCCGATGTGAAAAGTGAATGACATATAACCTCGCCCTTAGTTACATCGGTTGGCACCCGATGTGAAATGTCGATTTCAACCGATGTGAAATGTCATTTCTGTAGTAGTGTGTACTCACATTTATTTATGTTAGCATTGCAAATGAAATGGTTTAACATTAGTCTTTATAAAAATATAATTAGTAAATTCTTTTTGTTTACTAGGGTTTGTAAATTCTTTGAAATTTCCTTATTTGCTGGAAATCCAAAAAACAGTGAACTATCTCTAGATCTTCCTTGAAGCAAAGTATAGAACTCTAGACGTTTCATACAAATTACTTGGACATTGATTTTGATGTTGTTAGGTAAAGGCTTCAAGGAGGTTTGATGAAACTGTTCCCTACTTCAGGATTTGATCAAATGACAGACATTTCAGCAAGGCATTGCACCTTCTTACTTTTCATTGCTTATTGTCCATGCTTGGTCTACTTCATTACTATAAGCTTAGCTTAAGGGTTGGGTCAAGTTATGTTGCAAATCACAGTGACTTACACAACAAGTTATTGCCTTAAAAAACTTTGGACCTCTTAAACATGTGATCAGAGATTCGATTTTTGACTCATGCATATGAAAAAATACAATTGGGAGGTGAGAACCACCTTGATTTCCCCACATGTTTTCATAATGAGATCAGTCATCGTTAAAAGCTGGTGGAAATTACGTATCAATATCATAGTAACCCAAAAAAGTATATTAATTTCTTTTCGAAGAGTATTAGTTGGACTTCTATCTAGAAGTAACATCTGAGAATGCCAAAAATGATGACAGGTCAACTTACGTTATTCTCCATACGTTTTTTACTCGTTTAATAGACAATTGAGTCATTATAAATGAGTTTTAGAGAAGTTATTAGTGATTTAAGGGACATTTTATATTGTTTTCGATTGAGTTGTATAATTATGTTTCTTGCCTAATTAGACAATTTCATGAGGTGTTTGAGTTTTTTAGTGATAAATAATGCAATTCGGCAATCAAGACACCTCATGGAAGATTTTGAAGACATAGAATGAAGATGATCAAGGTTTAATTAGGATTTGAAGACATTACAAGTTGGGGAAATTTTCTTCCAAGGCTCAAGAACAATTAAAAGAAGAAAAACACTCAAAGAATGATGAAAAAGGCAAAACACACACCTGAGGGTGAGGCCTCGCTCCCCAGAAGCATGGGACATGGAGCATTTAATCTCTGTCAGTTTTCATGCTCTCCACGCACGCTATTCCATGAAAACATAATTTCGCTTTTTTTTCCCTACGGGTTAGGGGAAAAAGCAAACACTTTAAGCATCAAGGAGGAGTCTCATATCTTTTCAACTTTTGTTCTGATTCTATTTTGTACACCAGTCTCCTGTTCTTTTTTATTATGTATTTTGTTACCATAGTACCTAAACACCTATTGATTATGGTTCTAAAATGAACCTATATTTATTTGGATTTTTTTTAATGCAAGTCGTTTATTCAGTTATGATCTTAGTTATATTTAATTTTCATTTGTTTCATACATAATGCTTTCATGCATTAAGGAGTGATACATGCCTAGCACGTAGACTGAACTTAGATTATGGTTGAAAGTTTAGTCTTACTATGATCAAAATCGCTACATATGAATTTAATCCTAATTTCTCTTAGATGACAATTTAAAAATTTTAATATTTGTTTTGTTTCAATTATCTATGAAAATAGAATTTCCGATTTTAATAATGATGTCAATCTATACGTAAACCTAGAGGAGTGACGGCCCTTTACCGTATTGCATGTATGATCTTTAGAGTGATGATCAGGAGTAACATGGGTCTTGAAATCATGTGATGTGAGCATGGGATATATCTAAAGCCATGGATGAATATAAGTGTATGTTTCATTGACTCTGATTTTCTTTAGAATATAATCAACCGTAATTTTATTGATAATTAATCACAACAAGAAAATATGTGATTTGTTACAACTATTTTCGTAGCTAATGGATAGCAAATATCTAGCTAACGTGTTTTGCTTGAGATTTACTGCGGAATAACTACTGAATCAGATGTAGCATGGTTTGAGAGACAAATTTACTTGGGAATTATTTCATAGTAAATCCGCAGTTAGTAAAATTATAATCCTACCAAATTTTTAGTAAATATTAATATTTACTTGAATTTTACAATTCATACATGACAGGACTATAATAAATTGAGGGACCTTTTCTTCCATTTAGTAGATTTTTTTTCGATTTACCGTTATTGAACATCACATGAAGAATATTTTTTTTTTCATTTCATAATCTTATATATCCCCAATTCATATTGTCAAACGTCGTGACCATGTTTATTTTTCATTGTTAGAGAGTAAATTTATGCAGGGCCGTTCCCGACAATTTAGAGGATCAGTTGTAATCTAGACAATTTTTGTTAAAAAAAATAAAAAAGCTAACACCACTTATAGCAATAAATTAATAAGTTGTAGTTAAATATACGAGCATTGGTTCAAACATAACTTTTATCACTACTAAAAAAACTAAATTTAGTGAGGGAAATATAGTGAGGGAAAACGTGAAATCCCTCTCTAATTCCGTCACTAAATTTTGCGACCAAGGAATTTGTGAGGAATTTCATTTTTTCCGTCACTAATTTTCCTCACTAATTTTGCTTTTTCTAGTAGTGTATCTATAGACAAATATATTTTTATTGTACTCACTCACATGCTCTTTATACTCTGAGGACTTTTCTACCTTTCTTATCTTTGCATAAAGGTTTTTTGTGATTGTATTGATACAATACATTATGGCTAAAAAGCAAGACATATCATCTCTACTGTTGTAATCTTTTTGGGCTTATTGTATACTACTACACATATGACCTTTTGCAACATCTTATATGTGACATATTTTAAAAACACAAAGAGGCAAGTTCACTCCACATAATTACTTTTTTTAGTTTATTGTCGAAAATTTCAGGAAAGACATATTAATTTTCATTTTAAAATTATATAGCAAGTCAAGAGAACACAAGGCCAAAAAAATCAAAGTTGAGAAGGATCATGATATGTTTGAAAATCTGCCGAGTTCTTTTTTTCTCTTATGGTAAATCTTCTTTGTTTAATATATTTTTTAGTTTTTTTTGTTCAAAATTTTTTTTTTTTAGTTTTGAGTTATTTATTAATAAATAAAAAATCTATATTTCAGGGATAAGTTTGGCAAAATTTTTAAAGAAGTAGATCAAAATTCTGATGTTAATAAAATGGTTGTTAAACCATGGAACTGCATGAGTAATGAAGTAAGTCCTCTAGTATATAACAACACATGCAATGCAATATGATCAACTTAAGTAATATTTGTCTTTTAAAATTGATTATATTATTTAATCCGGATAAACAACATTATTTGGATAAAGCAGCTAAGCGCAAGGCAAAACATGAGAAACTTAAGAAAAAAGGTACTAAGTTTATCCCTAATTTAATTGATTTTGTGTTATTCAACTCAATTTCTAATAATATTCTTATTGTATAAATTATCTTTGCTTATTCTTTTGGTGTGTTTGATTGAATAGGCTGTTCCCGAGATTGGTGGAATGCTTCACGTTATAAGGTCTGATTTCAGAGTCGTTCAAATTTTGTTTTTGCCGTGTTCTGCCTCTGTTTGTGTGTTATTTAGATTTTTTTAATTGAGCTATCTGAAATGCATTCATTTGACTGCGCTCTGGTTTTTTTAGGCTTCTTTTGATTTGGAAATTTACAATCATATAGATGTTACTGGTTGTATTAGAGTTCCTTGCTATCGACATCTTTCAGCAATGGTTAGTTTGCCACGAATAACAATGAGAGTATCTCTATGATTGGTGGCTTATTGATATGTTTGAAGCTTATGGTCTCAATTTTCTTAGTTGGTTGATGCTTACTGATCCTGATTCCACAGATATGGAAATATGCATTTTTTGTTATTAAAGTTTCTTGTGGATTACTGCATAGCTATGAAAAATTGAACATTCATCCTTGTTTTATTGGATTGCATTATATTGTTCAAGAACTGATATGTTTAAGAACTTTTGATATCAGCTAGCATGCATTATATTGTTTATTTTGGCAGGCCAAATAGTTGAATACTGTAAAAGGATTCAAGAAGATTTGAAGAAGAAAGACAAGGAAAATAAATTTGTAGAGTGTCAACAACTTGGAGCAAAAAGAATCAAGCAGAAAACAAAATGGAAGTCTGATAATATGGTTGGATGAATAAGAACAATAATGCAGTGGGATATATTATAGAGTCTATGTTAGATTGGATGAAAACTTGTAATCGTTTTAATATGTCATTCAAATTGTGTTGCATAGTTCTAATTGTGTTGCATAATTCATTTTCATTATGCAAGAAGAAGAACAGTGAAGGGGGGAAATTTTAGAGTATGTAATTGAAACTTGTTATTAAAACTTGTATCAAATATTGGTTAATTCAAATATGAATAAGTTTAAGTAAAGACAAATTTGGTAGATTAAAAAAAATCTAGTCTATACAATTTTGCGACACTTTTGTCAACTTCTTAAAAATTATAAATGTAACACTTTTTATTGTTACTAGTGATACAAAAAGTGTTACAATAATGTAACATTTGCGACACTTTTTAATTGTTACAGATAATACTATAAAATGTAACTAAAACTCTTTAGTAACACTGACTTTACCTAACAATTGTTCAAATGTTACTAAATTTAATTAGTAACATTTTTCTTGATTTAGTTACGATTTTCAAGTGTTACTAAATGTCATTATTGTAGTAGTGATAGACATATACCTACGAGAAAATGACATTTAGTGACCGATTATGTCCTAAATAAATGTGTTATATGTTTTATCCTACATCCAACAATTATACTCTTATCCCTATAAATATTTTAGATGCCATAAATCGGAGGTCCAACTCCATAGAGCTCCTTGCTCTTGTCAAGGGACAGCCTGAATTTATGCATGGCCACCCAAATTTTCACGTATCTAACATTGAAAGAAAAATAACTTCATTAATATTATGTAAAATTAATACAACTCGGAATATTTATTTGGAAGTACCCTATTGGAAGTATCCTTTATTCCAAAAAAGAAACTCTCCTTTCCATGAAAGAAAATTAACTGTATTTTTCTTAATAGCATTTACTTGATTTTTATGAGTCATACATGACAGGACCATCAAAAGTTTAGGAGGTACCTTTTGTTGGATTTTGAAGATTTGAATCACTTTACCACTATGGACATCACAAGAAGAATATATTATTTGATTTCATATAATGATATTCCCAATTCCTATTGCCAAACATCCTGACTATGTTCATTTTTCAATGATAGCTGACTAACTTTATAAATGGCCACAAAAATTTTCAAGTATATATATCTTTGTGCTTTGAACCCAATATTTGTACTATATATAGAACATTATACTATGCATTATTTAGCCAACGCAGCAAACTAGTCTAACAGATCTAGCTTATTAGCTTTTTGTTGATTGTTTCTTAGAGTTCCTTTGAACGCTTCATGCATGAGAATATGTATTTGGTCTAATATCCATTAGAAAAGATAGTTCTTCATCAATGAAGTGTTTGGGGGAACTCTTGGGTTCAACCAGCACCAATACATCATTAAATACCAACAAGCTCCAAGTTCAGGTTATCAAAGTGTTTAGGAGAATTGGGTGGTCAATTACAAATATGTAAGTAAATTAATTATTATGTTCGTTTTTAACACTACTAAAAACGCAAAAATTTGTGAGGGTAATTTAGAGAGGGAAAACGCAAAATCCCTCTCTAATTCTGTCACTAAATTTTGCGACCAAGGAATTTGTGAGGAATTTTATTTCTTCCGTCACTAATCTCGCTCCCTAATTTTGCATTTTCTAGTAGTGTAAGTTAATTTGAACTTTAGACCTCGGAGTTAGAAGTTCTAAAAGAAATATATATTTATGATAGCATTTCTAATGAAATGGTTTAACTTTAGTCTTTATAAAAATCTAATTAGTAAATTATTTTTGGTTACTAGGGTTTGTAAAATCATTGTAATTTCCTTATTTATTGGAAATCCAAGGCAAAAAGCAGTAAACTATCTCAAGATTTGATAAGGTTTGATGAAACTGTTCCCTATATCAAGATTTGATCAAATGAGAAACATCCTCAGCAAGACATTGCACCCTCTTAATTTTCATTGCTTATTGTCCAAGCTTGGTCTACTTGATTACTATAATCCTTAGCCTAAGGGTTGGGTCAAGATTTGTTGCAAATCACAATGACTTGCACAACAAGTTAGTGCTTTAATAAACTTTGATTCTACGTTATCATCTAGATGGAAAATCAGAAAATTATCACTCATTGTTCAACACTTGTCTCTCAATTCAGTTTGTTTGTAAGGAAACAATGAAAATTAATGTAAAAAAAAATCATTATATTTAAAAATGCATTATAATTATTAGTACCTAATTAACATATCATATTCTCTCAATCACATTAGTCTATTTCAAAAGCCTAACATCTTCTTATTAACAATTAAAAATGGTACATATTTTAGAAAAAGAAAACATAAAATAATTTTAATGAAATAGTTTTATGAACTAATTTTTTTGGTACAAGAGAGGGCCGAACTTCGGTATATAAATGCCAGGCAAGCCTTGCACCGGTTATATGCACAGCATGCAAGATGACTCTAAGCTCACTAAATTAGTTCACTATCAATTCCTAGCAAGACCTTATTTTCATGCATGCTAAGGTGGATATGCATAGGGGTGGTTTGTGGTGCGGGTTGTATATGTTTTGAGGCAAAATTTTATCTTACCCTAAATATATTTATATTTTATATGGGGTTGGTTCGGTTTGGTGACTTTAAAAAAAAAATAGATCCTATTTAAAATATGTTGGTTAATTTGGATCGGTTTTTTGATATCTAAAATGCAACATGTAAATTTTTTATTAATATTTATATTACACATACACGATAAAATAATATGTTTAATGCAAAATATATTAAAAAAATTTACATTACATAATGAAAATGATTGATTATGTTCAAAACATATAAAGTAGTAATAGTATAGCTGAAATTAATGCAATATAAAATGATAATATAAGAATACAAAAAAATTAAAATTCACTTTCGCAGTTTGGTTTAGTTTTAAAATTTGATATGAAATCTGATCTTAGCGGTTTTTACAAAACAACATCCAAATTAATTCAAAAATATTCAATTTTTTATGGTTGTTAGTTTTTCTGGATCGGTTTGAATTTGAATATCCTAATGTAGTAACTATGGTTTCAGTATAACAATTACCATCAAGTAGCTTCCTTAAAAAAAAAAAAAAATTACCATCAAGTAGTTTACCAACTTAAAAAAATGGTCTCCATTTTGGTGGCTAAAATGAGTAGCATTTTCTTCTGATGAAATATTGAAGAAAAAAAAATACTCCACTATTTTGAAAGAACATTGACCAATTTAATAGACATAACGGCAAATAAATGCCTTTGTTAATTAATTGAAATTCACACCCTCAATTCGTTTCTTTTACAAACAATGAATTAATTCAAGTGACAAGGGACTTGAACCCCTAAACATATGGTAGAGATTTGATTTATGGCTCATCGTATGAAAAAAATACAGCTTGGAGGGAAAACCAACTTATGTGCCCTACAAGGTTCTCGGCGGTGAAAATTTCAAACCAATATCATGGTAATATCCTGTAAATATATTTTTATTTCTTTCCAAAGAGTATTAGTGGAAAAACGATTCTCACGTAAACTAAAGCTAAGGTATATATGGTAAGAGTTTATAAAGATTACTTCTTGGGAGGGGATGATATTCCATCTTTCATGATTTTCCTAGCTTTCGTTTTTGTCGATTGTTTGAATTATATGAATGTTAGATACCACCTCACAATGTAAAAAAATGGTTGTGTCTCTGGATGTGTCACCCATACCACACATAACGCACCATGTTGAAGCTTGCAGGTTTAACACATTGCGGATAACAAGATTAACTCTAGTCGAAATCCAACCTAGAAGTAACATGTTATTTTCATTACGTTTTTTTAGTCAATTTAGTAGACAATTGAGTCATTATAGAGGATTTTTAGATAAGTTAATCATGGTTTAAGGGACATTTTGTATTTTTTACAATTGATTCATATAATTACGTTTCTTCCTTAAACCAGACAATTTTATAGGTGTTTTGAGTTTTTTTTTATTGATAAATAATGTAATTCAGCAAGAAAGACACCTCATGAAAGATTTTGAAGACATAGAATGAAGATGATCAATGTTCAATTAGGCTTTAAAGACATTACAAGTTGGGAAAATTTTGTTGCAATTCTCAAGAACAAGTCAGAGGAGGAATCAGGAAAACGTGCACCCGAGTGTGAGGCGCCACACATGGAAAAGGAGCATTTGCTCTTTGTCAGCAGACATGCGCCCCTCGCAGGAAATATACCTATAAATAGAGTTTCTTCCACACGTAAAATTTGATTTAGTACTTGGTGGTTCAAGAGTAAGGCAAACACTTGAAGCACCAAGGATGAGTCTCACATCTCTTCAACTTTTGTTCTTGAGTATGTTTTATTTCTTTTTTATTATTATTTTGTTTCATAACGAACTAAATACCCATTGATTAGGGTTATAAAATCAACCTTTATTTATTTGTTGGATTTTTTTTAATGCAAGTCATTTCTGAGTTAATTTTAATTTTCATCTGTTTCATGGTTAATGATTTCCTGCACTAAGGAGTGTGACATACGTAACCAGTAGACTAAACTTAGATTAGGGTTAAAATCTTAGTCTTACTTTGATTAAAATCGTTACATATGAATTTTATTCTAACGTCTTTAATTTATGAGGGATAACTAGGGTACATGGTTAGATTCTAAGATTTGTATGCGGTGTGGTTCTTTTAACGATAATTTAAGAATTTCAACAATTGTCTTGTTTCAATTACCTAGGAGAGACTAATGTTCCTCCTCTTTTCTCTTCAAATCCTCTAAACAAATTTTGATTAACGCAATTCATCATCAAACTACTAAAACCTTCGACTATTAAATTAAAACAAAAAGGCCTTTTGAGAGCCTTTCGTTGAACACTAATTTCCTCGTTGAACTTCCATTGACAAGAATAGACATATTTCCCCAAACCACACACTTTCATCCAAGGCACCCATTTATCACACAAGCCAACTCATCTCATCTTTTACTCCAAAATCTACCAAATTGTATGCCTTTTCAGAATTCACCTTGAAAATCAAATATTCTCGCTTTGCCCTTTTCGCCAAATCCACCACTTCAGTCACTACCATCACCCCGTCCACCAAATGCCTACCTTTCAAGAAGGGCGATTGAGATGTTGAAATGATTGAATTCATCACCTTTGTTAACCTTGTCGCCAAAACCTTAGAAACTAGTTTGTACAAACTACCCAGTAGCGATATTGGGTGATAACTCTTTACGAAAATGGGGTTTTCATTTTCAGGAATAATGTCACAAAGTTAGACAAAAACCTTTTTGTTGCCATGAAATTGATCAAACAATATTTGAATATCATGTTTCAAAAGATACCAATTATTATTATTATTTTTTTTAAAAGTTTTATATATTAAAACCATGGGATCCCCGAACTTTTATTTTCGTCACATTCCTTCACCACCACCTCAATTTCCCTCATTGAGAACGGTGCAATCAATCATCTATTGCTCGCCTCTTAAAATAGACGGGTCTTTGCAGCAACATGGGTCTTGAAATCATGTGACGTGAGTATGGAATATATCTAAAGCCATGGATGAATATAAGTGTATGTTACATTGACTCTGCTTTTCTTTGGAATATAATCAACCGTAATTTTATTCATAATTAATATTTACTTGATTTTTACAATTCATACATGACAGGACCATCAAAAGTTGAGGAGGGACCTTTTGTAAAATTTTGAAGAATTTAATCACTTTACCGTTATGGACATCACAAGAAGAATATATTTGGTTTCGTAGAATGATATTCCCAATTCCTATGGCCAAACATCCTGACTATGTTCATTGTTCAATGATAGTAGACTAACTTTATAAATGGCCACACAAATTTTCACATATATTTGTACTTTGAACACGATATCTTTACTATATATAGAACAATATAGCTATGCATTATTTAGCCAACAAGCTAGTGAAGTAGATCTATAGCTCATAAACTTTTTGTTGATTGTCTCTTAGAGTTCCTTTGAACGCTTCATGCATGAGAATATCTATCTATTTGGTTTAAAATCCATTAGGATAGATAGTTCTTCTTAAATGAAGTGTTTGGGGGAACTCTTGGGTTCAACCAACACCTATCCATCATCAAATACCAACAAACTCCACAATCAAGTGCTCAAAGACTTTAGGACAAGTTGTATGTTCAATTACAGAATATGTAAGTAAATTAATGATTAGTTTTGTTCTTCATTTTTTATTATTATAAAATTAATTTTTTACTAAAAATGATAAAGGTTCACCTTTGAACCATTTTTTAAGAGTCCATATCAGACACACCTCTAATAAATTCTGTGTTTTTGTGATGTACTCACATCTATTTATGCTAGAATTGCTAATAAAATGGTCTAACTTTACTTTTTATGAAAATGTAAGTAGTAAATTAGTTTCGTTTTCAAACCAGGGAGGGTGCATACATGAAAATCAAATACTAATTATTGATTTTTCTTGGTAATTTTCTCATTTCTTGGAAATCCAAAAAGTAATAAACCATCTCTACATCTTTCTCAGAAGCAGAGTATAGATCTCTTGCAGGTCATACATGTGAACTCTAATGACGTAGTTATTTGCTAGGGGGTCTACAAATGACTTGTGAGAAAACTCCAACTCTCTATTGTGATAGACAAAGAACATTCCATATTGCTTCAAATTAAGTGTTTTATGAAAGGACAAAATATTTAGGGTGCTTTTGATCCGTTAAAAAATGAAGGACAAGACAACACAACTCCACTTGTATAATGTTTGATTTGTAAAACTGTTTCAGGGACAGTACAAATTGGAGGCAAAGGACAGGACAAAAACATAAATTTTTGCCCCTCATTAAATCACAGCACAACTTTTCGTCCCACGTACAAGTTATTTAAAATACAAAAATAGCTTTTTGTCCACAAAAAATCATATAAGACCAAAAATTATTAAATCTTGTAAGAGTTTGTCATGTACATTATTCTATCTTGTGTTGTTCAATTCTGTCTTGTGCCATTCTATTCAATACATACTATTTAATAAATCAAACACATAATGATTGTCCTGCGACAAGGAAAAAGGCTTCAATAGGGTTTGACGAAGTTGTTCCTTATATTAGGATTGATCATATAACAGACATCTTCACCAAGGCATTCCACCCTGCTAATTTTCATCGATTACTGTCCAAGCTTGGCCTACTTGATATCCATAGGCCTCATCTTGAGGGGGTTGGTCAAGATATATATGTTAAATCACAATGACTTGCACAACAAGTTAGTGCTTTAACAAACTTTGATCACGTTAGTTACTTAGTTGTAGTTAGTTAACTAAAATAGAAGCTAGTTAGAGTATGGTTTCACACTTATGTAACTATAAATATACATGTCTAATGCCACATTATCATCTAGCTGAATAATTAGAACATTCCCACTCAATGTTCATTACTTTTATCTCAATATATTTCTTAATTTTGTTTTTTTTATGAAACAATGAAAATGTAAAAAAAAGAAAATCCACTTCAAAAAATTTGACATGTAGTGACAGTTAAAAACCGTAGTTAAATATCATGAAACCGTAAGAATAGCACGATCTATACTTACAACTGTTTTTTTCCGTGGTCAATACTATGGTTATCCTACGGAACATTTCCGTCACTATAGGCTATAGGTACGGAATTTTCGTCCATAGGACCAAACATTTTAGTTTTACCTACGGATTTTTGCCATAAGCACAGAGCCTAGCGTGGACTAATAAATTGTTTTAACTACGGCCGTATTAGTAATTGGTCATAATATGCTTTATATGCAACTTTTTCTTATCATATTTTTTGACAATAAAAAAATAAGAGCCATGTATTCATCCCGACATTACGTGTCACCATTTAAGTAAAGCACACTTCCTGAAATCATGGCAATTCATGGAGATCACGTGGGTAGTCAAAGTTTAGTAACTAGCAAAAAAATTGTTCGCTAGTGATATCTTCGCTATAAATATCTTTTTCCAAAAACCAAATACAATAAATTAAATAAATGAACTTATGAAACAATAAAAACAAGAGAGCACAATTTGATATTTTGTAGTGCTGAAGAAAATGATATAAGTGAACTCAACACTATACTAGAAGCCTATCATAAAGCTTCAAGGCAGAAAATAATCTTGATATATCAGAATTGATGGTTAGCAGGAATGTGGCTCCAAACGACAAGAAATTAAAGAAAGACTTGCAATCCCAAGAACTGATAGGATACCAAAATATTTGGGTCTCCCAACTTAAGTTTTGGCAGAGAAAATACAATAGAAATTAAACAGTTGCAATTGGAAAAAGAAAAATCCTTCTTTTTCAAGAGCTATTCTCATAAAGACTTGTAATCCCAGGCTATTCATATGTATATGATGAGTTGTTTTCTCATCCCTATGGGATATCTGTAATTAAATGGAAAGATCATTTGTAAGTATTAATGGGGCCAAATAATGAGAAGAAAGGAAAATATGCGGTAGAGAGAAGTCAAAGGACGTACCAAGAGAACGGTGAAAGGATTTCACAACTGGTTTACTTATGGATGCAGTGTGTGATGTTGTGGTGGAGGTTTAGCTGGAGGGTCTATGTCTAGAAAACCGCATGGTCTGATTCACTTTGAAAATGACATAACCAGGACTCCGGACGATTACCCAAATTCACCCCAAACAGAACCAAATCCTCGAAAAACCCAAACCAAAAAAAGAATAAACCCAAAGAGTGAGCGAACCACATTAATGTTGGACGAAATTGGCAAGTGCACCAAATCGTAACAAGAAATAAAATAGTAATTTTATTGTCTCCACAACTCTATAACCTCCATAACTCGATTATGAAAGCCATGGACATATCCTTTGACGTTGACATCTCGTTTTCCATCTAAATTGACATCTAAAGGAATTACACTTCATTGAGATGTCTAACCATAATACCCTATGGATCCCTAATATATTAAAGACTCTTGAGCAAAAGCAATATGTAACTATTTAGTTAAAGAGCAAGAATTAGTTTATGTACCCTAACCAAGTTTGCAAAAGATTGAAACGATGAAACATATGAAAAGCAAATATAACTCAAATCATAATGAATATAAAAAACTTTATTGAATCCAACAAATAAGAAGAGGTTCATCTTAGAACCCTGATCAAAGAGGTTTAGTTGCACATGGTAACATACATCATTACAAATCAATAGAAAAATATACCCTAAAGAGAACAAGGTAAGGAAGAAATACTGCATTGAAGCTCTGATGTTTGACCCTTGCCTTGAACTGTTAATGTTACTAAATGAAAAAACATGATTGAAAAGGGTATCTATTTATAGAAAATGATTACTTAGGGTTTAAGAGAAGAAAACTAGGTTTTTTCCACAATTTTGACTTGAAAACTAAACTGCAGGCAATTTCTGCCCACAACCAGGCACAAATCCATTCATGGTAGATTGAGGACAACCGCCCCCACTACCGTTCCCGTTTTATTTGTTAAATATTTGATATTTTAATTATTTCCCCCTCTTAAAATAATATATTCCCCCACTAAATAGAAATTTATATTATAAAAAGAGTTTCTCTCCTGAATTTTATAAAATCAAATGTGCAAATATATGAGATGAAATTTTGAATGGTTTTTTTTCACATACATGGAGATATAAAGACATGTAGAGTTTTGAAGAAAAAAAATTCAAACATATAATAGTATTTTTTAAAAAATAATAGTATAGTTTTGATAACCCACTTGGGTTGACCTAGTTGTATTGGGTTGGGACTTGGGAGTGTGCTCCTCCTCAAGGTCTCAGGTTTGATTCCCTCTAGTGTCAATTTAGGTGGGCTAATTTAGCTTCTTCTAAAAAATAGTATAGTTTTGATATACTAATTATTTTGCTCAATGATAATGATGTAACTATTGATTATTTCTTTTCTCACTCTACTTTCCTCTTGCGTGCTTACGAATTTTAGATTTTATAATCTGAATAGGGTACGCGAAAAGAAAGTGTGGTCGCAAATAAACAGCCGTTCCTATTTTATCACTTTTGCATTCTTAATTTTTTTGTATAAATATATATTATATAAATTTTGCCCTCGCATGTGAAAGTTTCTGACTCCGTAACTGCCCACAACCATAAGAAAATGACGCATACATGGGCTCTAATAGCGCATGAGGCAGTAGAAACACAACCTCATTCGCAAATGGCGCATGGCCATGCGCTAATGGTGCAAGAGGCAGCCCCTGTGGCACGAAATCTAACATTTTCATCCTTTTTTCGATCGTTCTTTCGTATGGAAACTCCTAGGAAATTGAAATTAATTTTCTTCACTTTGTATTGTCTTCAAGAACCTTCTAAGAAGCATTAACTTCAATCTTCATATCTTTGATCTTGCACGTGATGTCTTGATTTTTCGATTTACATGATTTCTCATGGCAAAACAGTCAAAACACCTATGGAGTTGCGTGATTTAGGATAAAAGTGAATTACAACGACTCAAGTGAAAACAATTCAATATGTTCCTCAAACCCTTGACCACGCCTCTAACTCTCATCTTAATTGTCTTTAAATGCAAAGAAAAGTACTAAAAACATAGCCAAAAATGTCATATGATGCTCCCTCGTCACAACCCCAAACTTAAGTCATTGCTTATCCTCAAGCAACACATTAGCAAAAAGTTAGAATTTACATGAATTTAAAAGAATATAGCATACCTTTTAAGACATTTTGCTTAGATTGTCACCACCAGACTTAACTAGCTTATAACATCCATGCAAGCGGAACACAGTTAGAGAAGATACTCTTATTTTCAACCACGTACAATTCCAAGATACATGTATGTACCTCCTAAAGCTAGTGGGGCTGATCAATGCATTTGTCATACTCCAGTCGTCATGTGATTGTTCCTTCCTATGACATTTAAGCAATTATAAACAGACACTCAAGGTATTTATCATCACACACACATATAAGGCCTTTTAAAGGTTATAACATGATTGAGGTTAAGGTGGGATACATTTGAGAAAGTAGGATAACAAACACTTTGGAGTTAGTTCAAAGAATTTTTGTCACAACCATTGTTATAAGGTACTAGCTTTCACTTTTAGAGTCAGTTCAAAGAATTTGGGAACTATTAGAACTTTTTTTTTTTTGAGACCGAACTTTTGTTTTTGTCTCTTGATTTTTTGTTTTAGTTCACAGTCATTTTGATTTTTTATCTACATTTTTCTTTTTCCATTTGAATACCAAGTTCTATTAGTATCCCATCCCAAATTTCAAATCATGACAAGTATTTCACTAACCTATCTAACTTCAAAAAGAAATCAAACAGATATAATCAATAGTGTTCATAACTTGTGACATGATGTAAAGTCACATAAAAGTAACCAAAAAAAAATCAAAGCATGGAGGCTCAAATTGGTTTCACCAATAATATATAATGATAATTCAAAGTGGTGGGTTGAAAAGGTCTCAAATAACTAAAAACAAATGTCTCGTGTGTATGACAATACAAACGATAGTCTGTAATGAACGACCAAAATTTCGAGCAAAAATAGCAATCCAACATGAAACTCTCATAATGAAACAAAAAAAATTATAAACAAATTGAAATATATATTAGGCTCAAAATCTCATCGGTTATGTTATACAGAATTGTAGTGGTGACTTTTTGTTTTAAGTATTTTCCGCAGCAAGCTCTACAAATTATCGTGCTCTTGAACTTCGAAAGTAAGCTAGCCCTATGCTAACAATGGTTGGAATGATTCTCCAAGGCTAAAACAAATTTTTTTATTTTTAAAAAAGTAAGTTATGCAATTCATGTAAAACAACGCATATAGTAAAATAAATTATGAGATGGACTGGCTATGTAAAATAAATGACAGAAATTAAAATGACCGAAAAATATTCAGCGCGTGTTTAAAATCTCGTGTTTGACGCACCACTACCTAATTAAAGGTGGATATTTCTCCTGCTCCACGTTCCTTTTGAGATAGGTTTATGGTAGTCTTAGTACATATGCCTTCTATGACGGAAAGAATAAAGGGGAGGAAGAGTAAAAACATACAAAATAGAATGAGAAGATGCTATAGAATAAACAGAATAGAATCTCGAAGGTATGTGAATATTCTAAAACCATTTATGGGTATTATTGAAATCGCCAATTGGATTTGACGTCCAAATCTTAACGATGAGTCAAAATTCTATTGAAAAAAGCTAACATGTGTTCTAAGACACAAGTTAATTTATGGGTATTATTGTAATCAATGCATTTGAATTTTATTTTTTTATTTTTGATTATTTGAATGCACAAAATTTAAGAAAATATTTATACTCCCTCCGGTCCTATTTATAAGAGAATTTTGGGTCAACAAAAGTTGATGTATCTAGTTAAAAATTCAGTTTAAATACATTCACTTTTGTGGACCTAAATTTCTCTTATAAATAGGACCGGAGGTAGTATTTTAGTATGTTAAGGGCACAACTTAGCATGAGCAATTATATAATATGAATTACTACATCAAAATGAACCTGGACGAAACATTGAACCAAAGGGAAATGAGACATTCCAACATCGAGTAGCCACATTATGTTCTTCCATGCAAATATCACGCAAGTGTCAAATGGAATCAAATACGTTTAGGACCTTTTCTTAGATTTTGAAAATTTTAAGCACTTTACAGTTATGGGACATCACAAGAAGAATATTATTTTCATTTCATCACCTATTGTCAAACATTATGACTATGTTCATTTTTCATTGATGGAAAATTAACTTTATGCATTGACAAACTAATATCCAAGTATCTTTCTACCTTGAAGACAATATATATTTGTACTATATATAGAACATTATACCTATGCATAATATAACCAAGGCAGCAAGCTAGCATGAATCAGATCTAGCTGATAAGCTTTTTGTTGATTGTCTCTTAGAGTTCCTTTGAACGCTTCATGCATGAGAAATATCTCTTTGGTTTAAAATCCATTAGAAAAGATAGTATTTTCTTCTATGAAGTGTTTGGGGGAACTCTTGGGTTCAACCAACACCTATCCATCATCAAATACCAACTCTTGAGAAATATGTAAGTAAATTAACGATTATGTTGGTTTTCAAGTTTGAACTCTAGACCTTCGAGTTAGAATTCTCTAATAAAATACCTTTGTGTTTTTGTTATGTACTCAAATGTATTAATGCTGGCATTGCTAATGAAATGGTTTAACTTTACTTTCTTAATAAATGTTAGTGAATTATTTGGGTTTTCATATCGGAGAGAGTGCATATAGATACAAGAAGATCAGTTACTGGTTATTGCTTCTTTCTTGGTAATTCCCTCGATTTTTGGAAATCCCGAAAGCAGTAAATCGTCTTTGGATCTTCCTCATAAGAAATGTATAAAGCTCTAGAAAATGGCACATGTGAGCTCCAATGGTTTAGCAACGAGAACACCCAGACAAACAAAATACTACACCCCTGCAGAAAATCAAACATCAATTGCATTCAACAAGTATTGGTTAATGGATTCACAGTCTACCTAACATAAGCAAAACTATTGCTTTCAACCAAAATCAATCAGAACACGAAACAAACAAAGAAGGCTTGACACATCGCCACCGAGCTTGGCGTAGAGTTACAAAGCAACATGACCAAACTGCACAAAGCTTGACGCAACAGGCCACAACAAAACACTGTATAACATGTTTTTCTAAAATAAATTAAGTACGATTGAAGTATTATATGATCGTTTTTCATGTTAATATGATAACTTTTTAAAGAACATTTCATAATGTCTGCAATTTAAAAATGAAAAGTAAATCATCCCCTCTTGTCTTAAACCCTCCATCAAACACATCCTTAAAATCCACGTACCAGACCAAGAAAATTTTCACAAAGAACATTTCTATAAATATGAAAATGCACAAGCCTTCTATCTAACTAAACTAATGTCGAATAAAACAAATACTTAGAACAATACGATAATAAAGTTCGAAATTATTCACAAATATTACAACAACAGAAGTGGTCATGTACAAAAAGTATTGTTTATGCTATTTGCTCAACTTTAACTAGTTAATTAAGAATAAAAGTATTGTTAATACATTTTTTGTTTCTTTTTAAGAAGAAAAGAAAATGATGTGCATGTACAAAAATAAGTTCATACAAATCTCACAAATAATTTTCTTCAGATAGCTTGATTTAGCATTCATTTTATGTTTCTTTTAATTTCCATTTGAGAAATTAACTAGCAAATGAAGTTCAACAGGATTTAGCAAATTTTAAAAGAGAAATTGAATACAACAACCAGATAATTAGACAATTGATGGAAAGCTTGAAGTTTCAGTCCATCTCATATACTATAGACCAAGCTCATGATGATGAGTTTGGTGATGACGAGGAGTTAGTGTAACACCCCGTTATCCCAATATGTAAATATTAAATAAAATAATCAGAGTTCAACAACAAACGGGAATGTCACACTGCTTTTCAAAATTTCTTAAATAGAATAAAGTACTATTTATTAAATCAACTTTGATAAAATATCAATACACTGCAGCGGAATATTTTTCAAAGTGTTAACATCAAAACAACCAACAATAAATCATGGCACAAAGGCCTCAACATAAATATTCATCAGCAATTGTTCAACAAAAATAAAAGGCTCCAACAACATGTTCCAAAATTGATACATAAGGAATGAAAATAAAAACAACTAATTCCCATCCCGTTACGTATTAGAGCCTAAGACACTTGAGTCACCACTTCTACTACTCTTCATCACCTGCAAGTTACACATAGGAAGGGCAACATTTCCAAGCAGAAGAGGTGAGATTCACAAACAACAATAATAGATATATAATTCATCAATTGAATCTAACACCCTAAACATCAACAATGCTTCAGTATACATATATATTTCATAATCAACAACATCATCAACACTGGCAATTTCAACCAACAACAACGACTCATGCAATGACACGACAACTCCACTACGACTCAACAACAAAATGCGACAATGCACATGCATGTGGTACCATTTTACGCGTTTGAATGACAAGGCATTCCAGGGCATGAGCCCTCAACGAATTTGAATGGTTAAAGCATTCACAAGGCATAAGCCCTCACCAATTTGAATGAACTAGCATTCACAGGGCATAGGCCCTCACCAATTGAACGACAAGGCGTTCCAGGGCATGAGCCCTCACCAATTTTATGATTATGCAATGAACTCCACTTGTGTATATCTACATACAACTCAACAATGCATACAACAACAATATGAACGACAACAACTGCTACTCAACAATGCATATATATAAATATGACTTACACCTCAACAACTCAATTAATAATACTCCAACCCTTGAAATGAAATTCAACAACATGTATAATTTATTTAAATATAATATACATAACAGCCATCAATAATTCATCATACATTAATTCAATGACTCCAAAAAATAACACAATTAATCATAATCATGGTCCTACACCAAGTTCATTCAACTCTATTCAAATACATAGCAAAGAGCTTCAGGTACAGGGCAACTCGCCTCGCGAGCACATCTGCTCGCTATGGCGAACTCCAGAAAATGGTTTACTCGCTATGGCGAGTACGAGGCGAATGAGAAAAAGGGTGCTCTCGGTAGTTTTGACATTTTTCTCACTAAATCTTCATTTTTAAGCTCCCTATTCATCTTTTTATTCTAAAAGTTGTCCCAGTCCTCTCTAAAAACATCTAGGCACTCAAAACTATCCAACTTACATCTTATAACAACAATTTGAAAATCAAAATCTCTAACTCACTTACTCGCCATGGCGAGTGGTTCTGCTCGCGAGGCGAGCTATGAAGTTGTTCACTCGCGAGGCGAGACAGGCTACTCGCAGAAGCGAGCGATGAAGATCTTGTACGGGCAGAATGCAGGTTTTTCCCAAAAATCTCAATTTTCTCAATTTCAATTCCCAAAACAGTTTACAGATGTATAATAAATTGTTGTCTACAACCTAAACACATTCTAACACTCTCACAAAGGTTTCTACACTCTTTTCCATCCAAAATCAAAGAATCATAATCTAAACCCAAATTCCCAATTTTAACCAGAACTATGCTAAATCCAAAATCAGAATTATACAACCATTACTATTGAGAGATAGTCTCACCCTTACCTTAGATTGAAGGACAGAACTCTACAGAAAATCTGGTTCTCTTCACTTGGCTCTCCTCTTGGTTTTTTCTCCCAAAACTCTATTGTACGTGAAAATGCTTCTGACTGACAGTTTCTATTTTTCTTTAACTTAATGTAACCTCCCAATATTACTTAACTCCTCATAAACTCTATTAATTCTAATTTAACCCCCAAAACTCCAAATAATTATAATTCCCACTAAAACTATTAAATACTACAATAAATCATATAATAAGATATAACACACCACATAATCAACAATAATTATTTAAAATCATATAAAAGACTCTAAATAAATCAGAAATAATTAAAATAACGACTAGGGCGTTACAGTTAGCAGAGAGACAAAGACAATCTTGATAAAATGTTAAATATTATTAATTATTTCTATTGTTATTTACATATGTGTATTATTTATTTAAATATTTTTAGTGTCTATCACTATTTAACATTCTCGATTTTCTTTTGTTAATAATAATATCGTTAAGACATTGTAAAATAATACATTTGGTGCAAAATGTTAATTCTTTTTTTAAAGGATAACATATTAATCTTAAAAAATAATATTTCAAAATGACAATGATTTGTTATTTTTGAAGCATATAGAATAGAAATGAAATAAATTAAATTAAACTAATAAGTAGGATTAAAAAAAATCAACGAATAATAGATCACTGCAATATATCATACAAATAAAAAAAAACTATGTATTAAAATATTTGTAAAATCAATATTAAATTCTATCTAGTATGATAGGTTTTCATAAAAGGGCATTTAAAAACATTAAATTAAATTCGAATTTTTGGATCGATTTCGGGTTATAACTTATAACTTGAACACCTCTATAGAAAAATTTGCTGAAGTTTTGGTGAATTAAGCAAAATTTTGTTTGAGTCGTTACATACAAGAAAAACGTGATTTTAAAATTATTTAATGTTTTTGTAAAAAAAAAAAAAATTAAACTAACATGCACACATGACAAAAATAATACAGCATTAAAAATTTACTATTGAGCTAAGGTGTAAACTTTTTTTTGGATCTTAAAAATTTACTGTTGTATTGAGTAAAGATACATGTACACCCTTTTTTTCTTGTACCACCCATACACACACCACATGTGGCATTTATTTATTTTATTAATTAAAAAAGAAAAACAACACAACATTCTCTCTCCTCTCACAAAGAAAAAAAACATTCTCTCTTCCTCTGCAAATGTAGCCGCTCTCTTTTCGTCTCCTCTCTTTGCCTCGCCGGCCATCAGCCACTGGCCGTCCTTATCTCTCACGCCAACCACCGTCAACCGACGTCCTTTTCTCTCTTGGCCGCCGGTGTTATCCATCGACCACCATCTTTCTTCGCTGAACATGGAAACCGGTGGCGACAACCACACCACCACAGTAAATCCAAAAACCGGTGACGGTGACGACGTCGGAAACCAAAAGTTCCTGATCTGCATCACCCTCTATCATCAATTTGCATTTTTTCCTTAAGATCTACTGTAACGTCAACGACTACATTCGGAGTAGAGAGAGAATGAAATCGAAATGGCGGTGGTTGGAGGCAGTTGGTGACAACCACGAGGCAGAGGGCGGTGGTGAGGTGGTCGGATAAGAGAGAGAGAGAGAGAGAGAGAGAGAGAGAGAGAGAGATGACTGAGGAAGTTGCAGGGAGGGATGGAGAAAGTTAGAGAGGCGGCAACCTGAGATAATTAAAGAGGCGGTTGGCGGCGGTGTGTTGGCCGGAGAAGAAAAAGTGAGAGAGAGCTGTACAGAGAGTTGCAGAGAGATAGAGAGCTGTGAAAGGATTGGTTTGGAATCAGAAAAAAAAAAAATTAAAATCAAATAAAATTCCACATAAGAGTGGTACCAAGTGGTATTCCACCTAAGTGTGTATACCTATCACCACTCGTTGTATTTTAAGGACTAATGTAGATAATGATTTCCTAAGGTTAGCAGAGGGTTTCCTTCACTTCAGTATATTTAGTGCTCCCTTCAAGTATCTCGGGCCACCTGTGAGGGTTAATCCTCAGTTGGAGAGGTAAGAGTATGTGGAAGAGCATTTTAAGCGAGATATATGAGCTCTTTTATGCTGGGAGAGGGAGGGAGCTCTTTTACATTGGTTTCCTTATGATGGAATGGATCTCCTTGCTTGGAACCTCAATTGATTCCCAATCATATTCGTTTGAGAAAGTGTTAAGAAAATTAATTAGGAATGAGATGCCAACTTATTTTTGGGATGATGTTCGGGTTGGCCATATATTCTGAGAGAGAAGGGTGAGATCGATGATGTTTTGATTATGAATGTGTTTCCTATTTTTTTATGGGATTAGGAATGGGATGTCGTCTATTTCGAAGAAAAAGTTGAATCAGGTGAGTTTGATGGGTGACTTGGGGAGAGGGGTGAGAGCGGGATATGAGTTTGAGGAGGGGGTTTCTTTTTTGGGAGCAGGGGTTAGTCAGGGAGTTGGAGGAATTGTTGGTGGGAGTCAGAGGATCTTGAGGGTGACGATTCCTAGTTGTGGACTCATAGTTATGATCGATGAGTTGTATTCAGCTAAATCTCCATGGGAGAGATTTATCAATCTGAGGAAGGTGGTAACTCACTGGATAGATCCCATAAAAGTTAGACAACGTCAAAACTACAGGTTTTGCATGGTAGCTGGTTCTTGACCGGATTCCTATTAGGAATAATCTTTTTCCCTCGTAGGATCTTCTTAGACCTCTGTAGGACTATGTGTGTTGTTTTCAAGGATAGGAGAGAGACGAAATCCGTTTGTTTGTGTTATGTCTGATAGTGTCTAGGGTTTGGTATAATATCAATAGGTGATTGGGTTGGAAGTTGATTTTGTCGGGGAGTCACTTAGGTCTTTTTCAAATGTTCATGTTGTTTTATTGATAAGGCGAGCAATGGTTTAGGTTTTACTTTGAGTTGACATTCGAGTGTGGATTCTCTGGAAATCTCGTAAAGATTTTATTTTTGTGGTAAGTCGGTCAAGCATGCGTGATGTCCCCATGCTCGATCACTATAAATACCTAATAAGTTTAACTAAGAACAGGTTTAAAGGAAACACAATATTAATACATTTTAACGTTCAACATGTGTGATATCCTATGCTCGCTCACTAGTAGAAGTTCATGTTATTCTTGCAGAAATAAAATTTGTGTAGTTTTTTAAGCTTAAAAGAGTGTCCCAAGTTATTTATTGTAATGGCTAGTTCATATCGGCACTTTTTGCCTATATATATGCTTTTCTTATTGCGCCAATTTGTATAAACTACAAACAATAGTTTTTATGAAATTCTGGTTTTGATTAAAATTATAGATAGATATATTTTGTACTTTCATATTGTAACAAACTATACTTATTTTTTACACTTTCATCAATAATATAACAATTATAATAAAAATTCATATTATTTTTTTAATGCATATAATTAGAAGTGAGAAAATCACTCCAAAACTATGTTTTTCCCTTTAAATATAGAACAGATTAGCACTTCTCCGTGATAAAAACTTGAGAGAGAAATGCAAAGAAGTGAACCTGGACGAAACATTGAACAATGAACCGTATCTTTCTTATAACATTTGATTTTTACACTTCTTGCATGACAGGACCATCAAAAGTTTAGAGGTACCTTTTGTTAGATTTTGAAGATTTGAATCACTTTAACGTTACGGACATCACAAGAAGAATATATTTGATTTCATAATAATATACCAATTCCTTTTGCCAAACATCCTGACTATGTTCATTGTTCAATGATAGTAGACTAACTTTATAAATGGCCACACAAATTTTCAAGTATCTTTGTGCTTTGAACCCAATATTTGTAATATATATAGAACATTATACTATGCATTATTTAGCCAACGCAGCAAACTAGTCTAACAGATCTAGCTTATTAGCTTTATGTTGATTGTCTCTTAGAGTTCCTTTGAACGCTTCATGCATGAGAATATCTATCTATTTGGTCTAAAGTCCATTAGAAAAGATAGCCATTTTTTCAATGAAGTGTTTGGGGGAACTCTTGGAGTTGAATCAACACGACCATATATCATCATAAAGAAACAAGTCAAAAATTCAGGTGGAGTAGTTCTTTCATTGTGTTGTCACAAAAGTTTAAACACATCATTTAGACGGATCAGTATTTACTGCCGTCAGCAAGTCCTTGCAATAGTCACACAGTCAAGCGTCATCAATCGTCTGATCAAGATTGATCAGTTCTGATTTAATTTCAATATATTTGAAGTCATAAATTATAAATTAAAATTGTTTTTTATGGGCCATCCAATTAAGATTGCACGACGGATGATGCTTGACGTGTAACTGCAGGGACTTGATGACTACATCAAATCCAGGTCCTATTTATACAAAAAAAAATTATATATATCATTTAATGATTTAAATAAACACATAAGTTTTTGTAATAAAAAGTGCAGTATCTAATTAATATTTTATCTAACTATCTTCTCTTCTTGTGAGCTTGTCCCGTCTAAAATCTCTTGTCACCACACTAGATTGATTCATTACTTGCAAACAAACTTTATACAAGACCACACAAATTTTCACGTATATTTGTACTTTGAACACAATATCTGTACTATATATAGCCAAGGAAGCAAGCTAGTGTGAAAGTATATCAAGCTGATTAGCTTTTTATTCATTGTCTCTTAGAGTTCCTTTGATATTTGTTAAGAGTCCCATATCAGATAGAAGATGGCTCGACAATGTGTTTATAAGTGGGGTCAATCATCACCTCACAAGTCGGTTTAGTGGTGTTGTTAGAGCTGTCAAAACGGACGGCCCGACCCGTTTAGGTCCGGCCCTAACGGGCTTCGGGTTTTATCGGGCCGGGCCAAAAAGTCCGGTTGAAAAACGGGCTTGAAATATACTACCTGAGCCCGGCCCTACACGGGCCGCGGGCTTAACGGGCCGGCCCGTATTAAAAATTATATTTTTTTTTTTTAAAAATACTATAAAATACTCCTATAATATTTTTAATATGTTTAAATAGTGCCTAGAACAAATATAAATTGCAAAAAATTTTGTACAAACAGCGAGGAAAACAATTTTAAATAAATTAGATACGTTATGGTTATATATATTTATATTTTCGATCTTTAAAATTATAAATAACGAAACGAGTAAATATAATTTTATATTACATGTATATTTGTGTTAATTCATTGAATTTTCACTTTTATTTATTACTTTGATAATCAACTAAGTAAAGAATTATTTAAAAAATGGATATAATTTATAGGATTTTTTTTGTTATGTGGGCTAGCGGGCTACCCTCGGCCCGTTCGGTCTAGCCCAAACGGGTAGCGGGCTTTTTAGGGCCGGGCTAAAAAGCCCTATTAAAATTCGGGCTCAATATTTAAGGCCCAATCCCTATAATTAATCGGGCTAAACGGGCCGGCCCATACGGCCCGGCCCATAAGGCCCGACCCGTTTTCACAGCTCTAGGTGTTGTGTTAGGCCCAACCACGATTTCTAACATGGTATCAGAGCCTGTCCTAAATCTATCGTTGGGCTTCCCACATTGTCCACACTTCAGCTCCATTGGGCCAGGCCGAAGCGTGAGGGGGGGTGTTGGAAATTCCGCCTTAATTGCGGTCCGCCCTAGTGCCTAAATTGCGACTTTTGGTTAGCCTTCATTATAGCCTCCAACACCTTCATTGTGTTGGCTTTGAGGGGGTGGATTTAGTCCCACATCAGATAGATAGGACTCTTGAGTACTTTTTATAAAGAGGATACACTCCTCACCTTACAAGCTAGTTTTGTAAGGATGAGTTAGGTTCTTCAATATCAATTGGTGCTTCTAATATCAGGTTTCCGCTATCGGACCACCCACCATTTATGTCCACGAACCAAGTCCAATAGTGTTGGTCGTGAGGGTTGTGTTAAGAGTCCCACATCGGATACAAGATTGTACAATATGTTTATAAGTGAGGGCAATTCTCACCTCACAAGCCGATTTTGTGGGGTTGTGTTAGGCCCAACCATTTGGAATGAGATCCAAGCTTATTTAACAATACTCAATATAAAAGATAGTCCATCATCACCATAACAACAAGCGCCAAATTGAGATGTTAATCAATGTGTTTATGATAACGATAACTCTTGTCTTCAATTACAACTATCTAAGTAAATCAATGTTTTATCTTGGTTTTAAGAGTTTGAACGTTGGAATCATCATAACAACATGCGCCAAATTGAGATGTTAATCAATGTGTTTATGATAACGATAACTCTTGTCTTCAATTGTCTTCAACTACGACTATGTAAGTAATCCATTTGGGGTTGGCTTGAGATCTTGAAGTTTCCTCTTTCAGAGGTCTCAGGTTTGATTCCCTCTGGTGCCAATTTCATTGGGATAAGTCCATACTTGCTTTGGCTTTAAACGGATCCCCGCAAGTAAGCGGTAGGAATGGTACCCTCGGATTAATTAATTCTTGAATCGGATACCGAGTTTAAAAAAAACAAAAAAAAAAAAGTAAATTAATGATTTATCTTGGTTTTAAGAGTTTGAACGTTGGACATGTTATAGTGTAAGTAAATTATGATAATTTTTATGTAAGCCTTGACTTGGCTCATTTTAAATCAATGAGCATTTTAAAAAGCTTCAATCTTACCTATTTAATAATTGAAATAGGCCGAGTTGGACTTTAAATAGACTGGGTTATATGTCCCTGACAGACAGTCTATTCTATTCTCACCCCTTTAAAAATCAATTTAAAATTCAATCTAGTCTGTTAAGTTTTCACAAAAGGAAATTTATATACATTAAATATTCAAATTTTTGGATCGATTTGGGGTTATAATTTGAACACCTCTATAGAAAAATTTGGTGAATTAAGTAAAATTTTGTTTCAGTTGTTACATACAAGAAAAACGTGATTTAAAATTATTTAATGTTTTGTAAAAAAATACATTAAATAATATACATAACAAATATAATACAACATTCAAAATTTAGCATTACGCTGAGGTGTAAACTTTTCTTTTTTTTTTGGATCTTTAATGTGGAAACGGTGTGCTGCCGTTATTAGTAAAGAGAAGAGATCATATTTAATAACTGTTGAAATTGATGAGATAGTAGAGATTGTATTCCTATGGTATTTAATCGATGTGCTTGCTTTTCCCTATCATTATGTTATGATGGATTTCTCACCCTTTATTTTTGTTGTGTTTGTTCCCTTTATGGTTATTGTACCGTGAGTACAGACACGCAGGCCGACGAAGAGTAGCTTTGGGAAGGTGGCAAAGAGAGATGATCTCCGCATCAATTTCTTTTCTTTTGGTAGTTGAAATAAAAATGTAGGTGCTATGTGCTCTAATTCATATAACACTAGGGTTGGGGAGAAACGACTATATGCCTCGAATTGCAAAATTTGAATTACTCGTGAGAACCTTGTTTATTTTTATTTATGAATATCGAAGAACAAGTATGAGATTATTATTATTATGAATTATTTTCACAACTTATTCTGTGAAGGTGGAATTGTATGCTAATTTAATGTTAAATTGTTCGAGTTATGTAATATCCTTCCTAATAGAAATATATTCATTCCTATTATTATTAACTAACGAAAATTCGGACATTCACGTACCCGTCTTTTCACTCTTTTTATCGCGCTAATGTTTGAAAATTATAAACGGTATTTCTTTATGAAATTTGAATTTTGATTAAAAGTAAAAATATAAATATTTTTTGCTTTCTAATTATAATAAATCAAACAAATTATGATTACCTATTTCAATCAAACCAACAATTTTTATACATATTCAAAAAAAAAAAAAAAAAAACTTTGTTATTTAAAAAGTTGTTGTTTAAGGGTATAATGAAAAAGTAAATATAGATACACTCATTTAATTTGTTACACTTGTTAAATGATAAAGCGAAAAATTGGACATATGTGTTTGTTACACTTTTATTTTAATATTTAAATTTATTCTTTTCTATTTTTTTTATATCGTTCCAATTTTATCGGATGTCCCTGAAGGGACTTATTCTTATCTATTTATTAGATGTCTTATTTGTATTGAAAATTGAGGGCATTTTTGGAAAGAAAAGTCAACTCAAAAGAGTTGAAATGGGTTATTTTCTTATATATATTTTGGATAAAGGCAAATGAAATAAAGAGTCGGGAGAGGCCTGAACCAAATACAAAATCAATCCATATGAGTACGAGAGTAAGGTAAGCCTAAACTATCCCTCAACAAAAAGGATGAAATAAAAGGAGGAGGGGCAGGCCACCATTGAGAGGAGAACATAGCAAGACCTTGACCATTCTTAGCAAGGGCATCAGCAGCCATATTACCTTCTCTGAGAATGTGAGTGCAGATGCAGCCAGACAACTTGCAAAAGTGCAAGCAGTTATACTATCTACCACGTAACTTCCAAGGGATACCAGAGCCTCTATGGAAAGCATTGACCACAGCCAAAGAGTCAGTTTCTATCCAAAGATGAGTCAGATGCATGTCTTTGGCCTTTTCAATAGCTAACAGAAAGGCACAAAATTCAGCTTCAAGGGAGGAGGCCTGACCAATATTACTAGCCACTGCACCCAAAAGTTGGAACCAGAGTCCCTAATCACAAAGCCAACCGCTCCACAAGGAATGATCCCAAAGGAGGATCCATCACAATTAATCTTCACAATCCCATACGAGGGAGGGGTCCAAGAAACTTCTTTCGCAATGCTAATCCTTTTAACCTGGAAGGGGATATTAAAGAGCTTGGAAACATTGTAATCAGCCATATCAGAGGCCCCTTTAGAGATAACAAGGGTGAAGCTAAGACGAACCTCAGCCAAAACAACATTGAACAAAGAGACCATAAACCGCTGTAAATCAGCAAAACACCTATGGTTTCTCTCAATCCAAATGATCCAGATGATATGAAGCACCGCAGAATTCATGACCTGATGAACCAATTTACTACCAGATCCTGTAAACAACAAGGAGAGAATATTGGAACGGTCCAAGTGTTGACCAGATCCGCTACTAAGCCAATTCCAAAGTTAGGAGGTGATAAGACAATCAAGGAAAATGTGATGTGATGTTTCAGCTGAATTCCTGCAAAAGCAACATATAGACACGACATAGCAGCCCCTCTTTCTAAGATTATCATTAATAGGGAGTTTGTCATGAATAAGTCTCCAAGCAATGAAAGCTCTGGTGGGAGGTGAGTAAGTATTCCAAACCTGCTTGAACCAGGACACTTTCTGGCCAGTGCCAGCTAAGAAAGAATAAGCAAGTTGGTTGGTCAAAACCCCATCAGTGGCAAGATTCCAATTAAGGCTATCAGGAACATCAAACACCGAGAGAGTGATTTTATGAATAGTGGAGGCTAAGGCAGGGTCTCTGGAAATCAGACAACCAGTATATATATTATAACCTATATATATATTATAGGTTATAATATTTTTACGAGAAATAGGATGTTACACTTTACCTAATATTTGTCAAATGTTACAAGATCTAAATAGTAACATTTATTTTTTATCTAATTACAAATTTGAAGTGTTACTAAATCTCATATATATTATAGTGGCATTCCTTTGCTTTGTCATTTGCGTTGTTATCATCAAAACATCAGTAGATGTTCCTTTACTTAGTTATCATTATAACATCAGGTGTGAGGCATAGTGGTCAAACCAAATTGATTCTTACAACAATGGCAACCCAGATCTCATGACTTATGGGTTGGTGGTTATCAATGTAACGCCCTCTTTGAATTATTTGATTTATTTGATTGTTTTTATAGGTTTAGAATATATTTATATGATTATGTGATTTATTAAGTGGCTTATTTTAGTATTTATGTGATTTAAATGATTATGTGGTGTGTCGTTATTTTATTAAGTAGTGTTATTTTATTATTTAATATAATAAGTCTTGAAAATAGAAATAAGATTAAGATTGTGGGGCTGTTTTGAGAATTTAGAGAGTTTAGTGGATTAAGTGGAAATAAGATAAAATAGATGGGAAGAGATAAATAGGAGAAACTAGGTTTAGAATTATTTTTCACATACAACCAGTTTTGGAGAAAAGGGAGAAAACAAGAGAAGAGGAGAACCAAGAAGGAGAGAGACCGCCGATCATCAATACTAAGGTAAGGGTGGGACTAACTTTCTCTAATTCTAAGTATTTTAATTCTGAAAACTGGATTTAACATGATGTAGGTGGTAATTTTGATGATTAGAGAAATTAGGTTTTGGTTTGGAATTGATTGTTAAAGAGTAGGTAATTCAATGAATTAACATAAGAATTGAAGTTCAGGCTGTAGAATAAACATAGGTTGAGTTTCCTATCAAATTTGGGATTTGGGTTGATGAAATTGGGGCTTTAGGAGTGAAAACTGGTCTGTTCCCGTAGATTTGTCCGTCGCAAGTCGCCACCGCGAGTAAACTTACTCGCCTCGCGAGCTGCACTTTGACAGCATCCCCTGTTTCATGTTCTTGCGTCTTTTTCACACGTTTCTGTTTTGAATTGGCATTTTGTGTAAACATGAAAGTTGTAGATAATTGTGTTAGCTTTCCAGTGGCTTTGGTTTGACTTGAAAATGATTTTTGGTGTTTCAGATATGATGAAAATACTCCAAGGAGGTCTTAGTGAAATCTTATGAAAATTTAGCATAACCATTTCTAAGTTAATCCAAAACTTATGGGATAATTCCAAACTTCAAAACTAAAAGTACTATGAGTTCAATTAAGGTGTTTAAGAGTATTTAACCTATGTTGTGAGTTGGTCCTTGGGGGTAGAAACGAGGTTGTTTATAATATTAATGTTCTTCAGAGAGTCTGAAATTAAGATGATTAATGTTGTTGGTTATGTGAAATAATTATATGCCTTATGTGGAAAATGTATGATGTTTAAGTTGTTGATGTTTTTCATTAATATTGTTATGTTGTGAATTGCTTGTGCTGCTTCTGTTGCTGTTGAATATTGATCAAGTTGCAGATGTTGGTTTAAGTTGTCTAAGTTGTAAGTTGCCGTTCCAAAGTATTGGAGTCTTAAGTTGTTGATGTTGTCTAAGTTGTTGAAGTCGTAGTTGAAGCTGTTGTTGGTGACTGTTTATGTTCAGATGTTTTGTGGGAGGTGGTGTACTCTTACGTTGTTGTTTTATAAGAGGTGGTGTACTCTTATGTAGTTGTTTTATAAGAGGTGGTGTACTCTTACGTCGTTGTTTTATAAGAGGTGGTGTAGTCTTATGTTGTTATTTTATAAGAGGTGGTGTACTCTGATGTCGTTGTTTCATAAGAGGTGGTGTACTCTCACATAGTTGTATTGACAGGTTGACGTTGTCATCGTCGAATCGTTGAAGTTGTTGTTGATGACAAACCATGGAATGTTAATGATCATGTTGTCGTTTATATTATTATGAGATGATGATTATGTTGTTGTGATGAAGATTATGTTGTGTTGTTTATATTATTATGAGATGATGATTATGTTGTTGTTTATATTATTATAAGATGATGAATATGTTGTGTTGCTTATATTATTATGAGATGATAATTATGTTGTGTTGTTTATATTATTATGAGATGAAGATTATGTTGTGTTGTTTATATTATTATGAGATGATGATTATGTTGTGTTGGTTATGTTATTATGGGATGATGATTATGTTGTGTCGTTTATGTTATAAGATGATGTTTATGATGTGATGATTTATTATGTTATATGATGATGGTTATGATTTGATTATTATGTGCTAAGTGATGATGTATATAATGCGATGAATATGAAGTTAATAATGATTAGAAGTTGATTGAGTTATTAATGAAATATTATAAGAAGATTTAATGTTATTAATTGATGAAGTTTAAGTTGTTAAATGATTTTGATGAATTATATGCTTATTACACTACCACAATTTTGGCTTTTAATAGCACAATTTTAATAGCGTTTTTGGATAAATGCTATTAAAAATGCAAATTATAGACCTGTTATAGCACTCTTCAGAAAGCGCTAAAAAAAGCTTGTTAAAAACTGGGTTAGATAGCGCTTTTCTATAAGTGCTATTATTCTTGTTCGTACTAATAGCACTTTTAAAAAAGCGCTATTGTTGAAGGGGGTATAGATAGCGTTTTTCACAAACGCTATGTTTGGGTTATATGAATATTAAAAAAGGGCGGATGATTTTTTTCATTTTTGCGCAGTAACACTAACACATAACACACTCTCTTCCTTAAAAAAAAAAAAAAAAAAAAAAAAAAAAAAAACACTCTCTCTCCTTGATCCAAAAAGAAAGAGCTTCCACCGTCCTTCAACTCAAAAACTGAAATCCAAACCAGCTTCCTCGGTCAAAATCAAAGTCAGAATCGAAATCGAAGTAAGAAGTCGGAATCGTGGTGGTGAAAATGTTTCTCTCTTTCTTCTCTGGTTAGATCTTCATTCCCTTCTTTTACACTTCCATTCTCTCTCTTTATTATGGTTGAATTAGATAACCTAGGAATTGTGTTCTCAACTTAGTGCTGTTATGTTTTGGGGTAATTGCATATTTTTGTAATGGGTTGGAGTACCGTCTTTGCTCTTCGTTAATACATTTTTTATTATAAATAATCAACTTAGGTTTTATTTTACCATTACGGGGTTTTGAGTGAAACTGAATTCAGCCTTCAAAATCTTGAAGATTTGTAGATCACTATGTCGCTATGGTATTGAAATGCTACTTATAATCTTAATCACTTAAATATGTCATATTTTTTAACTTTTGTAAAACATTTATAACTATTTAATCTTTGCAGTAACTTTTAATAGAAATGTTGTCCTAATCCAAGATTACAAGTCGATTTCAGGGTGTTTTTTTTTAACTCTAGTTAAAAACCAGAGCAAATGATTTTTCAAAAGGTAAGAAGATTATAATGTGATGCTGAGTAAAATATGACATTTGAACATTTATATTAGTATATGTTTGAATTTTCCTATTGGTGAATTATGTTTAAGGTGTCAACTGTCAACTAATTAGATGATTTTTTTATAGTAAGCTAGTGTACTTTTATTTTGTCTAAAGTTGATTTTATGTCATCATTATTATACTATACCAAGTTAATGTGCATTATTATACTATACTAATTAGTTTGATGATTTATAATTGGAGTGTGTTTTCAATTTACCAAACTTGGATTTGGAAAAAAGTCCTAGTTTCAAAGTTGTTATAACTGGATTTTAGAGTGTTTTAAGGTTAAACAATACGGATTGTATGCATAGATAGATAGCTAGTTACTAGTTAATGATAGTGCTTGAATATAAGATTAGTATTTAAAATGTGAGTGTATGTGATTCTTGATTGTGATTTGTAGAGTAATTGAATAGATTCACATAAACTACATAATATTTGTTACCAATAAACTCAAACTAACTATTCCCGACAACTAACTATCAAGACCTATGAACTATGGATCGGAAATGGGTGTCTGCGAATCGAGCGCAAAGGAGTACATAGAAGGAGTGAAAGAGTTTGTTGAGTTTGCTGTTGCTCATACAACAGACAGCAGTAACATCATATGCCCATGCTTAGAATGTTGTAAAACCTCCGAATGATGTGTATCCCCACATAGAACCGGAGCATTGGGATGCCTTTGTAGCTCAACGTCTCACTCCTGAATTTCAGGTAATGTCTTTGTAGCTTAGTGTTTAAATTCATGACATTTATTTTCTCTATTGTTTTTAATCATCATATTTTCTAATCAACCTAATAAAATTGTAATTCACGCAGAAAAAAAGTAAAGAAAATTGAGAAAGAGCTTTAAATCCTAGACATCCATATAGAAAATCACGGATGGGATTAGGTCGTCTCAAAGAAAATATGGTAAGTATATGTAAAGTTGTAGGGATCCAATTCTGACTATTATATTTTGTCTATATACTGACTTCTCTATCATGCCTTCTTTGTTTTGACTTCTCTGTTCTGTTTTGCCTATTCTCCAAAAAAAAAAAAAGAGACTGGAGAGGAAATGATACCACGTGCATCTGTGTGGATTGCTGCCCATGTTGGTAAGGATGGAGTGATTGATAAAGATGAAGTTCAGAAAGTTGCGGATATATGTGTAAGTCAAATATAGCTTCTTTTTTTATTGGATTCAAATCAAAGTATTTTGTTAATTGTGATGAAAGTTCAGAAACATGAGAGAGGAAATTTTTATGCAAAATTATTTTTGCTTGTCAATGTCACGGGTAGTGATGTTTTACACAACAAGAAATTACCATCCGGATATGTCAAGGTTAGGATTGATGTTGCTGTTGAGAGGAAAGCTTTGTTGCCTATACCTATTGAAGAAGGCGATGTCTTAACTGTTGGTGAAGCAATATGGACTTTTGTGGCATGGCAATTGAATCTTGTTAAATTGGTCGATGAACATCAAAAGGTAAATTAATTACCTATTATTAACCTTTGTGATTGATAAGTGGTATATACTTGTTTTATTATTTGGTCACTAACCTAAAGTATTGTAACTAATAGATTCCAGCTAAAACTAAAAAAATTGACAAGAGACCCCAACGTAGTGCTGAATCAGTTACTTCACCAAACAAAAAGATGAAAACTGTGAAGCCTGCTATGGTACCATTCCTTTATAATTATGTGAAGGCAATAATGATCAAAGGACAATCAGTCCCAATTTACATGGACAATGTTATATATGACAAAGCCTACACAGACAAAGTAGAAATAGAGAATATAGAAGAGCTTGTGCAACATAATTGGTTAAGTGCCACTGTTGTAGCTGTATATGCCAGGTACCTATGTTAAATAGTTGTTATTTAGGACTGTTACATGGCTTTATTATATTGGTTTTCTGTCACAAACTCTGCTCTTCTGTTATTCCTATTTTTGGGAGTGTGTTGTTTGGTTTTTTATGTTTCTGTTTTGTGCTGTTTGTTCTGTTTCAAGGTTCTTGTATGAAAATTTGATCAAGCCTTGTGGGTTGGTAAATAAGTTCTCATTTTTATCCCCACATATATCTCAAGAGGATAAACAAGGGCAACAAATAGCAGACATCCTATTGACACACAAGTTTAAGAATAAGCTGATTTTTGCACCGGTCAATTTAGGGTGAGTTTTCTTTACAAAACATTATTCAAGATGACTAAATTTGAAAATGTGGTTTTTTAATTATAATTGAAATATATGTAAATTATGATTGATGCAGGCTAAATTATTGGGTGTTGCTTGTCATCAATCCCGGAGCTGAGATGATATATTATATGGATTCATTGCCGGGGGGACATCCTAACATTGACGTTGTAAGAAAAAAGTTCATGAAGTGAGTATTGATTCTTTTGATTTATAATTGACATAAGTATGATTATTGAGTGCTATTACTCATTTGAAGTTGATTTAATTTTGATAGTGCCATGTGTATTTGTCGTTCCCTTCATCTCAAGTTAAAATCAAAGTCAAGTATAATCCCATGGATAGAAATAAAGGTATATTTTCTAATCAATGGTATTTTTTTTGACAACGTAATCAATTGTTCTTTTAATTCATCATGTGGATTAAATTTCAATTATGTAATTTTTTTCCAGTGTCCTATGCAAACTAATGGCATTGATTGTGGCTATTTTGTCATGCGATTTATGAAAGAGATAATATTGCCAAATCAAGACATGATCCCCGAAAATGTCTTGAAATCATATATATATATATATATATATATAGCTAGGCATTCTTTTTCTAACTCAATTTTTTGCTACTTTTATATTTGAAGTACTTTGGAGATTACAAATGTAAAACCTATTCTAAAGATAAGCTAGTTGAGGTCGAGGAGGATTGTGCAACCTTTACGGTCGAGTATCTTAGTGAGTTTCATTTTCTTTTTCAACAATTTTCATTTGCGTTTTTTAATTGAGTTATTTTAAATCGCAATTGGTTGTGCTGGAAATTTTATGTTAATTAATTTTATGACACAGGAGACTATATTGCTCAGAGACTTAAACTATAATTGGTTGTGCTGGACTATATAGCTTGTCACGAGTCCTCTAAAATATAGGTGTTTTTTTTGTTTGTAACCGTGACTGCTTTTCGGAGCTTTTTTTTTTTTATTGGCAACTTTGGATTGACTAGTATTATGACATTCATAATTAAGTTTATGATCAAGTTGTATTGAGATTATCATGAATGTAATCTGCTATATTCATATTTCAGTATCTTATTATAGCAGTTTTGGTTACAGATTTAAAAAAAAAAAAAAAAAAAAAACGCTACTTTTATTAGCGCTTTCAATAAAACGCTAAGAATCCCCTGTTTGAGTAGAAAGGCTACAATAGCGCTTCTCAGAAAGTGCTAAGAAACAACTGTTAAAAAGCTACTTTAATAGCACTAGAATAAGGCTATATTAGCGCTTTTCTGAAAGCGCTATTGACATATTGCTATTTAATAGCGTTTGAAAAGCGCTATTATAGGCTCCTGACCTTTTATAGCGGGGGCTTTCTTAGCGCTTGAGAAGCGCTATTAAGAGCCAAAATGAGTGTTATTAAAGGGGGTATTTTGTAGTAGTGTTATTATTTAATGTGAAATCTCACCTCTTCTGCTTGGAAATGTTGCTCTTCGTATGAGTAACTTGCATGTGATCGAGAATAAGTTGTTTTAGATTGCTGTCGTGAGTGGACTATCTTCCACGTGTGTCTTTAGGTGCTCTGATACGTAACGGGATGGGAACTTTGTTGCATGCTTTTCTATTCCTTACGTATTACTTTATGAAGTTTATGACTATGTTTTTAGACTGGATTTCTATGAGATATTTATGATGAGGCCTTCGTGCCAAAGACTACTATTTTTAGAAGTTGAAATAAATTCCGCTGCGAAGTTTTCAATATTTATGTTGATTGAACTTTGAAGGAAAATTAGTTAATTATAATATTTATGATTTTTAAAAAGTGTGACATTTCGTTTATGTGGATTACTCTGATTATTTAAATGAAATTTTTATGTTAGGAAAACGGGGTGTTACAATCAACCTCTCCGTTCGAATTACCATCAGATTATGATACTTATTGTATTCCTTGTACTTGTGTTTGTAGGGTCTCGTTTTGGCATCACATAAGCATGACCCTGACCAGCATGGCCTGCAACGTATCATTGTCTTTTGATTGTACAATCTGGTTCAGATTGATGGAATATGGTTCGAGAATAACTCAACCACGTATCCATGGTGGGTAGCAAATATTCATGATAATGAACTTGGGGTCGGACCTAGCAAGCAGGGTGCAAAGTACTAAGCCTTAGGTGTCTGTTTTTCAGGGGTAAAGGATGAATCACTCGGGGTTTATCCAGAGGCCTCCTTATATTGGGGATGGTTAGGGTTTTTCTCCGATGGCTCAACAATGGCATCATATAATCGTGGTTCTAGTGTTTGAGTATGGGCCTCATCACTCTCTCATTATGATTTTAGAGTAATAGAGGTTTAGACCGAGCGACCTATTGTGTCCAACTTGTCTTTCAGAAAAAAGTACTAAAATGACTATGTTTTGTGGAAAATATTTAAGTTGTCACAATATTTATTTAATTTTTTAACTTAATATCATTTTTCAAGTATACGTGTGTCTATATAGTGTGTTCAAATGAATGTGGCCATCCAATACTTTTGGAGCCTTAAGCGTCACAACAAGAGTGTGTTTTCTTCAAGAAAATGTTCTATTGTGAATTCGGACAAAATCACACCAATGAAAAACAAAGAGGTGTGGAGCAAAAGGAAGTGGTAATCAATAGATAAAGTGTCTCCAAGCAACAACAACAAAAACAGACCTAAATCTAAGTGTAAGCAACACCACAAGCATAATCAAAGCAAAAAAGATAAGCAATGAAAGAAAGGAACAAACACACCAAGATTGTTGACCCAGTTCGGTCCAATATGACCTAATCTGGGGGAGAGAGCAGCTCTTCAATCCACTATGATGAAAGTATTTCAAAAGAGTTACAAAAAATTAACTTACAAGCTTACACAAGAACAAGACCTAATTTCTACCCATTTAATTTCACTCACTCTCACAATATGAATCCTAAGAGAAAACACAAAAGGAAGCTTTTTGATCCTTCCAATGGTGAAATCTCACTACCCAAGGTGTTTACAATGTTTCCAAACCCAAGAGAACCTCACTACAAAGACATTCAACCCTAAAGTTATCTCCTTTGTAATCCAAGTTTCTCTCTCTCAAAGCTCTCCTTCAAAATCTGCAAAGAAACACTTATATAGTACACAGTGAAAGACGAAATCGCGCCGCGCCTGTCAGAATCGCGCCACAATTTTAATCGTACGATCTAAGATACAACGGCCTTATCCACAAATCGTGTCACGCCAGTACTAAATCGAGCCGCGATTTGTCTTCAGCAAAAACATCCATTCTGCCAAGAGAAATCGCGTCACGGCTCCCAAAATTGGGCCAGGATTTTGGCCTTTACAGAATCAGAAATTTGAAGTCAATTTCAACATGTTCTATATCTTCTTTGACGGAAAAAATAAAGGGAAGGAAGAGTAAAAACATACAATTGAGCATGAGAAGATGCTATAGAATAAACTGAATAGAATCTCGAAGGTGTGTGAATATTCTGAAACCATATACGGGTATTAATGAAATCGCCAATTGGAATCAAAGTCCAAATCTTAAAGTTGAATGAAAATTCTATTTTAGTGAAGAATGAGATGGAACTTTCTTCCAATATAATATGACTTACTATATTTGATCCACGATGAATGAATTATATAATATGAATTACTATATCAAATGAACCTGGACGAAACATTGAACCAAAGGGAAATGAGACATTCCAACATCGAGTAGCCACATTATGTTCTTCCATGCAAATATCACGCAAGTGTCAAATGGAATCAAATATGTTTGGGACCTTTTCTTAGATTTTGAAAATTTTAAGCACTTTACCGTTATGGGACATCACAAGAAGAATATTATTTTCATTTCATCACCTATTGTCAAACATTATGACTATGTTCATTTTTCATTGATGGAAAATTAACTTTATGCATTGCCACACTAATATATTCACGTATCTTTGTACTTTGAAGACAATATATACTATATATAGAATTTCAGCTCTGCATTATTTAGTCAAGGCAGCAAGCTAGTGAAGTAGATCTAGCTGATTAGCTTTATGTTGATTGTCTCTTAGAGTTCCTTTGAACGCTTCATGCATGAGAATATCTATCTATTTGGTCTAAAATCCATTAGAAAAGATAGTTCTTCTTAAATGAAGTGTTTGGGGGAACTCTTGGGTTCAACCAACACCTATCCATCATCAAATACCAACAAACTCCACAATCAAGTGCTCAAAGTGTTTAGGACAAGCTGCGTGTTCAATTACCAAATATGTAAGTAAATTACCCATTACGTTGGTTTTTGAGTTTGAACTTTATACCTTCGAGTTAGAAGTTCTCTAAAAAAAAATAGGTCAAATGCATCTAAAGGTCCTTTAAGTTTTTCGTTTTTTTCAAAGTGGTCATTTAAGTTTCAAAAGTCCCAAACAAGTCCTTTAAGTTTCAAAAGTCACAGACAAATCCTTTTAGTTTTTAAATCGTTTCAAACAGGTCTTTAAGGAGGTTTGATGAAACTGTACTATATCATGACAGATATCTTCACCAAGGCTTGAGGGGTTTTTCCATGATATGTGGCACATCACATTGACTTTCACAACAAGTTACCGCTTTGACAAACTTTGTTCAAGTTAGTTAGTTAGTTGTAGTTAATTACGATTAGTTAACTAAAGTAGAAAGTTAGTTTGATTATGGTTACCCTATGTAACTGTAAATACATGTATGATGCCATATTATCACCTAGATGAGATATAAGAAAATTCTTACTCATTGTTCAACACTTTTCTCTCGATCGATCTATTCTCTCGATTATGTTTGTCTTTTAGGAAATGATGAAATTGTAAAATAAATAAATAAAATTATTATTTCCAGAAATGCATTATCACTTATTAACATCTCATGTTCTCTCGATAACAATAGTCTATTTCAAAAGTCTGACATCTTCTTATTAACAATTAAAAATGAATACCTATTTTAAAAAATGAAAACATAAGATATTTTTACAAAGTAAAACAGACCTTTAACTTTAACAAAATAGCTTTTTTAGAGGAACAAAATAGTTTTAAGAACTTTAAAAATATGCTATGAAATTTGTCACTATAGACCTTAGTATGTGTCACGCTGGCCTTGCACATAAAAGGTGATATACACACTACTAGAATCTCTTGTTTTTTCTGCGGATTTTCATGCGGGAAATAAATCACATGAATATCTGAGGGATTGCGCTTAGTAAGACGAAGTTTCCTGCGGATTTAGATGCCGCAGGAACATCCACAGGTAAGTATTATTTTGCTAAGGATTTTCCTGCATAATTATTTTCCAATATTATTTCTATATTGCCTTAGGATATTGCGCATGGTATTGCAGCGATTTTCCTACGATTTTGGATATAGTTTGTTTCTGCAGATTTTCCTGCGGTTTGTTTATTTTGTTGAAATTTGTAAGATTTTGAATTTCTTAATTTTAAATATTGAATATAGACCCAATAATTTTAAATTTAAGTCCAAATTAACATATATCCAAGTAAAATGTCAAACTTGATTGTAACTAATATTTTTTTGTTTATATTCAATATTGAAATATTTCGAGAATTAACATAACATTAGAAATCTTTTACATAAACCATCAACATCCAAAAAATTATATATTTATTAATTTATTTAAATTAGATTATTTTGAGAATGAGAAAAGAGAAAACACTCTATAAGTGTAAACTATTTTTTCTTTCGATGATAATCTAGATGGGTTAGTTCGGCTTTAAATGAAACCTTGTAATATACAATGAGATTGAACCTTAAGCTAAATCAATGATTGAACCTGATATCGAGTTTTAAAAAAGAAAAAGAAACTAATTTTACACTGACGTCCAACAAAACTTAAAAATCTTACATTTTTTTTTAAAAAAACAGTTACAAAATATGTTAAAATGGAAAGATGATAAATTCTCGTCGGACAACACTGTAAAACAATTTTTCATTGTCTAGATTTTGGTAATTATATTATATGTTATTTATATAACTTTTACAATAAATTTTAGTTTTGTTATAAAGTAAATTTATTAATTTTCTTTTTAATTATAAATGATAATTGTTAGAAAAAATAAAACATTTTATAGATAGATAAAATTGATCGAAGAGTCTGATATTTTGCACAAAAGCCTGGTCATTCACTTCACCGCCATATCTCTCACGTGCAATTTCGCCGCCATATCACTTACTTCACCACCATAATTCTCACCTTGCCGCCGTATCAGAACCTCACCACCGTATCTCTCACTCTGTCAGATTCTCGTCTTGGTGGCGCTTTTGATGAGGTTAATTCGGAAGAAAGTTTAGCGAGGTAGATTCCTTCACAAATCTATCTAATTTGATTTCCAATATTCTGTGTTCTTCGTATTGTTGTATTTAGGGTTCTGATTTCCATCTGTGCTTTTGATGATGAATTTCTCCTTCCGCTGTATCGCTATGATTGCTTTATGTTCAATTTCTTATGAATTTGATCCTGATTGATTTATGTTCACGAGGTTCTCGTCTATCCACGGTTCTGATAGATTCTTCTACTAATCTGAGATTTACTAGATTTGATTTATGATTCTTTAAAATTTTCTATGATTTCAATTCAATTTGTTGGTGGCTATAACCAGTTTAATTCAGAGGAGTCTGCAAATGATATAAGCATATGCATGTTAAATTATATTAGAATTTGTTAAAATTTGCCATCATTCATATCCATTTATTTATTTTATTTTAAGTCTATGTTTTTTGTACCTTTAGTTAAGTGTTCTTTCCCTTATCCTAAGATTCGTTTTAATCTAATTCCAATTCTTCTCACATACAGATATGTTAATGCTGATTTTGGAAAAAATTATTTGCTTGGCTATTAAAAAGGATAAGAAATGTTGTAATTAATAAATCAGAACTTGGTAATTTATTTATTGGTTTTGTACATAGGTCTTTTGTGCACAAAATTGTACTTTCCTGGATGTTGATTCTATGTACATATGTCTCGTTTGATTGGTCATAAATAGGTTCAAATAAATTGAATGGATCATAACTTATGTAGTCTATTGCCTCACTTGTTTGAGGAAAAATGCAAAGAACAAAACTTGAAATACAAGGTAATTTTATGCCCTTTTACCATTTAAGAACTACGGTATCAGTTTAGTGCATGTTTCTCTACCCTAGATGAGGTCGTTAAGTCTGTGAACATTTTTAATGGTAAGTTGAATTGCTTTGAATCTGTAAGCTACTAAGTTGGGGTTAGTGTAAACATGCTTTTGAAATTTCAGTGTTTTTAAAGGCTATGCCTATAATATGGTTTAATAGTACAATTAGTTTATTATGTGTCTGTTCGTACATGCTCTAATTTGTCGTAGTATTTACAATGTTTAAAAATTGTATCTACCGTAAAATAAATAAAATGATTTTAAATATGGAATGCATTTAGCTGCGATGTCTATTTATTTTTTTAATTAAATCAGATAGTTTTCTGCGGATTTACATACGGATTCTTTTATTACTTGTAATATTTCCTGCGGAAATACCTGCGTATATGTTTCAGAAAACAGGGTTACGGGCAGAAAAATCCTTGAAACGCTGCCCAGAAGTTTCCTGCAGATTATTGTGGGAGTATATCCGGAGTTACGTTTCCTGCGGTTTCTATAATCCTCGGGAAAACATTATCCACGAAGGTATTAGCTAGGAACCTGAATCCCTGGCAAATTCCGCAAGCAATGCCTTTTTTATGGAAATTTTCACCAAATCCGTAGGTAGTTCGGTAGGAAAATTGAGAGTTTCTAGGAGCGACAAATGCAAACAGGTGAATCTGGAAGAAACACTGAATAAAAGAGAAATGGGACATTCAATATCAAATTTCCACATCCTGTTATTCTATGTTTTTGCTTTGTCCTCTGTAGTAAGATGCAAATATCAATCATTATCAAATATGTTTGTGATCTCATGACATTGCAACAACAGTGGTCATGTACGGAAAGTATTGTTTATGCTATTTGCTTAACTATAACTAGTTAATTAAGAATAAAAGGATTGTTAATACATCTTCTATTTATTTCTACGATGAAAAAATAGATAAAAATGATGTGCATGTACGAAAATAAAGTCATATAAATCTCACGAATAATGTTCTTCAGATTGCTTGATTTTTATTGTTGTGGCTCATGTTCTTCATCAACTATGTAGGTACAAATTAAAGACATAGAATTGAGAAAATTAAACAAAGCAAGTTCAAGAGGATTTAGCAAATTCAAAAGAGAAAATGAGTACAATAAGCAGATGGTAAGATAATTGATGGAAAGCTTGAACTTTCGGTCCATCTCATATACTATTGACCAAGCTCCTGATGAAGAATTTGGTGATGAAAATGAGTTAGATGAAGAAAGACAAAGACAATCTTGATAAGAAAAAACAAAAACATTATGTTACATTTTGTTGAGAGTAAACAATATTATATATGGTTAGACTTTAATTTTATGTTGTATCTTTTGTGAAGTACATAGAAGCACTTAATTTTAAAAATAAAATAAAAAATTTAAATGTAAAATATAATTAATGACATCTTTTGTTATTTACATTACCATGTTTAATCTATTTAAATGTTTATGTATATCACTACTTAACATTCTCAATTTTCCTATGGAAAACAATCCGCAGGAATTTTTGGGGATTTTGTTTCATGCTCAGTAGAAGTTTCATGCGGATCCAGTCACCGCTGGAACATCCACAGGAAACAAATTCTTTTGCTTAGGTTTTTTCTACATAAAAGTTTTTGAATTTTTTTGCTTTTCCTGTGAACTTATGTGTGATTCTTCTCATTTAATAAATCCTTTGGAAATTCCACTGGTATTTCAACAAATTGTCCTACGGAGTTCCATATGGTCTTTCCTGCAAATTTTTCTGCGGTTTTGTTGACCTTTTTCTTTCTTTAATTTATAAAAAAATATTATCAAAGTAAATTAATAATCTTGTATTTATTGTAGGCGAAAATCAATAATCTAGTACATTCTTCTTCGGAAATTATGTTGTATTTTCATGACTAATAGGCTCTGTATGGTAAAAAATAGAGAGTAGTTGATAAGTTAGCTTATGAAAGATGACTTATAAGCTAGCTTATAGTGATAACAGATACGCTCATGAAAAAGTTAAATTAATAATTAAATTATTAAAATAGTACATACTAAATAGTTAAATTAATATTTAATTGATTAAATTGAAAGTTAAATTATTAAATTAGTACAAACTAAATGGGTCAAATAATAATGAAAAATTAAATGATTAAAAACCAAATGATTAAATATTTGTTCATAAATCTAAATTAACTAATTTAAACATTTGATTTTTAATTTAACATTATGAATCAAACTAAATAGTTAAACTATTAAATTAATGATTTTTTTTTTTGGGTCAAATAGCATAGTGGCTAGAATTTACTTTTTAAGGTAATAAATTTGGTGTCAGTGGTTCGAACCCCGACCCCTGCATACAACAATGGATTGTCTCTGCCAACTGAGTTATGCTTACGTGGACTAAATTAATAATATTTTATAAGTCTCAATAATGACACAATAGAATAAAAAAAGTCACAAGAGCGCTTAAATGAGATGAATCATGTATTGGGCATCCAACAACGGTAAAACTCTAAGGGAGAGTTTACTGCCCATTTGATTCTTACAAGGCTCGACATGGAAGAAATCCGGTTTACACTAAAATAAAATAAAAAAGTCACATGCACGTGAACTTTTGTTAGATGGTGAGGTTTAGCAAGCTACTTTTTTCCTACCATGGGAAAGTTAGTTTTTGACCATTAGATCAAACGAAGAACACATCCTTACCATACTCCCTCATCACTAGATTTTGTTATTTTATTATTTTAAAACCATTTTTTAAAAACAAAAAATATATTTCGAAATTAAAATAAACATATAAAAATAAAAAATAAATTTAAAAATTTGGAAATTAATTTTCCAAAATTTTAAAAAATATAAATAAACTTTTTGAAATAAACTTGTTTTCAAAAAAATTAATTATGATTTTCGAAGATTTAATTTTAGAAATTTTTGAAATAAATCTCCTAATGTTGTGTTATCTCACCGAAGGCTGGGATGGAGTTCTAGATATGAGGAGGTTGTAACTCGTTGGCTAGGTCTTGGAAGAGTTAGGAAACGTAAAAGCTACAGGTTTTCGCTTGACAGCTGGTTCTTGCCCGGATTCCTACCATGAGTCATCTTTTTTCCCTGGAGGATTGTCTTGGACCTTCGTAGGACTTTGTGTGTTGTTTTTACGGATATGAGAGAGACAGCTAACCATTTGTTTGTGTTATGTCTAATAGCGTATAGGGTTTGATATTGCGTCAATAGGTGGTTGGGTTGGAAGTTGGTTTTACTGGAGAGTCTCTTAGGTCTATTTTAGATGTAATGTCATTTGGTGAGAGGGAGAGGAATAGGTTAGTTGTTATTTTGATCTGGCATTCGATTGTGTGGATCCTCTAGAAATCTCGTAATGATTTTACTTTTGTGGGTAAGTCGGTCGAGGTTGAGCGACAATTGAAAGTGGTTCTTTGGTAGACACATTGGACATTGCTATTCTCTCTACGAGTGGGGTGGGGACTTATAATATTCTGGAACCATAGGGAGATGTGTGGGTGTCACAAATGGATTTGATCTATTGAAGTTGGGGGATTGATCTATGATTTATTTTTGGCTCCATCTTTATTCTTGGTGTGCTGGTCCCTAATGTTTTTTTTTACCCTGAGTTTGGTTGTGGGATATGGGGTGTTTGGTTGGGAAGTTTTTTATGGGTTGTTGTTTTATTTTATTCTTCCAGTGATTAGTTTTGCTTGTCTCCATATGCCATTGATCTGAGTTGTAAATTCATGTCACCACCATTTATATCTAGCACCAAACTCAATAGCTGAGCATGAAGGGGTGTAAAGGAAAAACCAAGTCGCGTCACCCCTCACCGTATAAGCTGGTTTAGTGCGGATGGTATATGACCCTTATAATAAATACCAAATAAGTTATCAAGCAGGTTTGAAGAAAACACAATAATAACACAGATTCATGTCCCCTGCTCACTCACTACTAGAAATTCGCGTTTTTCATTTCGGAAAAAATCCGTGGTTTTTTAAGCTAAAAATAGTTGCACAATTTATTTATTATAATGGCTAGCATTCAGAATAAACTATTATGAAATTTTGATTTTGATTAAAATTATAGGTATATATTTTGCACTTACATATTGTAATAAGCTATACTTATCTTTTTAACTAACATCAATAATATAACAAATATATATAAATTGTTATCTTTTTTGAATGACACTAACAATATAACATTCTTACAGGAAAATTTGTTAAAAGAGTATAATTGAAAGTGAAAAAGTCACTCCAAAACCATATATATAGATATAGATTTAGCACTTCTCTGTGATAAAAACTTGAGAGAGAAACGCAAATAAGTGAACCTGGACGAAACATTGAACAAAAGGGAAATGAGAAATCTAGACATGGAGATTCTTCCATTATTTTTGCTTTGATCTCTATTTTAAGATTCAAAGATCATACAAGTGTTAAATGGAATCAAATGTGTGTGAGTGTAACCTCATGAAATTATAGAAACCGGGGTCTTGAAATCATGTGATGTGAGCATGGAATATATCTAAAGCCATGGATGAAAATGAGTGTTATACATTATGACTCTGCATTTCTTTGGAATAAAATGAACTGTATTTTTCTTATAACATTTGATATTTTTCAATTCTTGCATGACAGGACCATCAAAAGTTTAGAGGTACCTTTTGTTAGATTTTGAAGATTTGAATCACTTTAACGTTACGGACATCACAAGAAGAATATATTTGATTTCATAATAATATACCAATTCCTTTTGCCAAACATCCTGACTATGTTCATTGTTCAATGATAGTAGACTAACTTTATAAATGGCCACACAAATTTTCAAGTATCTTTGTGCTTTGAACCCAATATTTGTAATATATATAGAACATTATACTATGCATTATTTAGCCAACGCAGCAAACTAGTCTAACAGATCTAGCTTATTAGCTTTATGTTGATTGTCTCTTAGAGTTCCTTTGAACGCTTCATGCATGAGAATATCTATCTATTTGGTCTAAAGTCCATTAGAAAAGATAGCCATTTTTTCAATGAAGTGTTTGGGGGAACTCTTGGAGTTGAATCAGCACTACTATATATCATCATAAACAAACAAGTCAAAAATTCAGGTGGAGTGGTTCTTGCATTGTGTTGACACAAGTTCAAATACATCTGCAGTAGTCACGCATTCAAGTATCATCAATCGTCCGATCAAGATTGGTCAGTTCTGATTTAATCTCAGAATATTAGAAGTCATAAATTAAAATTAAAATTTGTTTTTTATGGGCCGTCTAATAAGATTGCATGACGGATAATGCTTGACTGTGTAA